>NW_027459345.1:5000-716252 GCF_050624435.1 Tenrec ecaudatus | reverse complement strand
GAAGTTGACAGACATCCAGAATGAGGTTTGTCATCAACTGACATTTCATCTTTTTTTTGAAATGAGAAAACAACTCATACACTTGAGTATTTCCCATAACACTGTCCTTATGAGCTGTGCTCAACATCAGAACAGCTTCTGTGTCATTTTTCCCAAGCAGGAAACAAAATTTCACAGCCGTACACTGTTCTCTTAAATCAACCGTCACAAAAAAAAAATCCGAGGTTTGAGCTAAATTGCTTTTAAGAAAAAATTCACTGTAACCAAAGAGAGCCTTCCCAGGGGACACCACTGGGTAAACTCGCTCAGAGCGAGTTGCTCCATGCTCTCCTAGCAGGAACAATGCAGACTACACGAGCTGCCCTCTGCCCAGCGCCGTTCCAGCTTTGGTACCCCTCACATTTAGATGAGCACGCGATTGCCATTAAATCATTATTTCCTGATCTAGCCAGCATGTACCCAACAAGACACAGTCGCGCTGCCCGGATAGGGCAAGATATGACAAAATAACGAGGTATAAATTACCAAGGGCACATGAGGGAGGGGGGAAAGGGGAGGGAGGGGAAAAAAAAAGAGGACCTGATGCAAGGGGCTTAAGTGGAGAGCAAATGCTTTGAGAATGATTGGGGCAGGGAATGTATGGATGTGCTTTATACAATTGATGTATGTATATGTATGGATGGTGATAAGAGTTGTATGGGTCCCTAATAAAATGTAAAAAGAGAAGAGAGGAGAAAAAAATGATTAGGGCAGGGACTGTACAGATGTGCTTTATAAAATTGATGTATGTATATGCATGAACTGTGATAAGAATTGTATGAGCCCCTAATAAATTGTTAAAATTTAAAAAAAATTAAAAAAGAAAAAGAAAATGATTAGGGCAAAGAATGTACAGATGTGTTTTATACAATTGATGTATGTATATGTATGGATTGTGATAAGAGTTGTATGAGCCCCTAATAAAATGTTTTTTAATAAAATAAAATAAAATACAAAAAAAGAAGCAGAGGGGCACATTTTCCACCCCAGAGTAATTGGTGGGTTCAAATTGCTGACCATGTTAGTATGTAGCCAAGTACCTAACAGTGGGCAACCAAGACTCTTTTTTAAAACTGATCAGGATTCAAGCGAGGAGAATAATGCAGCTTTCTACTCCCATGAAGATTTACAGTCTCAGAAACCCACAGGAGCTATCTGACTCTGTCCCAAAGAGTCGCTAGGAGTTGGACTCAACTGGATGGCAGTGAGTGAGAGGGAGGACACAAACTATTCTTTAGTCTAGATATGCCGAGACTACACTAGAAGACAAGGGAACTGATGGTCCCCTCTGTAAACACCTGAAATCCTGCTGGAAGACCCCCAGGATCATTTCCCAGTTTGTACAAGGAAGGAGAATAACCTGGTTGTGCGCTATACAATCTAGCACACGCGTTATCGCGTTATCATATCTAAACACACCATAAACATGAATGCTCTACACTAATTGAACTCTTCTGTTTTGTACGTTTGATTTTCAATTCAAGCTCTTTCCCTTAGTTTCTATTCTGCTCCTCAATATATATGCTTCTAAGCCTTAAGGCTGTTGATAAATTGTGGATTGTATAACAAAACCCATTATTGTTCATCACTGAAGCCACCATCAGCCGAGGCCCGCCACCAGGGGATGGCGATTTACGGAGGCACACTCCATTACACCGATATCCCGATGGAAACCTTGGGGCTTGATGCTTGTGTCAGTGCCTCCATTAACGAAATGTTGCCTGCTTACTCCTCCCCTGTTCTGCAAATATGTCCCTCTAGTCTACCATTCCGACAGTTCTCATCCTCTGACTCCTCTTCCTTTCTGTGCCCACTGAAAACAGCTTGTTCACCTACCCTCAGACAGACAGGGGTGGGCACATTCCCAGCTCCCTCAATTGCTGCTTTATGCTATTCCTCTTCTACTTCATGGAAAACCTTCTCTCTTATTGGATGGAGTTCACGGCATTCACAAATCCTTTCTGCGCCAGCCCCCTGGCCGTGCATTTCTTCAAGGAGCTGAAGTCTAGCTTACAGATTTCTTATCAATCCCTTCTCAATAATACTGTCTGTTCTAATCTGACCTCTCCATGTACACTCCAGAACTCTTATCTTCATTGCCCCAATTCACCCAATTTGCAGTAGAACTTAAAATCCCTCCAGCTTACTTAGAAATCTGCTTACCTTACCTAGAAAACTCTCTATAACAATCTTCCTACCTTATCCACTTCATCTCTCTATTTCATGAAACTACAGTTTAGTCTCATGTTGACTTATATTCTTCAATCCCACCCAATCCATTTTTCACTTATGTCCCTATAGGCTCCCACTGAAGGTTGGCTTCCATCTTTATCGTTCTTGACATTAGGACTAATTATTTCTACAACACTAATATGTTGTACTAGAAATCTTGTCCTCTAGACAACTGGCTCTGTATGTCTTGTGAATCCCCAAGGTTGAAAATCTGCATCTCCTCTCTCTCTATTTCTGGGTTAATAAAACTTGCAAATAGGCACAAGAGTGTGCTGGGTATTTCTCTCAGAAAGATGAGTTGTTAAGCATTAGGTGACCCGTGACTGCTATCTGAAAATGTCTTATAAATACAGCTCTCCCATTATCTAAATCATTTTAACTATGCTATGCATGAATACATTTTCCTACCCCTTCAAGGATAAGGGATACTTTTGAAGTCACGTTACTGTTTACACTGATGTTCCAATCAGTCTTGATCCATCGTGACCGTGCGTACAACAAAACAACACTGCCCAGTCCTGTGCCGACCTCACAGTTGCTCGTGTGTCTACACCTACTGTTGCAGCCACTGTGTCCGTCCACCTGCCCCTCCACTCAAACAAGCATGGGGCACCTTTCCAAGAACTGAGCTCTCCTGACAGCACGTCCAAAGTATGGGACTTCTCTCCGTCCTTGCCTCTAAGGGGCATTCTGGCTGTAATTCTTCCAAAACAAATCTATCTGTTTCTTTGGAAGCTCATGGTATTTTAAATATTCCTTGACAACACCACAATTCAAATGCACAGATTCTTCTTCAGTTTTCCTTTTTCAATGTCCAATTTTCACATGCATAGAAGTCGATTAAAAATCCCAATGCTTGGTTCTGGAGCACCTTCGTCACCAGAGTAACATCTTTGCTTTTCACCAATTTAAAGAGGTCTCGTGCAGCAGAGTTACTGACCACAATGCATTTCTGCTGGCTGCTTCCATAAACATCGATTGCGGAGTCGACCAACATGAAATCCTTGACAATTCGATCTTTCCTCTACTTATCAGGATGTTGCCTATTGCTCCAGTGGGAGGGTTTCGGTTGTCTTTACATCGAGTTGTGATCCAGACTGAAGGGGACAATCCATGATCTTCATCAGCAAGTGCTTCAGGTTCCCCTCCCTTTCAGCCAGCAAGGTGTGTGTCATCTGCAAGTCACAAGTCGCTAACAAGCCTTCCTCCAATGGTGATACCGCATTCTTCCTCAGCGTCTCCGTTCTTCTCCTTGGCATGCAGACTGAAAAGGTACGATGGGAGGATACAACCTTGGGGCACAACTTTCTTGATGTCAAAGCATGCAGTGTGCCCCTGTTCGTGGTCCCATGTGCTATGATCCACACAGCCAAACACTTTTGCACAGTCAACAAAACACAAGTAAACATCTTTGTGGTGTTTTCTGATTTCAGGCAAGATCCATTGACATCAGCAATGATAACCCTGGCGCTAAATCCTCTTGACAGAATTTCCAGAATTCCTGACAGAATTCCAGACAGAACTTATGGAATTCCTGGAATTTCTGGAACTCTCTGTCAATGTCCTGCTGCAACACTGTTGAATGATCTTCAACAAAATTTCACATGTAGGTGATATCAATTTTATTGCTGTATAATTTTCACATTCTGTTGGGTCTCAGTTCTTAAGAATGGGTAGAAAGATGGATTGATTCCAGTTAGTTTGCCAAGAAGCTGTCTTCCAAAATTCTCAGCATAAAGGACTAAGTGCTTCCTGTTCTTCATCAGCTTGTTGAAACATTCCAATTGGTACTCCATCAATTCCTGAAGTCTTTCAGTGCTTTCTGTGTAGCTTAAACTTCTTCCTTCAGTACCACTGGTTCTTGCTTATATACTACCTCTTGACATGATTCACTATTGACGAGTTATTTTTGGTAAAGGATTCTGCATATTATTTCCATCTTCTTTTGATGCTTCCTGTAACGTGCTGTATTTTGTCAATGGAATCTTTCAATATGACAAGTTGAGGCTTGAATTTTTCTTTAGTTATTTCAGTCTAAGATATGCTGAGGGTGTCTTTCTTTTCGGATTTCATATTTTCTTCTCAAGTTGTCTCCTGAAAAATTCTATTTAGTTATTATACTTCTTCATTTCTTCCATTTGCTTTAGTTACTCTACAAATAGAGCAAATTTGTATGTCTCTCCAGACATCCACTTTGATTTTTTTTTCCTTCTTAGCTTTTTAATGACGTTTTGTTTCTTTATAGATTTTTCTTGATGCCATTCCACTGCTCATCTGGTCTTCTGCAATTAAGGGGGCACAGCGTCAAATCTGTTGGGATATTCTCAAAATTCAGCTGCAATATACTCAAGGTCATACTTTGACTTGGGGGGACTTCTTTCAATTTTCTTCTGCTTCAACCTAAACTTAAATATGAGCAATTGATGGTCTGTTCCACAATCAGCCTCTGGCCTGGTTTAGCTGCTGATAGTCAATCAACTTTGCCATTGTCTCTTTCCACATCTATCCACAGATGTAGTCAACTTGATTTCTGTGTATTTCATCTAGAGAAGTCTACATGTCTTCAACCTTTTGTGTGTTGAAGTTATTTTCTATTAACAAGTCTTGCAAAATTCTATCATACGATCTCCAGTTTAGTTTTATCACCAAGACTATATTTTCCAACTACTAATCCTTCCTCTCTTTCCAACTTTTCCATTCTAATTACCATTAATTGCCATTGCATCTGGATTGCATTCTTTAATTTATTCATCACTACCTTTTGAGGTTGGTGCATAAATTTGAAAAATAGTGGTATTGGTGGGATTTGTGTGAATGTGGATCGATAGAGTCCTATCACAGACAGCACTGCACTGCACGCTATATCTTGATGTTCCTTTGGATGATGAAAGCAATGCCTTCCTTTCCTTTCGATTTTGCTGGTGGGAAATAAAATACATAATTTTCTGATTCAAAACAGCCAATATCAGACTATTTCAGCTGAACAGTGCCTAGAATATCAATCTTTTGTGCTTTTCACTTTTAATGACTTCCAATTTTCCTAGATGCATTCTTTGTACAAACCACGTTCCAAGTACTCATTTACATTCGCAACGCCTTCTTCCTGTTTTGAGTGAAATGCCCCATCAGAAAACGAAGGGCCTGCAGGCTTTACTTCATCCAGGCCTGATGGTCCCCTCTACTCTGAGAAGGCAGTTCTTCACAAGTAATAGTTTTACTTCCAATGTGAGGGGCTTATCTTCCAGCATAATCTTTTGCTTTTGATTTGCTTCTGTTACTTGGGTTTTTAGTAACTGACAATGTTTTCTGCTATCCATAGTCTTTCCAGAGGCTAATCGCTCTGAAGTGGACGACAGACTAGTCCTTCAGAGTCCATTCTCAGTCTGGATGCTCTCCTGAAACTTGTTCACGCCGAGTTACCCTGCTGGTATCTGAGATGTCAGTGGCACAGCTTCCACATCACAGCCATACACAAGCCAACACAGAATGACAGACAGACAGCGAAATGGTGGCTGGAAGACAGAGTCAGCAATAGCTGGAACCATTTCTCCATTAGACATTCTATCCATCACAGAACCTGTCCTTTTCTCACCACATCCGTGAAATATACTGAGGTTTTCATAGTATGTGTGTTCTTTTTATATTCTCTAATTCCTGGACCCAGTAACCCTGGCCTTGTCATCTCACCTGTTGATAGCAATGCTGATCTCACTTGGAGCGCTAACCCTGACTCGGCACATCTCCCGCACATCCGAGGCAAGTTACTGATGATGACCCAAGGCAGGCACCCACCTCACAGATCTCTGCCTGCCAGCTCAGTGCCTATTTGGCATGACCAGCCTGTCAACAATTCTTAGAGACGATGCTCAAAAAGAACCAAACCCAAACGTATTGCCATCTGGTGAGCTCTGACAGACAGCAACCCTGCGTAATTTCTGAGACTGGAAATCTTTAGATAGCCGTACCCTCGTGTTTCTCCTGCAGAGCAGCTGGTGGGTTTGAACTACCAGCCTTATAGTTGGCAGCAAGGTAGTGACCCACCCCACAGGACCACACAGAGTCCTTTCCTAAAAAGAAAACAAAGATGATTTATGCTTCTTGATAGTGACGTCTTCAGTGTCTAGACTTTGCTGGTTCCATTTTTCCATTTGACAGTCTCCTCAGTATTCTCTCTGGAATCTCATTTCACCTACATCTTCCTGGAAAATTCCTTAGAGGCAATAATAATGAAAGTATCTGTCCTACATATTAACTACCCCAAACAGTTAGAAGCTCCTGAAATTGGGACCTCTCTGAAAGGAACTCCCCCATTCAAACACCAAGTGGACTCTCCCTAAGTACCTACCATTTTTTTATACACTACGAACAACCGAACCTACAAACCTGGGTAAGCAAAGGAGCCTGCCTCAAAGTGTGCAGACTTTGGCGCTCCAAAGAGGCCAGCCAAACAGCCGATGGACAGCTGTACATCTGTGGAAAAATGCATGCTCCACGTACTTTAAGAGGATCTCAGAAGATGACTAACTCTTTCTGGGTTTGTCAGGAAGTCTCTGCTTACATTCCAAGACAGGCTGCAAGCTAACACATTTCTTACTGTTTGCTTTCTTTTTCTCTCTGCGGTCATTGTTACATGTGCAATATAATCAAAACAGAAAGGCTAATGACAGAGAGACTTTTGTTATCAAACATAGATTTTTTTTTCTAAGACAACTGAAAAATAAGCCTAACCATATACTAACCTATTTCTCTTATTAAAATAAGACCTAAGTTCTGCTTCCAATGGGAAATAACACAGAATAATTCAATTTTTTAAAATGTACACATTATTTCTTCACTAAAACTGGCCATCAGAAATGTGCCTTACAGATCATTTAAAAATATAAACATATCACACGCAACCTCCTCCCTGGGGGATGGACAACAGAAACGTGGATAAAGGGAGACGTCGGACAGTGTAAGATAAGACAAAATAATAATAATTTACAAATTATCAAGGGTTCGTGAGGTAGGAGGGAGTGGAGAGGGAGGGAAACAAATAATGAGCTGATACCAAGGGCTCAAGCAGACAGCAAATGTTTTGAGAATGATGATGGCAACAAATATAAAAATGTGCTTGACACAATGGATGGATGCATGGATTGTGAAGAGTTGTACGAGCCCCCAATAAAATGATTAAAATGTGTGCATATATATATATGTATATATATAAACATAAAAAAGAAATGTGCCTTACATTCGTGTGTGAATGTGCAAGTGTACACTTTCCAGGGGGTGTATTGTATACACACTACCACTGCATATTTGGTTTATGGTTTCTGTTGTAGTCAATCCAAAGTGAAAATATGTAAAATGCAAGCTTTAGGACTTGCGTTTTCTTCCTGAAGTCCTTCTTTAGAAATGTATTTCTTGAAACACCCACTCCCGTTTGCAAGGATGCAGGAAAAGATATCATGTTCTGAAAATCTCCCTTCACGTGTGTACTTTCCAGACCTAGCAACCATGGATGATCAGTAGTTCAAACACAGGCAATCAATACTCTTGTTATTAATTGGGGACTTTATAAAGGTCACTTCCTCTCTTGGAGTGTGCACAGCAATATGTAAAGCCTGAAAATATGGGCAGTCATAGTTCACTGTCTGCATCGAGGAACAGAGGAAGAATGCCACCGTAAGAGAGAGAAAATGAACCAGAAACAGCATTTAGAAGGGCCTATTCTGTGAGCTAAAGTATGTCCCCAGAAAGCGATCATCAAGTCTTTTCCTCAGTATCTGTGAATGTGACCTTACTTAGAAACAGGGTCTTTGCAGATGTAATTAGTTAAAAATCCACCGCCATCCAATCAATTCTGACTGATGGTGCTCAATGGGGCAGGGTAGAGCTGCCCCCTTTGCAGTTTCAATACTTTACCTCTTGACCGCAGCAGGAAGGCACGTCGTGCTCTCAAGCAACAGCTGGTGGCTCGAACTGCTGACCATGTGGTTGACAACCCAATGTGTAGCCACTAAGCCACCAGGGCTCCTTGCAATTATTCAGATCACAACGAAGTGGGTCATAATCCATTCTAAATGAATGGTGTCCTTGAAAAAGGAGAAGCGAAGAGAAACAGAGACACACACCCAGAACTTGAAGGCAGACTGGAGTAATGTATCTTTATGAATCGGTGGAAGGACAAGGACTATTGGAAGGGAAAAAAACTAGAAGAGCCCCCCTCCCGCCCAAAAAAAAAAACACAGACTTTCCCTAGAGTCTTTGAAGGGGTATAACCTGGGGAAAGTGTAATTTCAAACTTCTAGTCTCCAGAACGGTGAGAAAGCAAATTCCTATTATTTTAGGCCACTCAGTTTAATGACCACTTGCTGCAATGGCCTAGGAAACTAACACATGCTGAAATAGGAATCATAAGTTCCCACAGCGCCCCGAGCACTAAGTTCATCCTTGATGTGGACTTCAATCACTTTCTAAAATAAATTCTCTTTTTCTTTAGCTTTGATGGAGTTGTGTTAGCTACTAATAAAAAATGTGACTAATAAAATTCTGTATAATAAGTTACAATGCAACAAATGGGTTATTTGGGTAGTGTGCTTTATGTGCCCAATGGATTGGCCAGGAAGAATGAAAACCCACATTGCCTGTGAATAGTTGGTTCAAAATGCACAACAAATGCTGATAGGAAAAAAAAAAAGTGGTTTTGCTTTAAACAGGAGGCCTGGTGTGCTGTTGGGTAAGCATTACGCTCCTAACCTCAAAGTCAGCAATTCAAACCCACCAGTTGCTCAGAAGGACAAAGGTGAGGCTGTATGTTCCTGTAAAGATTTATAAAACCTATGAAACTCCACAGAAGGTTTCTATAGTCAGAACTGACTCACTGGCAGCAAATTTGGTGTTGGTAATTACTTTAAATTTTAAAGCCAATCTTTGCTTTCTCAACTTTTTATTTCCCTATCCAAATCCTATCAATTCCTCCTTTAAAATCCCTTCCATATCCACTTTGTTCTATGCATTTTAAGTTATAATGACTTTAGTAGTGATAATACTTAGTCTTACCTATGTGAACTCTCCTCGTGCCATAAAAGCTGCACCAGATTATCAAGAGTATAAATAAACACATGCAGCTTTGAAGGTACCCCAGTGGCACGGCAGTTAAGTGCTTAGCTGCTGGCCAACAGGTTGCCATTGGAAGCCACCACCTGCTCCACGGGAGAAAGGTGTGGCAGTCAATGCCCAGGACACTTACAGCAACAGCCTGTCCTGGTTTGACTTCGCTCGTGGATGCAGACTCACTAGCTCCCAACTGGAACGCAGAGTTTTCACACCAAAGAACACATTGGTCTCCTGAGAGCACTGGGTTGATCTAAGAGGGAAGTATAGAAATTGGATACCCAAAAAGGGAGGACAAAGTAATGACATGGCTGGCTTACAAACTTCCATGGGTATGGGAATATGTTCATAAGAATATTTTGATAGGAAACATTTTTTAAAAAGAATATTTTGATAGGATTATGATGTAGGTATTCACATACTGCAATTATTACGCATAGAATAGTTTTGTTTCTATGAGTGTATAGAATATTATGTTTAAAAAGCCTGGAATATTTTGAATTTTCTGAATTTTAGTTTTTTCCTTTTAAGCACAAATATGATTTTACTATTGTCCTTTTTAAAAAAATTATATTTGACTAAAGAATGGTATATATGTGCCAAGTTGAGGACTGTGATAGTTAGGTTTTCTTGTGTCCACATGGTTCTTGTAGGAACCTGGAGTTTAGTGTATTAATGAGGTCACAGCTTGAATGGAGGACCGAGATAAATGGCTCTGTGAGGCCAGCCTCTTCCTGTCTCTTTCTCCTTGAAGGCAGGCCATACACACTCTCCGTTTCATCTTCCTGTTGACAAGCCACTTCAAGTCATGCTGATGGCAGCCAGAGCCCAGAATGTGTCTACCACTATTGACCTACAAGACTTTGCACCCACCCCCACCGGCCCGTGATCTTCCTCCATTCTGCCTCACTGCATGTGGCTGCACGACTCTGAAGGGGTATTTATGGACTAGTATTGGACTTATGGCGTAGAATCAGATTTATGGACTTGATCTGTACTAGGCTGGGATGTTAGCTGGAAATATAATTACGTCTTGATATAAAGCTCTCTCTTACACTTAAAAAAATGACAGCATTGGAAATCCTAAGACAGTCTGTCTTACAAGGTTGCTCTCAGTTGGAATCAACTCAAAAGCAATGAGTTTGTATTAGCTTTCTATGTAGCTTTAAATTATTCAGTGAATAAAACAAATACTCGAGTGGTCTGGTATCAAGATCCTCTATAATCTAGTTTACATCTAAACTCTTAAATGTATATATCACAAATTCATTAAAGAATTTCTGAACAGATTGATTTATAATCATCAGTGTATTATGTGCCAAATGCTGTGCTTCCGATTTCATATCCATAAAACTGAAATAAATTCATTTTTGTCAAGTCGATTCAGACTCACAGCGACCCTGTAGCATTACTCCATAGGTTTCAAAGGCTGTAAATATTGACAGAAGGAGTTGATGGGTTAGTTAGCAACCAAGACTTAAACACTGAGCCACCAGGACTCCCTTTATTTATGTAATCTCTTCTAATATTTAGAAAAACTTTTGGTAGTTTGAGAAAATTTATACAACTTTTTTGACTCTATTCTCACTGAGATGGAGTTTATGCCTCATCCATTGATCATGAGTCACCCTAAGCTTGAAATTAATAAAGTAATACTGACACATGGCTGCATTAGAAATGGTAATACCTTCCTAACAAGAGAGAAAAATATAGTGACAAATGCAATTCTCCATAACTATTTTATAATGCAAGGAACAAATGATGTAAATCTCTTTATACTTGTGTCTTTGGAAAACGAAATCAATAGCTAAGAAGACCAACTACCATGTGAATACCATGTGATCCCCATGCTTCAAAGACGCTCAAGTGACGGAGAGAGGCCACATGTAAACCCCTCGGCTGCCAGCCCCAGGTGAAGTCCTAATGGCATCACCCATTAGACAGTGGATGATGGGGCCGCTGGACAGCTCGGGCCCTCCAGCTATAGATTATCTTGATATCCCAACACTGACACTTCCCAGCTAAGGCCCCAGACATCATGTAGCAGAGATAAATTGCTCCGTTCCAAAAACGATCTGAGTCCCTCACACAAAGAACCTGTGTGTGCCATAAAAAGTATATTATATTGTCAAGTGGTTTGCTCTACAGCAGAATCAGCCAAAGCAAATTTGTATCCATGGAGCATTGCTGTAACAAGGGCTTTTAATTAAAACATGGCCGTAGCTTCAGACATAAGAAGACTATGAGTGGAAACTGTTGATGAGGGCTTCGAGGCTAATATGATAAATGTGGGTAGAAACATAATAAAAGACAAACTTTTTGTGTGGTCACAGAAAGTTTAGCTCTACCGTTGTCTGCAGTATGCGAAAGGAGAAGAAACCCATTCCACTCTTCTTTTCTAGCCAAGGAGCTTCCAGAAAGAGTACTGACAGTGCTACCTGGCTGATCGTCAGCAGCTCTGGTAGTGTAGCGGTGACCCACTGGGGTGCTAATCACAAGGTGAGCAGTCAAAACCACTAAGCACTCTGCAGGAGACACGTGGAGCTTTCTGCTCTTCTGAAGCGTTAAGGTCTCAGAAGCTCACGGGGCCAGTTCCACCCTGTCCGCAGCTGCTATGGGTCTTCATCACCTCGATAGCAGAGAGCCTGTCTGGACCTGGCTTATCACTCACTAGCCATGAAACACACACACACACACACACACACACACACACGTTAAGAACAATCTCTACAGTTTTCAAGTAAAATGTAGCTAAACCATAAACGAGCAGGACTTTCTAGGTTTTAAATTAAAATTGTGTTTCCTTCCCAGACTACAGAGGGCTTAAGATCCTTAAAGTAAAAGCAGCCTCCGAAAAAAAATATTCAAATCAAAGGGTTAGAAAACATGATCTAGTTGGGTGAGCGGGGAGAGAAGCATTAAAGAACTAGAAGAAAGTTGTAGGTTTCATCGGTGCTGTACTGCACCCTGGCGGGCTCATCTCTTCCTTGTGAGCCTTTAATGCTTCCTCCCCTCCACTATCATGACTTCAATTCTACCTTACAAATCTGACTAGACCAGAACATATACACTGCTACAGATAAGAGCCCATAACACAGGGAATCCAGGGCAGGTAAACCCCTCAGAACCAATAATGAGACTAGAGATACCAGTTGAATACGGGGTGTGTAGGGGAGAAAAGGGAATTGATCACAAGAATCAACATACAATCCCATCCCAGGAGGACAACCAACAGAAAAGTGGGTGAAGGGAGACAGAGGACTATGTAATATATGAAAATAATAAACTATAATTTATCAAGGGTTCATGAGGGAGGGAGGGCGGGAAAAAATGAGGAGCTGATATCAAAGGCTCAAGTAGAAAGAAAATGCTTTGAAAATGATGATGGCAACATATGTACAAATGTGCTTGACACAATGGATGGATGGATGGATTGTGATAAGAGCTGTAAGAGCCCCAATGAAAGTACTTAATAATTTTTTTTAAGTTGGCAAATTCACATTTTCCTCTTCAAAAGCAAGACTCTTTTGTAATAGATACTGCATTGAATTTAATTCCCAAACAAACAAATAAAAAAGAAAAGCTTGATCTAAAGATAATGCTAGAGTATGACTTTATTAAGACCCTAACGGGCCTTTTCAACGTGACAACAGGCTGTTGGAGTCTTTCGATTAAGCCTCTTCCAAGCCTTGGCTTTTAAATAATAGGATAGGTAAGAATTATAAGGGTCTTGTTCTACAGACCCCGAAGGTAAAGAAAGGCTCATCTCAAAGAGATTTGTGCATGTAATTTTGTCTAATCGAGTGGATACCAGTTGATACATAAAAAACCCACCATTTTTAAAAGAATTACAACTGCTTGAATTCCCAGCAATAGAAACGAAACAATAAAACAGAAGCCTTGCTTCCCAACCCTGCACTGAAACAAACTGAGAAGGTTATTCAACACCAACCACAACCTACTGGTTGTTGTCTGCATAAGTTTTCCTGAGTTTACTGACAAATCATCAAATGGTAAACAACTTTTTTGGAGAATCAACTGAATGTTTTACAATGATCAAAGTTTTAGTACCTGAATTATATACTCATATTCTTTCATGATGTGTAAGTCAA
Source organism: Tenrec ecaudatus (assembly GCF_050624435.1). Taxonomy (NCBI): domain Eukaryota; kingdom Metazoa; phylum Chordata; class Mammalia; order Afrosoricida; family Tenrecidae; genus Tenrec; species Tenrec ecaudatus. Next base: position 702,771 of record NW_027459345.1, on the reverse strand, counting down.
TCATAAACCTATGCTCTATCTTTCAAAATGCCACAGTTTGGATTAATAGAAATGTGGCAGTCTCTCCTGCCGACATTTATACGTCCTGCTCACAGCTCATCTTTTGCGGATAAGTAACAGTTTGATTCATTCCAACATACAACACAGTGGAATTTTAATAAAAGAAGAAAACATCTAAAGGGGAAATTATGGTCCAAATGTAAATTAAATTGCAATCAATCACATGAGGCCTATTAATTAATTCAAGAAACTCTCCTCAACAGAGGAGACCATGAGCTCTCTATTACCCCTTGTTACAAGTTCAGCTTAATTAGCAATGTGTGCCTTGAGCACTGCTCTCAGGCATTTGGATCGAATCAACAACAGCATCCAGAAAGATCAGGCAAGAAACTTAAGGAGCAGTAAGTTTATATAAATAGTGGTGGAGTGATTATGAAAAAAATAGTGAGACTGGTTATACAACTGAAGAATAAAGCCGATGTCAATGAATTGAGCAAACTGCCTTTTAAATGTAGAGAAAGGAAGATTTAGAATGAAATATAAAGGCCCCAGCAAGGAAGGTCACGTATCAGGGAGAACAACTCTCAAGGAGTCGAAAAGAGCCATAATAAAGGAATTGGCGGCAGGGGCTCAACTGAATTGGAGAACTGCCATCGGCCAGTGACGTCTGTATCCTCCTATTTTCTCCGTATTTTCATGAAAATGGCTGCTGTAATCACCGTATGCCTGTTTTATTACTGCACACTGGATGTGCAGGGGGAAACAACTTGTCTTCTGACTTGATGGTCTTCAGAGTAGAGGAAGTACACATAAGAGACAAACCCCGAGTGGCAGCTGGGCAGGGTAAGATCCTGGACCTCAAGCTTGAGCTTGAGTTGTAATAGGAGGAGGCCTATTGGTGGTTCGCTCTCTCTGAAGGGTCAGCGGAAATTCGTACAGGGGTGGATAAAATTCTTTAGGACCAGAGAGCAAATAATATACATTTAAAACACTTCCATAAGCTGTTGACCCTTTTCCTATCAAGAGGTGAGGTACACTTTCTCTTCTAATGAATCAGGGCCATCCTTAATGACCCACTTATAATTAGGAGATATTATGTATGTGATACTGAGCAACCCGTAAGGATGCCGGTAAAGGCCACAGTCTCCACCTAGTTCTTTCAGAACACCCCCCTTCGGAGCCCTGAAGTACCATGTAAGAACACAGGCCTGAAGTACCATGTAAGAACTCCCCTACAGAGCTCTGAAGTACCGTGTAAGAAAACCAGCCATTCGGAGATCACCACGTGAGTTAGAAGGCCAGGCCACACTGCGTTCCAAAGAGAGTACCCACAATGAGCAGCAGGTGAGTTCCACGAGCGTGCCAGCACCAATCCCACAGACACAACAAAAGAACCTACACGGAGTCACCTCTCATCATAGAGTGCAGGCTAGCCTGCCTCTTTCCTGTCCAAAATTCCTGATCCATTAAAGGAGAGCTTCAGTACAGCAAAGTGGTTTCTATCTGCCACTAAGCTTTGGGATGGTTTGTTTTATCACAATAGTAACCAGGAAAACAATGTAAATGAAGAATTTGTATTTCTAGTTTTAAAAATGTGAATTAAAGAGAGGTTAAGTAATTAACCCATGTTACACAGAGAAACGAAATCTAAATTCTCAGATCTATTTATAACAAGAATGCTATACTTTCTCCCACAGACCTCCCCATTTCTATGACTTTTCTTTATAATATTATTTAAGTGAATACCAAATCATGTTTCTTTTATAAAGTAGATCTCTAGACTCTAACTCACAGAAATTTCTCCCTCTTCTAAACTCTCTTGGACTCATTATGTACAAGAAACTTATTCTCTACAGGTTACACTTGACAGTTAGTGAATGCTACTGTCATTAATTCACAATTAGTGAACTTGTTGATTTTCTTATTCATATTCCTCTTTTTCCTGGTCCTTATTATTGGCCTCCCTGGTGAATTATGGCCCAAGCAAGGGTTGAAAATCCAAATAGCCACTTGATTGAAAAAGGTGAAGTAGACTAGGTACAAAGATGCAGAAGTGGTCTAGATTAAGTTACACATGGAAGCAAATGTCACTTGTAAATGGGTCAGTCACAAACTTAAGAAGTATAAAAGCTTCCTGACAATGTGATTTTGTTCACTTTATTTCTAGACCCTAGAGCCTATGAAACTGCCTGACTCTCATAGAGGACATTCAATAAATAACTGTTGAAGTAATAAATGAAGACAAATACTGCCAAGCTAGAATGTAAGCCCAGTGGTACAAGATTTTCCAATTTTCCAAAAGGCCAGAAATAAATACTTTTCTATGTAATCCCTCAATTTCTAAACTTTTACAGCTAATCAGAAAAATAACATTAAGCTGTTTGGGGGTTAGGTAAACAAATCGTGTCTGCAGGCTTGAAGTCTATCTGAAGGCTGCATGTCCGATCTCTGTACCAGTGGGACCTTGGACTGCTTTTTATCTTTCCAATTACTCAGGGCAGTGCCTGGTGGGGGGCGGGGGAGGGAGGGAGTAGGTAGCTTAATAAGCAGGTACTGAGGATATGGCTGATGTCTCAAACGTGCCACCTTGAGGCGCTGCTGTCATTCAGCTGGGGTTTACAAAGACACTACTCAACTTCATCGCTCTCATCCCAAAGGAAGGAGTTTCATCTTCGGCTCTGTAATGGCCACCTGGATTTCACATGACTATCCCCCACTCAAGATTCTGAAGCTAAACTTTCACTCCTTCCAGCTGGTAAGGGTTGATAATTGTCATTCCTATCTGTTTCCAGTAATAAAAAAAGAAAGGCAGGAGAAAGAAAACAGATTGAATTTTCAAAGGGTGACAGAAGAAGCGAGACTGGTTTTGAAATCAGATTTCCACAGTATTAAATAAGAACTCCCTATGGCAATTTTGTTTTCCGTTTTACTGATCTTGGCATTTTTAGATTATACAAACTAAAAGTTTTTTCCAATTGACCTTTGATACTCTCTGATAGTGTGCTATTTTATTTTTCTACATAAAAATTATGAAGTCAAATTTTCAAATGTTTACTAATTACTTAGATTCTTAACTCATAAAAAATCACATCTAAATAATTAGTGTGTCTGATTTTAAACCTTTAGCAACAAGTACAGATGAGTGGGACTGAGAACAATTTTAAGATACTTTATAGCAGCGGTTCTCAACCTGTGGGGGTCAAAGGAACCTTTCACAGGGGTCGCCCAATTCATTACGGTAGCAAACTATGATTATGAAGTAGCAACGAAAATATTGTTATGGTTGGGGGGTCACCACCAGATGAGGAACTGTCGGAAGGTGAGAACCACCGCTGCAAGGGAGCATGCCCGAAGAAAGCACCTCCGGTACCTGCCCCACGTGCTAAGTGACTCAAATCAAATCAAACACCAAATTTTGAAGACAGAGAGAAAACGAGGTGTCTTGGATTTCCTTTCACGAAATGATCTAACCTGTATAGCCTTGAAATGGCCATAAGAACATCAAAAAGCATCTAAAGATTTCTATAAAATGATTATAGATGCAAAAGAAGAACATGTTCCTCTATATCCAAAATAAAATCCTTGATGGTCCACTGCTTAAACTGCTCTGCTGCAAAGCGAGACGTCAGTGGTTCGAACCCACCAACTGCCCCGTGGAAATAAAAGACGTGGCAGTCTGCTTCTGTGAAGAGTTCAGCTTTGGAAACCTCTCGGGCGGTTCTGTTCTGTCCCATAGGGTCACTGCGAGCCAAAACCTACTCGATGGCAGTGGGCTGGGAGTAGGTATGGCCAGTATCCACTGCACTTAGAACAGTAACTACGGTCACATAGACTAGGCCACTATACTTTGATAATGGCATTAATTTCCTTTGCAACCATATTTATTTTAAACCAGGTTTCCCAGAGCTTGCCCCTGTGTCCTTTTGGAGAGTGGGGTTTTTAAATGTTATTTACACTGCATTTAGGTGATAAAATTATTACTAACAAAAGTCCAAGTTTGACTGAGTTCCTGCTATTAGTCTAAGTAGCCATAGTAACAGCAACAACAACAACAAGAGTTAATATCTGGAACGCTGGTATGATTTTTTTATAATAATTTACTACATTTTCATTGTCTTATCAACTCTAGCATAAACATCCAATACATGATCAAATTAACATGGCCTTAAAGAAAAAGGAACAGAACTCTTAGGAACACAGAATCCTGTAGTTCCGGGGGGGGGGGGGGGCAAGAGGAGAGTTTAGCTGCATGGGCACTAGGTTAAACTTTCAACTGAGCTCTTTACATCTGTAGGGAGAACTGAAGGAGTGCATTGAAATGCAAATATGTACCAGGGGTATAAGAAATCAGTTATGGGTCAAGCAGAAACATCTGGTCTTTTTAAGAGTCCTGTTAATTTGAAAGCACTGACCAAAACAAACTCAGTTCCACCAAATATATTTTGGCATGGCTCAAAAACCAGCATTAGTTGGAGGTATTTATTTTACCGCAGCAAGATTTATCAGTAGTGATGTACAATTTACAGTATTGATATTTTGATATAATAAGCTTTTTTCTCAGCATATGAAGATATACCTTCTATGCCTTTCCCCATATTTGATGATAGTGGGGTTTTTAATGGTTAATCTATATTCTTTATAATATATGGGAAAATGATGGAAAGGGGTTTAAATTATCCATACCTAATGTTACGATTTATCAAGTGACTAATTTATGGGAGACCTTAACTATCATGCAACTATTGAGGCATTTCGGTATTTTATTTATATAACGTGACCTCATAAAACAGAACTTTGGTGAAGTTCCCGTCTCTGAGAGACTAGCAGTTTCTCTTGAGAGTTTCCAGGCACCATAAGCTCAGGTCTAGGGATCAGAAAACCAGAGTTCAAACTCAGCTCTTCACTGACAAGCCTGGGGATCCCAAGTGCGCTGGACTGCTGAGCCTTCGATTTTGCCGTTGTGAGAATCACTGGGGATCTCCCATCAGTCATTTCCAGCACACCTTTAATCAAGTTGTTTGCATTTTTAAGTTTGTTATGTTTCTACTACTTTGTTATTTTTTAACTCTCACCTGTTCTAGTCATTTAAGTAATCATTTGCTTTAAACGCAATGAGTCAGGGGAAGAGCAAGAATCTTATTCTTTCATTAAAATATACCTAAGAACCTCGTACTACCAGACACTTATTTATGGTAGATTATATTCCCCGCACGTGGTCGAGTGTTGTTTAACACATTTACTCATAGGCACCTAGGAGCCCTGGTGGCATGGTACTCACTCATTGGTCTGCTAAACACTAGGTCAACGGTTCGAATCAGTGCTCTGAGGAGACAGACAGACAGGGCTTTCTACTCTGGTACACAGTTACAGTCTCATGAACTCATGAACTCACAGGAGCAGTTCTACTCTGTCTACTCTGTCCTGCAGGGTCTCTGTGAGTCAGACTTGAGTCTCTGGAAGTGAATGAGTCATGGGCACCTGATGCAATACTGTGAGAGTATGGTATCATTATGGATTTATTATTGTTATTATTCCCAAGTCAGGGGATATATATGGGCTCTACCAAGCCTTGCTGCCTGAACTCAAATCCCTGCTTTGTCGGTTCATCATGTAATCACAGTCAAGATACCTGACTTCCCGATGCTCCCCTTTTCCCATCTGTCAAACTCGGGATATCAGCTCCTATCCTACAGGGCTGCTGTGGGGTTGATAGAACTTAGATAGAGGTCATCAGGTTCAGAAATATTGGCTTAGCTAAATTAAACAACTTCACCAAACCATAAAGTTTTGGAGGAACTGGTGCAATTCGCACCTGTTCTGTTGGATTCTTAAGCACAAACTCTAAACAAGTGAAGGAAAGTTTTTTAAGGCACTAATAAGTAGAATACTGACCAATCTAAAAGGCATCAAAGGCACTCGGCTTTGAAGACTAACTAGCCGTGTTTTCTCCCCCTTCACCACTAGAGACATCTCCAGGGGCAATAACTCTAGGAAAAGCCACTGGAATGACCATGCCTTGATCCTCAAACTGCAGCTCCCGGCGGCGGGGCACTCTTGGCAGCGTGTACCATGCCAACCACCCCTCCAGCCTCTCCGGCCTTGAGCTGTACTAGGCAGGGCTGTGAACTTGACGTTCTACTTTTAGAAAACTTTACGCAGCCAAAGCCCATCTTCTGCCAAGCGTTTGCCAGGGGACGAAGAGTCAGACAGGGTGGACCTGGTAAGAGGAATTTGCCAATACCTTAATGGAGAGGCTCTGCTATGTTGGCCTTAAGCGCTCAGTCATTTTCTTTAGAGGATAACTTGTTAGCCTTTTACTGTCAATCTGGCATCGCTCAAATTACACATTCCCCTTAGAAAAGCAGCAGCACTGGGAGTGGGAATCTATTCTAAGGCCCAGCAAGCTTACCCCAGGAGAAGGTCCCAACTATGCAAGGGGGGCGGAATTCCCTGTTTGGCACTGAGTGAGTGAGTGAGTTTGCGGAGCGGACGGGCTTTGGGGACGGGCTTTGGGCTTTGGGGAGTAGAGGGTTTGGGCTGGTGACTTTACGCCGCCACCCCTTGCTTCCCAGAGGGAATGGGACCGAGTCTGGGGGGTGGGTGGCAGGCAGCCCAGAGGGTCCTGAGGGTCCCGCGCCGCGGGGCCCCGCCCCTCCCTACCTTCTCTCCCCGTGGAGCACGTAGGAGCTGCGGAAGAAGCCCAGGAGCTCGTTTTCAATGAGGGCATTGTAGACGATCTTCAGGTTGTAATTCCTCTGGGCGTCCAAGGTCCGGTTCAGCACCACCACCAAGACCTGGGTCTGTGGGTAGAGGAAAAAGCCGGCCACGGGCACGGCCCCAGCCACGCGGTCCTCGGCCACCTGCACCTTCTCGACGGCCAGGGAGGCGTGCAGCACGACGTAGCGGGTGGCGTTCCGGCACGCTATCTCCACGTTCACCTCGCCGGCGAAGGTGAAGTTCTCCATGAAGGCGGTGAGCATCAGATTGTAGTGCAGCGGCTTGAGGTGGCCCGACAAGCGCAACTGGGTCCAGGGGCGCCGCGGCTCGCGCTCCTCCTCCGATGGTGGCCCGGCGGACGGGGTCGCCGGCGTCGCCTGGCCGGCCGCTTCGGACGGCGCCGAGCCCTCGCCCGCGGGGTGGTTGCGCGGGGCGGCTCCCGGGAGGCTGGCGTTGCGGTCACGCGCGGGGGAGCCCGCGGGGCCGCCGTCGGCGCCGGGCGCGCCGCACTCGTCGAACCGCAAGCTGAGCAGCACGGCGAGCATGGTGACGGCGAGCAGCGCCACGAGGGACACGGCGAAGGCCAGCACGAGCCGTTTGTGCACCGTGATGTGGCGCTCCGTGGTGCGGGGTCGCACGCCCACCGAGTCCGCCCACGGGTCCGAGGGCCCCCTGCCGCCCGGCCGGGGCGCGGCGGCGGCGGCCTCCCCCATGGTGGCCTGCGAGGGTGAGCGGCTCTCCGCGGCCCCCTCCTCTGCCCTCTTCTTCTTCCTCCTCTTCTTTTTCTTCTTCTTCTTTTCCTTCTCCTCCTCCTGCTCCCCCCGCTCGCCGTCCAGGGCCATCACGCCGCCTCCTCCCCCGCCCTCCCCAGCACCTCCCGCGGGCGGGCGCCCCGAGCCCCCTCCGGCGCGGGCATCCGGCAGCGCACGCGGGCCCGCGGCGCGACGCCGCCTGGCAGCCGGGAGCCTCCGGCCCGCGCTCTCGCAGGACGGGCGCCGGCCCGGGGCGCGGGCCGCCCCGACTGCCCCCGGGAGCCCCGCCTCCCCCCGGGCCGGGCCGCCCGGGGCGGGCTCGCGGACGCGCCCAACTTGGAAGGCGCCGCCGCCGGCCGCCGGCGCGCTACTTCCTGGGCGGGGTCCGGGCGCCCCCTGCGCGCCCGCCGCTCCCGCCGGGCCCTCCCCTGCGCCGCGCTCTCCGCGGGAGCCCGTCCGCCGGCCCCGGGCTGCGCGCCACTGCGAGGCGGACGCCGAGCGAGGGTCCCGCGGGGGGAAGTTAGGGCTCCCGCTTTCGCCCCCCACTCCGGTGTCGCCGGGGCGTTCAGTGCTCCTCCGGGTGGGCTGCGCTGGCGGCGGCGGCGGCGGCCCCGGGGCGCCCCAGACCAGCACCCCGCAGAAGGGCCCGAGAGGATGGCCAGGAGGGACCGACTGGAGCGCCGGCGCCGGAGGAAGTCCGGGAGCTTCGGAGCCCTTCCGGGAATCTGCCCTGGAGACTCCTTCTTCGCCACCCTGGACACTTTAAGCCGCGGTGGCGGCCAACGTCTCCAGCTTGCCAACCGGACAGCCAACCGCCCTCCCTGGTTTGGATGTGGCTCTGCCCTCCGCAGATGGCAAGTAAGCGCTGAGCGCCCGGCCGGGCCACCCCCTGCAGGTAGCTGGAGCTTCGGGCTGGCTTGGTATCCCCGTGGGGAGAGCTGGAGTGAGTGAGTGAGTGAGTGAGTGAGTGAGTGAGTGAGTGAGTGAGTGAGTGTGTGTGTGTGTGTGTGTGTGTGTGTGTGTGTGTGTGTGTGTGTGCGCGCGCACACAGGCTCGGGTCTATATTGCCAAAGCTACTCTAGCTGCCTTCAGGGACTGAACACCTATTACCCCCCCCACCCCACCCGAACATCCCCCCCTCCCCTAGAAAGGCAAAGGAGGCGAGAGCGCTCGGCGGCAGGGAAGGCAGGAGAGGGGAGCGGCTGAAAGGCAGAGGCAGGCACGGGAGATTAGAGAGCTTTTCCCCGCTCTGTCACAGCAGACACCCACCGCCACAGAGGGGGTTGCTGAGCCGCCTGCAAGAACTACATTGTAAATCTTCAGCGAAACAAGCCCCGCAGCCACTCCTCTCCCGGAATCTCGAGCCCCACCGCGCTGTCCAAGGATCTGTATTGCCTTTGGCGGTGAACCCCCTGGAGGAAAAGAAGATCCTGTTGGGGAGATTTGGCCTGTCTCAGATTTCACATCAGGCTCACCAGAGGATTTGGAGAGCTGTATGTAAATTGAGATAAATTCTCCATAGACTGTCGACATATATTATACAGTATGATGTGTGCAGGTGTGCAGTACTAAATTGTGGTTAGCAAGGAAGCATTGGAGTCCTCTGGCTGTACAAGCTAGAGAGAGAATTTCCCTCCCGTATCTTTAGAGTTGAGAAATGATAAAAACATAATACCTAAACATAACATCCAGGACCATATACTTGAGACAGAACAACAGGGTTCAGAGCCCCAATACTTCAGACTTGCTGGAGGAGTAAACAAAGCAATGCTATAATTGGTCGGCATTTTTTCCCCGCTTCACCCAGTCAAGATGACTCTTGTGCAGTTTTTCGGTGTTATCTTGAAGATTGTTACAAAAATGTGTTTGGAAATAAACTTTGTTAAGAATGGTTATAATAGGCCAATATTTATCAAGGCACGGAGCGGCGTTGGCTGGCTGTGGACACATGTCTGCACGGGGAAGTTCTGAACGGTGGTGCAGAGTTTCTATGAGTGTGCATGGGCTGTGCAGGAATAGCTCGAATTGGAAGAATATTCAGAGGACAGCCCCAATAAAATTAACATCCAGGAGGCAGGGGACTGGTGTTTAATAAAGCGAAGTGTTACTGGCTTTAGAGTCCATAAAAATAGTTTTCACAATATAAAGAGAATGAGAGAATTCCTCTTATATGTGTCTTTCAAGTCTTCAAATCCTCAAGGCATTTAAAATGAATCGATATTTATAATTAAATATAAAGTGTACTGATTATGTTCAAAATTATTTTCCTTACAAAAAGCAACATGTAGTGCTACTACAGAGCTGAAAAGGTACGATGACCTTAAAATATGACCAAAAGACAAGAGATCAAGTACACATCAACTTTGTCCTAACAACAATTATAGAAATGCAACCCATCGTGCTAAATCTCTTTTCCATTTTTCCCAGATGGAATACATGCCCAGTGCTATACATTCTAAATGTCCATTTAAGCTGCTTGAAAATGATGAAGAGAAAATGTTCTAGGGTGGCTTTTTAAAAGCATGTTGTATGTGGGCCGTTAGCAAAACCAAGGGAAAATGCCACATTCTGTTCAAGTTACTTTTTTCTGCTCTGTTTTTACATCGCTGTGCTCTTGCTGCCCATATGTATCTGGCTAAATGCATTGGAAGAAGCAAGGCGCAGCGTTACCTATTTTGCTTTCATAGCATCACACAGCAGGGGAACGGAATGGTGGGACCCTTCTCAGATCACCTGACCTCAGGTTTTAATCTGCCAATTCAGGTTATTGATCTGAAGTCCATGGATTCATCACACGTTGATGATCAGAAAGGTCTGGAACCATTCGCTGGGGTCTGACAGCCGCCACCTAATGAAGAAGTTTACACACTCAGTATTGCTCTGAAGTGCTAGTCGTCATGAAAAGATGGGGCACATTTCCGTTCTTTATGCCTTTTCAATGTGTTCATGTTCTTTTCAGTGCTACAACAAGGAAACTCTCAGATATTTTGAGATAAAGAATATATATGTACCAATTAGTAAAGGCTTTACTAAATGTGACTGAATTAATAAATGATTTTTTTGAAATTCAAGTAGACTGGACATGACCTCTTAATGCACTGATTCCCCAAATGTAGCCTCACTCAATAAATTGACTATCAAGGTCAAGTGTATGGATATTTCTGCCTTTCATATCAATGTTATAAAAGCATCCTAGTGAGGTTTTGTTTGATTTTATGGTGTTGTGTTTTCTGAAAGTGTTTTAGCACCCTCACCCTCAGAAGCAGGGTCTTTGGAAAAATAGTAATATCTTCTTAGAACCTGCTATTTCTATCCTGTGTTTCTGTTAGATTGTATGTCCAACAAAAATATCAAGAAATAATACCCTGATATTTCTACCAAGGAATATTGGTGTTATGGGCCTTCTGTGTTGTGAGTCACTGGGATAAAGACACTTTTGACTGGGCCAGTTCTGGAGCCATGCATTTCCCTAGGGAAATATCGAGCTTTCCAAGTACATGATGTTTTTTCTCAGAAACACATTTATTTGTTTGAATAATATTATGATTTTTCCAGTGAAGTCAATTTTGTGGCCCTAGTTGACTTGTAAAAATGGAAACAGTCTGAATATTTAATATTCATGAGTCCAAAGAGAAGTTATTTTTAATTAAATTTATACTTCACCTTGTCCCTGTAAATGATCAAAATGAACTGCCTTTCGTGAATGTGCTGGCTTCAGAGCAGAGACTTTATGCTTTAATTGTTTACACCTGAGCTCTTTTTGCTCTCCTTTGGAAACTGGTTTGTATGGTGAGGTGCAATTTAAGTGCCCTTGGATTCTCGGCCCCTTCAAGTGCGATTACTGCTTCTCATCCAGAAGCAGCTGTTGCTCAGGAGAAAGAGCTAGATAGAGCCCGAGTCAGTCCCAGCTGCTTACACAACCTAAGTCCAGTGACTGAATGAGCTCAGTTTTGGGGGTGACTGACTGTGGAGAAGTGGGACTAGGCAAACGCTACTAGTTCTTAACTTTTATGAAAGACTTAGAAACTGATATATTACCCTCTCTGCTTTCAATAGATTTCTCAATTATCTCCATTGAGAAATTTTTAATTTTTACCTTTTTAATGGGTAAAGAGACACTATAAAATGTTTAATAGCAAATATGATATGGATTGAATTAAAAGGTGGAAGCCCTCATCCTTGTATCGAAATGTGACCCTGTTTGGAAATGAGGTTTGTCACTTAGGAATGAGAGAGGACTCTGATTCCATCTGAGAGACGGTTTCTAAAAGAGGAGAGCAGGCGAGAGGATAAAGTCACTCGAGGAAGAGGGCCGCCATGTAAAGATGCATTTCAAAGCCCAGTCACTGAGAAGCGCCCAGAGCCTGCGGAAACTGGAAGAGGAAAGGAAAGATCTTGCTCTAGAGCTGAGGGAGCATGGTTCTTCCAATACCCTGGATTTGAACTCCTAACCTCCACAACTAACTTCAAGACAATCTCTGTTCTTTAAGCCATCTATGTAATGGAGCAGTGGAGCAGAGAGGAAGGATCAAACCTTCCCCACACTGGCAGTCAAACAGGGTCGATGCGTGTGCTGTGAGGGCTGAGGTCCTGCAGACCACACGCAATTGGGGACCATGCTGACATGAATATGGAGAAGCTGGTTACCGCCATGTGACAACAGAAAAATGAAAACACAAATTTGTTTGAATAATATTATGATTTTTCCGTGAAGTCAATTTTGTGGCCCTAGTTGACTTGTAAAAATGGAAACAGTCTGAATATTTAATATTCATGAGTCCAAAGAGAAGTTGTTTTTAATTAAATTTATACTTCACCTTGTCCCTGTAAATGATCAAAATGAACTGCCTTTCGTGAAATTGCGATGAAATTTTTATTTTGGAAAAATTCATATTATTGTCTGGTTTATTAATCTTTTCATATTGCACAACTTGTTGATTTCACATGTGGCGCCACTGCACCTGTCAGCAGTGGTGAGGGATTTCCACAAGAACGACCCTGGTGGGTAGAACGTTCCTCACCATCTTGAGGATGGAAAGAGAATTGGTTAAAATTAGCCCTAATATGGAAACATGGAAATGTCCATGATGTGAGTAGTTTGTCACTATAGATAAGGCCTTTGATTTAACTGGGAGTTGTCTGACTTCTGTTTGTTTTTAAAGATCTATGTGAATAGAAATTACATCTAAATGTCATTGTCTTTTGTTCCTCACATAAACATTGGTGAAACTATGGAATTGTCCCTTAATCCCTTAATGCATTAATATGTTTACTTGTTGTAGGCCATTGAATCAATCTCAAGTCAAGTCAAAGCAACTCCATGGAGCCAAGTAGAACACGTGGTCGGGGTCCCTAAGCTATAATCTCTGGGGAAGCAAATCTGATTGCCATGTCTTTTGTGGAGCAGAAGGTAGGTTTGAACTTTTCAAATAACTTTCAAGCTGTCATTACCCCACCCCCACTAGCATTGCTATAGAATTATTGAAAGTCTTCTGATTATTCTTACATCAAAACAAGGTTAAGTCTAAGCAGAAAATAGATGGGAAATGTAAGGAAAAATCTGACCAAATATCCAGGGTTTTTCCCAATCAAGCATTGAAAACTATACGCACAGAAGAGATAACTGGGATCTCTGGAAAGTTATGTTTCCACCAAGGTGGGGTGTTGGGGGGTCCTAATCAAGGAGGCCTGGTGGCACAACAATTAAATGCTTCACTGCTAACAGCAAGCTCTTTGGTTCAAACCCATCCAGTAACACCACAGAAGAAAAGACCTAGGAATCTGCTCCAGTAATGCATCCGGCCTAGCAAGCCCTATCGGGCAGTTCTGCTCTGGCTTACAGGATCACTATGAGTTGGAATCAACTCAGTAACACACACAGTTGGCTATAGTCCCCGGGTAGTGCAGTTACAGATACAGCTGCTAACCAAATCACTGACAGCGAATCCTCCAGAGGCATAGCAGAAGAAAGGCCTGTTAATGTATACTACCCCCTCCACCACCACCATCCCCCCAAAAAAACATTGATGAAGCACTGTGGAGCTCAGTTCCACTCTGACACTGGATCAATGACAACTTAAAACTTCAGTGTTTGCTCTGGGTTCTTTGTTTTATAAGCTCAGGAGGCAAACTCTATAAAAAGGCAAAGTATGTACTGTGGAAATCTTATATATTTATAAAGCTTGCAAGCATAATAGGCACCAGATTTTACACACAGAACAGAAATTGGGTCATTTTCTAGGGATACATTATGTTGAACTAGTCTGAACTAACTAGTCTACTAGCTGAAGAAAGGAAAACTATAAGATACCAACATATTTTTGTCATGAACTTAAGTTGTTCAAATACATAACTATGACAAGAATTAATTATGTAAGAATTAGGTAATGGTAAAGGTTTATCGAGGACTTTCTCAAGCTGAAAGAACATTTCAGGCCTCCAACTGCAATGTTGAAAGATTGAATGGACAAAAATTCAACAAAACAAAGTAACAAAATAATAAGGAAGGAATCGAGAGCCAAAAAAACTGATCAACCAATGTTCAGTTCACGCCAGGAGAGAACAGCTGATCAAGAACTGACAGTACTGAAAAAAGAAGTCCAAGTTACACTGAAGGCATCAGCGAAAACAAGGCTCTGGGAATTGTGCAGTTAACAGATAGCAATTGAGCTGTTTTGTCAAACAGATAATACTGTAAGCACACATTCACCTACAGCAAGAAATGGGAAAGAGAGACACCTGCTCCACTGACTGGGAAAGACTCACATCTGTGCCAGTTCCCAAGAAAGGTAATTCGGCTCACTCTGGCAACTATCCACCAATATATTAGTACAAGTAAGCTTTCACTGGAAATATCCTTAAGTGGGCATAGCAGTACATTGACAGACAACTGCCAGAGATTCAAGCTAGATTTAGAGAAAGGTGGAGAATGATGGATATTATGGCTGATGGCAGATGGAGCTTACAGAAAAGCAGAAAATACAAATAAGAAGTCAACCTGTGTTTTATTGATTACACAAAGGCATTCAACTGTGTGGATCATAACAAATTATGGATAACTTTGCGAAGAATGGAAATTCCAAAAGACTTCATATTGCTCCTATTGAGCCTGTGTGCAGACAAAGAGGCTGTACCAGAACAAGAGGATAGCGCATCGTTTAAAATCAGGACTAAGTTACTGGAAGGGCTGTATGCTTTCATCATCCTTACTCCATCTGTGTGCTCAGCCAGTAACCTGAGAAACTGAACTCAGGATTACAGGAAGGCACGTTAACAGCCTGCTATGTGCAGATCATGTACCCTAGCTGGTTAAAAGTAAAGAAGATTGAAAGCACGTACTGATGACTAACAAAGAACGCAGCCTTCAATGTGGATTTCCCTTCGGCATCAAGAAAACACAGGCCCTCGCAGCATAAGCAACACCATGATAAAGAGAGCAGTATGGGAGTGCCAACGATCTCATTTTCACTGAGTGCACCGTCAATGTCCACGGAAGCAGCAGGCAGGGAGCCAAACGACATACCGAACTGGGAATAGCTGTTGCAAAAGACCTATGAAAGGTGTTCAAAAGGCGGGTTCCTCTTTGATGACTAAGGGGAGCCTGACCACAGCCATGGTATTTTCAGTCCCTTGTGGTCAATGAATAAAGAAAACCGAAGGAAAATTGTTACCTTTGATTGCGGTCTTGGTGAAGATCATACTGTGGCCTATAAGAAGAAGCACACCGGTCCTGGAAGAAGTGCAGCCAGAAGGCTCCCTAGAGGCAAGCATGGTGAAATGTCACCTGACGCACATTGGACATGGTATCAGGAGAGACCCGATCAATGGTAACTTCGAACTTCAGTGTAAACTAGAGAGGCAGCAAGACAATGGGAAGAACCTCAGATAAAGCGGCGCCCCAGCCGCAGCACTAATGTGAAACAGAGCAATGCTGTGAGGTGGTGCGGCATTGCTGTACATGCAGTCCCTGTGTGTCAGAACCAGCTCCGCAACTAACAACACCGAGAACTTGCCACGTGCCCTATGGTTGTTGAGCGACTTTAGAATATCTCATTTATCGTGAAAATGACCCCAACAGGATCATTGCTACCATGATCCCTATTTGAAAAAAATGAGACTGAAAGAAATTAATGTGCCTAAACTAATTTAATTAGTTGGTGACTGTCTTAGGTTTCTAAGGCTCAGATCACATCATAAACTGTGGTTAACATATTAGTACAGAAATGTTATCCCATAATTTTAGAAGCTAGAAGTCTAATTCAATGTGTAGACCAGGCCATAGCCCTTCCCCCCCACTCCAAGTCTCTAAGACAGTGGTTCTCAACCTTCCTAAGGCTGCGACCTTTTAATACAGTCCCTCACATGTGACCCCCTCCCAACCACATAATTATTTCTGTTGCTACTTCATGGCTGTAATGTTGATACTGTTACGAACCAGGCAACCCCTTTGAAAGGGCCCTTTGATCCCCAAAAAGGTCACGACCCACAGGTTGCGAACTGCTACTCTTAAGATCTTTTGTTAAGAACCATATGGTCATATCGTTTGATGCAGAAAAGGCATTTGACAACATCCACCCCTTATTCCTGATGAAAACAATCAACAAAATGGGAATTAGATGGGAAATTTCTCAACACAATTAAGGCCATAGATTATAAACCAAAGGCCACTCTCTTCGTCAATGTAGGAAAGCGGCAAAGATCCCCGCCTAGTGAGTGGGAATCGGACAGAGACTCATCACTCTTATTATTCAACCTTGTGCTGGAATGATTAGCCAGAGCTATTGGACAGTCAAAGGAAATCAAAGAATGTGGATTGGCAAGGAAGAAGTCAAAGTCTCACTACTTGAAGATTATATGATTTTATACATAGAAAATCCCCCAAACATTCAGAAAATTGTTAGAAACAATCTGAGGAGACTCAGCAACGTGGCAGGATACAAGATTAACATACACATAATCTGATCCCTGTGTGCTAATGAGAGCAATACGGGAAGAATATGAGAAAAAGGAATCAAGTAAACAATACTAGTTACAATATCCACACAAACAATGAGACGTACTTAGGAATAAAGGATAAGCCTCACCAGAAAAACCTAGGACGTGTACAGCGAAACTATGCTTCTACAAGAAGCCGAAAGAGAACCACTTAAAGAATATTTATGAATACAATTGCAATTCAGATCCGGACTCCACATGCGTTCTTTAACGACATGAAGAAGACACTACTAACTTCATGTGGTAAGGAAAGATACCCAGGAGGTATAAAAATAAAAAATACTTAAGAAAAGCAAAGGAGGAGGCTTCGCCCTTCTGGACCTCACAACCCATTGTACAGCCACATTATCGAAAACGTCCTGGTACTGGCACAATGACACTGGTACATAGACTAGTTGAACCAAATCGAGATGCCAGAAATAAATCCTTCCACCTAAAGAAAATTTATCTTCAAAAAAGGTCCTAAAACCATCAAATGGCATTAGATAAATTAGATTTCCATTTTGTAGAAGAATGAAACAAGACCTGTCACCCCATGAACAGAAACATACTTAAGATGGATCAAAGACCTAAAAGTAAAACCCAGAGCCATAAAGTCATCGGTAAGAAATCAAGCTGAGAATAAAAATTCCATAGGACCTGGTAATCTCGCTGCTGGGTGTAAATCATAAAGAAGTAAGAGCCGTACCAGGAGCAGACATAAGCACATCCATGTTCAATGCAACACTGTAAGCTGGAACAAGAAGATGGAAAAAACCTAAGTGTAGAAGAACGGATAAAGAAACTGACACAAACACACAATAGAATAGTATGCATCACTAAAACTACCAACACCAAACCACAAATCATGTCCTGGCATATGGAATTAGAGAATATGATGATGCATGAAATTAGCCGTCACAAACGGAGAAGTGTGATATGAGACCACTCTTATAACGAGGGGGGAAACCAAGATGAGGACTTCCATGCTAAAGGGAACAGGCTTTGGAATTTGGGAGGCCATGGAGGAAAGACAAAGCAATGGGCTAGGCTGTTAACAGGTGTTTCATTAGGTGAAATGGAATAAGGCGGTCCACAAGAGGGAGAAGAGAAATCGAGTGGATGAAGGGTGAACTATTGGGACTTTGATTAGTAGTTTAAATTGTTGAATACAAAGTTAGTGATCTGAAAATTAAACACGCACCTAATTTACAATAAATATTGTTTCATGAGTTTTCAAAATTTTTTAAAAATTTAACATTTTTAAAATTGAAAAATTCACGGGTTGTCAGATGCATCCTCACATGGCTGCCCTAAGTCCGTGCTGCTCCTCTTTTACGAGAACACCAGCCACACAGGATTAGAACCCACGCTGCTCCAGGATGACCTCATGCCAACCGAGGGCTTCTGCAAGAATCCTATGTGCTAAAAAGCTACCGTCATACCTAGCAAGGGTTAGAACTGCAACATACCTTTGTGAGAGCCCTTTTCAATCAACAGCTGTGGCAATGCTCAGATTCCAAATCAGGTCATGTTGTTCTGTAACTTCTACAGGTAACCATAATGCTATCCTGTTCTCAGAAAGGTAAGCAACTGTAACAAGTCTGAGTGCATAGCTGAAACTCTTTATATAAGTTATGAAGTTGGTGAGACACTGAACTAGGAGTGTAGGGCAGAACCAGACAGCTCTGAGCTCTACTCTTACTAGCGTACAGAAGTGCTACCTGGGTGTTTGTTACGTGAAGTGAATAAATAGAGAATAGTGTAGTGTGACCCTCCGCAGAATAATTATAATTTTATAAAATAATGATTATAGAAAGCACAGCATTATCCATCCTGGATTGAGAACTAAGTAGTTGAAAGAGTTGACGATAGCTTATTTTCATACTGCAGAACAAGCAGTTTATGTGCTTTACAAATCTTAACTTGTGGATGCATTAAAAATATTCCCCTTTGACCCAAGATGGTCAAATTGTGAAATTTACACGATTTGAACGGCGCCTCACCACTTTCAAACCACAGTCAGTATCTGCATAAAAGACATACTGAGTGTAAACGCACATAAAGGTGAAACACATCCTGCTTTAGTGCCTCCACGTACTCTAATCTGTAAATGTTAATCTTTCTTACAGTAATTTATCCCATCTCTTTACATTAATAGAAAAAAATCATCACAGCCCCTTATTTGATATATAAATATAACTATACTAAGTAGAATATTAAATCTAGCTATCAGATGATCATTGTGGATAAATTGACAAAAATATGGTGAATTAGTGTAGTATTAAAATACAGCTAACATGGAAGTCATATGCCTAGGTGTGATTTTTTTAAAAGCTGATTTTGGCACACGGTGTCTTATTTTTAATATTGTAATATTAAACCCTGTTCTTGCATAGTCAGCTTCCTGGTCAAGGACATTTTAATGTCTGTGTCAGAAGCAGACTTTCTGCTAGAAAATAGTTCATGACGAACATGCAAAATAATGCTAAAAATTTAAATCACATTGTCAACTACACTAAATTCCTACCGGGATACTAGGCAAAGGAGTTGTGCTTAGATGTCAGTCCACTATGTCTGTGTGAAGGTGCAGAGGTGGAGTCCAACCTATCCCTCAGGTCACAGCCTGAGGATGCCTCATTAGGGTATGGCCTTTTGCAAGCGAGGCAGGAAGAACTCCCTCTCTTGCCCTTGACTGGCCTCCTTGCTGGGACTCTGCCTGCCACCAAGGGCAGCACCCTGTGGTTCTCCAGAGAACTGTTGGCGCCCCACCTTGCTTCCGTCGACCTTGGATCCCAGTGTTCACAGGCTGATGTCCCTGCGTCCCGCTTCACTTTTCGGTGTCATCAGTCTTGGGCTACCAGAGTCTGAAGAGGACCACGGACGTTGGTTGGACTGGGCTGGAATGATTTCTTAATATATAATTTTATCTTGATAGAAAGTTCTTTTTATAAATATCTGAGTGTCACTGGTTTTGTTTCTCTAGACAACTCAGCCTAACACAGGAATGAATTATTGTGTTTTTTCCCTCTTCAAGTTTTAGGTCTGTGTGCAAATAGCATAGTTCCTTCCCTCGGAACTGAAGAGCAGCTTCTGGTTCACTCCATCTCTTTGCGCATAGTCAGTAAAGCTTGTGCATAGTCAGTAAAGGGAAACTCTTCCTTTCAGCTCATGATACCCTAATTCAGAACCCATCTTCAGTCTCAGGATTGGATACTAAGACTACACCAAATTTGTTTGAGACACACATTGTTTTCTGAGAACATTTCCACACACCCAGAAGGCACTTTTCAATGGCTTAAAAAGAAAGTAGGAATTTGGGAATGCAGAAATATTCTTGAAACTCGAACATTTAGACTTTTGGCTGTGGGGTATTATTACAAATATTAAAAATCTCACTAAAAGGATCTTCAAAAAGTTCATAAAAAAATGGACTTGAGAAATAATGGAATTTTCCCAGGAATGTTTGAAAGGCCCCCAGCTCATATAATATGTTGTTACACTGATTGCCTTTTATATTAAGAAACTAAGTGCTGGGGACTATACAAAACGTAAAAGTGCAATGATCATCATTTATATGCCAAACAGTTGACCAGTTTATATCTGTACAAAGTCGTCCCTGCAAAAGGGATCCACAGAAAATGCAAACTGCTGACTCTTGAAAAATAACCAACTGTGTCATAAAATGAAGCATTTTTCCTCTCAACAGTTTGTGGGAGGGGAAAAGCAATGCACCTGAAGGAGACGATTTGTGAATTATTAAATAAAAGTTGACCCTTTCATAAAATTGGTTAATTCTCAGTATAGGATTTATTATGTAAGTCTTCCTTGTATATTCACTTTAGTCATTTTTCTCTTTAGTGCCACCTTGTGGGTTCGCCAGTAACAATAAATACGTAGTTTTTAGTCTCTGGGGTTTGGGGGAAGTTTTTGTCTTCTGCTGTGTTTAAGCTAGTCTTCATCGTGGTGTGGTAAACTCGGCCATTCGTGTCCTCAGACAGCCTCTGCACCAGAAGGTATGTGCCATACCTCTGCAACTGGCCCTTCTGGAGACCAGGATGATTTCTCAGAGATCGGCAATATTGGAGTCTATACAAAAATCGATGTTAATTTACAGGATAATCACCAAACTTATCTTGGATAACATAACTGGCCAGCTCGGACGTGATTTTTCCATAAGAAAAGTGTTTTCTCAATTCAGTATCATGATGTTTCCAACAGTGTCCCATGAGAATTGATTCTAGGTAATTCGCAGCGCTGCTTAATCCTGTTGTAGAAAAGCTCTGGTATCTGATTTCGTCGCTAAGGCAGCTTACTTCTAACATGAGATTGCATTTGCATTGAGTTATCATACTCAGGGTTTTTTTTTCAATTATGCTGCTGCTATGAGAGAAGAAGGAAAAATTCCGCACAATATATTGAATGTCTTTTTTCAGACATACAGGAAATATATATTCCCTAACACGGCGGTCCTCAACCTGTGGGTTGTGACCCCTTTGGGGGGTCAAACGGCCCTTTCACAGGGGTCGCCCAATTCATAACAGTAGCAAAATAACAGTGATGAAGTAGTAACGGAAATAATTTTGTGGTTGGGGGTCACCACAATGTGGAACTGTATGAAAGGGTCGCGGCATGAGGAAGGTTGAGGGCATAACATTTTCTACATATTATAATAATCTTTTAAATTGTCAAAGAAAAATCCATGGCTTATCCTCTTTAAAAAGTGAATGTAATCCACATGTGACCTCCTCCCTGGGAGATGGACAGCAGAGAAGGGGGGAAGGGAGACTCCGGATAGGGCAAGATATGACAAAATAACAATCTGTGGATTATCAAGGGCTCCTGAGGGAGGGGGGAGCGGGGAGGGAGGGGGAAAAAAGAGGACCTAATGCAGAGGGCTTAAGTGGAGAGCAAATGCTTTGAAAATGATTAGGGCAAAGAATGTACCGATGTGCTTTATACAATTGATGTATGTATATGTGTGGATTGTGATAAGAGTTGTATGAGCCCCTAATAAAATGTAAAAAAAAGAAAAAAAAAGACAAACGTAAAAAAAAGTGAATGTGTCTGAACTTACTGCTGTGGGTGTATGTGGACACTTTTTGAAATTGTATTTTTGGAGTCATTTAAGAGAAAGTAAAAATCATGTATAGTCTGGTTACTTGGAATGTGTAAATGCTCAGAGTTGAACTCCTCCTAACCTATTAACATTTGAAGGTTGGGCCATGTATTATTCAAAAAGTAATTTTCCCTGGATCTGCAATAAGGCCTCGGACCTGACCTATAACCGGAATGTCTTAAGCTACTGGTTATCAATGCTGGAAGCACACCAACAAAACAAGAAAATGTAAGTATTTTTCTAGGCTTGCTAAAGTCTAATTACAGAACTAGGACACAGTCCAGTCAAACACTATCAGCAAGACTGCAAACCCTTCGAATATAACTCCCTACTCACCTTTGATCTTGATCAAGTCTCACACTGTGCTTCCAGAATTAATACATTGTGTTTTCCATTTCAGGAACTTTAATTGTTCCATTTTGCCCTCATTGTTTCCCACAGATTTCATACAGGAACAAATTTAAAGATACCTTCAAATGATGTCAGTTACGTTGTTCTCGATTTATCCTGTGCTCGGAAAGTTGCTTTGAAATCCAAACCTAAAATCAAAAACCCCGGAGCTAGACTCCTATACCTTGGACCAAGAAGAGTGCTGAGCAGTTTTTCCTTCATGCTTCAACTTCAGCATTAACATTAGAAGCCTATCTTCTTTCTCGCCCTTACGACCAGCTAGGAACAGATATAAATCTCTCAGCAAATTATACCCTAAGCTTCAGAAACTGCTATGTAAGCCATCTAGAAAACCCATTGAGCAGATAGGGACTGCTGAACTGCAGTGATGAAGTTCTATTTTATTTATGGTAAATAGATACAGGAAACATATTTCATATCTTCTCTGTTACAGATTTCAAGTTGGACAGATCCTAATTGGATTACATTATAGACCAACAGACTTCTACTTTAAAGTCAAATGGCATGTATGGTCTCTGTTCAGTTCCTCTTAAAGTCTGGCTGCACAAAATATATTCCTGACATTCTTTAGCATCTTGGTTCCTTTAATCTTCCAAAGTGGAAAGTGATGAATTTTGACTTGTTCTTAAAAGCGCTAACATTCAACTAGGAAAACTCAGTAAGTGACACCTATTAATGTTCCCTTTTGTCTTCTAGACAGAAAATCAAAGCTATTTAAAGTAAAAGATACACTTAAAATCAATGTGTGCCCACAAGTTAGCATCAATGCTTACAATCCCTCTCTGTGATCATTGTGTCTTATTTGCGTATATATTACTTTATGTATCTAAATCTATGAATAAGAGAGAGGTATCATTTGATGAGAAAGGAATACATGTTTCCATAGGGTCTGAATAGAGACTCTGCTGACCTGTAGTATTATAAAATACTGCGCCACTCTTCCATTTTCAGTTTTTGCCAAGATAGCCAAATTAAACTGATGTGATAATCATCCAAATATATAATTGTAAAACCATGATTGTAGAATCATTTCTTTCTAGCTCCATGAGATTTACCTCTGGTAATTCTGTTTAATGTTCAGAATTCTATAGCAGTTCTCTTGAAATATTCTAAGCAGAAGCTATACCTTTTAGGGTATGCAAATAGTTGCTTCCCAGCAACATTATAATCTATAACCTGTATTATGACTTGAGCAGAATGAGCCCTCCGTTTTGATTGCCTATGGCTCAAAGTGTTAATGTTCTTGAACTGCCTTGTCTGTTATTAGCTAGTTGAAATTGCATTAACCATGAGAATTAATTATGGTCTGCATCTCCCCTCTCTTCAGTAGGCTTTGTCTGCACCTTCCTAGCTGAGAGGGGAGCTTCTGCTACGAAGAATGACAGACTCCCACTGCACACCTTCCCTACTGTCTGCTCCCCAACTCCAACAGTAATCCGGCCTGAGGACCTTTATATTCCGGTGTTACTTCTGAGTTCCTTAATTACTTTCCCCCAAACTGCTATGTTCTCCAGTGTTTTCTCTAGAGGGAAAAATGAAGATACATAGGCACAGGTGTAAATGTCAGACTTCATCGTTTATTTATTGAAGATCACTTAAGAGCAATCTGTAATTTCTTCCATAACCTCAAAATGGGTTTCTCTCAGCCACGTAATCTCTCAGGGAAGCGTTTGTTATGAAATGATCACCTGCTTTTGCAAAGTCCCGGGAGCTTTAAGCTGAATGCCTCTCATGTACCAGTCGCTGAACAATTGACGGCATGATGACTGAGTTGGGCAGCTGCCCGTTAGGTTAGCCATTTGACACCAGCAGCCACTCCATCCAGGAAGCTGAGGCTGTCTACTGTAGCGAGTTGACGTCTCATGAACCCAGAGGACCAGTTGTATCCTACTCTACACAGGGCCACTATGACTTGGAATTGACTCGATGGTTTGGGATATAGTTAATAGGCAATAAACAGGCCAACAACCCAATAGTGATTTGACTAGAACGAGTCAGCAAACTGCGCCTCTCAAACCATATGTCGTTTTATGAGTAGGCATGTGTGGCTCTGAAGTAACAGAAAATTGTAAAGGATTTTGGATAGGGTTCAGATAATTGTGATTTCATTTGTTTGTAAAAGTATCTTTTTGGCTCTTTGATTTTTAATGGTGTGGAACAGGATTGGCTGTTCTGTCTCCACAGTTTACCAACCTCTGGACAAGAAGATCATTTCCATACCCCTTGGAGTTCAGTCCTGTACCGTCAACATCTAGAAAAATGTAGCCACTAGCCACTGTTTCTCAGAAAAGCATTACCACTTCCCTGGTACCTGTTAAGCAACTCGGAAGAAGAAGAAAATGTGCAGGGAAAAAATGTCCTGAGGAAGTCTAAAATTGTTAACAAAACCCTTCTTCCACTTTGCCTTCCCAATACACAAGATCCTGTGTGGAGTGGGGATTTTAAGTAATATTTAGAAATTACTTTTCCAACTCTCATTATAGAGTGATGTAAACCTTATGGAAAGTAGTTTGGCAAATGCTTGTCAAATTCGCCAAAGTAAACAGCTGCAGTGAGATGTTTGAGACACCTTGTATCATAAATGTTAACAGAAACCTCACTTACTAGACTGCAGGCTGTTCAGGGGTGAGGAATATGTCAAAGGGGCTTCAGGGGTTCGTAGGAAAATGGAATAAAGAGGCATGTTTATTTATGTATGCACAAAGCAAGCACTCCAGGGCATCCCAAGCCCTTAGTACATATACGTTACATGAGTGAAGTCAGTAGTGCTTATCATCAGTTCCCTTGGCCTTCTGGCTCCTTCACTGCCTTTGCTTTGCCACATCCTCTCGGGATGCGTGCCTGCTGCAGGCGCTCTTCACCTCGGACGTCTACCGCCCGTCCCAAGGAACCGCCTTTGGGGGGCGATCTCATCACTAAGGTGCCTCTTCTCCAACCCCGTCAGAGATTTGGCACCAGAATATTTATTGAAAGCAGTTCCACCTATTTTGGGAGGAGACAAGCTAACAGAAATGACAGCATTGTCCCTGAATGAGCCAGTAAGTCAGTAGGATCTAAATTAGTATCAGATCCTCGAAGTTTCAAATTTTGAAACCAAAGTGAATGTGTTTTCCCACATGGAGGATGTGACTAGATGTTGGAACACGTTAGGCATTACAAAATGAGCTACACTTCACACGGGACTTAAACTCTGAAATAAAGACTATAAGGTAACAGGCACCTGCGGTGCAATTTACTCCTAAACAGTACCTCAGACTTACTACAATAATTGGTAAGTCAGCTTTGTGTGCCTGTTTCATTATACCAATATGTATGTTTAAATGCCACATGTAATACATAAACAATATTTTAGATTACGTTAAATTTGGGTCAATAAAACACTCAAGTAATTTGACTACCTTTCCCCCACCCCGCCATATGCTTGAAATGAACTTGTATGTCACTGAAGACTTCAAGTTCGCTTCAATGTTCATTGTTTAGCCACTCAGACCAATGTTTATTACATCTAAAGACTGGGGAGTCTGGAGGGGTTTTGTGCGTTTATTTTCTCTAATGGAAACCTTTTTTTTTTTTTTAACCTGCCCTCTCCTATGTATCCCCTCCCCCTTTCCCCACGCCTGTTGCTGGCCTCCTCGCGGGCATCAAGTCGTTTTTTGGTGCCCAAGCCACATTGCTCCTTTAGTTTTGCATATAACAATGGAGATTAAATATGTCAATTTGTAATATCGACAGCCTAAGATCTCTAGATTTGTCCATGTCTTTCTGTGCGTAAGAGTGTTACTGCTCCTTGTTGATGTATAAGATTCCATCGTATGAATGTACCAGAACTTGTTTAGCCATGGCTCTGGGGTTGGGGGTTTGGTTCTTTGTTTTTGCTATTGCAGAAATCGCGGCAAGAAGCATGGGTGTACTTATGTCTGTTTGTGTTTTCCTCTTAATTTCTTCGTAGAAGTTGGAGAGAGGAGAGAGATTGCTAGGTCAGGTCATAAGGGACTTGGCTTTGCGTGTGCTGATGGCCGCACGCGTCGCGCTGGCTTCCGGCACGGCGCCCCCCTCCCACCAGCAGGGTTACAGCGTTCCTCTTGCTCTGCATCCTCTGCAGCACTTCTTAATTTCTAGTTTATTGAATTTTTTGAAAAGTGATGGTGTGCGATGGAAACTTATTGCTTTCATTTGTATTTCTCTCATTGCTAATGAGCTTAACAATTCTTCATATGGTTCTTGGCCACCTCTGGGTCATCTTTGGTAATGTTTGGGGTCATGGGATGAAGTTTGGCTCTTGTTTCATTCTCCTGCAGGTGAAGATCCAGTTTTCCAGCATGATTCGTTGAAAAGCTGTCTCTCACTCATTTAATAGGTTGTAGTTTTTATTTTAAAATGGAGGTGTCTGTATATACGTGGTTCTTCTTCTGAGGTGTCTATTATCATCCATTGGTCTTCCTGCCATTGTGCCAGTCCCAGGCTGCGTGTTAGCATGGCAATAAAGTAGGTTTGAAAGGCTGGGAGTGAAAGACCCTCTTAGCTTTGTGAAAAATTTGAATAGTGTCTGTGGGTGTGTGTGTTTGTCCTAGGTTCCTTTCTCTCTCATATAAATTTGGTAATTAGTTTTTCCATTTCTTTGAAAATTTGTGATGGAATTTGGATCACAAGTGCACTGACTTTGTAAAGTATTTTGAAAATGTTGATATTTTCACAACATTTAGTCTGCCTCCCTTTTTAAATAACACTGCTGCTAATTTACTATTGTAGTTGTATGATGTCAAAATAACTTGCTAATACAGAAAGCTTAATTTAAAAATATGCTCACTGGCTTACTAACCTAGGATTCATGGACTACTTCTACTTACATTTTAATGTTACATAATTTTGCTATTGCTTTGAAACCGTTGAGCCAACCTCTCCATTAAAACAAATCGCCAGACTCACTTCCATCGAGTCAACTGCTACTCGTACCAACCCTTGAGATTCTGAACCTATAAATCTTTAAGGAAGTAGAAAACCTCATCTTTCTTCCACAGATTGGTACCTTTAACTGCTGACGCGGTTAACAACCTGACACAAAGCCAACTACACAGACCTCTAACAAATTCTTCATCACAGTCGCTTGCATTTGCTGCATGTGCCACTTGAAGGCATTGGAAAGATAGCAAGCCTTTTGTTGCATTAAATCTGTGTTTCCCGAAGTAGGTAGTACATCCCCTGGGGATGCTGGACTGCTGCAAGTGATTGGAAAAGTCAGACACCTGCGCTTTATCCTGGATTGTGTGCTATTGTGGCAGGAGTTGTTTGCTTTGGTTTTGGGGGTGCTGTTTTTGGTTTGTTTTTTCCTGAACACAGGGCAGTAGGCCAAAGAAGTTTGGGAACCTATCCTTTAAACTCACTTGCCTGGAGTCTTCTCTGACTTCTAGGACCCTGTAGAACTGAAACCAGAGGGTTGCCTAGGTTGAAAATCCTTTAAAAAAATAAAAAAGCAGGCTGCCGTATGTGCGTTAACATCACTGTATTTCTACTTAGGAGCCGAGCACTTTAGTCACTGCACTACCAGGGCTCCTATAGTAAACCCTTAGCCATCAAGTCTATTCCTACTCATGGTGACTATCCAGAGGGAGTAGAACTGCTCCTATGGGTTTCCAAGGGTGTAAATCTACACAGGAACCCAGTGCCTCACCTGCTCCTAGAGAATGACTGGCAGGTTAAAACGGCTGACTTGAGGGTAACAGCCCAATACACAACATATTAGGCCACCAGGCCTCTTCTTCTTGCAATAAAGTAAGGGTAAATTTTAAAAACCATATGCATCTGTTCTGAGTTGTCTACAAATGCTTAAAGATACAGAGTCTACCTGTAGTCGTAATGCCTTCCTCTCTGTCCCGCAGGAAAAGCAGTCCAGTGCTTGTCTGGGCTTGCCTAAAGAGTGCATCGGAGCTGACAAGAAGGCAATCTGGCAAAGTTCAGGACTCTAAGGAGGGATGCCTGAGCAGATCAGAGGACCAACAGCATCAGATGAATGATGACGTATGAGGACAAGGAACCAAGTCTCTTAGGAAGACACAAATATGCAAAGGGAGGACTTCAAATTAACTTTGTGGAGTCAAGCTGTAAGTGGAGGTAAAGATGTAATTTCATAGTTTTTAACAAATATAGATACAAACTCCAGATCACTAGCATCGAGTTAATTCTGATTCATAGCAACCCTAGATGACAGAGTAGAACTGCCCCTTGGGGTTTCTGAGCCTGACAATCTTTGCTGGAGCATACAGCTTCGTCTTCCTGGAGCTGCTGGTGGAGTGGAACTGCTGACCTTGTGCTTAGCAGCTCGACATGAAGCCTACTCTGCCACATGTAACTAAGACACACACCGAGAGATGGTGCGTGCATCCACTAAAATAACCTGGAAGCAGCAACATTGCCGAAGCAGTGAGAAGAGTTAATGGCCAAATCCTGGTTTCTAAATATCTCTCCGTACTAAAGAAATCAAGATCACTGGAGGTTCCAACGGTGGGTCAAAGCAGGAATGAAGTGAGATTTTAACATCTTGGTATGCCACGGAGTCAGTGAGCTCAAAGAACGATGTGAACATGGCCAAAGAACACAGAAGCCACCTGGAAGGTAAGACAATTGATGCAGCACAATGAAGCGAGTAATGGATAATAAATTCATGAATAAAAGAGAAATCTGTTTGTCCACACTGATATATACAAATAGAAAAGGAAGTGCTTTCTTAGCTTAGAATGCCAGCTAATCAAGGTACCGGGAACTCAGCAAGAAACAACAATGATGCGAAATCTAGTGCTTTAAAGTGAGACACGACTTTACTCCGTCTTAAAGTATCTTCAGACAAAATTGTTACCAATTGCAAAAAAGAAGAAAACTTCATAGTGGAGAACCCTAATTTTAAAACACCATTTGAATCAAATGATAAAAATGAACACTTGTTCATTGTCATCAAATTGATTCCACTTGTGGGGGCCCCATGGATGCGATGGGCTCTAGGGCCTCTCAGACACAGGTTGTCCGGCCTGTTCCTCTGTGGTGGTTTTGAACCGCCAACTCTGGTTAACAGTCAGTGCAAGCCAAACCATTAAAACTCACCTAATGAGATGCAGTAAGAATGCATCCTAATTCTGGTATTCCAGGTAAAACTGCATTACCTTGACCTAACAGAATACACATCAAACAAAACTGGAGGGGGTTTCTATAATATCACTGGCCTTCACAAACGTCAGGGCCATGAACGTCAGAGAGACAGAGGAGCTACTTCAGACTGACGGAGGCTGAGAAGACATGACACCTGAGAGTAATGCGATCCTGAAGTGACCGTTGTTGCTGCAAGCACATTACTGGAATAATTGGCATATTTTGAATTTGGTCTCTGGGAGAAGGTTACTGAGTTAGTTTATTGTGCCAGCCTGGCCTATAAACACATGTGGGGTTAATTGAAGGACAGAGGGATAAATGGCTCGGTGAACCTTGCCTTTAGAGTTCTCGAGTCTCTTGCTTTCTAATGGTCAGACCAATATGTAGCTGCCTTAGCCAATTCCCTGCTTCAGCTGGCAAGGCTCACTTCCTGCAAGACATCCCCAAGAAGAAGCCACATGGATCTACCCCGATGCAGCCCTGGGTGCTGGAGCACCCGTGTAGAGACCCCTGCCAGTGCTGAGACGCTTACACATTCACTGACTCCGCTTTCCTCCTGCAGTCGGCGTCATAGTGTGTGTTCTGTGAGATGGAGGAGGACTTTGTGGATTGGTATTGGACATCTGGGTTAGTGGGTTAACGTTGGACTTGTGGACTTGGGCAGCACTGGGCTGGGATGTACTCTTGATGTGCACTTAACCTGTATATGAAACTCTGTCTTATGCATGGTTGCTATGGCTTTGTTTCGCTGAAGCACCCAGACTAACGCGGTTACTGGGCAGATCATCATGCTGTGCTATTCATACAACGCTTCTATCAGGCTGGAATTATTGAAAATAAAAGTCTGTTTGGCAAGCCTCTCTGCTTGCTCATCAGTATTATTTTTAGGTGCCCCTGTGCTGCTAGGAACAGAACATTGGTAGAGTGGCAGTAAGGAAAGCGGGAGTAAAGTGGGGGAAAAGGTGAAGCGGTCATGTGGCAGCCATCCACCGACTAATTCACAGTCAAGTTTTTGCTTTCACTCACTTTCCTGGTGTCTTGCAAGTACATTTCCACCATAAGAAAGCCTGTGTAACCATTTTAAACACCAAAAAAGACTTATTTTGAGAGTATGTTTTCCTTCTTGTTCTTCACGAATTTATTTTTAGAGACATCGTTTATTATTCTGGAAGAGGCCACGCTAAGCAGCAAATTGCTAGACCACTCTCCCAGCCCCATGAATCACCTGCGAGCACCGACGGAGGAAGGGGTAACTTGGGGCGTTAGCGTTAGCTGCTAACTACCAAGTCGGTAGTTTAAAACCACCAGCGGTTCATAGGAGAAAGATGAGCGATTCTATTCCCACAGTTACATTCCCAGAAATCCACATGGGCAGTTCTATATTGTCCTATAGGATCGTTGTGAGTCACAATGAACTTAGTCACTGAATATTGAGACAGGGAGTTTAGTTTGGTCTTCCTAGCTTTCTTCATCCCATTCATTTACCTCACAGGCCTCTTCTTCTTTATCCGTCGTTTCCTCCTCTCTTCTCTTCACCAAAACCAAAACTCACCTGCATTGAGTTGATGCTGACTCAGTGTCCAGACAGGACAGAGTAGAACTGAGAACTGAATTTTTGAGACCAACTCTTTATGGGAGTAGAAAGCTCCACCCTCCTCCCACAGAGACTGATGGTTTTGAACTGCTGACAATGCAATTAGCCCCCATCTCATAACCACTACACCACCAGGCCTCCTTTTCCCTTGACCAGAGATGTAAAAATGCTTCTGAGACTCATTCAAAGAGAGAGGCCCACCATCAACATTTCTTGACCTATACTCTATTCCAAACCCTCCCTTAAAGCTGTGAGAAGAAAGGAAATCAGGGTGGTAAGCATCCCCCCTCCTTTTCATTCTCTTTTGTTCGGTTTTCTAAATTTTCTCCCCTTGCAATTCAAGTCAGGGCTATAAAACAGCCTGCCACTCTGAAACACCACTTGTCAAGAATGTGAGAAATTGTTGAAAGAAAACTTTAGAAGATCTAAATTCAAATCACCTTGACTGCAATTAAAATCGCCACCATTCTTTAGTAATGACAGGTGGAGTACAAAGGAAGCAGCAATGACAGCCACAGAGCTTTCTAAGACCTGGAACAATATCCACAAATCAGGAGAAACAATAGACTCACAGTCTATCTGGTGAGATATTTTAGTTCTCGTGTTCATCTGCCTCACAGAGACTAACGGAATACACGGTTAGATAACCTGGGGCTCTCACCTGCAATCACCAACTGCCTCATCTCCATTATGGTCATGATCACCTCACATTCTCCTTAATTCCGTCTCGGTGTTAATGGCGAGAAGGAAAATGGCCATAGAAGAAGAATGGAAATCACAAATCAGGTGAGTAGTATTTGGGGCATTCTAAGAATCCCTGCCCAAGCGATCATCCCCCTGAGAACTACTTGTAACCAGACCTGTTAACCGCTTTTATTGGACATTTCCTATGATGCAGTGTTCAAACCCAGCTACTGCAAGCTTATACTGTGTGACTTCATCCAGAACAGCCCCTTGGTAAGTCACACTCTGTGCTGCTGCGAATCCTGGGTCTAGTTCTTCTAGGCCAGGATCTGCAGCCCTCCTTGGGTACTCTCTGCCACAATAAAGGGGCTGGGACATGTGGCCCCATTTAAACCAATCTCTTCTCAGCATAACCTCTCTTATATTAGATCATGGGTCTTGAAACTTGTCCCAAAGTTGTCCTTCCTGGTATTTATTTACTAACTCACTCACCATATGCTTATAAGAACTTTGTGCAAAGTACTTCTCTGGGCACCGTGAACAAAACAAAAACAAAAATTTTCCCGTGTGGAGATTTCATTCTAATAGACAAAATTTTAGAATTAAAATAAATAAGTATATTATAAATGGAGCTAGACCCAGGATTTAAACTGACAGGGAAGGCCTTATATGTGAATAAACACCAGTGGTAAGTAAGGTGTGTACTTGGAGTGGACAAAGCAAAAGCTTTATGACAAATTCTTCTTGTAATTGATGTAAATTTACAAAACCCAAAAAGTGACAGTATGGAAACTATCCAAAATAATACAGGCTATCTAATGTTCAACATATGTTTCTCCCTGTCCAGAGGAAAGCATGCAGAAAATCAAAAGCACGTGGACGCAATTAGTCTGATGGACTAACAGGCCATGCAAACATCATTCTCCATGACCCTGAAACCAGAACAAGTAGAGAGCACCCAGCTAGCACTGGCAACGGCTCTAAAAGGGATCGCATTAGAAGCACCTGAGTAGAGTGGAGATGTGGAACAAAACCTGGGGTCACAGAAAGACCAGGCTTACTGGTCAGATAGAGACTAATGGAACCTCCAACACTTTCACCTTAATCACGCTTCAGGTCTGGAAACAACTCCTGCCCAGGGCTCACTATTCAGCCAAACAATAGGTCTATAAAGGAACAGTAGCAGTAGAGGGGTATCCTTATCTTAGAGCAGTGGTTCTCAACTTAGCTAACTACGGGACTCTTTCATACAGGTCCTCATGTCGTGGTGACCTCCCCCCCGCACACCACCATAAAATGATTTTCGTTGCTACTTCATCACTGTAATTGTGCTACTGTGATTAATCAGGTGACTCCTGTGAAAGGGTCGTTGGATCCTCAAAGGGGTCGCCACCCACAGGTTGAGAACCGCCCAGTGAGAGCCATCAACCATCTGAGCTATAAAAGGGCAGCATTGACCCAAAGAAAAGCTTCAGATGGGTTAGGAAAGACTCGAAATAGGAAACAGCGGAAGTGGATAAGTGATGTCACGTGTGGAGATTACAATCAGTGAGATGAAAATCTTTGTGAATTGTTGAAGAGAAAATTGATCAGCTCTGTAAACCTTCATCCAATTCACAATACAAAGTTGAAAAATAATAATAAGCCAAGCAAAAGCCAGCTGTGATTTGGACTAGAGTGGCAGCATTTCAAGTGGTGAAAAGTAACTGAATTTTGCTAAAGAATTTCTATTGTTGCCTGTGAGGGACCTCAAGAATAATGTCAGGATATTTGGCCTGAGCAATAAGGAGACAGAACTTAGTTACTGAAGTAGAGAAGACTGAAGGAGGACCAAGATTGAGAAAAATACAAAAATTTTGGGGTTACTCTTGTTGGTAATCAATTGATATGCGGTCTGATGGTTGCTCTTATTTGCCAGTCTGAAGAACATGGGTGAGCACAACATGAACACGGGCAGTGGAGACAGTGCGAGTGAATGAAAAATAAAAGTGGTGGGAGTAGACAAGTGGTCGAGAGAGCACAGAAACGTTTTCTTTCCGTATCGCATGGTGACATTTCTAGACGCTTAAGTAATCAACAAAAGAATTGTAACAAGACCTAACTAATGAAGATACGTGGGACAAACAAACCAAACAAATGCAAAAAAATCCTTGATTAATGTCAAATACGAAAGAAAGGGAAGAAAAGGTTATTTAAGCAAATATGGAAGACTAGTGATGAGATGGTAACTTTTCCTTCATTGTACCAGCAGCTGCATGAAGTGGAAAGACATTGAACACTTTAAGATAAGCATTATGAACTGAGTTTTAAAAATTGCACTACTCATCTTGAATGCAAAGATAGAGGAAGAGATAAGCATAAAAGAATAGGAAAAGATAACAGCAAATATGAACTCAAAGAATTTACATGGGATTGCATTACTAATAGCAGACAAAGTATGCTGGAAAACAAGAAGGGTTTACTAACTAAAAACTTTCACTAAAAAATATTTTCCATAATAGGAGATTCAAGAACATATGAAGACAAAATCTGAATTTGCGTGAAATTGGTAACATAGCCTGAAAATACATAAAGCAAGATTTGACGGAAATAAAAAGTCAAATGGACAAACTCACAGTTCACAATGTTACATATATCTTTCAGTAATTCCAAAATAAGCAGGGAAAATATCAAGACTGCATAAGATTTAAAAGCATAATCCACAAACTTAGCCAGAAAATGGAGAACTCAGCATCCGAAGAATGCATGTCGTTCATGCCTTTCAGTACACGTGGACCAATTTGCAGAATTATGCACGCGTGGGGCCGCGAACAAGTCTCCGTCAGTCAAGAGAACTGCAAAGATACGAAACAGGCAATCTCTGGATTATGACGAGTTCTGTTGCCAAATTTGTCTTGACGTCAAATGTGCATATAAGTTGAAACAGGTCTGACGTAATTATCAGTCAAGCGTCTGTCTTCGCATACAGTCTAGCGTGTGTGCATCAAAAGCCGTGGTGGCACAGGGCTCGGTGCTGCCCGGAAGACTTAGAAATCCGCTTCCATCATTATTGATGGTCTTAGAAGCCTAGTTCTACAGGGTCTCCGAGTCAAACCAAATTGACAGCAAGAGACATGTTTGGAGGCTTCTTTGTATGCATCAAAGAAATACTTCCAGACACCCTAAAACATCCTTAGCCCAGAACAATAAATAATACTAATGGTTTGGTAGGAATCATGAAGTAGCACTGATTCATTACTGAAAACCATTGTATGTACTTCAAAAGGTTAATATAATACACTTTATGAGGGATAAGTCATACTATGAGTTGTATCTAAACATACATAGTACATATTAATACAGTTAACTAACTGACATTAGATTCTTGGAAAATGCCGATAACACTTATAAAATCCTAACAAGATTAATCAAGACAAAAGACAAGGCACAAATTACAAATGTTAATATTAAATTATATCAAATGATACAATGGAAAAAACGTAAGTCAAAACATTTATAAGTTTAGATATAAAGAAAAGTCTTAAGAAAATAAAATTTATCAGATCTGACACTAAAAACCTTATATATTTACTTAAAAATCTTTGTAATAAAAAATTTCCCATAATAAATTCTTCCAAATAGCTCACGAAAAAATAAATCCAACCTTACACAAACTCAGAAAACAGATAAAAAGAGAATGCTTTCCAATTCACTTATGAGGTCAGCATAACTGTCATAATAAAATGACATGAATGTAATTTAAAAGGAAGATTATAGACCATTCTCTTTCATAAAAATAAATGCAAAAATCCTAAATCATATATTAGGCACTGTGGTGGTTATACAATCTTGTGTCAACTTGAGGGTATTCAGAGTGAAAGGGTGGAGTCTAGTCTGTCCATCAGGTCACAGACTGATGATGCCTCCTTGTGGGCAAGGCCTCAGGAGGATTCGGGAACTTCCTCTCTCTGCTTCTCTTTCCTGTTGGGAGCCACATGGCTGAGACCAACTAGCACCTCAAGATACATCCACCACCACTGGGTTCACAGACTTTTCACCCACTGGCCTGTGATCTTCCTGCATTCTGCATCATTGCATGTGGCTGTATGAGTCTGAAGAAAGACATATGGATTGGTATTGGACTTATTGTTTGAAATTGGACTAAAAGATGATCTGGACTGGAATGTTTTCTTGGTATACATTACTCTTTGATACAAAACTCTTTCAGATAGATAGATAGATAGATAGATAGATAGATAGATAGATAGATAGATAGATAGATAGATAGATAGATAGATAGATAGATAGTCTCTAGATTTGTTTCTCCAGTCAACCCGGCATAACACTTTAATCCAGTATTTTTGGTTTTTTAAAGCATCATGATCCTAAATGGTATATTCCAGGAATGCAGTGGCGGTTTAACATTTAAAAATCAATCAACATAAAGTATCCTATCATCAGGATAAAGAAAAACAATCAGTTTAAGAAAATAATTATAGAAAAAGCATTCCACAAAACTCTAGTACTCAGAATAAAAAAAAATTTTAAACCCTTAACAAACTAGGAGTAGAAAGATACTTGTTAAACACACCAACACATATCCAGAAAAAGTGTGTGTGTGGGGGAGGAGGAATCCTACAGCAGAAATCATAATTAATGGTGATCTATAAGAATATGCCTTTCACAATTGTGAACAATAAAAGTCATCTGTCACTCCTATAGAGTACATTGCTCTGAAGGTCCTACCCAGTGCACAACCACAATAAAAATTCATTTTAAAATTAAGGATTGGTGGAAGTACAAAGGATAAACTCGATAAAGAGCGTGGCACCCCATCAGACTTGACTGGAGGCCATGCCTAGAGGTCAAAATTCAGACCTTTATCTATTTACAGGTTTTCTTTCTTTTTTAATTTTTTCTTTTTAAATTAATTTATTCTTTTGTGGGTCATTGGTTTTCTTTTTTGTTGTCATTGTTGGGTTCTCTTTTGTTGCTTTGTCTTGCTATGCCATGTTTCTTGGTGTCTATTATTATCTCTACAGATCTATCTAGATAAGATAGGCTGGATGAACAGTCTGGAGGAGAAAACAATTGGACCGATGGTTCCAGGGGGACATGGGCGAGGGGGAGGTGGGGATAAGTAGGTGGTATGGACCGACCCAAGTTCTCCAAAATTAGTGGTGGTATGGACCGACCCAAGTTCTCCAAAATTAGTGGTAAGGAGGGTGTGAGAGGCCTGGTAGGGATTCAGCAATGGCAATGTAACCAAGAGAAATTACTGAAACCCAAATGAAGGCTGAGCATGATAGTGGGACAGGAGGAAAGCAAAAGGAAATAGAGGAAAGAACTAGGAGACAAAGGGTATTTATAGAGGCCCAAATACAGGCATGTACATATGTAAATATATATAAGATGATGGGGAAATATATCTACGTGCATATACTTATAGGTTTAGTATTAAGACAGCAGATGGACATTGGACCTCCACTCAAGTAATTACTCAATGCAAGAACACTTTTTTCCTATTAAATTGGGATTCCATGATGCACACCTACCCGACACAATCACTGAAGACAAATTTGTGCATAAGCAAATGTGGTGAAGAAAGCTGATGGTGCCTGGCTATCAAAAGATATAGCGTCTGGGGTCTTAAAGGCTTGAAGGTGAACAAGCGGCCATCTAGCACAGAAGCAACAAAGCCCACATGGAAGAAGTACATCAGCCTGTGTGACCATGAGGTGTCTAAGGGATCAGGTATAAGGCATCAAAGAACAAAAAATCATATCATTGTAAATGAGGGTGAATGCAGAGTGGAGACCCAAAACCCATCCATAGGCAACTGGACACCCCCTAACTGAAGGGTTGTGGGGAGGAGATGAGCCACTCGGGGTGCAGGGTAGCAATGATGAAACATACAACTTTTCCTTTAATTCTTAAATGCTTCTTCCCCCCACTATCATGATCCAAATTCTACCTTACAAATCTGGATAGACCAGAGGATGTACACTGGTACAGATAGGAACTGGAAACACAGGGAATCCAGGGCAGATGATCCCTTCAGGACCAGTGCTGAGAGTGGCGATACCGGGAGGGTGGAGGGAGGGTGGAGTGGAAATGGGCAACCAATTACAAGGATCTACATATAACCTCCTCCCTGGGGGATGGATAACAGAAAAGTGGGTGAAGGGAGACGGTGGACAGTGTAAGACATGACAAAATAATAGTAATTTATAACTTATCAAGGGTTCATGAAAGAGCAGGGAGCAGGGAGGGAGGGGGAAAATGAGCTGATATTAAGGGCTCACGTAGAAAGCAAATTTTTGAGAATGATGAGGGCAACAAATGTACAAATGTGATTGACACAATGGATGGATGTATGGATTGTGATAAGGATTGTATGAGCCCCAAATAAAATGATAAAAACATTAAGGATTGGTAAAGAGGAAATGAAAGCTTCATTGGCCACATATAACATAACTATGTATGGACGAAATACAAATAAACCATGACAGTAAGGAAATTGAGCAATGTCACTAGAAACAAGTCAGAATTTAAAAATTCATTCAGATAATATTTAATTAAAATATATACATATATACCAATTATATATATTTCTGCAGCATGTTATATGACAGGTGAACTAGTTTGAGGTATGAAATGACATTTGGAGAAACACTTAAAATTGGTTAAAGTAACTAGAATGTAATTGAGCTGGAAGTTTTTATTAGAGTGACAGAAAAGAAATTATTGATAAATATGATTATAAAGATGGAAACATACTGTTTCGTGTAAGGTATCATCTTTCTTTTTAGCCATGATGTTAGCCATGGTCTTGGGTGGCACAGTATTACATCACAAAATGCACATATTGGATAGATAGGTCAAATATTAGGAAATATTTTAAAGTTGTATAATTCAGTATTTTAAGTTTAAAATGCTGATATTCTTATCTTAAAAAACATACACTATTAAGTAAATTTTTGTCAATTTTCTACATCAAATACATAAAACCAAAACAT
Source organism: Tenrec ecaudatus (assembly GCF_050624435.1). NCBI lineage: Eukaryota > Metazoa > Chordata > Mammalia > Afrosoricida > Tenrecidae > Tenrec > Tenrec ecaudatus. The sequence continues at coordinate 664,386 of NW_027459345.1, read as the reverse complement.
TCCTTTGAAATCTGCACTTCTATAGAAGGGTCTTTAAGAACAGCAAGGGCTCTATTTCTCAGTCTAGACTATGGTATTCTCTAGGAGCCAGGAGCCCCTGGAGACCTAGAGACCTGGTGTTGGGCTGTGAGCCCCATAGACCTGGTGTTGGGCTGCTAAGGACGAGGTTGGCAATTCAGATGCACTTCCCATCAGAAAGAGGAAGTGATCTGTTCCAGGAAAGATTTACGCCTCAAAAATCCAGATCGGCTCACAGTGAGGCCATATTGACTGGATGGTAGTGAGTTGTTTTGGGGGATTATTCTCTTATCGTCTCCATTGACCTTATAAGGTTCAGTGTATGTCTAATATACTCTTAAGAAAATAGGTGTATCCTAAATGATATTCTGCAATAAAATACCATGAAATTCTGGATGAAACATAACAAAACTACTTTAAAGTGATCCTTTACAATTCTAGCAGGGCTCTTTAAAAAAAAACACACACAACAAAAATACCTCCATACAATAAAAAGAAAGAGAAGGTAGAAACCAATACAGGTACATTCTTGAGCAGACAGGTACCTGGGAATAGTGCCACTTTAAAAACAAAAGTAGGTGGTGTTTAATTACCTTGCAAAACTATAGTCAATACCTGAGTATCCAACAAATGAAGTTGGAGTGGTAAACTTTATATTGAACATATGTCTTCAATGAACAGATGAATAAGATAAAATCGTTTCCACCAGAAAAAGCAAACAATGCGGCAGCTTATTCTGGGCTAGGCTTAAGTGCTGTGTGGAGGGAATGGAGATATTTTTTTCCTTAAGAATTCATAATTAAAGCCATCGTTTTATGTATGCTTGGCACAGTGCATTGAATAATGACTCCCCAGATGCCCATATCCTAATCCCAGGAAGATATGCCTATATTACTTTACATGACAAAGAGACTTTTCAGATACGATTAACCTTAAAATTATATGGGTGCATATATGTACTTGTGAAATTACTTAATCTACAAAATATTATGTGTGTCATTTATGAGTACAGGACATGGTTCTCAACTTTTATCTCTGCAATAGAAGGGTCATGGATGGAAACAGATAAGGTGAGACTCAGACATCAAATCTTCTAATCAAATAACTTCTATTTACATACTGGTTATTTATTAAAGCTAAATAACAGAAATCAAAATAATACAAAGAATTCTGGTGAAGATGGCATTCTGTATTTTTTGACAGGATGTTTATTTCCCTGACAGATACTAAGCAACCTGGATAAAGTGCTACCAAGTAGACAGATGTAATAATTCTGAAAGAATGATGTATTTCTTAATACATGATGCAATGATTTATTGGGGATTTTGGGGGACAACTGGAGGGAGAGAGAACAAACAATAAATTCGGGAGTGGGCAAGGAGCATTAGAACGGATTGTGATCACGTGTATACAACTCTTTTTAAAATCAATTTAAATATAGGAGTGTATGATATGTGAATACTATATTAAGAAAACTGAGGGGGGGAAATGAAACCAAACTTGACTAATGGTTAACATGGGTAAAGGAGGAAGAATTGTTGCTTAGAAGTCATTGAGTTTATGTTAATGTTAGGGGAATAGTTTATGTTAATAGTTAGGGGAAGAGTTAATGTTAATGTTGGGAAAGGATATTGTGATAGTTATGCCAAACTGGCCAATGAACACCTGGGGTTAATTGAAGGGGAGAGAGATAAATGGGTCAGCGAGCCTCGCCTGTGTTGTCGCTTGCTCTCTGATAGTGGGACCAGTGTGCAGCCATAGCTAGTTCCGTGCCTCAGCTGGCAAGGCTCACTTCCTGCGAGACACCCCTGAGGAGAAGCCACATGGACCTACCCTGATGCAGCCCTGGGTGCTGGAGCAACCACGTGGAGACCCCTGCCAGCACTGAGATGCTTCCAGGCTGACTGATTTGGCTTTCCTCCTACAGTCAGCGTCATTGCATGTGTTTTGTGAGATTGAGGAGGACTTTGTAGCTCAGTGTTGGACATATGGGCTAATGTCAGACTTAAGGGCTTGGACAGCACTGGGTTGGGATGCTTCCTTAATGTACATTTACCTCTTATATAAAACTCTCTTATACATATATGAGTTTCTGTGGATTTGTTTTCCCTAGTCTACCTAAACTAACTCAGATATTAATAATGATTATATAGCATGAAGAGTATAACCAATGGCACTTGATTATACACATAGAAATTGTCAAATTGGAGAATGTTTTGTGATGCATATTTTTGCCAAGGTTAAAAAAATAATTGCATGAATACTAATGAGTACAAGGAGGAAGAATATGTTTAAAATTGAATGAAGTGGTAATTCTACAACTCTTCTTGGTATGATTGGATTATTGAATTGTATGGCATGTGGATAAAGAAATTACCAATAAAACTTTTAAAAGAAGAGTCTATTTCTGAGATAAAATAGAAAAAGTAGCTTTCTTCTACTCCCTCCCTCTAAGCAAAACTAAATACCCTGCAAAACACTCAAAATCATAGGAGAACTCTGAAGGTGGAAAGAAGATTATTTGGCTAGGCATCTTAGGGCTTAAAGAATAAGGTTATAATGACTTCTTAGACTTCATTATAAGTTGCTGCTGGTGTTTAATTTTTCCTGTAGCCCAGGCTGGACATTGGAAAGCCCTGCAATGCAGAACTCTCGACAGGCATAAACAAGAAAAAGATGAAAGAGGGAGAAATGTCCTGTTGCTTTGACTAATGAACTAAAATAACAAAGGGAGACAGTAGCCCAGCAGAGACAAGCCACACTCTGGCAGCAGCAGCTGATCTGTCAACAATAGGGTTGTCAGCAAGTGACTAAGCAATCCTGTCCACCCCTTGATTCACACTGGGTGACAGTAATGGGCGCAATTGCCAGTCACTTGCCACCCAGAGGGTTAATTCATCCCTTGCCTCACAAACATGATCTACCATCATCAGTATCCAGTGCGCTAACAGCTGTCCTTCCCTAAGCCAGCACGCCCATTCTGCCAAATGACAATCCCAGCAGAGACGGGGAAGGCCTGCCAGACCTCTGCCAAACCAGCATCAGAAAGTATCAAGTTAACATAGAAGATCTAAATAAACTTGAGCCTCTAAACATAATATCTAAAATGTCCACACTACAATCAAAGATTACTCATTATAGCAAAAACCTTTAAAAATCACAGCTCAACTGAGAAAATACTGACATTTCAGCAAGCACAAATTCTGAGAGGAATCAAATATTGAAACCATCTGACAAAGAATATAAGGTTGCCACCATAAATTAGACACAACAATAAAGGTTTGCTTTCTTCCAAATGAATGAAATGGAAGTTTTAAAAAGAAATTATAGAATTGAAAATTGAAATAAAATGGAGCCAACTAGTTAGTTTCAACCCATACCAACCCTATGTACAACAGAGCAAAGCAATGCCTGGTCCGGCCCCCACAATTGTTATGGTCAAGTACATCCTTGCAGCCACTGTAACAATCCATTTGGTCAAGGATCTCCCTCTTGTTTGCTGCCCCTCTACATTAAGAAGCATGTTCTTTTACAGGCAATGGTCTCTCCTGATCCAAAGAATGAGAGAAAGAGTCTTGCTATCCTCTCTTCCAAGGCACATGCTAGCTCTACTTCATCTGCTTATTCCGGTGGTAGATTATGGTACTCTCAGTATACTTTGATGGCACCATAATTAAAATGCCTGAATTCTTCTTCATTATTCAATGTCCAGTATTTGCATTTAAGGTGATTGAAAATACCATGGTGATTGAAAATACCATGGCTTGAGTCAGGAGCACCTTAATCCTCATAGTAACATCAATGATCTTCAACACATTAAAAAAAATCTTGTGAAACAAATTACCCATATAAAGCCTTATTTTATTTCTTGACTACATCACAGATGAAGAAAACAAAAGGTCATTAAAAGATAAGAAAGAAAGAGTCGGCCAAAGTGGACGTCAGAAGAGACTGAAATTTGCTTTTGAACATAAATCACTTGAATGAAATAACAAAGTGAAACAGCTGAAAACATTTCAAAGAGCAGCTTAAGAAGATAAAATATTACGGTGAAATATTTGTGCAAAACCTTGAGAAAGGCAACCCAAGAGAATTCTGAAATTTTAGAACAATGTCATTAATAATAAATACAAGTAAATTTTAAGAAGATTATTCAACAATGGTTGCAGCAATGCATAGACAGGGTGTCGCCAGGAATTCAAGACAGATACAGAGAAGGACATAGAAGAGTGACTGATCATTGCTTTCATCAGCTGGCGCTTGGCTGAAAGCAGTGAACACCAGAAAGAGACTTATCTGTGTTTTATTGACTGTATGGATCATAAAGAAATAACATTTAGAACAATGGGAATTTCAAAGCACGCCATTGGGTCCATGAGGTACCGGTAAATGGAACAAGAAGCAGTTGTTTGAACAGAACAAGGAAATACTGAATGGTTTAAAATTAGAAAAATTTATATCAAGGTTGTATGCTTTCACTATATTTGTTTCATCTATATGTTGAACAAATCTTCTGAGAACTGGATATATGAAAAAGAATCAAGCATCAGGATTATAAGAAGGCTTGTTAACCTTTAATATACAAATGACACCATCTTGTTTGCTGAAAGTGAGGAAGACGTGAAACACTTGCTGATGAAGATCAAGGTTTACAGACTTCAATATGGATTATAAGTGAATGCAAAGGAAACCAAAATCCTCACCACTATACCAGTAGATAACATGATGATAAAGAAAAATGATAGATGGGTTCAGTTATAGAGTTAGAACCAGTGGAGTAGATAAGAGCTGATTAGAATTTAGTAAACCTGTAAAGCAGAGAGAAAATATTCTGCGGGGAATGGGGGCCAGGGATGGTGGTGGCACAGAACAGACCACCAGAGTCCTGTGGGACAATAACAGATCCAACATTCACATCATCAGAGTCCCAAGAGAAAAGGAGAGCAAATACAGGACTGAAAAATTATTCAAAGAAATAATGGTTGAAAACTCTCTAACTTTGGTAAAAGATAAATGTATGACTATATATAATAAAAGAGTAAAAATATCAAATCAATAATCTAGGATATGCTTCTCACCTAAAGAATTTTTAAAAAGAGAAAAATAAATTCAAATAGTCAGAAAGAAGGATATGATAAGGAAGATAAATCAATGAAATTGAAAACAGTAAACAATAGGGAATATCAACAATACCAAAGACTGCTTTCTTAGAAATACAAGTAAAATAGCTAATTAACATTTAGCAAGAACAATAAAGTTTAAAAGAGTGTGCTGTAGTGTATTGCTTATTATAGCTCTTCTAGCTATCATCTGTGTAACTTTCACCAAAAGACTGGGTCTCCAACCCACAACCCGGAATAACACTCGGTCTTTGGGTTTCTGAGACTTTAAATCGTAATGGGATCAGACAAGCTCATCTTGTTCCCATGGAGACACTAGTGGGTTCCAGCTGCTGATCTTGCAATTAGCAATTCACGGAGTGACTCCCTATACCACCAGGGCTCCTTCATGATGAGGTGTAGTCTCACTGCCATCAAGGCAATGTTGACTACTAGCAACTCCCTGTGGGTTTCTGAGACGGTAACTCTTCACTGGAGTTGAAAGTCTCTCCTGTGGAGTTGCTCATGATTTTGAACTGCTGCCTATGTGGACCAGGTAGATTGCAGCCTAAAGTATAACCACTACACCACCATGGCTCCACAAATTTAAGGTGTTTGTTATCCACCCAAGGGATTGATTAGTTGTTTTGTTTGTTTTTTATTACTAAATGTTTTTATTGGGGCTCATACAGCTCTTATCACAATCCATACATACATCAATTGAGCAAAGCACCCTTATACATTCGTTGCACTCGTCATTCTCAAAATTCGCCTTCCACTTGGGTTCCTGGAATCAGCTCAGTTTCCTAACCCCCTCTCCCCACTCCCCCCTTCTCCCTGCTCTCTTAATAGTTTATAAATAATTATTTTATCTTATCTTACACTGCCCGGCGTCTCCCCTCACCCACCTTCCCATTGCCCATCTCCCAGAGAGGAGGTTACACATAGATCTCCAAGATCGGTTCTCCCTTTCTACACCCCCTTCCCTCCCGGTGTCGCCACTCCCACCACTGGTGTTGAGGGGTTCGTCAGTCCTAGATTCCCTGTGTTTCCAGATCCCTACTGCACCACTGTACATCCTCTGGTCTAACCAGGTCCGCAAGGTAGAATTGGGGTCATGATAATTGGGAGGGGAGGGAGCATTCAAGAACTAGAGAAAGGTTTTGAGTTTCATTGCTGCTACACTGAATTAGTATGTTAACAGTGTAAATAAGAAACATGAAACCATTGTGTGGGACCTTGCAAATAAGGAGGATGGGACCTTGACAAAGGGATTGGTTAGTTACACCATCCTGCTAAACTGAAAATGAACCACTCCAGAGATGCCACGTGGGTCCAACCACCATCAAGAAAGAAGAGCTAGGAGGGGAGGCTGACCTAGAAATCCCTGCACAGATCCATAGGGCTGTGACACCACAAATGGCAGAGCGACAGCAAAGAAAGGGCAGCAGCTGAGCTAGGGGACTGGCAGCAGACAGTGCAGTGAGCTTCCCAGCCGATAGAGCAAGAATGTTAAGGGGTTTCAAGGAGAAAGCTTGTTGGCAGAGTCTGGTGCCTCTGGACATTTATCGACAGAGCTAAAATAATTTCTAAACGTCATCTGCCAAAAGAAGTGGCTAAGAGATCAAGGAAAAGAGAGAGTTATGTCCGTGGACATGGCCGAAAAGATGCTGTCCTGAGCATTTCTGACCCTGAACTGTATCTGTTAACTTTACTAATAAATCCCTTCATGGTGAATGTTGCCTGTGAGTTCTGTGTGGCTTTCAAAACGAACTACTGAACATAGTAGAGAAGCATAGTGTGTCTTGGGAGAGGCGATTGGTGTCAGAATTGGTAAGAAATGTGGAGGGTAGAAGCATTCCTGAACTTTATCTTATAGACATCAGTGCTGGGCTGTTACCAATGGCAATTCTTCTCTTTCCTCTTCATGAAATTAGGGGAGGTCAGATACCACCCCCAAAACATGATGAATGAAGAGAAAGCCATAAAATACCAAGAGTATGTATGAAAAAGGGATATCACCACATATCTTGCAGTAATTAAATGGGATATATTTATATTTTTACAGGAAGTTTTATCCTCCTAAATATGAACTAATTCCCTGAAAATCACAAACTACCAAAAACTCAACCAAGACTTAATAACAACCTAAGTAGTTTTATAAACATTAAGGAAATTGAGTATGTGTTTGTAAAAGTACCTAAAAGAAAGACATTAAGGCCCAGATAACTTCACTAGGCAATTTTAGCAGAGAGAAAAAGTAAAAATAATTTATTCAATATCTTCAAACCGTAGAAGAAAAGGTATTGATTCTCAATTCATTTTATGAGGATAATATTACCCTAAATTAGCAAAGACAGAACAAAAATGATACATCAATGTTTCTCATGAACTTATATGCAAAAAAATATCCGGAAAATCTTAGCAAAACATGTTTGGCAAAAGTCAAGGAAATAAAAGCAGCATATACATTGTGAGAGCTAATGTCAACCTATTAGAGTCAAACTACCTCTGGCCAAGAAGAAAGACACCTTCAAAGTCCTTCTCCTGCCCTTTTTACTGTGAAAGCCTCGGACGCTTTTTCAAAGCAGCTTGGTGTCAAAAATTCTTTCAGTATCATCTAAAAGCCTGTTTATAACTTGTTAGAATTTTTTTGTGTTGTTTGCTGACCATATAAAATGAGCTCTCTTTTATCTGGTTCCTGATTGCTTTCTGACCTTTAGCATAATGGAGAAACATCTTTTAGCCCTTTAAAATTTGTGACAACAAAATTTGGATATGAGAAACATCTTCAAAGCTGGATTATCTGACTCACAGTGTGATCTTCCTACCATTTAGATCCCCTTTCAGAGAGTTTTGCCAGCCTGACATTTCTACAACTGAAACTGCCAGGCCCTAATGAGTTTGCTCATTTCTGAATTTCTCTAACCCTTATTACCTATATTAACATATTTATTTTAAATTAAGTCATCATTAATATGTGGTAAAAAGCACTCATTTTACATGTACATCCAGTGTATGGTGACAAATAGATTCAGTCCTGTGGAACCATCATCACAATCAAGTTATGAAACATTTTGAACATCCCAAATTGACTTGTCCCCTTTTTCCAAACCCCAGATCTAGGCAACCACTAGTTTGCTTTTCATCAATATAGATTAAGTTCGCCTCTTTCATAATTTTACTGAAGTACATAGCATGTATGTTTTGGGGTCTGACTTGTTTCACTCGGGATGAGAGTCTTGAGATTTATCTAAGCAGTTGCTTTGTTGCTGCTGCTGTTTCTGAGGCATGTTCCATGTTATGACCAGAGGTGTCCTTAGCCATTCACTTGATGAAGGATATCGGGGATGCTTGTCGTTTGGGACTATTACCAATAAAGTTGCTAAGAGCATTCATGTACAAGTCTCTATGGGCTATCTAAAGACTCCTGAGCAAACAGCTGGCCGTGGAATGGCAGAATCAAAAGGCAGACATGTGTTCCACTTAACCAAGAAAGCCAGACCCTCAAATGCATAAAGAAAAGATTCCCATCAGCAATGTGTGGGAGTTCCACTAGTTCTGCATCGTTGATAAGATCGGGGCTTTTTCGGTTGTTGTGAAATCATTAAAATGTTTACCATTCTAGTAGGTAGAATGCCATGTGGTTCTAAGGTATATGTCGCTGGTGATTACTAATGCTGAACAGATTTTTGTGCTTGTTGGCCTTCACACATCTTCTTTGATTGAAATTTTCACATTTTGGCCCATTTTCTAATTGGGTTCTTTTTCTTATTATTATGGAATTTATATATAACAGATAAAAACTCTTTGTCAGGTGTGCATACATTGTGAATATTATCTCCCAATATGTTTCTTACTTTAATACTTTTTCTTAAGAGTATAATAAATTGTCAGAAGTTTTCATTCTAACAAGATCTTAATTAGGACATAAAATGTTGATAGCTAATTCCTTTTGTTTCTTGCCTCAAGAAATCTATTCCTCTCAATGTCATAAAGATCTTAACCACTGTTTTTTGTCTAAAGGATCCTTTGTTTGATATTTTACATCAAGTCTATGATACATTCCAACTAGCTTTGGAATAAAATTTTAAAAAATAATAAAATCCAGAGCTACATTCAATTTTTCTCAGGTAGTATTAAACTTAAGTTCTTAAGTTAGTTAGTATTAAACTTAGTTCTTAACTACTTAGTATTAAAGTATTCAGTATTAAACTTAAGTATTTCCCATCAGCATGCTCTCCTCTCTTCTGCCTCTTTGTAGTTCCTCTCAGCTAGATTGTTGTTGCTCCAGCAACCCCAGGATTTCTACGTCCCCCTCATTGTTGATTTTAATTCCCTAGTTGTTCCCCTGTCTATGGAGTTGTTTCCTCACCATTTCCTTCTGCCTCCTCTGGAACCTTAGGTCCTTTGGCTTGCTTCCCATGCCTATCGTATATAGGTAGGCAACCCAACAACAATGCAGACAATACAAAAAGAAAACAATATATGAATAAAAAGAGAGAAAAAAGAGATAGAAAAAAAAAATATATATATAATAATAACTAGCAAAACAAATAAAAACCCTGAACAAGCATAAATAATTCCAGGGCTGCCTGCTGACCATATTGATTATATTCCCATGGGTCTTTGGGGGTTCCGGGAACTGCCCCTCCTAGCCGGAAGTCTATTTTGGGGGCTCTTCAGTGGTTTTGTGGCTTGGCTTTGCTCCCATTGTGGATCTGTTATGTTCCCTTCTTGGGTCGCCCTATTGCGGGGGTTCAGACTGGACGCACTCCCCACCATGTATCCCCAGCACTGACCTCTGTCATGGTATGCTCCAGCGAGGGGTCATCATGGTGGGAAAGTAGGAAGGTAAAAGGAAACTGGAAAGACCTAGAAAGCAGAGCTATGGATAGAGGCCTAAATATAGGTGTGCACTTATGTAAATATATCAATTCATAAAAATAGGGGTATTGGCATAGGTACATACATTTCTATGACAATACATTGAGGAAGTGGACAGATGTTGGGCCTCTGCTCAAGCCCTCCCACGATGTAAGAACACTTTGTTCCAACAACCTGGCCTTCTGTGATGATCACCCTTCTGACACGATCACTGAAGACAAATGGGTGCACAAGCAAATGTGGTGAAGAAAAAAGATATCGTGTCTGGGGTCTTAAATGCTTGAAGTTAAACAAGTGGCCACCTAGCAGAGAAGCAACAAGCCCACGTGGAAGAAGCACAACAGTCTGTGCGATCATGAGATATTGATGGGATCAGATAACAGGCACCAGAAGGCCCAAACCAAACAAACAAACAAAAATATATTTCAGAGGACCAGGGAAGTCAGAGCAGACACTCAAACTCTGTCTGTAGACAATGGGACATCCCTTCACAGAAGGGTCACAAGGAAGACACGAGTAAGCCAGGGTGAATATAGCACTGATGAAACACATAATAGTCCTTGGTTCCTTGAGGTTTCCTCACCCCCCACCTCCCCACTATCATGACCCCAGTCCTTTCTTTCACTGTGGGTTAGGCCACAGCATGTGCACAGGTACAGATACAGATCAGGACACATGGAATCCAGATCAGATAAACCCCTCAGGAACAGAAATGGGAGTAGCAATATCAGGAGGGTAGGGGGAAGGTGGGGAGAAGACAGGGAAGAAACTTCAGGGGAAGGAAGACAGTAGTGGGTATAAGAGAGACAACTGGACATCCCTTGCAGAGGAGTAGTGGGGAGGAGATTAGTCACTTAGGGTTCAGTATAGCAATAATGAAACTCACAACCTTCCTCTAGTTCTTAAACGCTTCTTCCCGTCCCCCCCCTCGCCCCCAACTATCATGATCCCAATTCTACCTTGCAAACCTGGTTAGACCAGAGGATGCATAGCGGCACAGTTGGGATCTGGAAACACAGGGAATCTAGGACAGATGAACCCCTCAAGACCAATGGTGAGAGTGGCAATACCGGGAAGGAAGGGGGTGGTAGAAAGGGGGAACCGATCTCGGGTATCTACATATAACCTCCTCTCTGGGGGATGGGCAACAGAAAAGGAGGTGAAGGGAGACACCGGGCAGTGTAAGATAAGATAAAATAATAATTTATAAATAATTAAGGGTTCATGAGGGAGGGGGGAGCTGCGAGGGAGGGGGAGGGAAAAAAGGAAAATGAGCTGATTCCAGGAACCCAAGCAGAAGGTGAAATTTGAGAATGATGAGGAGGGCAATGAATCTATAAGGGTGCTTTACTCAATTGATGTATGTATGGATTGTGATAAGAGTTGTATGAGCCCCAATAAAATTATTAAAATATATGAAATTAATAATGATTTATCATGTATCAAGGGGTCACAAGGTTGGGGGAGGGAGAGTAAAATGAGGAGCTGATACCAGAGACAGAGTAGAATGTAAATATTTAGAAAATAATGATGGCAACATATTTACAATTATGCTTGATACAACTGATGTAAGGATTGCTTTAAGGACCGTAAGAACCTAATAAAATGATATTTAAAATAGAAAATAAAGAAACTGATGGTCGGTCTACAGCCAGTACCTGCCTTTGTTTTGAACAATAAAATAAAATTAAAAATAAACAAGTATTTAATTTAATGTATTAGAAATTCAATATTTTACTTTTAAAACCTAAAACTTCCCATCAATGGAATAAATAAGAAAGCTGATATCTACTAATATGGACTCCAAACTTATAAGCAACATAGTTTCTTAACAAAATATCCATATTTCAGATACACCAAGGCAAGTGCCTTAAATAAAAATGTTCTGATTCTCCTGGAGTGACTAAAGGAGACCAACAATTCTACCCCCTCCCATACTCAAGAAGAGTCAGGGCAGCTACTGCTTCGTTAGTGAACCCTAAATCTTATGCCTTCACTCTACTTTCTGTTCCCTAACATTCTAACATATTTAGAATGATTTACCCTCTGAAATAAGTTGGCTTCAGGAGCCAAAAAAGGGAAATTGTATGAAGACTTAGCAAAGGTATCTTTTAAGAGCAATTCAATTGTATATAAATATGAAAAGGCATTAAATAAAAATTTCACTTTTTGATTTATAGTTTGTTTTCCATTTGTCTACATTGGTGTGGTGCTGTGGGTAAGATGTTGGACTTCTAATTTCAGTGTCGGTGATTCAAATGTACCAGCTGCTTCCAGGGAGAAGGGTGAGACTGTCCATCTCCATAAAGATTTCCAGTCTCAGAAACCCCAGACAGGGTCATTTTGAGTCATAAGGAACTCACTGGCAGTGGACTTGGTTTGGGGTATCTAAATATTCTATACCTAATATAAATGAAGTTCCAAAATATTTTCAATTCTCTGTAAGTCTGAGAAAGAGATTCTTGAAATTGCTTTGGCCCATATTCTGCACAAAGTACCATAGTTATATAAGGTGATTTAATTTTTTAAAAAGTTTATGTACTTGTAGGTTTCCCAATATAATCCCAGCATGTAATCTGAGGGCCTGCAATGTGAAAGACACTGTCACATGCAGCCAGGATTGAGAAGCATTTTTTTTTTTTTTAGTGTGGGGTGTCAAAACTTGGTCCATGGACCACGGGAAGCCCCTTGTACATTTTCAGGGGTCCACAAGGTCAAAAGTTAAAAGGCTAAAGCAGAGATGTCATTTTTTTAAAATGTTAAGACGACATTTTTATTAATGCTTAGTAAAGTTTCTGGAGTCGCAGCATGAATTAAGAAAGTGGGACAAGCTACCCCAGTTGTTGAACTTTTCACTACCACATGATTAAGACCTGCTATGTTCAATTACCTTGTATGCATGGGAAAGTTTGACAACGAATAAGGAAAACCGAAGAAGATGTGATGCATTTATTTCAATTATGGTATTGGCAAAAAATATTGAAAGTACCATGGGCAGTTGGAAGAACAAACAAATCTTTCATGGGAGAAACCCAGCCAAAAGGCTCCTTAGAAGTGTGTATGGTGAAACGATGTCTCATGTACTTTGGGCATATGACCAACCAGTCCCTGGAAAGGACTTCAAGCTTAGTCAAGTAGAAGATCAACAACAAAGAGGAAGACTGTCAAGGAGATGGACCAATGCTGCTGGTTGATGACTGCAAGGATGGACTCAAACCATGGCACTGGGCCAGTGCTGGGCATTGTTTTATTCTGTAGGACATGGGGTTGTAAGCATCAGAACCTACTCCACGGCAACTTACAACCATCGCACACCAACACGTGGTAAGAGAACACCCCCCAAAATTAAATAATGTCCATTATTTAATTAGAAAAAGATGAATGTTATTAAATATTAACTCTTAGAAACATCCCTTTACTCTTCTATGCACCAAGATGAAAGAAACACATCCAGGACTTTTACACTGTTGTATAAAATGACTTGTCTCCAAGAGAGGGATTTGTGTGATTGCTTAGGTCCTGAATGAAACTAATCACTCTAGCATGAACATAATTTTTGTTTGAATTAAAGACTGAAAAATAATTATTTCTACAGGAGCATTTGGCAGAAATTTTCTCAACAAACCAAATTAGCTGTCACTTTAAGGAAAACAATACACTAACAGTTGCCAATGATCAAATGTGAACTTGAAGTGAAAAATTAGAAATTTGCAAAGTGTGTTCCTGCCACAGTGAAACTGCTGCCTATAAAAAGGCTTAATGATTTTTCTAAAGAAATTTATACTTAGGCTAAAAAGTTTTTTATATGGTACAAAGCAGTGTAGCAACATTTGGAAACCCTACATGACTCAGAAAATCAATCATTTACAAGTGGCCATGCATAGTGTTACAAGGTCATGCGTGGGTAAAAGATCTAGTAAAAGAACAGGATGGATCAATAGCACATAATATAATAGATTACAAAAACATTGACAAACTGTAGATTTCACATTATAACTAACCTTCAAGAAACCACCACTTGTTTTCAACCTTCCTCATGCCACAACCTTCAATACAGTGCCTCAGGTTGTAGTGACCACCAACCATAAAACTATTTTCATTGTTACTCATAACTGCAATTTTGCTACTGTTATGAATCATAATGTAAATATATGATATACCGGGTATATTTTCATTGTTACAAATTGAACATAATTAAAGTATAGTGATTAATCACAAAAACAACATATATTTATATTTTGTGACATATTTCTAATTACAAATAAATGAAATTTTGTCTTGAAGCATGGTACAGCATGGGTAACAGTCTTCTTGCTGGGTGCTCGTATGTGGGCGTATCTGCATGTGGGTGGACTCGCCTGGAGATGGATAGAGGAGCGGTGTCTCAGTTCCTAAGACCATTGGAAATATATGTTTTCCGATGGTCTTTGGCTACCCCTGCGAAAGGGTCATACTCCCAAAAGGGTCACAACCCACAGGCTGAGAACTGCTGGTTAAGGTATGTTTTTTAATGCAGTATCTGTGGAATTTTTTTTAAGTCGCTACATTGTTCACAAAAGCAGACAGATTGGGTACAGTTATCTCCTGAAAGGGCCAGATAGTGCTGAGTCTTCTCATGACCCTCAGGCTGAGAACTACTGATCTAAAAGGACTTCTAAAGTATCCTTTTCTTTTATATGTATATAACTATGTAAAAGATTAAATTTCATTTATATTCTCAATTTAAGCATATATTGCAACGATAGACAGCAGATACAAAGATGAGAATACACCTGTTTTCTCTTGAGTCACACATTTTAGAGATTTTCAAAAGGGTAAAAAAATGGCATTCTTCTCATTTAATGTCATCTTTAATTGGAGAACTATTATTTTTCAATAAAATACAAATAATTTATATTAATATAAATGAATCGTTTTTTACATTAATTAACATATTTTATAAATACATTTTAATCTCATAGTTTACATGGATAACTATAACTCACAAAGACAAAAGTACTTTGAGGCCCTCAATAACTTTTGATAATATAAAAATTTGAGAAGTGCTGATATACATGTTTCTTTTTAAAATAATTTTATTGGATATAATTCACATGCCATACCATTAATAGAGCATATTGAGAAGGATTGTTCAATCAGCACCATGGTCAATTTCAGAACATTTTCTTTTTTCTCATGCCCATTGTTGTTAGCATCCTACCCCAGCAGCCAACATCTCCTGCCATGCCCGCGGATGATTATTAATGCAGTCACTGTCAATAGAGTTACCCACTCTGGATTTCATAAAGAGAAAATCATACAAAACACAAACAGAAACAATGACAAAATGAGACAGAGGAAAAAATCTTAATAGAAAAGAAAGTATTAAAAATGGAAACAGCTTTCAAATGGATCATATAGGGATCAAATGATAAGGTATTAACTACATCTGTCATAATTGATCTTATACTACTCTCTGTGGGGAAGCAATGTTCCATTGGTGCAGTGCCATCAGAGGGAATTCAAGGAAGCCTCACTCGGCGTGGGGACCCTGTAAATGGATTTTGGGCGTCCATTCTCCTCCATAGCTTTTTAAGCCCAGGTGTTCACAATTTAAGATCTGATATGGTCCCCTCCTTTAGATTTGGATTTGATTATTTGCAATCCTTGGATCGCACAGATTAATGCGCTTCTTTCATGTGGACTTAGTTGACCCATCACTTAGATGCTTGCTTGCTTGGAGACGAGAATTTAAAACCCAAGATAGTATTCATTCGTATGCCAGGCACCATCGGGTTTCTTCCCCATACTCTGCAGTAGCGCCCTTATCCGCAGGGCTCTCCTCAAGAAGGCTAGTATTACATCATGAGACCTAGGTGTTCTTAGACTGTGACTATGCTTAAGTGTGCGTCCAAAATCCATTAATAATACAGGTCTCTGGTCACTTTGGGGCCATCATTATTTTTGATAGAGAATATGATAAATCATCTCCATGGACAGGAGGCAATCCTATTGATAGTCTCATTAGTTTAGCCAGAGGTATAGACTTTGAAAACTGTTGAGAAAAGGATATTGTTCACGTACAGGTCAGCTTTTCAGACAGCAATACATGAATTGTTGATCTGTCAAGTTCAGTGCGTAAGTGACTGGCCACTATTCACAGGAGCAGCGAGGATTGCGGATAGGGCAACACTTTCAATAACACTCACTCACCAAAGGCAAAACCATGACTGCCAGGCTAACACATGTCATAAATAAGCAGAGTGTATTCACATAGTAAATATCTGGTAGTCCCAGGCCACCCATTATTCACTGGGCACCCTCAAAGCAAGAAATTGGAAGCAAAGGCCAACAAGCACAAAGTCTACAATCTTGGAACAGCGGTCATCTGCTCCCCATTGCTCCTGCTTCCTTTTCTGAACTTCCCAAACAAGTAGAATTTAGTGTGTCAAATACAAACGTGTGTAACACTGAAAAAGTCAGTTTCCTCTTCACTCACCTCAATTCACTGGTTCTTAACTCCAATATTCTGTGTCCAACATAAAAAAAGAATTAATAATATTATGGGTTAAATTATGTTACCCTGAAATATATGTTGTAAATTTAACCTCTAAACCTGTAGATGTAAATCCTGTTTGGAGACAAGGAATCATTTGTTATGCTAATTATACTATACTCCCAGAATCAGCCATCAAGTTGATTCCGACTCAGTGAAAGCCTATAGGACAGAGTAGAACTTCCCCTTTGGGTTTAAGAGACTGCACATTTTCGCAGATGCAGACGCATTCATTTTTCTCCCGTGGAACTGTTGATGGGTTCAAACCGCTGACCCACTAAGCCACCAGAGCTCCTGAAGATGAAAATAGAAAGGAGGAAATGATTCAAAAAGAAAGCAGGAAAATATGTTTCTCTGGAGACAGAGGGGAATCAAAATCCATATCCAACTGATATTGTGCAGATAAACATGGCCTAAGGGGGAGAAAAAGTAACTCAGCATTACTGAAACTCAAATTATAGACATGCCACTTCTCTCTGCAGAGCAATATGCTACAGAGAAATGCCAATGTCCACATGAAGTCACACTTCTTGCAGCTTCTCACACCTACTTGCTTGGCAAAAAGTTTTAAAAGTTGAAAATATGCATTTTTGCAGAAGGTGTAAGAAACCTTTTTTCCACTGTTATCTAAATGTAAAATAGTTTTGTTTGGGGAGACAATATCTTTGAAACATTAGCATGTAAAATCATTGACCAAGTCACCCCACTTTAGGAATCTATATTTGAGAAATAATCAAACACACGCAGTGATATTTTCACCAGGACGCTCTTTGTCACACTGCATGTGATTAAGAGAAAGACTTTGAAAACATCTTGCGGAAAAACCATTAGGGTGTGGTTAAATACATCATGGCATTTTAGACTTTATTGTTGTGAAAAATATTTGTTTAAACTTAACCTAATATATTATATGCTTCTCCTAAAATTAAATATATATGTGCATATCAATTTTAATCAACTTATCTGTACCTGTGTAAATTTAAATAATGACCAAAAATTTTAACAATAATTTCCTTACTAGAAGAATGCAATGTAAAAAAATGTAATTTGTAAAGTCATATGCTTCATTTACTTAATCATTTTTTTGAAATGTTGAAAGAGTAGTAAATTAAATTGTTTTAAGGTTTACAGATAGGTAAACATATCCATAGGAGTAAAAGTTTACTTTTTGCAAGGAAAAGTATATCCTGTGAATACTTGTAGGAATCAGAACATAGTGTTTTCATAGAAGAGACTTGGGAAACTTCTAGCAGCACTAGGATATCTCAGATGAAAAATTGAATAATGTGTAGCCTTCAAGGTGTGTGAGAATAGAGTGATTTAATTTTTTCCCACTAAAGTTGAGATTTGGGGAGAAAAGTAGGATCAGCGACATGAGTGGCTGATTACATATAAATACAAAGTAAGTACAAAGTTATTGCTACGATAGTTCCAGTTGATTCACATGCATGATATATTCCAAATTAAATATTTAAATATGTCTGTGATCAGTGTGTGACTGCAGGCAAGTTCTCTCAGTAATGTGTTTATCTTAGCCTCATTAGAGTACCTTAAAAAAATCCAATCGGCTAGTGGGTGGAATGGGGGGGAGGGGAAGGGAAAAAAAGGCCAATGAAAACTGACTTTTGAAGGCATCTACTGACCAGTAAAATACAAGTCATCTTAGGGGGTCATGCCGTTGTTTTCTGTTATTCCAAAGGGATAATTTTGACAGATTTTCTTGAGGTACAGAGTACCCAGTAAGTTTTGGTGATTCCTGGAACTTAATATGAAGTTTTAAGAAAACTGTACACCTAAATTAGTGAAAAAATGGCCAGAAGTAACCAGACCCACGTCCATCTTAATGGTGCCCCTGCTCGTTCTTTAGGAGTAGCAAGGGCTCTCCTTAGAGAAATTCACTGGGAAACCACATCCTAGCTGTCCCATATCCCTAACTGTGTTGAGACTCTCCTTTTGCGCTGACCTTCAAGTTCACTATGCCTGCTGTCCTTTTGCAAGGCCTGGTTGCTCCTAAGAGCATTTCCAGAGTATGAAATCTCACCATCCTGGCTTCGAAGGAGCATTCTGATTGTACTTAGGCAATATAGATTTGTTTGCTCTTTGGGCAGACAATGGTACTTTCAATATTCTTCGCCAACACCATAATTCCACACATCATTCAGTCTTCATTATCCCTTGCCCAACTTTTTGATAGATGTGAGGTGACTGGAAATACCATAACTTGGGTCAGATGTACTTTGGTGCTCAGAGTGAGAGCCTTCCTGTTCCAGACTGAAAAATAGGCTTGTGCAGCAGATTTCTCCAGTGCAACGCACTGTTTGACTCCCTGTTGCTGCTTCCAGAGCATTGAAAGTGAATATGAGCAGAATGAAATCCTGAGCACTTCATTTTTTCCCCATTTATCATGATGCTGACTTTCATCCAGTGGTGAGCATATTTGGTTTTGGTTTTTGACATTGAGTTGCAATCCACACCGCAAGCTGAGCTCCTTGGTATTGTGTATCAGCGAATCTTTCCAGTCCTTCTTACTTTCAACAAGCGAGTGTGTTATCTTCAAATGACAGCTTGTTAATAAGACTTTCTCCCACACTGATTCTAGTCTTATTGATATCCAGCTTCTCAGATTATTCAGCAGGCATGAATATGTAGGGTGAAAGGCTATAACCCGGACATGCTACTTTCCTGTTTTTAAGCTACACCGCATTCCCCTTTTCTGTTTGAATACTGCCTCTTGTCCACATACAGGTTATGCGGGGGCACAATGAAGAGTTCTGGAATTCCCATTCTTCTCAAGGCTATCCATTGTTTGTTATGAGCCACTCAGACAAATGTATCTACATAGTTAATCAACCACAAGTCAACCTCTTTTTTGATATTCTCTGTTTTCAGCCACAATGAAATTGCTCTCAGCAATAATATCTTTCATTTTGCGTCCTTTTCTCAATCCAGCTTGAATTTCTGGCAATGTACTAATGCAACCATGGTTGAATTGTTTCTGCACAAGTTTACTTGTGTGCAATATTGATTATATTGTTCAATAATGTCTCCACTCTTTTGGGTCGCCTTTCTCTGGAATAGACACATATATGAATAGCTTCCAATTGGTTAGCCAAATTCCTTGGCAAGGAAGCATGAGGGTTTCCAAGGCTTCAACAGTTTATTAAAACATGTCAGTTGGTAGTCTATCCATTCCAGGAGCCTTATTTGTCACTGATGACTTCCGGAAGCTTAGACTTCTTTCTATACCATTGGTTCTTGATCACATGCCATCTCTTGAAAGGATTGAATATCCATCAGTTATTTTTGGTGCACTAACTGTGTGTTCCTTCCATCATAATGTGTGCCTCCTGTATTGTTGTAAGACAAGGCGGGCTACTTCTTTAAAGATTTAAAGTCTCAGAAACCCAAAGAGGCAGTTATATTCTATCTATAGGATTACTGTCAGTTGGAATTTACATGATGGAAAGAAGGCTTGGGGTTTTTTTTATGTTTAATATTTTGTCCATATAATCTTTTAATATTCTAACTACAGACTTTAATTGTTTGCCTTCAGTTCTATCAGATTAACATCATACATGTATATAGAACATCCTACCTAACAACACCACAATATACATTCTTCTCTAGAATACATGGAACATTCTCCAGAAAGGAGCTTAATTTAGGCCACAATGCAAGCCTTGAGAAATTCTTAAAAATAGGAAAACAACATAGCATCTTTTCAGCTCACAGTGTTATAAAATTAAAAGTAAACAATTGGAAGATTGAGGGTAGTGGGAGTAAAATACATGGAAACTGAATAACAACTTGCTTAAAAACTGGGTAATAGAAGAAATGAAAATTTAAGATTTACTGAATCAGGTGATAGTGAAAATACAACATATCAGAATGTTTTGGGATCACAACAAAAAGAGTGCTCAGAGGCAATTTAAAGCAATGAGTACCACATCGAATGAATAAAATCAACATCGTAACCCAATATCTACAACAATTAGGATAAGAACAGCAAAATAGGCCTATAATTACTGAAAGAAAAAGAAGTTTAGAACAGAAATAAATGAAACAGCAAAGCATCAATAAAACAAGCTGTTGACTGTGTCACTGGGGCTCCAAACACTCCAGAAGAGCTGCCTCAGATGGAACTTGGTCTCTCTGTGAATGGATGAGAGGAGTGAAGAAAACGGAGGATGCATGGAAACAATTGAGTCCATTGTAATGATAAATCATAGACAACCTCTGTGGCCCTAAGAGGAGAAGAACTACATGGTACTGGAATACTAGAAACAACTGTTCTGAAAGAGATCTCAAAATCATAACGAGAAGCCTTACTGGTGGTGCAGAGAGTAGTGGAACCCAAGACTACGGCCCTTAGTCACCTTCCACGTCTGGAAATGAACTCACCTCCGTGGCTCAGTATTTTAGCCAAGCGGTTGTGAGGTCAATAAGGAGAACACTGACCCTAAAGAGATATGCACACCTTAAATAAGCCACCACTTGTAGTGAAAAGGGCAGCGGCAGAGTTCAAAAGGGTGAGAAAAAAAGGAATTGAAACGGGAAATATGAAAGTGGGGTAAATGATGTTACATTATTGAAATTAATGCTATGTACCAAAACATTAATAAATTCTTTGATGGAAAACTGGTGTGCTTTTATATCTGCCCAATTTATAATAAATAGTAAAGTAATAAATTAGCCTAATATAGATAATTTAATGTTGAAAGAGTCATTTTCTGTGTTTCCACTCAAATATTAAAAGGTACCTTTTAAGGAATCTGATAGATATTTTGTTTGCTTGTTTATTTTTTGAATGAATGGCAAAAAACAAAACTAAGCTATCTCTCAAGGGTAAAATAATTGTTCAAAGACTGTTTGTCTCATTCCTATTTCCCTACTTGTTTTCCAAGCACTTTTTCACTTTTATGATTAATGATTTAAGGGATATAAAATAAATTGTTTTTCAATTAAAAATCCCATTTCATTATGTTTAATATAAGCCAATGGCCTAAACACCACAGAAATATAAATATAAAGCTCCTCTTTGGTAGTCAGAAAATTTCTACCACTCTTTTTCCTCTTTAAAATTATATTGTTAGTCCTCTGTCCCCAAAGAATTTGATCTTGCAGTCATATGCCACATAACATCTACTCAGAACATCTGACACATGTACATGTACTAGTGCAGAGTGCAAAAATCCAATTGAAGAATGGTACGTAGAGAACACAACGCTTCCCACAGGTAAGACAAGGGGAATCTAATTCCTCTTGGGTACAAGGGATCGCACTGCCCGGTCAAAATATAAAACTAAAATATGTATGCCTGGCTAGGCATAATAACCATTTATATTAATGGTACGGTTTGTTCTATTTTTAAATGTACAAAGTAACAAATATGTTTCAACTCATAGGCAGCAACATGCAATATCATGTAAGAGCACAACTCTCAAGAGTTTTAGCATTATCTCTCTGCAATTTTCCTTAGAAAATATTTCCATGATGTGCTTCATGGCTCCCGAGGAAGGCAGAATCGCTGACACTGTTAGCAGCTACATACAAAGGAAAGGCAGAAATATTGATTCAGAAGTGAAGCAAGGTTACGAACAAGAGTAAAGTGGAAAATGAGTGAATGTTATCGCTCACGATTTAGGCTTGTCCCACATGGCAATTAGGATACTCAGAAAAGGAAAAGAAATGCTCTACATTGTAAAAGATTGGCTCCACTGAAAGCAACAGGGCTAATGAATGTGCCGGGGGATCTATAGTAGATATGGACAAACTGCTAATAATATAATTTGAAAATGAAACATAAAGCGAATCCCTCTCGGCACACTCACGATCACCACTAAGCGCTAACATATTCCAGAGCCAGGCCCGGACTATTAGCTCGTGCAACATCGAAATCATCAGAAACCAAACCTGCCATTGAGTTGATGCAGAAGGACTAGGTAGAGATGACTTGGGAGTTTCCGTTTTGTCACTTCTGATGGGCATAGGAAGGCCCCGAGGCCTCTGGCAGAGTGGCTGGTGATTTCCAACCGTGCCCTTCTGGTTAGCAGCCCAACCACTATGCCACCAAGGCTCCTATGTAAATCATATAACCTCTTAGTTCTCAGAACACTATCTTGAATATTGTTCTTGGAAGTCTTTTATTGACCCCCTATCACATTTTCATCAGTAAAATATGTATGTAACGTTTATTTTTACTTTGCAAATAATTATGGACCCATCAAGTACAGTGAGTTTCCTTTTGAATCGGTGCAGGGCCAGTGGTGCTACCTTCCGTTGTACACAGTTGTTAGGAGTTAGAACTGATTCAACAACACCTTACAGCAACAAAATTACTTTTAGTATCTAATCCATCAAAAACATATCGAAATCATTATAATTAGAAACATAAAGTAATATTTAATTGCGAAATTGATTTCTTAATGAGATGGTGATGCCTTTTTAGCAATTCGTGTATATATTTATAGAAAATAGTTATTTTCATCTATTTTAAGAAAACAAAATGACTTCTGTAGGCGAGTCAGTTGGTCATAGAGCAGCCCCATATTTGGCAGGGTGTAATATTTATGGAAGAAGCCGGCCACATCTTTCCTCTGTGGAGTAACTTGTGGGTTCAAACAGCCAATCTTTCATTTAGTCGTTGAGCATTTAACCAGGAATGCTTACTTCTATCATTAATGAAGGGAAATTAATAGCCAAAAGAAGAGTATGTTAAGGTATGTTAAGTGACGGCTAAGAGCTGAATTTTCAAATGTATTGTTAAATATATTATTTACAATAGAATCTAAAATATATTTCTGTAAAATTTCCCATTCTAATATCAAACCTATAGAGTAGCTTCATTGACCTCCAAGTTTATGGTTACTGCAGTTTCGAGATCATGGTATAGCAAGAGGACATAATTGACAGTGGTATTCCATGAGGAAGTTGCTACGAACGGAGTTAGTAACATCATAGACTTGAACATGTGTGCATCAATGGGCCAAAAAAGGATAATAAATGTAGTAACATCAAATGATAAATAGAGCCTCATAACTGAACGTAAGGGCTTAATAAGCATGTGGAGAAATCAGAACCTTCCTCTATTACTGAGGGGAATGCAAAAATGGTATAGCCCCTGTGGAAAAGTCACTTGTTCTTGTCCAAGATTTTGTCTTACCAGGCCCAAATCTCCTAGGATCAAAGTGAGTAAACGGAGTTAAACCACCTCCATTGTCTCTCCAGAAAAGAAGTATCGGTCGCAGAGAAGCTGCATTCGTCATTTACGTAGCTCATGACACCAACAAAGGGGCAACAGAGAATATCAATTATGGATTAACCAACCTGTTCTCATCATTAATAAATTTCCTGAAAGGTTCATAATTGTGTGTGCTAATATTTGCAATCCCTAGAAAGAAAATAAACTGTGAGAGAAACTACTCTGTAGTTATTACTTCTTTATCCTCTTTTAATATAAAATCCTTTGAAGTCTACAGTAAAAGCATCAGAATCTAAAGATATCAAGAGGTAAAATGTGAGAGTAAAGCCCGATAAAACTTTAATAAAAGAGGAAGGAATGACTTAGTTTGGATGTGAAATGAGTTTCCTGTGCAGACACTGTTCTAGATCCGGGTCAGCTGATATGCCGTATGCAGTTCCTTCAGAAGGCACCCAGGGATCTGAAGTAAAATTGAAAATGAAAATGAAACGAACATCATTTCCTTTAATGGATACTATTCAGATAGTACTAGTTTCATTTGTTTGTGAAAATATACTTATGGCTCTTGAATAATTTGTAAATTGCTGTGAGGAACAGGAGTGGCTTCTCCATCTCAAAAGGTTGCTGATTCCTGCTCCAGATACTTGAGACAGAGCAATGAATGATAGAGAAAACTGCCAAGCTCAGATGGAGTTTATATTCTAGGAGGGGCAGGAAAGGGAGGAGGAAGACAGAATACACATATGTATATGCATACATATTTATATACATGTACATATATGCACATGTATGTGTTTGTGATAAGGACAATGGAAAGACCACAATAAAACCAGCTAAGGAAGACTGGATATCATGGGAGTGGGCACATGGTCTCACATACATTTAAGTAGCGATACAAAAAAAGTGAGCAAGCAAACCTTATATCTCTCCAGAAAAAGCACATGATAGGTAGGGGACTAGGAAGAGTAAAGACTCTTCGGGAGCTTCGTTGGCATGTGTAAGTTCACATGACGGCAGCGAAATGAGAGCGAGCAGGAGTAGGAGGCAATGAGGTTAATGAAGTAGCAGGGACCGTCTTATCCCTTTCACCCTGAGTGATGAGTTTCACCACTGAAGAACTGTGAACAGAGGAAGGAAATAACCTTACTTCTCAAGAGGGTTATTTGTGTTTATTATACACATTGTTACAATAATATAAACAATACTTGATGATGGCTTGAAATAGAGTATAAATGATGGGGTGATGGACTTGGGTTAAGGATAGTATTTGAATGATGCAAGGTGAGAAATACAGCAGACAGAACAGGGGAAAGAAGAAGAAAGTAACAATTATAGATAAAGGTATAAATATACATATATAATGTAAATATATAAAGATATAAAAATAACTGTATCTGTCTATGTATGTATACATGTGTCAACTCAATAAATAAGCAGATGAACTTTGGGCCTCTACTTAAACCTTACCTCAGTATGAGAATGATTTATTCTAATAATGTGACAATGTGTGATACTCACCTTCCCAACACGATCGCTGAAGACAAAGCAGGTGCATAAGCAAATGTAGTGAAGAAAGCTGATGGTGCCCGGCTATCAAAAGATATAGTGCCTGGGACCTTAAAGGCTTGAAGATAAACAAGTGGCTATCTATCTGAGAAGTAACAAAGTCCACATGGAAGAAGCACACCAGCCTGTGTGATCATGAGGTGTCAATGGGAATGGGTATCAGATGTTCAAAAGCAAGCTATCAAATTGAAGGGAAGAGCATGGACAAAGTTGAGACCCAAAACCCACCTCTAAGATAATTAGATAGTACTTCATAGAAGGGCCACACGGTAGGAATGTTAAATCTAGGGAGCAGGATAACACTGATGAAACACATAACTATCCTCTAATTCTGTAACATTTCTTCCCCTTACTATTATGGTCTTTGATTTGCCTCATTAAACTTGTAGGCCTGCATATGTTCATCTGTACAATTAAGAGCGCTCCATGCATGAAAGCTAAGTAGATAACCCTTCTGTAACAGTAATGAGAGTAAAGATTCCCTGAGTGTCTGGAAGACTGGCGAGGGGGGTGGGAGGGATAATTGGGATCTGATAGTAATGATGACTGTATAACCCCACTTGAGGAGAAGGAATAACAGAATTGCTGGTCAATGGATTCACTGGATGGTGTAAGATACAGCAAATAATAATATGTAATAAAACAGGGTCTCTGGGGGTAGGGTGGGGAAGGGGGAATAAAGGGAAGCTGATATCAAAGAGTTTAAGAAGAAAGAAAATATATTGAAACTGATCGTGGTAGCATTTGTACAATTATGCTTATTTTAATTGAAATATGGATTGTTCCAATATCTGTAAGAGCTCCCAAGCTTCTTTTTTTAAAAGGAAAATATAAAAAATTTAATCTACGCAATTTGAAGTATGGAGTTGTCATTTACTATGATGAGAAAGGCTACAGAAAGAGTAGATTTGGAGATAATTTTAGGAATTTTATTTTGGACATATTACATTTAAATACCTATGAGATTTCTAAGTGGAACTGTTGAAAAGTTAGATATGTAAGTCCTGAATTCAGAGGAGGCATCTGGGATGAAGATACACATGTGAGAATCATTAGCACGGATAGGACATATGGAGAGCCTCCAGAGAAGGTTGCAGATACAAACAGAACACGAGGAATGAGGTCTAAGTGATTAGGAGCAAAAATCAAGGACAATGACAGGGATCAGCCAGTGAGACCATAGGGAAGAAACAAAAGTAACTGGTGTCCTGGAATCCAAACGAAGAATTCCACATTGGAAGAATTTCACTATAGATTAAACTGTGCCAAATAGCACAGGATTTGGAATTGCCTGTTACAGTTATGTGAAAATCATTGGTCACCTTCTGAAAGGCCTGTGTCAGTAGAATCTTGGGGCAAAAACCTAGAGTAAAGAGAGAAATTGAAGCATTTGAAGAAAATGGCAACATGTGAGTTCATGTGCACATAGTCAGACATATTAATCTATAGTAAGGATTCTAGAATACTGAAACCAATGATTACTAAAAATACAGGGTTATGGTTTTTACTTTTACCTATTGAATCAGAATCTATGAGACTGGAGCTAGAAAATATATTTGTGGCCATTTTAATATTAATCCAAAAATGAGAAAAATCTTGTGCTTAGAGAGAATTAAAATAAATTAGTAAAACCAAAAATGTCTCCAGAACCCCATTTCACTGGTATATATCAGTGAAATATATCAACCTTTTAATGAAGACTATCACCAGTTCTACACAACTTTCCAAATTATAGGCGCAATGGGAACACTTCTCTGTTCATCTTATGATGCCAACATTCCCCTGCTAGCAAACGAGCAAAGAGTTCAAGAGAACTGAAACAGATAAACAGACCTCATGAACGTAAATACAAACACTCTCAGAAATATCCATATACCAATTTCAGCAATATATAAACTGACGAATAGGAAAGTCAGGTGGAGTGCATCAGAGAATGCAAATGCAGTTCAACATTCAGAAATCAATCAATAGAAAAAATCTGATTAGCAGCCTTAAAGAAAACAGCAGATGATTCGATCAATTAGTGCAGAGCAGCCTTTTTTAAAATTCAACAGGCATTCTAGATAAAAATTCTTAATAAAATAGGAACATATAACAATTCCCTTAGCCTGATAAGAGTTATATACAAAAATCTGTAGCTAACATTGTATTTAATGATGCAAACCTAAATGCTTCATCCCAAAAGTTGGGGAAAGGATAAGAATTTCTACTTTAATCAGCCCTAGACAGAAAATATGGCAAAGAAAGGAAGGAGAAATTTTTTTAAAAAAACATAAAAACACAGCAGGAGGCATAAAACCAACCCTTTTCAGAGGTGAAATATTTTTAATGTAAAAATATCTCAAAGAATCTACAAAGGACCTGTTAGAACTGGTGTTTAGCAAAGTTACAGGCCACATGATCAATTAAAAGAATGTATTTTTATGAACTAGTAATAATGAATTGGAATAAAAAATATCAAAATTAGTTCATGTAAAATATCTAAAACAACAAAATAGGAAATAATAATTACTATAATAAACCATGTATAGAGTCTGTATTCTCAGAATTATATAATACTAATTCAATAAATCAATGAAGAGACATCTAATGTTTTAATATCAAAAGTTTCAACCAATAATCATGTCAATTCTCCAAAAATTGACCTATAGAATTAAAACAATACCAATCAAAATTCCAGAAGACTGTTTTCTGGATATGAGTAAGCTCATTATAATATATGTTTGGAAAGGGGAAGGATCCTGAAGAGTCAAAGCAAGTGTGACAAATGAGAATAAAGCAGGAGGAATTATTTCACTTAATTGTAAGACTTCCTACATAGCCAGTGTAATTAAGATGACATGTTGCAGACACAGAGAAAGATATCAAGATCAATAAAGAACCCAGAAACAGAATGCTATAAAAATGACTAATTGATTTTGACAGATGTTGGAAAATATTTAATAGTTAAATAATGGATTGAAATGAAAATGTATAAAAACAGTACTAGGATAATGGGCCATTGAATTAGAAGAAAATAGTAACATCAACAAAAAAGAAGAATCTTGCCCTAAACCTCATACACAGTGCAAAAAAACAACTCAAAATGTAGCGGAGAAGTAAATAGAAACTATAAAACTATGAAAATTTTAATAGGAAAAAAATAGGAGAAGTAGCTCATGACACAAGATGTTCTTAGAGATTACAGGCAAATAACAGGGGGGAAATGGTCCAGGCTTGAATCACGTGCATTGTTCATAGAAAAGGTGAATCACTAGGCTTAGTTCACGGGGTGAGCTACTCTTCTGACAGTAGCCACTGACGTCAGAAATGCCAGCGGCACTCCCCAATAGCAAAGACCCTGAACATACAGATGAAAGGGAACGAGGAGAGAGCATTTCTCCAAAGGAAACAGTCATTTTCCCCAGAGGTATTAAGAAGAAAAATCAATAGAAGCCTAGTGATACCTCTTCATATTTTTTAAAATGTTACATGGTGTTACAACCTATTTCAGAGATTAATAAACAGCGAAATCTTCTCCACTCCTAAATTCATATAATTTTGAGTCTCTACAATTCAACACTTTGATAACCTCTTTGCAATTTTACCATCCAGTAGCCAATTTACTTTGCTTTAATAAGACATATTACCAAAATACTGTACT
This sequence comes from Tenrec ecaudatus, assembly GCF_050624435.1. Classification (NCBI taxonomy): domain Eukaryota; kingdom Metazoa; phylum Chordata; class Mammalia; order Afrosoricida; family Tenrecidae; genus Tenrec; species Tenrec ecaudatus. Next base: position 635,437 of record NW_027459345.1, on the reverse strand, counting down.
TTCAAAGCCATAGATGCTCTCGCCCTCTCCCTCATTGCACCATGTTAAATAATGATATACATTTTCAATCTATCTATGGTGGATGTTAGAATATGGCAGCTGTATTTGTTTTGCACGATGTAAAGTGAATGATAACATCTCACAGGCTGATTTATTTCCTTCTTTTCTAGCCGCAATGCTCTTACGGTGCTATTTCAGCTTAAAAATATGGATATTGAAGCCCCAGCTGTTTCAACTCTGGAGACTAGTTCTTCCTAGGAACCAACACGTTACTTAAAATAGAAAGAAAAATACAAGACTACTTTGCAGGGCTACCTAAACCTAATAAACACCCAAAAAGAAAGAAAAACACATAAATTGGGTTTTTTTAACATTGCAAGATTTCTTTTGGTAGGAACAAAATACGGGCATTCCCATGAAAATAACAAAATCAATTAAAGCAGGGATTCTTATTAGTGTTGTCCTTGTTATTCTCACAGACACAAAAAGACCTCATCCAAAGTTCAATTATATTTGTGGCATAACCAGTAGGTAAAGCAAATTATATATATCAAGCTAAATGTTTAGGATGTGAAGTAACAGACATTTCTTTTTAAAAATTGTTGTGTTTTATGGTTTTTTTTAACTTTAAAAGAATATAACAGATTTTATCTCCATTAAGAAAATAATGCATGCAGAGGTTGAAGCAGTGATTTATACTGTGACATAATCTGTTTTTGACACAAAAAGTACTTGTCAAAAATGAGAGACAAAAAAGCAATATGCTAAGTGTTTTCAGGGGAGCAAGGAATAACTGGATTTATCAGTCGATAATACCTCTGACATAAATAATGATTGAAAAGTGACAGCTACATGATGTGATTTAGGTGCTCCAACCTCCTGCAACTAACGAGACCAGAAATATCCATTTTGTGTTTTGGAGTCATTTTGCTGTAACGTAATTGAACTCGTAGTCATTGCAACAAGTGCTATAGTAATTGCATTAGTAATGGGCCAGTCATATCGTGAATAACTTCCTTCATTGAATACTTGTGTTCACCGTGTAGCTGGTGCTCTGACTCAAAATGGGGTTCAATTTGGCAGTAGAGAAGCATAGATTTAATCCTTAATCTTCCATCTGTCTCGTATGAATAATTTTATTTTTCTGAATACAAAAATGGAAAAGAAAAACCATGAGGTTAAATAATGATATGGAGTGTTAACTGGTCACGATTGACAAAAAAATGGTGGAAGATTAATTTTGGAAGATGTGATGTAGTTGAGAGTCTGCAGAAAGGCAGTGTACTTTCATAAAAACCAAAGATCAATGTCTGTTTCTTACGGCTCTAGGAAAAAACAATGTCTTCTCAAAATATTTTTCTCAGAAGACACAAACTGCTTTGAGACTTCAAAAACTCACATTTACACATTTTTAACTGTTTCACTCTGGTGCAAACTATGGATTTTCATACTCCAAGTTCATTTTTACATGATAGTGTGAACTAGGAATTCAAAGAGGTGGCTGGTGACTTCTTACTTTTATAAGACCACCCTGCCCACCCAACTACCAACAAAAAACCCCTAGTAGTTTGTTGAATTTATTATCCTAAAGATTTGATTTTATGCTAATATTCTGTCTTCATTTTAGTAAGGGATTTAAGGTACCTCTCTAATGCACTTAATGCTGCTATAGCATGAAGAACAAGTGTAGACAGATATCTGCTCATTGTTGTATAATCACGTGATTCGTTTTGCATGTTCAAAATTGGCTAGATGCTAACCAAACCCAATACCCTCTTGGAGCACAAACTCTAGTTCATTTTCCTTTCTCCCTCAGAGTTAGGAACGATGTGTCTGAGTTCTAGCCAATGTAATACAGAGAATTAAAGGATGCTACCGTCAGGGCCAATTCCCATTCTTTCTGTACCTTCCCTTATGACGGAACAATGTCTGATTGCTAGAGGAAGGAATAGCCAGGATACATGGAGGCCTAGCTGAATCCACAAATACGCTTGAGGAAGTCTGCTCATATGGCGTGCTGCGGAGCAACAAGCTCTTCTTGTATAAAACAAATGTAGAGTGAGAATATCTCTAATTCACTAGCGTAAAGTCGTGTTAGCTAATACATGCCTCACTCTAAAGGCGAGTTAATGTACTTATTAAGTTTAGCTTGGTCCTCTGGTGATCTACCTGAGAAGAGCTTGCCCTTGTTTCTGCTCCTCGTGGGCGTGAACCTCTCTGCACACACATATGGAATAGACTGGGCCCTAGCTGAGAGTCTGGTGAGGAGCCTGGATTAGAACTGAAAGCAGAACCATCAGCTGCGCCCGTCTGAAGTCATGTAAACCTGACTGAAACGGAAGATCTGTAAACAAGAAGAGAGCATCCTTGTGCTGAATCGTGACGTTTGGAGGTGGTTTGCCAAATGCAACAATGTAGCAATAGTGGGGTGATACAGAGAATCCTAATGTAGTGTGGTTAAGAGTACAGATTGTGAATGCAACCCGTTTTCTGTCCAATCTCTACCATTCACCGGTTACGTTTTATGGGAGCAAGTTATTTAAGCTATGCTTCAGTCATCTTAATCATAAAATGAGACAATAATAGAATTTATCTCAAAAATCGAATATGTCAAAGTTCCTACAACAGTAGCTAGCACACAGTTACTACGTTACTAGTGTGTTTGATAAATAAAATAAACCAATCAATGTGTTGAGAAAGCACTTCTATCAAGAACGTAACCACGTTATGAAGTTGTCTTATTCGAGCCCGAGAAATGTGTCCAAAGTGTGATTCTTGATTGTTGACAATAAGTGGCCTTGGAGAGAATGTTAAGCACAATTGCAATGTGCATAGGACTCCACAAGCAAGCTAAAATTAGTTTGGAAAATAACTAGAACTGTTATCCCTCTACCTGTAATTTTTGCTTCTTCTTCTTGAGTATAATTAAACCACATTTTTAGGTCTCCCTGGTAAAAAACATGGCCATTTCTACATTGGCTTCTTCGGCCGGTCGGTTCTTGGTGTGGATTTGGCAAACGTGCTTCCCTGCTGGAGGAGAGCAACTCTAATTAATTTAGGGTTCTTAATGTAGGAGGGTGACTCTGGTAAGGTCAAGGCTAACAATTCTGTTTCAAATCAAATATAACCTCTGCACCAGGAAGGAAGTGTTTCATTCCTGTAATTTCTATTCTATCTTGAGAAAATCATTCAGTAAGCAACTTCAGATCTTAATTCTCCATTACTTACTGAAAAGTTTTGTTTGCCGCTTAGGAAGCAATGTCCAAAACACTTCTCAGAAAAGATGCTTACCCAAAAGAAACTTTAGAATTATGTATGTCCACCCTGCAGCCATGCAGGCAGGGGAAGTTCTCATGATTGAAGGCCAAATGTACCCAATGCAATGATCACTTTGTAAAAAGAAAAAAACAGCAACAAAAAAAACACTTTAGAAACTGTGTATAATCTTCCAATCAGATACACTATCACCCAATTTTGTAACTATTACTTAAATATCTACCAATTGTTGAATTTTTATTAAAACTCCATATATAAACACTGTGAATTGTCTCCCCCTTTTCTCAGTTAAGAATCCTCTGTAAATTGACGCCTCTCTCAATAAAAGCTCTTTTCTTTTCATTTCAATCAGACTCTCCCAGTTTTTTCTAAGACACTGTAGCCAAAGCCAGTATAATAAAATGTTTAAGGGTTATGTTTGTTCAATTATTCCTTCAGATGAGTCAAAATCCTGTTTTTTAATTCTGGATTTAAAAACCTAGGTTTTAACAACCTAGGACTTGGGCACTGGCCCAGACACTGGATTTCACTTTTCTCATCAATGACATAGAACCAATAATAGTGCTTAGGAACCCCGATGCTATCATGGTAAAGTAGTCTGATCTCTGCTGCTAACTGAAAGCTCGGTGGTTCAGCCCACCAGAGGCTCCGTAGAAGAAAAGACCAGCTGTTCTGTTCCCATAAAGGTTACAGCCCAGGAGGGTGGCACAGTTTTACTCTCACATGACTCTGTAAGTCAGAATCATCAGTACGCAATAGTATTTAGCTCCAAAAAGTTCTTTCCAGAACTGTTAGCTGCTGTATAGAAAATATTTTCATACAGTATGTAATTTACACTTGTAATTTACTATAAATCAAAACAGATTAATTATTATTAATTTGGGCAAACAATTTTATGATCTATAAGGTCAGTTTTAGCGTACTGTAGTTTGTAACTTCAAAGTATTATTTATGCAAATTCACCAAAAGGTAACCTTCTTTGTTTGATTTAGGCAAAGTGGATTTTTTAAAAAGAGAATGTAAAACCAACAAAAAACAAAACTGTAATATTTCTCTCCTGAAATACCACAAATTTCTTCAGCTTTTATGGTCATATTTTATTGGCATATCATTATAATATAAATCATAAAAAGGATTCTTTTCATTATGTCTATGTTATCTTCTATTTTATTCTTATGTAAATGTCTCTACCTTGTATTTGTTAACAATATTTATGTTATTAATCAAAAGAGCCCTCAAGTCACATTTATTTCAATAGCCAATTAATTTTAAAAGTACTGGGTGTGGATTATTTGAACCAGTAAGCCACAGTGTTTTGATCTTTTACATGAAAATAACTGTAATGCCCCAGCTTGACTGAGAAAAGATATAAAAAGAATGATTGCTATAAATCAGAAAACATTCATGACTTGCTGGAGGTGTAACAACTGTTGATTTAAAGTTTGCATCTTTGATAACATGATGCTGCTGGGAAGATAACATCTTTTTGACAAAGCGGTGAACATAAAAATTACAAGGATTTACTCAATATTTAGATATTTTCTCTGTATCACTTACAGGAAAAAATTATTGTATTCACTTACACCAAAATTGAATTATACTATACCTCATCAAGAAATTTTACAATAAATTCAGTATTTCCTTGTTACAGAGGTATACTGCAGATGTGTCACATCACAAATACAAATAACTTAAATTACCCTCAGTTTAGAGAAATGGTCTACTATCGTTATGTACAAGTAGTTTCTACTATTGCAATACAAACACAGAATCTAGCACACACCTGGGGTATTATTCATTCTCTTCTATTATCAGCTGGAAGTCAGTGATTGAAAAATTAGGTGACAAAACAGAAAAGGTATTGCATTGACTGGGGAAGAAAACACATCTCAAAAGTTAAATTTTGAAAATGTATACAAGAGAATAACGTTACCAAGCAGTATGAAATAATAATAGTGTTTTTATGTATCTAAAAGTTGCTGCATTATGTACCTATCCTTCACTGTTGACTCACAAACTAGGAAATTTTATGCTGAAGTTTTGTGTTTCTCATATATCAGTGAAGTGCACACAGAACATCATCAAGGAAGAGCCATAGAATAAAATTCCAATCCTCTATTCAGAGTAAAACTAAGAGGTCAAAAGGGAAATAGAGAGCCCAGGAAAAGAAACTCAATGTTCTGACATTCTGAGAGAGAGATGAACCGTTATATAGAAAAGTGGGGTAAGAAGAAGGTGAGCGCGATGGCAGGATTAGGGATTATGTATAGGAAAACAGCAAATTGAACAGTGCAAGGTTAGCTAATCCACCCTCCAACCTAGAAAGTGATCCTCTGAAACATCTCCCTGGATAACCGTGCTGAGGCATGCTGCTCAAATACTCCTGCAAGACCACTCTGGCAAACACACATTTTGTTGCAAATAGCATCATTGACTCCTCCATTGTTGGCTATTCAGGTTCTAAATGTTCCAGGAATGTCAGAAGGCTCCAAACAGCAGGCAGTACACTTCTGAAGGCAAAATAGAAAACAAAGTAGATAGTAGTCAAAAAGTAAATAGGTAGCTAAATAGTAATCAATGAAGCCTCGATTCAGACTCAGGTGAGTTATTTCAATCATGCCAATCACCCCAGTTTTGAGAAACTATCACACAGTAATATTGAGAATGACACAAGTAGTGATATAATATGTCTCTTCCCTTAAACGAAACTCATGTTGCTTCCTTTTTTCCTGTGAATTTCACTTAACTTATTAACAGTTTTGCTTTTTATTGAATATTTTAAAAATATTTTTTTCTCTTTACCCAAGACTTTCTTGCAATATCATTGTGCTACATAGGCACTCCACTGCCCTACCCAATTGGAATATATTTTAATACTCAAATAAAATTATTTGAATTTTATTAAAATTAATACTCAATAATTAAAATTAATACTCAAATAAAATTATTTGAATCCCAAGCCAGGTGCTCAGGAAATTCCAAACCCCAGTTGCCTTACCTCCTAAGAACTAGATTGAGGTTGCCTACATTCCTTCTAGATAATGCTCACCCTGTAGTTTTATCCTGCGTTTCTGCCTTCATTCCTCAAGCTGTGTGTGCAAAAAAAAGTTATTGAAGGTTTCAAAAGAACAGAAAGCAGCTTTAAGTTGAACATCATACATCATGGTTCATTAAGGGATGTTTTCAACAAATATTTAGTAGGCATCTACCGTGTGCCATCATTGTTCAAAACCATGGAGAAACGGTAGTAAACACAACAGATGAAACTCCCTGCTTTAATCAAGCTTGCAGTTTCATGAGGGAGATAGATAATAAGCAAAGTACACAAGCAAAATGTATAAATTATAGAATGATAGGTGTTATTAAAAGAGACTCTGTGGAAGAAAACAGATTTATATGAGACAGCGGGAAAGAAGATTGACTGAAGGTATTATTTTGGTAATAGAATCAAGAAAATAAGGGGGGAACCTAGATATATGCTGATAAAGTATGTCTTAGAAATAAGAAAAAAAAGACTTTGATATAGGTGTTCCCCCTTGAACTTGAGCTAGGCCTTCCCCTTGGAAGTTAGTGTTCTGGTAAGGAAGATGGTAGGACTATGGTTCTTAATACCTCCTTCCCAGAATTTCTCTCAGGTAGCAGATGAGCAACTCAGAAATTATTTTTATTTCATTAGAAAATAATGGTGGTTCTCTTTATTATAACGGAATATTATAATATTCAAAATTCTGTCTTAGAGTCTAGCTCGGTATAACTGAAAATTATTACATACATACATACACATACACAAAACCAATCTTTGTTACAACACACAAATCCAATTCCAACCTCTGGTTATAAGATCATAGCCAATTAGAGTTGTGTTAGGGCTAGCATGAGGGTGAGGGTTAGGGTTAGGGTTAGGTTAGGGATTAAAACAAGATCATAACCATCTGCCCTCACTTTGACTCTCTAGTTGTACTCCAATTGTCCACCGCCCTTGAACTCTTTAATAGAAGTGGTGCCTCCTAACTCAGAACGATTCCAGCATCTTAATTGTGAACAATGTGTTTACATTGAACCAAATTCAAAACAAAAAAAGAGTGATAAAAATAAAAACATAGAAATAATTCATCTGATGGACTAATGGATCATGTAAACATTCTAAGACCAAAACACGTAGATGGTGCATGTTTGTTGACCACTATCAACTGCTCTGAGCAGCATCACAGTAGGATGTCATGAACATGACGAGTGGAAAATGTGGAACATAATTCAAAAGCATTAAAAAGATCATATTAGATGGCATGGAAACCTGGTCATCCAAGCCAAGACATGAAAATGGAACCAAAAAGATGTCCCATCACCGGCTAAGCAGCATGACACTGCAAAGGAGGCACAAGAGGAATACATAGACCATATCCCAGGCCCTGTCAGCAAGGGCAAGTGGAAGAATAAGGATCAAGTTCTCATCTATTCTTCCAGAGGAGTAAATTTCAGAACAAGATGCTTAATGCAAGATTTAAGAATGGTGATGCCTCGTTCAAAAGCAGATACTAAAATAGATCATAAAGATAAGTTATTCGTGATTAATGAGGCCTACTAAATGAAAAACTAATAAGTGCATCTATTTTGAGGCCAAGAAAAAGCAGCATCTTTATATGTGGCTTTCAAATTCACCTCACGGACCATCTGCTAAATTCCTTGTTCAGAATAATCATACCCTAGCTGAACTCAAGTTGACTGGAAGCTGTTTGCAGGTTTCTCGGCCCCTTTTGTGTCTTGACCCTGTATTGGATGAATCCCACAGGATACTTTGTTAAAAGACTGCTAAATTCAGATCTTCTGGATGCCCCGCTGTCGCCCCAGCTGACCTCCTTGTCAGCCCTTTGTGAATCATGTGTTTGCTTTCAGCATTGTGGATAATCGGTTATGGTTGCAGAATTTCCAGATTATAGAGGAAGATGCTGCTCTGGTAGAGATAGGGAACGTTTTGTCTTAAACTTTATCCAGATTTTCCAGGGAAGGCTCAGAGCACCAACTTCATAGGAAAACCCTATTCAGTCACCAAACACGCAGCCGTATCAAGAAATCCATCACAGCTGCAAAATACAAAGCACGACAGCAAGGGAGGAGGTGCAGAAACGGAGAAAGAAAGAGCCCACGACTGAGCTGCCCATGGTCCCCTGCAGATGTGCTCAACCCCCAGCCGAGGAAAAGTCCATCAAAATCGAGTGGGTGAAATCAGAGCCCCGGGTGGGATTGAAAACCAGGAAGAAAAAGATCTACAAAAGGCAACGAAAAATGCCACAGAAGATGAGCAGTGGGGGTGCGAAAGGAGTCCAGTTGTTTTGTATTTAATTTACATTCAGAGTGTTAATATTTCCATTATCCAGAGCTGTGTAACTCATGCAATTTTAAAGAAAAAAATGAAATACCAGAATCATTTTGTATGGATTTAATGGTGTCCGTATGTTTCTAAATAAAATGGTATCACAACTCAAAAACAAACAAACAGGTTAACCTCTTGGAAAGATCAGGTGGGATCCCCACGAAAGCTTCAGCTCTGAGTCTGAACAGGGGATATGGGATACATGATGAAATACTGAGGGGATTGGAGTGGATTATTTTAATCATAAGGTGTATGACTCATTGTATGTAAAACTATGACCATCTCTGTAAACCTTCACCTAATTCACAGTAATTTTTAATAAAAAAGTTAAAAATATTCTATTCAGAATATTCAAAAGTAACCCCAAAGCCTTACGTTCTTAGTGGTGACAACATTCCAATCATAATAAACTGGGTTCCTGGAGGTACTGTTTGCATTGTCTAGACATAAAAACAAAGCGAACAGAAAAGCATGGGTCTGGTTTGATGAGACCAAAAGAGTGAAGGGGAGAAGAGATCTCCCGGGCCACGTCTAACTCCCGTTGGGGGCTTTCCGAAGTGTTGTACAGCAGCAGCAGACTGTCATCAGCTGGAAGGTCCTCAAAAGGAATAGGGAGAGGCGTTTTTGGGTAAGGAAAAGATGGTACCCATCCCATGGTGTGCACCACCTCCACAACTTCTTCTAGGCCAGTAGGCTGAAATAGCCGCGTCATTTACATAAGAAGGAAAAGAAGGAAGTGAATAAATGCTGAAAAGAGTCACAACTCTCTGGAATATCAAAGACTCAGATTAGTGCTAGGGGACATCACATTGGTTCCAGCGCATGGAAACATTATGGACAGAAGACGGAAACACTGCCAGGGTCAGGCTGCATTCACAATCACTTCTATGAGTCATCCCAGTGATGCAGCCTCGGTGTGGTGCCAATGCAGGGTCATGAGGCCCTGGCTTCTCAAAGCAGGGTGGGTCATCATGACACGGATGGAGAAAAGGCTTACAGGAGCAAAGCCTTTGGGACTTGGACTTGCTGATGGGCTCTGACCCAAAATGAGAAGGAAGCACCGCAAACGCCATTGGTCATCATCAGAACTTGGAATGCATAGACTACGACGCTAGGAAATTCAGAAGTTGTGAAAAATGAAAGGAAACACATAAAGATTGATGGTCTAGGTTTTAGTGAGCTGAAATGGACTGGTATTAGCCATTTTGAATGAAAAAATCTTATGAATTATGATGCTGGGAATGATAGATTCAAGAGGAATGGTGTCTGATTTATTGTCAAAAAGGACATTTCACTGCTGTTTGTGATAGCATAATATCTATCCAAATGCAAGTTAATAAGTCAATATACTATATATACTTCAGTATAAGCTGACCCGAATATCAGCCGAGGCACCTAATTTTACCACAAAAATGGCATTAAAATGTGCTGAAAACTCCACTTATACACAAATATTTATGATAATTATTATTCAAATTTATACACCAATCACTAATGCTACTGATGCAGAAATTAAAGATTTCTACCAACTCTTCATTCTGAACTTGGTTAATTATGCAATCAAGATGCATTGATTATTATTGGAAATTGGATCACAAAAGTTAGAAGCCGAGAAGAAGGAACAGTATAGAAATGATGCTAGAGATTGCATTAGAGACTTTTGCAAGACCAATGCAAATATATTTTTTTCAAAGCAAATACCATTGTTCAATATAAAAAGTGACTGTCCACATAGACTTCTCCATATGGAATATGTAGGAAACAAAATTGATTCCATCTGTAAGAAGAAACAAGGAGGAAGCTCAATATTAGCAGGTAAGCCAGACCAGGGAATGACTGTAAAACAGGACATCATTTGTTTATATGTAATTTGACTGTGAAGCAGAAATTAAACAAGCCCACCAGAGCCAAAATAGGACTTGAGTAGATCCCACCTGAGAATATCGCAAGGACAGATTTGATACATTGAACACAACATGAACGATGAGACCTGAGTTGCTGAGACAACATCAAGAACATCATTCATCATCGTGCCTATCTATCTCCTGGAGGGTTTGTGCTCTTTCATTGCACTATTCTTTACCAAGCATGGTGTTCGTTTCCAAAGACTGCTCACCCCTGATGATATAACCAAAGTATGGGAGGTGAAGCCTTGTCACTCACACATCCAAGGAGTATTCTGACTGGACTTCCTCCAAAAGAGATCCGAGGGTTCTTATAGGACTCCATACTACGCTCAATATGCTTCACCAACACTATAATTCAAAGCCAGGAATTCTGCTCTGAGTTTTCTTCATTGCCTGATTTTCAGCTGGGTATAAATCAATGAAAATATAATGACTTTGTGAGTCAGGAGCACTTTAGTCCTCAAGGTGATTTACTTATTTCGTTTAACATGTAAAGAGGACTTCTGCAGCAGATTTGCGCAAAGCAATATTGTAGTTGACTTCTTGACTACTGCTTCCATGGGTGTTGATTGTGGAGTCAAGTAAAAACATCTTTGTCAACTTCAAAAAAATAAAAGAAAACAACATCATTCATGAAGAAAGCAAAAGATCATTAAAAGCATAGGAAAGAAGAAAAGATCAAAGTGAATGTCAGAAGAGACTCTGAAATTTGCTCTTAATCCTAGAGTAGCTAAAGCAAATGGGGGCGGGGCTTAGAAAGTCAAAGAGTTAAACAGAACATTTCAAATGGCAGATTGAGAAGACAAAGTAAAATATTATAGTGAAATATACAAAATGAATAACACATTCAGCATATCTTAAATGGAAAGAACTCAAGAAAAAAATCAAGCCTCAAGATGAAATTCTAAAAGATTCTATGGCCAAAATATTGAGTGATACAGTCGCTGTACCAAAAAGAACTAGTTGACACGCAACCATTTCAAGAGGTAGCATATAAACAAGAATCAAAGTTACTAGAGAAAGAAGTTCAAGCTACACTGAGAGCCTTAACCAAAAACAAGACTCCAGGATAGTCAATAGAATAGCAATTAAAATGTTTCAACAAGCTCACGAAGCATAGAAGCACTCACTGGTCTATGCCAGGAAATTTAGTAAACAGCTACTTGGTCAACTGACTGGAAGAGATCCATATTTGTACCCATTCCAAAGAAAGGCGACATGCTCATATTATAGAACCAGATCATTGATATAACATACAAGTAAAATTTTGCTGAATATCGTCCAACAACAGTTGCAGCAGAATATCAACAGGGAGCTTCAGGTCCAACTTGGAAGAGAGCATGTAACGAGTAATATCATTGCTGATATCAGATGAATCTTGGATGAAATGAGAGATTTCCAAAAAGATGTTTACTTGTGTTTTATTGACTATGGAAAGGCGTTCAACTATTTAGATCTCAACAAACTAAGGATAGACTTAAAAAGAATAGGAATTCCAGAGTACTTTGTCATGCGCCTGTGGAACTTGTACCTGGATCAAGGAGCTCTTTTACAAACAGATCAAGAGAATACCGCATAACTAAAAGTGAGGATAGATGTGCATTGGGGTTGTGTCCACCAGCCATATTTACTCAATTTGTATGCTAAGCAAATCATCAGAGGAGCTGGATTACGGGAAGAAGGCGGTGGCTTATTAACAATCTGTGATGTACAGATGACACCACTTTGCTTGCTGAAAGTGAGGAGCACTTGCTGATGAAGATCAAGTCAGCCTTCAGTAGGGATTACAATTCAATGTGAAGAAGACCAAACTCCTCATAATGGGACCAATAGGTAGCATCATGATAAATAAAGAAAAGGTTGTCTAGAATTTTATCTTGCTTGAATCTGCAAACAATGCTCATGGAAACAGCAATTAAGAAATCAAAGGACACGTGCATTAGGTCAATCTGCTGCACACAACCTCTTTAAAGTGTTGCAAAGCAAGGGTGTTACTTTGTGGACTAAGGTGCGCCTGACTCATGTCATATTTTCAGTCATCTCATATAATAGTGAAAGTTTGGTGTTCAATAAGGAAGACCAAAGAATAAACATTGGATATGAATTATGATGCTGGCAAAGATTGAAAGTGGCAAAAGAACAAAGAGATTTATCATGGAAGAAGTAGAGCCAGAACTCTCCTTAGAGGCAAGGATGATTAAACTTTGTCTCAAGTATGTTAGACAAGTTGTCAGGAGAGACCAGTCCCCAGAGAACAGCCCATCTCCTAAAGTAGAGGGCCAGTGAAAAAGAAGGCCTTGCTCAAGCTGGATCAACACAGTGGCTGCAACAGCAGGTTCAAGTGTAAGAACAATTATGAGCATGGTGCAAGACCAGGCAGTGTTTTGTTCGGATTTATGTAGCAAAGAGTTGGAACTGGCGATTTTGATTTCAGGTTCTCATCCATATAGTTCAATTTTCAAAAATTGTATGTTGAGCATAGAGTTTGAAAAAGTATACGGAAATAACAAAACCCCAACCACATCTGTTCCGGTTTTAAACCACGCAGTATCCCTCTGGGCTGTCTTATCCACTGGCAATGTCCGTGCATAGAGTATTATAGACGCTGATGCAGGAGGACAGGTTTGACCCCATTTGACTCAAAATGTATCACTGGTATTACAAAATTCTATCATATGATCTCCAACATTGTTTCCATCACCACAGCCATCTTTTCCAAACTCAAAATCATCTTTTTATCCAAATTTCTAACCACTAGTAATTGACAATACATCTTGATAGCACATCTCATCAAATTGAGAATGCAGAACACGGTCAAACTCTTTAAGTCCCTCATCTTTGGCATTAGTGGCCAAAGTGTACATTTGAATAATAGTCATATTAGTTGGTCTTCCTTGAAGACGTCTGGTCATTATCCTACCTCTGCTCATCTTGTACTTCAATTACTGTTGCCACCAGTGCTGTGAAGTCAGCTCCAACTCAGAGAAGGAAATCTCACAGCCCCTGAATCCATGCCGACTCCCAGAAACTCCAGAGGACAAGAACTGCCCCCAGGAAGTTCAGGCACCATCTTTCCCCTCAGGAGTGCTGGTGGTTTCACTCTGCTGACCTTGGGGTTAGCAGCCCCAGAGTGAAACACTGTCTTGTCCTGCAACACTTCCACAAATGTTACGTTGGAGTCCTCTGTCGCAGCCATTGTGGCAAGCTGTCTTCTGGAAAGTTACTCTTTTTTTGCTGCCTGTCTACTTGACCAAGCACAGTGTGCTTTTTCAGGAACTGGTCTCTCCTGAGAACATATCCAAAGTATGTGAGACAATGTCTTGCCATCTTTGCTTCTAAGGAGCATTCTGGTTGTACTTCTGTCCAAGACAGGTTTGTTTGTTCTTCCGTTAGGCCGTGGTACTTGCACTATTCATCCCCAGCACCATAATTCAAATACATCACTCTTTAGCGAAGACCCTGATTTAGGCCGAGCACACGTGAGTCCTCAATATAGCATCCATGGTCCTCATTTCAAAGAACCCTGTGCAGCAGAGTGTCCAATAGAATGCCTTGTTTGAGTTCTTGACTAGTGCTGTAATGAGCATTGATTATGGGTGCAAGCAAGATACAGTCCTGGGAAATGTCAATATTTGCTCCATTTATCATGATGTGATGAGGATCTCAGTCTTTACACTGAGTTGCAGTCCATACAGAAGGCGGCAGTCACTCGTCTTCATTAACAAGAGCTTCCCATCTTCTCTTTCAGTCACCAAGGCTGTGTTATCTGCAGATTGTTAATAAACCTGATGTACTGCGGTATCGATGTTGAAATGTTCGTTTCTAATGATGAATGCCTGACACTGTGACATTGCAGCAATACTAAACCAATGACTGGATTCAAAGCGGCTAGGATCAGTGCATTTCGCCTCACAAAAGTGTAGGATGTGGCTTTGTATGCCTTCCATTTCATTTTTGATGACTTCCAATTTTCCTAGATTTGTACTTTATACATTGCAACTTCTGAATAGCAATGGATGTTTGCCAGTGTCTCTTCTCATCTTGCGTCATGTCACACCCGCAGATGAAGGTCTCAAAAGCCGCCGTCCACTACGGCGTTCACCTCTGCTCTGAGGAGATGGCTTCTCCAGCCTTATCTGGAATACCTTCTAACCTGAGGGGCCCACCTTCGGCACCAAAAGTTAAGTTAAAAAATATTGCAAAAAACATCACAGAAATCTTTACTAAACAAAAATTTCAAAATATGAAGCTATTGTTCTCTAGCTAGGTCTATAGACTTCTGAAGGTGGTTTCCATCTCTGTAATCCTTCCTGAAGAATGTGCTCTTTGATTTAGACTAAATCAAAACTTTGGGCATCCTCGGGAGCCTACAACAATATTCTGTCTAAATATTCTTTGAATTTTGTCAATATCACAATGACTGAAGGGGTGATATCAGGGCTGTAGGGCAGATGGGATAAGGTTTCCTATTAAGTTCTTGTAGGATAATTTGCTTCCCACAAAGAATGAGCAGGTGCACTGTTGTGATGGGAAAATTCCTTGACACAATTTTACTGGACCTTTCCTCACCGAATGATTGTGCTATGCCCTTATAGAAAATCTATCAAGATTAGTCCTTTGCACCCTCCAGGCATCGCCACTCTCACCACTGGTCATGAAGGGGTCATCTGTCCTGGGTTCCCTGTGTTTCCAACTCCTATCTGTACCTATGTACATCCTCTGGTCTAGCCACATTTGTAAGGTACAATTGGGATCATGATAGTGGGGGGGAGGAAGCATTTAAGAACTAGAGGAAAGTTGTATGTTCATCTTTGCTACCCTACACACTGACTGGTCATCTCTTCCCCACAACCCTTCAGTAAGGGGGTGTCTGGTTGGCTGCCAATGGGCTTTGAGTCTCCACTCTGCACTCACCCACATTTTCAATGGTATGAGTTTTTGTTCCTTGATGCTTGATACCTGATCCCTTCGACAGCTTGTGGTCACACAGGCTGGTGTGTTTCTTCCATGTGGGCTTTGTTGCTTCTGACCTAGATGGGCACTTGTTTATCTTTGAGCCTTTAAGACCCCAGGCATTACATCTTTTGATAGCCTGGCACCAACAGCTTTCTTCACCACATTTTCTTATGCACACGTTTGTCTTCAGTGATTGTATCAGGAAGGTGGGCACCCACTGATGTGATTTTTAGTTCTTTGATGTCTAATAACTGGTCCCTTGTACACCTCATGGTCACACAGGCTAGTGTGCTTCTTCCCTGTGGGCTTTGATGCTTCTCAGCTAGATGGCCGCTTGTTTATCTTCAAGCCTTTAAGACCCCAGACGCTATGTGGTAGAAAGGGGGAGCTGATTACAAGAATCTACGTATAGCCTCCTCCCTGGGAGAGGGACAGCAGAGAAGAAGGTAGGGCAAAACATCAGACAGTGTAATAGATGACAAAATAATAATAATTTATGAATTATGAAGGGTTCGTGAGTTAAGGGGTAGTGGGGAGGAAGGGGGAAAATGAGCAGCAGACATTAAGGGCTCAAGTAGAAGGCAAGTGTTTGGAGAATGATGATGGCAACAAATGTATATATGTTCTTGACACAATGGATGTATGTCTGGATTGTGATAAGAATTGTATGAGTCCCCAATCAAATGATTAAATTTTAAAAAAGACAATAAAATGAAAAAAAGATTTGTCCTTTGAAGTCTGCCCACGCCCCCAAGTGATCAAAATCTTCTGAACTGACCTTTCTGCCTTTCCTTTAACTTGTCCTTGGAAGCGACTACTTGAGTAGACCTTGTTGGAAGTGTTCCAATGGACTGACACGAGAGTATCACTGAACTACCTTGTTGGCAGCCAGTCGCTGATGGCTGAGCCAGGTATAAACCAGTTTGTTTGGAAGGAACTCATTCGTGTCTGAACTGGAACCATAGCAGCAATACTTTTGTTTTGTTTTTTTTCTGATTCTAGTATGTAAAATGATGTCCCCTGCTCTTCATAAGATTTTTAGTGGTTAATTTTTCAGTAGTGAAATGCCTCTTCCTTCTTCTTAGCTTCTCTTAGGCTGGAAGCTCCACTACAGCCTGTCTACCGTCAGTCACCTTTCTGGGATTTAAAATCCTGGTGACTTCGTCAAGCCCCAAAGCCATACATGAGCCAGGGCCTGACAGAGCAGTGGGGGATCAATGTAGTGAAATATAAGTGTTCTGTAGGATTTTAAAATATTTCTCTTTTTTGTTTTCATGTTCTTTCTTCATTGTCAAATAAACATGTCTTATGTTTGTTTATTTTTTCTCAAAAAATAGCAAAACTTAATCAGTTAAAATTCTGCCTCGTATGTGAATTAATTCTATGGGTATAACACAGCTCTGACTTTAAGTGTTGATGAATGTCCAAAGTCAAAAAATGACAATATCATTTCTGTTACCCATTTTCTTTTCACAGTTTATGCTAATTTCTGGTCCTAAAATAATCCCAGTGTGTTATTTTTCAATTACATTTCTATCGAGTGATGAAAACAGAATTATGATTCATAGTAACAACGTTTGACTTAAAAAGAGCTTGTGCTACAGTTGGGGGAAGACTACATATCTGTTGAACACATCACCGTATTTTCTCATTTATAAGCTTTGGCAGCTTATAAGACACAGCCAACTTTTATAAGCATATGTTGCACGGGGAAATTTTTACCACAAGTAGAGTGGAGGGAAAATGTATCTCCCAACCCTGTCAAAGCTGATGGGTTTTTCTGCTAAGGTTCCCTGAGAGCTTTTGCAATCAGCCACCCTGGGGAATGCTTGGTTTTCTGAGTGGGGAGCTCTAGACTTTATTAAAAATCAGTATATTAGCTAGTTCCACTATCTAGTGACAGTAACTGCAAATTACAATAATATTATAATTACCTAGTTACCCAGAATGAGATTCAGTTTTGATGTGTGTCTATAAACAGTATTTGCTTGAAAGTGTAAATTTTCACATTCTGGATTGGTTATGATGTGATTGATTAATTAGAAAGTATAGTATTCAGACTACATATTATGCAATATATTGGTATCAGGTACATGAATGTCAGGAGGGGAAATATAAGAAAAAGAATGAAACAATTACTACAATAGCTACTTTGTTTATTATAATAGGGATAATATGGATGATAATAACATGAAATCACTATGCTAATTATATACTTAAAGGCTATGAGTAAACAAAGATGATTATTAATTGGTGTTACAGATTGACTTGTCTTTGAAAAAGATATGAAGTACCAACTGCTGGTACCTGTAATTGTGAACTTATTTGGTAATAGGGTCTTTGAAGATGTTGTCATCTGTTAACGTCTGTTAACATTTGGTCATACTGGAGTAGGTACTAATAAAATCTGCGCGAAGTCCTTATAAAAGAAGAGAAGAGATACAGAAAAACAGACAAGGGAAGAACAGTCATGTAATGATACATCTACTAGCCCAAGAATGCCTCAGGCTAACAGTTGAGAGACACAAGACAGGCTCTGTCTGCCCCCAGAGGGTTTGGAGGGAGCCTGGCCTGTCTGACATGTTGATTTGTACTTTAGTCAATAACTCCTGTTGTGATAAGCCACCTTCCTGTTAGTGTGTTGCTAGAACAGCCCTGGAAAATTAATAGACCCAAAACTAGAAAGGATCTCAGATAATACTTATCAAGATGTATACAGGAAATACAAGTTTATTGTTACAAATTTTACACTCTTTAGGACGTAAGGCCCTTTGCTTTATTGACATAATAATTTTAATAGGGCAGATTTCAATCACTCAAGGTTCTCTAGAAAGAAAACCATCTGCCAGTGATAAACTAGATATCCTCCTGCTAGCACATCTATAAACTATTGATATCTGCATCATATATCAGGTTGCGAAAGAATTCATTTTTCCTAAGCTCCTTAAAATGAATATTGAATTATAATATTTGAAAAACCTTGAAATTTCTAACACGACATTAGCATCTCACCCCTCTATGCTTTTAACAGTTCTCATTGTCCTTAGCATACAATTGTTCCTTCTACATCTCGTGCCATCGGGGGACTTTCCACAGCCCTTTTCCTCAGTGCAGATACGGCTGCAAAGTCTCATTTCTCTTTATCTATTTGTGAGTTTACTTCAGTCTATGGGACAGTGTAAATAGTTAAGCTAATTTTAATTAAAATTTTAAGTAGGTTTTCATAAAGCACAAAGCAAATGATTTAGTAAAGCCCAGATATATTGCATCTACTAAATTCCCTTCATCCACTTGGTAATTTGATCAAAGGAATGCAATTGAATATCTCTGGCATGATCTGTTCTTTATATGCTCATGCTGTTTATCATACAAGCTTTCATTTCTCTCTTGATGCATGTATACATTTCCCTTTAATATCTGCCTTGGAATTTTACTGAGAATTTAAATACTAATGGCCAGAGGATCTTTTCTTGCTTTCTTTCTGAACTATTTTTAACTAGTTTATTGTTCCCATTGTTTTTTAAATGTTTTCATTACCCCAATCCCAAGAAACATTTCCCAGTGAAAACACAAACACAGTGGGTAATATTCCTGGCAACTAAAGGTGCTTTATTTAAACCAAATGTGCTTAATTGCTATGTTCGATGTATTCCTTTTTTAGCCTATTGAGTTCAAACAGCTTATTGATGTTATCATTAATCTTCGGTACCATTCTCATCTTTTTAGTTAATTACTCCCTGATGAAATCATGAGGAAATGTGTAGTTTCTGAAGCACATGCCATCTTAACTAGAAGTTGTGTTTGTTTGTTGTCCATTTTAAAGTACTTTAAATACCTTATCCCAGCCTCATAGCACATTCAATGATGCAAGCCTCAGCATATTAAAATGATGATTCTATTTGTCACTTGGCTGTATTCTCTATGACAGAAAGTCAAACAATTACTAGTAGGTCTCTGAAAGTTCACAAATTGGCAATGAGGCTTAAAGTCTATTTATAAGATAAACTGAAGTCTCTAACTGGAATTTATACTAATCAAAATAATTTCTATTTTATTAAAGTGACATTTTTATGAACTGTTTGTCAGTTAGACTAAATACACTATAGTCAAAATCAATTGTCTTTTCTACAGAGTGGCCACATAAGTAAAGACAGAGCATTTCCACACTCTTACATCTCTGAGAAGTTGAAAAGGAATGAGGAGTCTGTAAGCGGTAAAGCATCAGACTGCTGGGGAATTCAAGTCTACCAAGAGGTGCCTTGGAAGAGTCTGGTGCCCTGCTTCCAAAGGGCCTCAGCCTTGAAGACCTTAGGGAGCAGATCTACTCTGGAAACATGGAAGCCGATCAAATTGCCATGGAGAACACCAAAACAGAGGGCAGGGCCAGCAAGAGACAAGATGTGTATGCCAATGCGATCTGTTGTTCCACATGCTCAACGTGGTACTTCTGGACTCCCCTTGGCCATGCGTAACAACCGTTGTGATTTTATTGATTGATTGATTTTTCAACTCCAATTGTTGAATCATATTAAAGAGTTGTGCAGTCATAACCACAATCAACTTTGGAATAGTTCTACTTTCTTGTTCTCTTTAGTAGCTCCCCATTTCCCTCAAACTTCCCCATTAACCCTAAGAAACTGTCTCTATAGATTTACTTATCCTAGATTTCACACGCAGAAAAAAACCCCAAACTAAAAGCAAACACAAAAAGCCCAACAATGAAATAAATCAGAGAAAAATCTCAATTGAAAGGAAAGCAGAAAATATTAAAACCTAGAACAAATTTAAAATTGGTCCAACAGGAAACAAAGCATAAGGTGTTAACTTTTAACCCAACTTTGCCTGTATTTCAATCTGGCTGCTGAGAAATAATCAGAGAAGCTGGGCTCTATGAAGAAGACTGGAGAAAGGCTTATTAAAATGTGCGATAGCCAGAGGACAGCACCTTCCTTGCTGCAAATGAGCAGGACTTGAAGCACTTGCTGGTGAAGATCAAGAATTGCTGGCTTAAGTATGAGTTACAACTCAATGTGAAGAAAAGCCAATAGGTAACACCATCATGATAAATAGACAAAAGATTGAAGTTATCTAGGATTCCCCCTTGCTTGGATTCGCAATCATGTTCTTAGAAGCATCGGTGAACAGATCAAAGGATACAATGCATTGGGTAAATATGCAGCACAGATCCTCTTTAAAGAGCTGAAAAGCAAGGATGCTACTTTGAGGACTAAGGTGTGCCTGATTCAAACCCTGGAATTTTCAATTGCCTCATGCTCATGTGAAGCTTGTACATGGAATATGGATGATCAAAGAAAAAGTTATGCATTTGAATTATGGGGCTGGCAAGGAATATTGAAAGTACAATGGACTGTCAAAAGAACACATAAATAAGTCTTGGAAGAAGTAAGTCAAATTGCTCCTTATAAGCAAGGATGACAGAACTTCATCTCCCATGCTGTGGACATGTTATCAGCGGGAAGCAGTGGAGGGACAGAAAAAGGGGTTTGTCTTATGTCATTTGGACGTGTTATCAAGAGAGACCAGTCTCAAAAAGGACATCAAGACTCGTAAATTAGAGGAGCAGTAAAAGAGAAAAAGATCCTTGACCAGATGGACTGACACGGTGCCCATGACAATGGGCTCATACATATGAACAATTGTGAGGATGGCCCATGGCCAGGCAGTGTTTCGTTCTGCTCTACATAGCGTTGCTATGAAATGGAACAGACTTGATGATACCAACAACAGCAATACATCTACATTGATCCAATTCCAATGCAATCTGTCTGATAGGAAGGCCATTCCCATTCATGGCCAATAGCCAGAGGGAATTCCCTCGAGGCTTAATCCAGGTTGGTAACCTGACAATGTATTGGGACTTTCCCTGTCCTTCGCAGCCTTATGCAAACTGGATGCACAGAAGGTAAGCTCTAATGCCATTCCCTTCTCTCGTCTTGGCTTTCATTAGTTACAAAAATTGGATCAAGACAAGCCTTTAAGGCCCCACACATTATCCTTTGCAATAGGCGAGTGCCATCTGATGTTTCGCCACACTTTACAATAGCACCATATTTTCAGTGATCATATGACCAAGTCACAAGAACGGTTATAATTAAGTGAATGTTCAAAATGTATTCATAAGTCTATAGTTTACACAGGCCCCTGATTCATAGTAACTGTATCTTTACCATCTTAAGAGAGAAGGTCATAAATCATCCATATAGGTAACACAAGGGGTACCCCAAAATGGAAGAAAAAAAAGTCTCCACTTGGCAGAGCCTTCATAATATGCATTTTTCCCATTAGGTGAGCATGGAGTAACCTGCTCTGAGTTAGTGCATTGTGGTAATCTGGGTAGATTAGAAAAACAAATCCATGGACACACATATGTGTATAAGAAAGAGTTTTATATACAAGAGGAGTTGAACATTGAGAAAGCATCCCAACCCAGTCCAATCCAAGGCCATAAGTCTGATATTAGCCTATATGTCCGATACCAAACACATGCAATGAAGCCAAATACAGGAAGATGATAAGCCAGTGGGTAGAAAGTCTTTAGATCTAGTGGCATTGTAAGCATCTCAGTGCTGGCAGGGGTCTCTCTGTGGCTTCTCCAGCTTCTGAGATATGGTTATGTCCATGTAGCTTGCCTTCTGCAATGTCCCCTAGGAAGTAGCAGAGAGAGGTGTCTCTTGCCTCCAAGGAGGAAGTACTGGATTTCCCAGAATTCTCAGGAGAAGGCCAGACCCACACAGAGGTCACATTGGCTATCTTCAGATTGACAGACTAGACTCCACCCCTAAACCCTTAAGACTCAAATTGACAGCAGATTAGGTGACTACCACATGCACCAAGTGGCATCACCTGGGAAAGTTCTCTTTGGTCACAGTGATTTTTTTCATAAAAGCAGTTTTGCTTGACTCTCGTTTTTCGTGATGGCTGATTTAAGAGAACAGTGTGTGACTGAAATTGTGTGTCCTGCTTGGGGAAAATACTGCAAAAGTTGTGATGTTGAACACAGTTTATTCAACTCAGGTGCACGAGTGGTTTTCTCATTTCAAAAAAAAAGGTGAAGTTTCCATTGATGACAAATCTTCTGGATGTCTGTCCTAAATGGACAAAAATGTCAACATAATTTGTGCACTTGTGCTCAAAGACCATGTCAGATGATTGAAGAGATGGAGAAGTTATAGGGACTATCTTGGAGCTTGGTTCAGCAAATTTTAACGGAAGATTTGGGAATGAGGTTGCTGGAAAATGTGCGCCCTCAGGTTCTGACTGAACAAGAAAAATAACACTGAGTGGAAACATGCCATGCTTTGAAATAACAGTTCTGAAGCGACCCAGACTTTTTGTAACCAAGTTCGTTACTGGTAATGAGACATGACGCTGAAAGCAAACATCAATCACACTAGTGGAAGACCCCATTGTCACTTCACCCTCCAAAAACTCAACAAGTGAAATCTGAGATCAAGATGATGCTTATTTGTTGTTGTTGTTGTTGTTTTTAATGTGAGGGGAATAGTCCATTTCACCAGGTTGGACTTTTCATCAGGTCTTTCATCTAGAGATTCTGAAAAGATTGTGTAACAGTGTGTGACCAAAAAGGCCTGATTTGTGGCAGACGGGGGACCAGTTTTGCCACCATGACAATACACCTGCTCATGCAGCCATCTCAGTGTGCCAGTTTTTGACAAAAAACAGCCTGCTTCTCTTGCCCCACACACCTAACTCACCTGACCTTGCTCCATGAGATTTCTTTTTGTTTCCACGAATGAAGAGGGACATGAAAGGACAATGATTTGACGACTTAGAAGAGGTGAAGAGAAAAAAGAGGGAGAAGCTGTCAGCCATCCAAACAGATGTGTTTGTAAAATGTTTCCAAGAATGGAAATGCAGATTTGACAAGTATATTAACTGTAATGGAGAGTACTTTGAAGCTAATAAGGTTGTTTTGTTAAAAAAATTAAATATATAGCTTTGAAAAAATTCCAGACTTTTTGGGGTACCCTCTCATATAGTAATCCTATTGATCTTGTTAGGTGCCATCAAGTCAGCTCTGATTCATAGCAATTCCATGCACGACAAAAAGAAACACTGCTCAGTCCTCTGCCATCCTCCCAACTGTGGGTACTCTTGAGTTCATTGTTGCAGACACTTTGTCAATCCATCTATTTGAGGGAGTTCCTCTTATTCACTGCCCTCTACTTTATCAGCCATGATGTTGTTCTCCAGGGACTGGTCTCTCCTGACAACATGTCCAAAGTATGTAAGATCAAGTCTCACCATCCTTGCCACTAAGAAACACTCTGGCTGAACTTCTTCCAAAACAGATTTGTTTGTCCATTTAGCAGTTCATGGTACATTCTTCAAAAGTACCACAATTCTAAAGCATGGATTCTTCTTCCCTCTTCCTTATTCAATGTTCAAGTTTCACATGCCTACACGGCAATTGAAAATACTAATCCAGCATCAGACTTACAGACTTGAGTTGGACTGGGCTGGGAGCCTTCTTGATATGAAGTTAATTGATATAAAAATTCTTTCTTGTACATATAAGAGTGTCGTTGGTCTTCTTTGTCTAAATAACCCAACTTAACACATGTGGCTATTATAAATGGTATTATTTTCTGGATGTCATTTTTGAGTTCTCTTTGCTAGTATACAGGAATCTGATTTATTTCTGCTGGATAATTTTATACCCCTCTACTTTACCAAATTCCTCAATTGTTTCTAACAATCTTTTCTGGTTTTGTATTTATCAAATTATATCATCTGATAATAGTGAGAATTTAGCTTTTTCTTTTCCCAATTATATGTCCTTGATTTCCCTTTTTTGTCTAATGGCTCTGGCTAAGACTTCCAGCACATTGTTGAGTAAGAGTAATGATATGCAGAATCATTGTCTGGTTCCTGTTCTCAGAGAAAATGTTTTCAGTTTATCCCCCAATGACCATGATATTGGCAGTTGAATTTTTTATATAGGGCCTTTATTCTGCAGAGGAATTTGCTTTTCTGTTTTTTTCTTGGGTTTTTTTTAAATTAGAAATAGCTGTTGGATAATGTCATTTACATTTTCTCTGTTGATATGCTCATGTGGTTCTTATTCTTGTCTTGCTTATGTGGTTATTTACATTAATTACTTTTCTAATGTTCAGCCATCCTTGAACCCCTGGTATGAATTCCACTTGGTGATGGCAAGTTGTCTTTTTGATATGTTATTGGATTCTATGAGTCAGAATTTTGATGAGAATTTTTGTGTCTTTTTCTTGAGGGATATTGGTCTGCAGTTCACTTTCTTTGCGGGGTCTTTGCCTGGCTTTGGTATCGGGCATATGCTCATTGCATAGAATGAGTGTGGGGGTCTGTTGGCCCTTTCTGTATTCTGTGTCGGAATAGTGACGGATCGTCAATGAGGACTTGGTAGAATTCCCCCTGTGAAACCAGCTGTCTCGGCCTTTTCTGGTTTAGGAGCTACTTGATAACCTTCTCTGTTTCTTTTTTCTTATAGGTCTCTTCAGGTTTTCGAAACGCATCAGCATTAATTTATGTAGATGATGTATTTCTAGGTATTTGTCCACTTCCAGGATCAAACTTATTGTCTTTTGCAGTAGTGAGTTCTTCTTCTTTTAATTTCATTTGAATCTGTTGTCACGTTTTTCTTTTTCATCTCTAATTCTAGATATTTGCATCTTCTCTGTCTTTTCCTTTGTTAAATTTATCAGCAGTTTGTCGATTCTATTGATCCTTTCTAAACACCAATTTCCAGTCTTATTGAGCTTTTCCATTGTTTTTCTGTTTTTTAGTTCATTTATTTCTGGTTTATTTTGTTGGCTGAGCGTTTATGTCACTGCCCTTGTTCCAGTTGATGCATGTGTTATGTTAATGTGTAGATTGTGGATTTTCCCTCATTTTTTTCATGTGTGTCTTGATTGCTATAATTTCCTCTCTGATAAATGCCTTCCCTGTGTTATATTGTGCTACCATTTTCATTCATTTCTCAATTTCATCTCTTATTTGATATTTGAGCCCTGGTGATGTAAGGCTTATATGTTGGGTTGCTAACCTGAAGGTAAGCAATTCAAAAATTTCAGAAACTCCTGGGGGAAAGATGAGGCTTTCTACTCCCATAAAGAATTATAGTCTGGAAACCTACAGAGACAGTTTTATTCTGTCCTGTAGGGTCACTATGAGTCAGAATTGACTCAACGGTAGTAAAGTGTTTTATTTAATTATTATTTGATCTCTTACCAGTCCTTTTTAAGTATTATGTTGTTCATTGTACTTGTGTTTAGTTTTATGTTCCTCTTCCTTACTTTGTTGATTTCCAGTTTTGTTTTTTTTTAAACAATTTATTAGGGGCTCATACAACTCCTATCACAGTCCATACATATACATACATCAATTGTATAAAGCACATCTGTACATTCTTTTCCCTAATCATTTTTTCTCCTCTTTTCTTTTTTTACATTTTATTAGGGACTCATAGAACTCTTATCACAATCCATACATATACATACATCAATTGTGATTTCCAGTTTTATAGCATTGTGATCTGAGAAACAGACTGTAGGATCTCAATGTTGGTTTGTTTTTTAATTAGTAAGGCTGGCTGTGTGGTCTAGCAGGTGGTCTATTCTAGAGTACATACTGAGTGTCCTGGAGAAGAATGGATGCCATGCTGCTGTTAGTGGAGTGCTCTGGGTATGTGTAGGAGCCCAAGCTAGCTGATTGTGTTGTTTAGCTTTTCTGTTTCTTTGCTGAATTTCTGCCTTGATGATCTGTCTTTCTTTGATATTGGTATAAATTAAGTCTCCAATTAGTCAAGCCATTTATTTCTCTCTTCAACCCTATGAGGGTTTAATTGATTTATTTGAGGATCTTTCATTGGGGGCATATATTTATTATAAGGAGCCCTGGTGGTGTATTGTTTACCAGTTGGGCTGCAATCGCATGGTTGCCAGTTCAAAACTACCAGCAACTCCGAGGGAGGAAGGCTGGGCTTTCTATTCAAGTAAACAGTTACAGTTTCAGAAACCAATACTAGGGTTGTTATGAGTCAGCATGAATTTGATAGCAGTTAGTTTGATTTGACTTTGCATGTTTATTATGGTATGTCTTGTTCTTGTATTCCTTTAATCATTATATGATGTTCAATCTTATCTCAAATTATGCTATTTACTTTGAAGTCTATTTTATCAGAGATTAATATTGCCATTCCTTTCTAAAAAATCATTTTATTGGGAGCTCATACAATTCTTATCACAATCCATATCACATCCATTGTGTCAAGCACATTTGTACTCTTGTTGCCAGAATCATTTTCAAAACATTTTTTTTTCTATTTGAGCCCTTGGTATCAGCTTCTCATTTTCCCCATCTCTCTCCACCTTCCCTCCCTCATGAACCCTTGATAATTTATAAATTATTATTATTTTTCCATGTCTTACATTGGCCGATATCTCCCTTCACTCACTTTTCTGTTGTCCATGCCCCTGGAAGTGGGTAATAGGTAGAGCATTTTGACCAGTTCCTCCTTTCTCCCCCCACCTTCCCCTTACCCTCCTGATATGGCTACTCTCAATATTGGCCCTGAGAGCTTCCAGGTCTTATCTCCACCTATGTAGATGCTCTGACCTAGCCAGATTTGTAAAGTAGAATTGGGGTCATGAGAGTGGCGGGGAGGAAACACCCTCCTGTAAGGGGATATCCAGTTCCTTACAGATGGGCTTTGGGTCTCTACTCCACATGCCCCCTCATTCACCTTGATATGATTTTTTGTTCTGGGTCTTTGGTGCCTGATAACTGATCCTGTTGACCTGTTGTGATCACGCAGGCTGGTGTGTTTCTTCCATGTGGGCTTTGCTGCTTCTCAGCTAAATGGCTGCTTGTTTATCTTCAAGTCTTTAAGATCCCAGATGCTATATCTTTTGACAGCCGGGCACCATCAGCTTTCTTCACCACATTTGCTTATGCACCTGCTTTGTCTTCAGCGATTGTGTCTGGAAGGTGAGCATCATGGAGCCATTCCTGCTTTTTTATGGTTGCCAAAGTCTTGGTAAATTTTTCTTCAGTATTTTATTTGGGGCCAATTTTTGTCTTTGAGTTTTAGGTTTGTCTCTTGTAGGCACCTTATAGGTGAGCCTTGCTTTCTAATCCAGTCTGCTACCCTGTGTCTCTTGCTTGGTGCATTCAATGCATTGACATTCAGTTTCATTATTGATATATGTGTGTTTGACATTATAATTTTGCTGTGTTTGTCTTTGTTGTTGGTCCTTATTTATTGCTGTGATTTTATTGGTGTCCTGTGTTGGTCTGAATACTGCTTTCATTGTATTGTTTTCTGGGTGCTGTTACCTGTCTGATGATCTCAGGTTTGTCTGCTGTTATTGATTCTCTGTCAATAGTGATCCTCGTTTTGTAATGCTGGCCTTGTCTTTCTGAATTCCTTTAATTGTTCTTTATCTGTAAATACCTTTACTTCTCTCTCATATTTGAGGAATTATTTTGTAGGGCACAAGATTCTTGGTCAATCTTCTTTCTTCTTTCAGAACATGACACGAGTCACTTTGTTGTTTTCTCGCCTGCATATGTTTTCTGAGACATCCAAGCTTATCTTTATCATTTTTCTCTGTAGATGACTTTTTTCCCCAAGCTGCATTCATGATTCTTCTCTTTACCTTGGAATTGGATCATTTGGCTACCATATATCACAAAGCATTTCTCATTGGATTCTGTCCTGTTTGGGTTTTCTTAGATTTTAAATAGTTATTTTCTCCTGCTTTGTGATGTTAGGGAAGTTTTCTTGCATGATTTCTCTTACTATTTTCTTTGTAGATATTTTCGATTGTTTCTTCTTACTCTGGATTCCAATGAGATGTAGGATGTTACTTTTTACACACCACATTGGAGTGTTTCTTCTTACCCAATGAGATGTAGGATATTACTTTTTCCCCACCACATTCTCAGGCTTTCTTTGGATTTCATTGCTCTGCTTTTTTATTGTTTCTCTCCAAGCTGGTAGTCAGAATATTTTCTTTGAGTTCACTGATTCAATTCTCCTTTTCTTCTGTCATAGAACTCAGGTCTTTTGCCATGCTGCCTGGTTCTATAACATTATTGCTTATCATCTGATAGTTACTTGGTATCGGTTGATGTAAGACTTCTCGTTTTTTAGTTCTTTCCATTGTTCTCATGAAAAAACCCCACTTCTCATGACAGCACCTCAACACATTTTGTTTGAATTCAATTTCAGATACAGTAACCCATTGTATTTAGGTGATTACCAGTGGTTAGTGACTGTTTTCTTGATTTGTAGAGTGTGCTCTGGTTGACTGCTCCCTGGCATCAAGGTGAAGCTATTAATAGTGTGTGAGCTGCTGTGTCGAGTTGTGGGAGTTGGTTTTGTCAAGTTATGGGGGAAGAGTGAAATAGGAGCTAGAGAACATTTAGTGGAAAATGGAAGGAGATGGGCAAATGGGGAAGGTAAAATGAAAGAAGAGAGAGGATAAAATTAAGTTAATAGTAATAATAATAATAATAAGGGGGATATCTTAATAGAGCAAAGGGTCTATAAAAATAAAGAAAATACATTTTAAGATAGGTCATAAGATTTAAAGGTGTCCTAGGAAAGGAGATAGAGAAGAGAGAGTCCATGAGGCAGGAGAACATTGTAAGTAAATAGTCAGACCAGAAGAAGTGCACTAATATGCATTTACATGGAGAAGGGAGCTCTGGTCGGGTCGGGGTTACAAATTGGGCTGCGATCTGAAAGGTTGGCTCTTTGAAGCCATCAACCACTGCACTATAAAAAGATGGGGATTTCTAATTCCTTAAAGAAGTACAGCTTCAGAAACCCACAGGGGACCATTCTATCTGTGTAGATTTTTTTTGTTTGTTGGGGTCATTATGAGGATTGACTCAATGACAGTGAGTTTGGTTTTTTGTTTGTATTTAGAATAAGTAGAATTAAAGAACAAGAAAGAAAATGAAGGTGGAATGGAAGAAAAAATCGAAGGAAGGGGAAAGAGAGAAGGCAAATATGATAAAAGAAGAAAGAAAAAAGTAAACTTTAACTGTGCTGAGAAGAGATTGAAAAACAAACAAATAAACACTTAGACCTGGCTTGGGTATGAGTATGGAGTTCTGTTACTATGGTGATGTGAACATGGGTGAGTCTACCCTCAGGGCAATAAGCAAAAAAGAAAAAAACAAACCCAATCTAGTTTTAAAAACCTTGTTTGATTCCTGGGGTGAGAACCAGGTAGTATGGCAGAGGCCAGACCAAATACAAGGATACATATGGTAGCCAACTAAAAAGGATGTGGGGGAAGAAAAAATAATGGGTAGGGGGAGTCAGGGCTCTAACCCACCCAGGGGGAGGGTATTGTTTATATCTCCACAGGGAAAAAGGGACCAGACTTCAACCCAATGTAAATGCAACATGCCGGCAAGGACTAGGGAACCAGTGGAGAGTGCTGAGGGGCCAGCCTCAATCCCAACTATGTGGACAGCTGCCCCTCCCCCCCCATAAGGATTTATTTCAAAGGACAACACTGTATCTGCAGCTCCAGGAGAGACACATGTCTGATCAGAGCACATGGGAGCAGATAAAGGGAGAGGAAGAGAGAGTGGAGCACAGCCTGTCCTGCGAGCCTTGAAGAAGATGATATTCCCACTCAGAGCAGTCGCTACAGAGAAGACAACACGGTCAGTCCCACTATGAGATACGAAATCCCTCACTGACCCATAGCCCTACAGGGGACAACACTGGAAACAAAGTGTGGGAATTGCACCTGATCTGATCGCACCACACCAAGGCAAAGCACTAAGGGTGTGGAACAGAACAACAAGGGGAACAGAGCAAGGAAGTTCCCAGAGAATAGACTTTGGGGCCAGGGCTTGGTGCCCCAACAGATTCAATCAGAAAACACTCCTAAAGGCCAACAGCCCTTGAACTAACTACAAGCTTTTCTTTCTTGTTGTTGTGCTTTGTTTTGATTTTTGCCATTGGCTTGTTGGTGTTGCTCTTGTTGTTTTGTTTTAGTTTGTTGCTTGGTTTTGCTCTGTCTTGTTTTTGTGCATGTTATTATCTCTGCAGGTCTGTCTAAATAAGATAGGCTGGATGAGCAATCTGGAGGAGAAAACAATGAAACCGACAGTTCTGGGGGGATATGGGGAGGTGGGGGGTGGGAAGGAAGTGATGTTAATAAACTCAGGGACAAGGGAACAACAAGTGGTCCAAACTGGTGGTAAGGAGGGTGTAGGAGGCCTGGCAGGGCATGATCAAGGGTAATGTATCCGAGAGGAATTACTGAAACCCTAAAGAAGGCTGAACATGATAGCAGGACAAGAGGAAAGGAAAAGGAAAAAGAGGAAAGAAGAGCTAGGAGGTCAAGGGAATTCATAGAGGTCTAAATAAAGGCAGGTACATATGTAAATATATTTATATGTGAGGATGTGGAAATAGATCTATGTGCATATATGTATAGATTTAGTATTAAGGTAGCAGATGGACATTGGGCCTCCATTCAAGTACTCCCTCAAAGCAAGAATACTTTGTTCTATTAAACTGGCATTCCATGATGCTCAACTTCCCGACACAATCACTGAAGACAACGCGGGTACATAAGCAAATGTGGTGAAGAAAGCTGATGGTGCCAGACTATCAAAAGATATAGCGTCTGGGGGTCTTAAAGGCTTGAATGTAAACAATTGGCCATCCAGCTTAGAAGTAACAAAGATCACATGGAAGAACCACACTAGCCTGTGTGATCACGAGGTACAGAAGGGATCACTTATCAGGCATCAAATAAAAAATCATATCATTGTGTACTCACCTCCCCAGTATAATCACTGAAAACAAATGGGTGCATTAGCAAATGTGGCAAAGAAAGCTGATGGTGCCTGGCTATCAAAAGATATAGTATCTGGGGTCTTAAATGCTTGAAGATAAACAAGCGGCCATCTGGCTCAGAAGCAACAAAGTGCACATGGAAGAAGCACACCAGCCTTTGTGATCACGAAGTGTCGAAGGGATCAGGTATCAGGCATCATCAGAACAAAAAAACCTTGTTTGGGTAACTGTATCAAACTGTCTGCAGGTTTGTAAATCTTCTTAGGAAGCATGCATATCTTCACAGTTCAGAGGACACATGGGAAGAAGTAAGAGTTAACCAGGATAAAAGAAAAAATTAAATAAAACAAGTCAAAAATAGAAAAAACAAAAAGTAGAAAATAAAACCATAATTTGGGTGGGGATTCTGAATCCTTTAGTTGCTTTGGTGTGCTCCCTTGACTGCTGCATGGTGAAGAGGTGGTGGCATGTGGGGGAGGGGTGCAAAAGATGGAGGAAATAAGAAAAAAAATATTAATGGGTAAAAGTATTGTTTGGGTAGTTAGGATGCCTACCCAAGCTACCCACACAGTCTGTTGTCCACACAGGGCCCACAGAGGCCAGCAAGGCAAGAGGTTTAGTGTGCAGGTTGGAACAGAGACAGGGAAAGTTCCACTTGTACAAGGGAGGGGGAGCACACATAAACAACCTGGATGCCAGTCAATGGGAAAGGTGAGTCAGTCACAATCAAAAGGTGGTGCTAAGTTCCAACTTTAAGAATTTTTGGTGCATTTAGGTGTTTAGTTGTTTTTCTGCCTTCCCAGGAGTGCAGGATTTCCCTACTAGTGGGACCTCTCTACTACTTGCTAAGGAGATCTTCCTGTGATTGTTACCTGACAGCCATATCCCCAAGAATCTTGTTTGTCATTTTAAATGATTCCTTTAAATGGCTCTCAAGAGAGGAAAATGTTTGAGCTTACAGATTTCAGAGGAAATAAAGAATAAGTTTGTTGCAGCATTTATCATGCCCATACCCATAGTAAAAGTGTTTTTGGTTTTTTTATCTTTTAGGTACCATTCATATAACTACCACACAACTTAACGACTATCCCACCTTGAAAACACTGAGTATTACACCCTCTCTAGTACAAACATCGATACGATTTGAAGTTCATGACACATCTTAGATTTCTAGTGAGATCCTTGTCTACAACACCAAAGAGATAGTCAGCCTCTGGTTCTTCCCTGAGAAATCCTACTGCCCCTGGTCAAAGCTTCATTCTCAGGCTCCTAGAAATATCACCCAGTATCTTTCCCTGGGGCTTTCCTTCCAGGAACATCATGAAGAACAAAGCAGTCAGACATGCAAGCTTCCAACCTCAAGACCAAAAGAAAATTTCATTTCCATCATTCCTGTAGGAATTCAATAACTAGTCTCCCACCTCCTAATGAGAAATGGTGCCTCCTATAAGCATAAGAAAAGAAGTCCTGTAGTTGACCTCCCATATGTAATCACATTAAATGCTTAGAAGCTCTGGACATCAATATAATTGTTTTATTTACAAACCTGGTGAAAGTGGCTTTGAATAAATGTGTATCCCTTGTTTCAACCACCTTACACTTTATCCTGTTTCACGTTTTTATCTCCTAGATTTCTTCTTTCCACTGACTTTTCCCTAACTTTAAAGACCTTTGAAGAAAATTTAACTATATGCAGAAAAAATTTAAGTGAGACTTTTAACAAACCACAGATGGTTATATGTCACAGTAGTAAATATTACTAAAGCAATTCTTTGGTTAGAGTGTGATAGTATGTTGCTTATGAGGCTAAGATTGCATATTCATTCCTTATTTGAGTCAGTTAACTTTACAGAGAGGGGAAAAAAATCTTTCCACAAAAAAGACTGTTTCTCTAACTACAGCCAATAGAGTAATTTAGCAGGATCCCTGGGAAAAAAATTCAGAGAGCATTTCCTGACAGCTGGTCAATTGCATCATTTTAGTATATGACAGACAGTATACTCATATTCTTATTCACAAGGAGGAGGTATATTTCTTTGCAGAATTTTTTGCAGAATCAGGATTTACCAATTCATCTAGCATAGGGAAATTTATTTAAGTTCAGTAGGCATGGGTTTAAGCCATTGGTTCCAAAGTAAACTGAAAATTACTTACTTGAAATCCTAATAAATAAAATAGAATAAGCTCAAGAATTAAATATGCAAAATTGAATGAGCTTACAAGAATTAAGGGTGGAGGAAGATGATTAAAATGTAGCCATGTTTGCATATGTGTACTAATGGAGAGTTATGATTAAAATTCAAACCACTGATATTTTTCCCAACCTACTTTAATGTTAAGGTGGTTTATGAGACATATGGCTAAGCTCTGGCTAATTATGGAAAGGTTAACAATTCCAGCCAGATATCAATTTAGAAGAAAGGTCTGGGAATCAGCTTCCCACAGATCACAGCCTTGGAAACCTTATGGAGCAGCTCCAGCCTATTCCCCTCGCATTGCCAGCGAGAACAGGTCTATGGCATCTGACAGCCAACACATGGAAAACATTGCACTGCACAATACTCATGCATGAATTTTTGTAACAGGAATGAACGTCATTGTTACTGGACCATAGCTGCTCATTTTTTCTTGACCTGAGTATGTGATGTAAATCTAGTGAGAATCCCACTCATACTGAGGACTCAGAATTCCTTGTTACACTTAGAAAGTTATAGCTTTCCTCTGGGTAACCTGGTGTGCCCTCATAACCAAGTCCCAAGCAACATTGATACAGTCCAATAAGAATAAAATCTATCAGGTTAAGTGGAGATCTTCAGTATGAAACGATATGATATTAAAGTATTAATATGCTTTGCTTTCCTCCAAACTGCACCGTGCGCATTGCCCCTTGGTTTCTAGACCTTAGTTTTTTTTTCTTGTATAGCCATTACCTGATGAAATATAAGAGTCCAGTAATTTTTATTAGCTTTCCATTCCCTCATCAAAGGAATTCTTCTTATTTGCAACCATATGGTTGAATGGCCCCCTTTTATAGCCCATGGGGGATATGTGTGTGTGTGTGTGTGAGTGTGTGTACTTCCTAGGATGCTTGATGTAAACAGGGGAAGATGATAGTTAAAGCTACAGTTTATACTTACAATATCTGCTCAGTCTGAAATCTTAAAAACTAGAATTATTGAGTTATTTTGACTCAACAAGGAAAAAAATAATCGTTGTAAAAACAGTTGCTTGCATGAAATGACAAAAGCAGAATGGAAATGGAAACAAGAGGAGAAAAAATGTTTTTAAAAATCTGCCTTCAAGATACAGAACACAAATTTGACCCGTGACTTATTTGACCAACACACACAGAGAAGCATAAATACGTCTCAAAGTCAGAAGAGTTGAGAGAAGCTTCGCTATCCTATTATGGCGTCAGGGATACATTTCTTCCATTAGTCTGCATAGAAAAATAAATAAGCACACAGGTCTGATGTTGAGAATAGCATCATCGACATTATCCATAACTTTAGAAAATACAGTGTTGAGATAGAGTCAGGGCAGACCAGCAGCACCACGCTAGTATTGAATTCAACAAAAGCAGGTCTCACTGGAGAGCAACCATAAAAACGGTCTAATGAAAAAATCACAGCAAAGAAACCATTTTAAGATCTGTTGCTTCCTCTAGGGGAGGAGCTATCCTCTAGGCAGCACTGTGAAAACGTTGAATGCGTTGTTCTTCTTCTTACAGTTTTAGGGGCACTTACAGGCATTTGGCTGCCGTACTGGTGTCATAGGGGGTTAATCTTTGGTCCGCTAACCTTACGTTAATGTTCAAACACGCCAGCAGCTCCTCAGGAAAACATTTAGGCTGTCTGCTTCCATAAAGATGTATTTGAATTTCTAAGAACTCGTTCTGTTCTATCCGGCGGGGTAGGAGTGAGTTGGAATCCACTTGATAGCAGTGGATGATAGGCAACTGATTTAGTAGTTAAATGCTCTCCTACTAACGAAAAGGTCAGTTGTTTTTGCCCACCAGCAACCCTAGAGAGGAAAAGAACTTCCCGTCTTTCCCAGTAAAGATCACAGCCTAAGAAATCCATGGGACAGTTCTACTCTGCCATAGGAGAGGACATTCCATCCACAGCACACACAACAACAAAGACAGTCGGTTGACAAGCATGAGCCCATGCTGCTAGCCATCCTGCAGTGGGTACATGCCACACAGCATGAGTGAGGGAAACAGAAAGGGAGATAGAAACCCAGTCCGTGAAGATGTGTGTTCCAAGCTCTGTGCCACATAATATCCGTATGTCTCTTAAGACATTAAGATCCTGAATATGTACTTCGACTTGTGGACTTCAGAGTGGTTTCTGTTATTTTAACAATAATCTATCTTAGGGCAAAGAATAGAAACCATTTTCTCACTGTGGTTATAAATAAGACTAACATATTTGTTAGGATTTTGTTTTTGTTTTTATTGTTTCCTCCATTTTGACAGTTTGTAATTTGTGTCTTTGTTTTCTCTACCTCACTTTATATTCTCTCTCGCCTCTATTTTTTCCATCCTGCGTGTTTATTACACTTTTTACAAGCCCCTCCTCAATCCCTCTATGGCTTTGATTTGTCCCTCCCAAGGGCATTTTTAAAAATCATTTTATCGTGGGCTCATACAACTCTTATCACAATCCAAAAATACATCAATCATATGAAGCATATTTGTACATTTATTACCTTCATCATTCTCAAAACATTTGCTCTCCACCTAAGTGCCTGGCATCAGCTCCTCATTTTCCCCCTCCTCACTCCTATCTCCCTCATGAACCCTTGATAATTTATAAATTATTAGTTTGTAGTATGTTACACTGTCCAGTGTCTCCCTTCACCCACTTTTCTGTACATCTGTTCCCCAGGGAGGAGGTTTTATGTAGATCCCTGTAATCATTTCCCCCTTTCTACCCCGCCCTCCCTCCACCCTCCCAATATTGCCACTTTCACCACTGGTCATGAAGGGATTATCCATCATGGATTCCCTGTGTTTCCAGTTCCTATTTGTACCTGTATACGTCCTCTGTTCTAGCCAGATTTGTAAGGTAGAATTTGGATCATGATAGTGGGGCGGGGGTTGGGGGAAAGCATTTAGGCACTAGAAGAAAATTGCATGTTTCATCGTTGCTATACTGCACCCTGACTGGCTCGTCTTTTCCCTGTGACCCTTCTGTAAAGGGATGTCCAGTTGCCTACAGATGGGCTTTGGGTCCATTCAGCACTCCCCCTCATTCACAATGATATGATTTCTTGTTCTTTGATGCCTGATGCCTGATCCCTTCAACACCTTGTGATCACACAGGCTGGTGTGCTTCCTCCATGTGGGCTTTGTTGCTTCTGTGCTAGATGGCCACTTCTTTACCTTCAAGCCTTTAAGACTCTAGATGCTATATCTTTTGATAGCCTGGCACTATCAGCTTTCTTCACCACATTGGTTTATGCACCTGCTTTGTCTTTAGTAATTGTGTCAGGAAGGTGAGTAAGATAGTTTATTGTGCCAACCTGGCCGATAAACATAAGTGGGATTAATTGAAGGGAGGAGAGATAAGTGGCTCGGTTAGCCTCGCCTTTCTTGTCTCTCACTCTTTAATCATCGGACCAGGGTGCAGCTGCCTTGCTTGTTCTGTGCCTCAGTTTAAAGGACACACTACCTGTGAGACGCCTAGCCTGTGGACTGTGTCTCTGTAAGTTGTGTGGTCCCTTTAAGACCACACAAATGAAATTTACATCTCCAGAGCTGAGAACTGACAGTTGGTGACCTGGCTGACAGTTGGTGACCTGCCTTGCTGTTTGCTGACTGTGCTGGGAGAGCCTAGCTCGCTCTCTCTACAGAGGACTACCTGACGGCCCTCAAGACTTGAAAGACTGACAGTGTATCACCACTCTCTCATGGGAGTGAGTCGCCCTGAGCCATTTGTACTGCTTTATAATTTGACTGTTCATTTCTTGCATTATATATCAATCTGTTTATAACTTAACTGTTCATTTCTTGTACTATATATCTCTTTATAAATATATATGTATATATATATATATAATTATCAGCAATAGGTTTTATCTCTCTAGAGAACCCTGTCTAACACAATTGTGTCAGGAAGGTGAGCATCATGGAATGCCAGTTTAATAGAACAAAGTATTCTTGTATTGAGGGAGTACTTGAGTGGAGACCCAATGTATATCTACTACCTTAATACTAAATCTATAAATATATGCACATGAATCTATTTCTCAATCCTCGTATATAAATATATTTACATATGTACATGCCTTTATTTAGACCTCTGTAAATGCTCTTTGCCTCCTAGTTCTTTCCTCTATTTCCTTTGACTTTCTTCTTGTCCCACTATCATGCTCTGCCTTCATTTGGGTTTCAGTAATTCCTCTTGGCTACATTACCCTTGATCACAACCTACCAAACCTCTGACACCCTCCTCACCACCCATTTGGATCACTTGTTGTTCCCTTGTTCTCTTTTTCATCTTATCATTTACAAATAAATATTTTAAAATTATTTATCTGTCCACTAATTTTAATTAGGATTCACCCACATCTCTAGCCTTTGAATGTTCTCCCTATTCAGAATAGCTTCTTTCTAAATAACCTTAACTCTAAGTATTCATTCATCTAAGTAATAAGCTGCCAGCATCTGAATTTTTCATTTGTTTTCTAGTATCACTATGTGAGCACTTACATACGAAAGTACTTATTCCTTTATTGTAAATTCTATTTCTTTTCTCTCTCCTTTATCTTATACAGTGCTTTATTGTTCTGCTATAAAATTATGAGTACATTTTATACTTGCCACCCATGAATTTCATTTCAGGATTTAATATGAGACTTTGCCAAATACTTGTTTTCAAAGAGAGTCGTGAGTGTGATATAGTTGAGAGAGACTTGGGGGGATTAGGGAAGAGGGACTTACACAGAAAATTGGATAGTCACCTCTGAAGCATATTGCCTAATCTCCATCCTGAGCCTGAGTAAGAAGAGGGAAAGAAATCTGAGTGAAATAGTCAGTGGACTAGCCGGATCCTTCATCATTTTGAATGGCAATGATGCCACAGACGATAGCTGGGTAGGAGCCCAAAGAGTCCTGGCAGTGAGAAACCAACGTGGATATGTCTTACAGGAACATAGCTCCAATATTCAGCATATGATTCAGTGGAGTACATCCAATGGACCCCAGAAAATCTGTCATATGCTCCCTAAATTAAAGCCAGTCTTTGAATTATACAGAGCCATAAATGACCAAGCCAGGCTGGTTAAATGGGAGACATTTCATCTTTCCCACTTCATATCGCCTGCCAGATTTCACCATTATAAATTAAGTATAAACCCAGAAAACAGGAGGTACAAAGGACAGTAAAAGGATAGACGATGTCCTTGTCCCTCATCGAGATTTCTCCCTGATGGAGGATGAGTTAGAGGATTAAAAGACAACACCAAAAAAGACCCTCCACCACGATGGAGTCAATTCTGACACACAGTTACTCTGTGCAAAGTTTCCAAGACTTCGTAAATATGCTATTGACTCTGACTCACTTTGTAAATCATCTACTGGCCCTGCTCTCCAAACACCACCCCCAGGATTCCTCGACTTAGAGAATTGGTGGTGCTTTATCCTGTAAGGAACTCTTAGACTAGCACCTGCATGGGACTAGAAGACAACAAAAGAGTTGCAAGATCACTTACTGACGCAATGAAAAAGGCAATTCAACTGAATGTCTTTGAAGTCAATCAGAGAAAAACTTAGATCATTGATGTCTATATCTGTAGGTAAGTATTAATGCTCCAAAAATGGCCCATGCTTCAGCTACGTAGGCACACCCCAAGTGTCCTTGGTCCTGATACTGCTCCCCTAAAGATAGCCAGGTGCCACAGCATTGCCAGAGGTGCTGTGGATGATCTCTTCGTCCTCTCCCTACCAGAAGAGCATGGACCTCGCAGTGGGATTCCGGTTCAGGGTAGGTTAGTTTCGGTAGCGCCCCCTATTCCAACTCTAGAAGGATTTCCCAGAGCAATCCCTCTCAGACGAAACGTTCCCATCCAGCCTCACTAGAAGCAAAGCTACTCCCTATCCCATTCCTTAGGAACCCTTCCTCCCCACCCCACCCCAATGCAAATCAAATGATTTCTCTCACTTGGTTCTCCATCTGTCCTTGGCTCTCTGGGGACATGTGTACGGAGGGTCTCTTCTTCTCTTGGGGCTGAATCCAGACAGTATGCTACACAGTTCATACTGCTGCAGATGCTGATTAATACAGATGGATACCAGGTAGACAAATTAATTTCTATTAAGCTACGAGGTCTATAATTTTAAGTTAGAGATAGCTCATTCTTTTAAAAAGTTGAACAAAGAACATTCTGTGTCCAACCAGATATGTCTGTAATCCTAGATTAATAATATGAACAAATGGACAGAGATCTGAGTCCAATATTCAGCATTGTCCTTGAACAGTAATGGGGACAGATGCTCTTCTTTGCCTGCTTTGACTGGAGCTTTTAAATCAACTGTGAACAAGCCTTAGTAGCCAGAGTGTCGTGGTTTCTGCAAAACTCAGTTTTGTTAACCTTGCACTGTAGAACCTGAATAATGCACCCCCTGATGCTCAGGCTCCATGACATCATCACCACGTCCATATCCCCGAAGATCAGATTGTACAGTCTGCCTTTGTTTCTGATCTAACAGCCAAATTCGTGTTCTTTCATATAGATTAATTTCACCAACAACTTTAAACTTATCAAAGGAAATTATAAGAATACTTAAATATTTAAGACCCCAGATTGCGCCATTGTAATTTGTGTTTCCATTCACTATATTGATTTTGTGAATTTTTGTTTTTTACAAAGCAGTAGCCCAAAGAGGGTGAATCATACGTTTCATAAGGCATTGTGTGGACAGAACATGCTTAAGGGTGCCAACAGTGTCTGCCAGAGAACAAGGGAGGCATCTGAGACCTTTAAAAAAAAAAGTGGTCAGAAAGCAACACGTTATCTTCATTGTGTCCAAACTAGAGTAGATTTGCATCGTACCCACTCCAGAGTTAGAGGTGCCACTCTAAGGGAGCAGGACTCACAAACCTGAAGCCTTCTTGTATTCTTCTCAGTTTACTCGTTTCCCTCCATCAACCTTGAAGGCAGATAGGTCCAAAATAAAGTATGGAGACGGATCACATACATGGAAAAGAGGTCTGTCTCGACGTGGCCCATGCAGGGGCGGGTGCAAAGAACAAAAGGAACAAATGAACAAGGGGAAGGCGTGAGTAACGCGCCCTCGTGGATCAACAGTTAAGTGTTCAGCTTCTCAGTTCACAGGGATTGGGCAATCTGCTCCTGTGAGGGTATAGCTTAGACAAGCCCGGGGGTAGGTCTACTTTGTCACACTGGTTACTCTGAGGTAACCAGAGTCCCTGGTGGCACAGATGGTTAAGCACTCAACTACTAAACAAAGCAAATGCAGAAGAAACCTGGAGATCTAGTTCCGAAAAAATCAACCCCCAAATGCTATGAATCAAGTTAATTTTGCATCATAGTGACTCCGTGCATCACTACAATGTGGAATTAACCTGATGAAAATTGAAGCAAGTTGTGTCACCTTACATGCAGGTGTTTTACCTGGCAATTCACCCGCTCCACATCAGAGGCAGAAAGAGAAATTTTTGTTTTTACTGAGCAGGTATACCAGTGAGGAGACCACAGCAGTTCAGAACAGACTGTCTTTGTGGTGTGCTGGGTGGAATCAGAATACATGGAAAATACATGCCTTTGGCTTTGGAATGTACACTTTGGGGAGTCATGTATAGCAGCTTTACATTAACTCAGGATTCAAGATAACCAAGGGAAACAGCTCTTGACCATGAGCAAACAAGCAGATGAGAAAATGCTTTAAGTCTTAGGCCTGTCTCAGGATGTCTTTGTTGACCAACTAGGTGGCAGGGCCTGGTTTTTAATTACGAATAGGTGTGTTAGTCTGGGTAGACTAGAGAAACAAATTCATAGAACTCACATGCATACACAAAAGAGCTTTATATGCAAGAACAGTTGAATATTGAGAAACATCCCAGCCCAGTCCAAATCAAGTTCATAATTCCGACATTAGCCCATATATCTGATAACAATCTATAAAGTCCTCTTCAGACTCACAAAACACATTCAATGATGCCGAATGCAGGAAGATCACAGGCCAGGTGGTGGAAGGTCTTATGGATCCAGTGGTGTTGTAAGCAAAGCAGCAAGGTCAGGGGTCTCCATGTGGCTTCTCCAGCTCCAAGGGTCTGGCTGCCATCAGCCCGTCTCCATGTGGCTTGCCAAGGAGAATGTCTCACAGGGACTATCTGCAGTCTGCCTCCAGTGAGCTATTTATCTTCTTAATGCCTCCAAGTGAGGTCATCAAGCTGTTACCTGAATGACAGGCTAAACTCCAACCCTTCACTCATATCCTCTCAAATTTACAACAGATTTTGTAACTAACCACAACAGTAAATAAGAGAAGACTCTCCGCATTATCTGGCCCTTTTAGGAGATACCTGCATCTAACCTGTCTGCTTTTCGGCAATGTAGCCACTTATAAAATTCCACAGATACTGCATTAAGAAATAACACTGTAGGCCAGTGGTTCTCAGCCTGTGGGTCACAACCCCTTTGAGGGTCAAATGACCCTTTCAGAGGGATCACCTAAGACCATCAGAGAACATATTTCTGATGGTCTTAAGAACTGAGACATCGCTCCTTTATCCATCCATCTCCAGGCAGGTCGACAAATACTCCCGCATACGAGTACCTGGCATGAAGACTTACCTGTGCTACACCATGCTTCAAGATGAAACTTCATTTATTTGTAATTAGAAATAAATATTTCATAATACATAATTACATATTGTTTTTGTGATTAATTACTATGGTTTAATTATGTTCAATTTATAACAATGAAAACACATCCTGCATATCAGATATTTACATTATGCTTCATAAGATTAGCAAGATTACAGTGATGAAGTATCAACAAAAATAATGTTATGGTTGGGGTCACTACAACATGAGGAACTGTATTAAAGGGTCGCAGCCTGAGGAAGGTTGAGAACCACTGACTTCAGCTTACTACATTTTGTAAGGGAGATTTTTTCTGACTACATTAAGTAAAACAATGGGTTACAATAGTAAACAAAGAATGACTTAGTATCTGGAGGAGAGGTTCATACAGTAGAATCTTCAGATATGTAGCTTCAACATCTTCTCAAAGTTAATTAGAAATGCAATTCTCATCACCCCACTCCATACATTATTAATCAAAAGCCCTGGAGATTCTGAAATCTGTATTTCAAGAAGCCCTCAAGTGATTGACTGATTCGTGGTGAAGTTTGAAAATCATTGATTTCTGATATGGGATATCAGGGTAAAGAGATGAGAATTTCCCCCTCAAATTATCCTCTTCCTCACCACTCAGTTTAGATCACTAATGTTTTTAATATTCCTACACTCCTTACCCAGCAGCTGAAACCCAGGGAGGAGCTGGTGGGTTTGAACCGCCAACTTTGTGATTATCAGTACAATACTTAACCAATGTTCCCATAAGGCTTCCTTACCACTGAAAAGATTGGATTTTAATCCGGTTTTCTGCTTTTTGTTTTCTGTTCCTCTCCTGGTCCATGAGTGCCTATCACAGGA
The DNA here is from genome assembly GCF_050624435.1 of Tenrec ecaudatus. Taxonomy (NCBI): domain Eukaryota; kingdom Metazoa; phylum Chordata; class Mammalia; order Afrosoricida; family Tenrecidae; genus Tenrec; species Tenrec ecaudatus. The sequence goes on along the minus strand of NW_027459345.1, from coordinate 592,380 downwards.
ACGACAACTACGTCTACTTCCCAAAAGTAAGGGAGTAGGTTATACATTCTTTTTGTCACTGCTGTTGGAAGACCTCAAAGATGAGCCAAGGGAAGAAAGATCATCAACATCACAAATGATGAAATTGCCTGAGGTTCAGAAACCAGTGGGAAAAAAACCATCGAGTTAGTGTTAATGTGATAGCTAGGGAGTTGGGATATCACATGATTCCACATTTATAATTTTAAGCAAACACCTTGTCCTCAGAAATCTTTTAAGGTAATGGGCAGTGCAAAGGTAAACTAGCTCACTTTCCACCAGTCTTTTACGCAAGATAAAAGCTATAAAGTGATTCTGTGGAACAAATTATAAGTGGGGATGAGTCTTCCAGTTACCAATATGGTCCAGCACAAGGAAAAATCTAAACAGTGGTTCTCCGAGGAGACCTGCTATGTCAACTAAATCCAACAGAGAGATGAGTTCAGCAACTGGTTTTGGAGCTCCTCAAAGGCACCATCTGGATAGAAGTTCTTAAAATCAGAGGATGATCATGGGACTTATGAAGAAGACATTTTTAAGAAAGTTGAAAATTGCATTGGTGAGAAAAAGACCAGGAAAATTACAGCGAGATGTTTTTTTGTTTGTTTCTATCATGACCCTGTAGCTGCTCATCCTGTGAGGGTAGAAGGAGATATCCTATGAAAATTTCATTCAGAAAATTTACCCTATCTACCCGATGGCCCTGATCTTGACTGTAGAATTATTTGTTCCCCAAACTCAACATTTATAAGGAACTCAACGTTAAGTCCCCTGAGGATGCCAGAACTATTGTTTTGACTGCATGTTAATTATAGAAAGCAGATTCTTCAGGGAAAGGTTAGAGAGATAGAATCCCTCCTTCAGAAATGTATAGACCTAGATGAAGGAATACCTTCATAGACCAAGAAATAGACTGAAAAACAAAGCCTTCACATTGTGTTATTTTTGTTTAATAACAGTTTCTTTGATTTTGATTGTATCTTCGTATATGATGCACAAATTAATCCTCATCTGCCTGACAATAATAATCTCCAAAATACCATTGCATATACCACATGTTAGTAATTGTTTTATACCCTTTTCTAGCATTAACTTACCTAATTCTCATCGAAACATCATTAATTAGGAACTAATATTGTCATCCCCATTTGGTAGATAAGGAAATTGAGGCACTGGAAAGTTAAATAGCTTGCCGAAAGCCACATAGCTAATAATTGAGATGGTCACAATCTAACAGGTGGCCTTGACAGTTTGAGTCCTTAGCTACCATGCTACAATGCATCAAAGAGAAACTTTTCTAATGTGTGAGTTAATATTTTTATTCTTGCATTTTAAATCACATACCCTTAAGGATCATTTACTGACTCACTGTTGTCAAGATTTCCGCTTAGAAATCTATATGATTGTTCTCCACCTTTGGTTTCTACCTTTGTTCTTTTATTTCCTGGTCTCCTAGGAATGGGCTGTGTACCTCCTCTATCTAACTTGTGGCTGTCTTGAACAAGATCAAAAGTCAGTAGTTCAATGTACTTTGTAAATCTGAACAAAGTTTGGAATTTGGATTTTTTTGTTTTTTAGGTTTGTTTTCATCTGTCACTATCATTATAATGACACAAAAGAAGCAAGGAGTTGTTTGTTTTGGGTTTTTTTTTGTTGTTGTTAACTGTCTTCTAATCCACCAAACTCATGGTGGATCCAGGCACATCCCCTTAACGGACTACAGATCAAATGAGTGTGATCTACAGCTCAGCATCACAACAGCACTCAGCTTCCCTAACAGATAGGTAGGGATGTGAAGTATCCTTTCCCTAACAGATAGGTAGGGACGTGAAGTATCCTTTCCCTAACAGATAGGTAGGGACATGAAGTATCCTTTCCCTAACAGATAGGTAGGGGACATGAAGTATCCTTCCTGGGAATGGAGCCCAGACCTACCACTTGAAAGAATAGAAATCTACACTGAGCCACCACTGTCTCACAGAAATAAGGAGTAGTGGGATCATATTTGTTCAGATGCAAAGCAGCCAACTTAGTTTCAATGATCAATAATCTGCTTATAAAGAGACTGGGAGGAGATCCTCTAAGGGGAGTAGCTATTATGGGCAAATAGAAGAACCTTACAATATACTTCATACATGTAAGGGGGCTTCAAAAGTTCATGGGAAATGTAATTAAAAGATAAAATTTTTCTACAAACTTTTTGAAGTCACTTTGCGGATCATCAGTCTAGTCAGGGAGCTAGACCGGTCCTGAGAGCACTGAAATGTGTTCTTATGACCCAGCTCCAAGTCTGCATTGGAAATGATGATCCGTGGCATCAGCAAAGCATAGATCCTGAGAGAAGAGCAAAGTATGAATACTTTGGGGGGTTATTTCCTAAGCTTTGATTAAACAAAACTTAATTCTGATGAAAAATAAGTTTGGAAAAATATTTTCCATTTTGAGGAGCTCTGGTGGCCTCATGGATACGCTTTGGGCTGCTCATTGCAAAGTCAACAGTTTGAGACTACCAAGCTTTCTGTGGAAAACGGGGCTTTCTTTCCCTGTAAAGATTTATAGTCTTGGAAACTCACAGGGGCAGTTCTGCTCTATCCTGTAGTGTAGCTAGGAGTCAGAATCGACTCCATGGCAGTGCATTTCACTTGGTTTTTGGTGGTCTAGTGGTTACGCATCGGGCATAAAGGTCAGCAATACTAAATCACCTGCTGCAGGAAAAAGCAAAGGCTTTCTACCCTCATTTCTCAGGCTTTCCCTGTAGACTATTGATCTGCCTCTCAGCGTGCACCTTCTCTGCCCTGTTTTAAACACAGCTACGCAATGTAATTTAATTGCAAGTAGGACTATTCCCATTTCAAAATGCTTTTTTCATAAAAGTTGTCCTTATTATGTTGGATAATTTTTAGAACAATTTTCAAGATCTAAAGATAAATAAGTAACAGAAATGTGGTAGTTACATAATTTCGTGCCAACTTGTATGGTGAAGTCTAGCCTGTCTTTCAGGTGACAGCCTCATAGTGACTGCTTGTGGGAGTGGCCTTTTACAAAGGAGGCACCTGCGAGCCTCCCTACCCTATTTCTCTGCCTTCACCTTCCTGCTGATGCCCCGTGGAGACCTGCTCAATCCCTGTGCTGAGCCACAGGATCCATGGATCCCTGCAAACGTGACCCACCAGACTGTGATCTTCCTGCTTCTGCATCATTATGTGTGACTGCATGAGTCTGAGAGGGCCTTATGGACTGGTATCAGACTTATAGACTTTAGTTGAACTGGGCTGGGATGTTTTCTCGATGTATAATTCGTTCTTGATATAAAACTCAGTCTTACACATATATGAGTGTCACTCAATTTGTTTCTCTAGTCATCCCAGCCTAACCCAAAAACCTACTGGAATTTTCCATTTGTCTCAGTTGATATATGAGCTTGTTTTATAATTTTCAGATGTCCTAAATAACTTTCTGATGTTATTCATTAATTCTTGCATTTGTTTTGACATTGTCCTGAGCATCTCTAGTAAGTTTGTTCTCAAGTATTTTCTAATTATAAAGTATAAAGGTATACTTAAAAAATAATAACAGATGATTTTGAAAGTAGAGCAAGTACAGAGTAGAACAATGCCAGGCTAGCAACACAAGCAATAAGAGTACTGATCTTGAGTCTGTCACTGGTCTTAACCCTTAACACATAATACATCTATTAACTACCGACCTAGACTACATATTTTACATCATGGACATCTATATGAGTTGTTTATTTGTTTGTTTTTATGCAGGAAATGATATGACCAAGGCCAAATTTGTGAAGAATGCCTTAACAGTTTATAGGATTGGAGAAGAGAGAGCCTGGAAAACAAAGAAGCAGTTAGAATGTTTGCTGAACACTTAATCCAGGGAGGGTGGAGGGAAGGCGGAGTAGAAAGGAGAACAGATTACAAGGATCTACATATAACCTCCTCCCTGGGGGACGGACAATGGAGAAGTGAGTGAAGGGAGACGTTGGACAGTGTAAGATATGACAAAATAATAATAATTTATAAATTATCAAGGGTTTGTGGGGGAGGGTGGTATAGGGAGGGAGGGGAAAAATGAGGAGCTGATCCCAAGGGCTCAAGTAGAAAACAATGGTTTGAGAATGATGATGGCAACAAATGTATAAATGCACTTGACACAATGGATGTGTGTGGATGTGTGGATTGTGAAAGAGCCCCCAGTAAAATGATTTTTTTAAATGACTATGGGGGAAAAGTGACGATGCCTAAATCTTCCTGAGCAGGTGAGTTCATTGAAGCTTCCAGAGAAGCTCTGCAGCACATGGAGCAGTCACTCTTGCGCTCCTCCACTTCTTTAAATGATCCGAAAGGCAATGCGAGGCTCACATCTCCTGCAAAACTTCAAATCCAACCAGAATCTAACGAACTCAGTCTGAGTTAAGCAGTGTAATAAGTATGAGAATAAATGTACAATTTTAGTGTCACATCAGATTGGTTAATGTAGATGTGTAACTATAATTTCGAGATTAAACCACTATAAAATCCATACAAAAATTTTTAAAAGTCATAATCCAAGGCACACCCTAGAGGCCTCATTTCCCACACTCAGCACACAGTCTTGGGAAGATTGATCTACCAATGTGCTGCACCCCGTCAAACATCTACTTCTTTTCATATTCCATTATCTGTGGCTGGAAGGCCATTCCACACTTTCCTTTGCAGCTCTTAACCAATTCCAGGTATGAATGAACACTAAAAACACTGTTACGTGAAATAAATCAGGCACAAAACAACAAATACAAATGTGAACTAGCCCAATTATATTTAAGAAAATAATTATAGGCAACTTTTGTAAATGAACAGTGGTGACAGTTGCATATCATAGTGAATGTAATTACTATCACTTAATTGTATACTTAAAAGTGGTTAAATGGCAAATATTTTGTTGTATTTCATGACTTCTTTTCCAAATTGTTATCATCATCACTATATTTAAAAAGAAGAAACTAGGAAGGGCATCAAAGGCCTGGTGGCATAGTGGATTACATGTTGGGCTGCGAACCACAGGGTCTGTGTTCAAAAGCACCAGCCTCCACCCCCACCCTGACAGCAAGCCCAAAGACGAGCCGGACTACTTCCATAAAGAGTGATAGCCCAGACACCGCAGGGACAATTCTACTCACTCTTACAGGGTTCCTCTGAGTCAGCGTCCACTTGATGGCAGTGAGTTTGCAGTTGTGAAGAAAGGGGGAAAAAAGAACCTCACTGCCATCTAGTCGATGCTGATTCAGAGCTTCCTTCCCCTGTGAGCTTCTGAGACTAAAACTCTTCACAGGAGAAGAAAGCCCCATCTTTCTCTTGCAGAGTGGCTGGTGGTTTTGACATGTGGCATGTGAAGCCAACCACCCAGTGTGTAACCACTACATAACCACAGAAATAAACATTGTTTTCTACATTTGATTCCGTTTGGTTGTATGAAAAATTCACTTCATTTTAATTGCTGTATCTTTTCCCTGCTAACTGGTAAAACTTCTGAAGGCGATGCCATTCTTCGAAATCTCTACAGAGTTATTCTCTGAACTTCAATTTATACCCTGTCAAGATGGCAGTTTGTCATCTTCAAGGGATTCAAATTGTGTTCCTTTTAAGTGTTCTTTGAGCTTGTGGAACAAAAAGAAATTTGAAGGGGTAAGAAAAAGGCTGTTGGTGTGTGAAGTTTTCCAGTTGAACCAATTCGCAGAACTCAGGTCTGAGAGAGTATAGTAGGTTGAATCGTGACACTCTCATACTCTCTGTCTCTGTCTCTGTCTCAGTCTCTGTGTGTGTCTGTCTGTGTGTGTGTGTGTGTGTGTATGTGTACCTTAAAAAAAAGTGGGAAGAAAGCTCCGCTGGGCAAAGCTTTTGTAGTACAGATTTTTCCCACTAGGCAAGCATTGAACAACTGGCTCTGAGTTAGTGCACCCAATGGCATCAGCAGGGAAGGTTCTCTCTGGTCATAGTGAATAATTTCTTAAAATCAGTTTTACTTGAACCTCATGTTTTTGTGATGTCTGATTGAAGAGAACAGTATGCAGCTGTGACATTTTGTTTCCTGCTCAAGAAAAATGCCACAGAAACTGTTATAATGTTAAACACAGCTTACAAGGAGAGCATTATAGTTAAATCTCACGTGTAAAAGTGATTTTCTCATTTCAAAAAAGGTGAAATGTCAACTGATGACTAACCTCATTCTGGACATGCATCAACTTCCTGAATGTATGAAAATGTTGACTTGTAGTGCACTAGGAGTTCGTTCCACCAGGCCAGACTGTTAATCAAGCTTTCTATTTAGAAGTTCTTCAAAGATTATGTAACAGTGTGTGACCAAAAAGCCTGGTTTATGGCAGGTGGGGGACTTGTTTAGCCACCACAATGTACCAGTTCATGCATCCATCTCAGTGCGCCAGGTTTTTGGCAAAAAACAGCATGCTCCTCTTGCCCCTGCACACCTTACTCACCTGACCTCACTCTGTGAGACTTCTTTTTGTTTACAAAAATGAAGAGGATCATGAAAGGACAGCAATTTGATGATATAGAAAAGGTGTGAAGAAAAAAAATGAGGGTGATGCTGTCAGCCATCCAACAGATGAGTTTGTTAAATGTTTCCAAGAAAGGAATCGCAGATTTGATCAGCACCTATAAATGTGACCATACTTGGGGAAAGAGATGGTGAATCTTTGCAAATGTCATTAAATTAAAGATACTAAAAGTAGACCATCTTGTATTTAGATTGGAGCCTGTAATAGATCATTTTGTCAGATTGCAGATATATAAAAGTATAGGGATGGTATCCAAATTCTCAATCAAGTCTCAGCCTGATGGTGCCTCCTTGTAAACGTGGCCTTCTCATAAGGCATGCCCTGGGGAACCCCCTCCCTCTGCTTTCACTCTCCTGCTTGCTGGCCAACTTGAGAGCTGCTGAAGCCCTGCCATGTTACCACTGACCTTGGATCCACATGAGCTTGCCCCCCACAGCCTGTGATCTTCCTGCATTCTGCATTCTTGCATGTGGCCCCATGAGTCTTACGAGGGACTTATAGACTAGTGTAGGACTTATGGACTTGAGTTGCAATGGGCTGAAGTTGTAAGATCTCTCCCAACTGGGCTAGAGTTACACCTCCGTCCTTGGCGCTACACGAGAAAGAATTCATGCCGAAGCCTGGCTCGTGATCCAAGTGAATTTAATGAGATTTAAAAGAAGTTTCAGGCTTTACGCGGCACCCATAAGATTCCTTTCGACCATGCAGCCTGGCAGAGACTGCTCGGGGTCACGCAAAGATCTCTCTCCCAAGTTTTCCTCCAAAAGGACTATCTCAAGTTCCTTCCCCAGTTCCTTCCCCAGTTCCTCTCTCTCTCTCCCCCTGGCTCCTGCCTTTTCAAGGATTCCAGGGCGAGGCATGGTGGACGACCCCAGATTGACCTCACTGGCTGGATTGAATTCACCTGGCCCAGGTGGGCTGATCCAAGTTAACGCCCACCAGCCCACCATGCCCACCAAGGGGAAAACCTAGGCCTTTGTTCTATGCTTGGCTCTCCTGGGCATGCGTCAATGGACATCCCATCCCTGCCTATCTGCCTAACAAAGTGTCTTGATATAAATTACTTCTTGATATAAAGTTCTTTCACCACCTGATAATAGCAATGGATGTGGAAAAAAAGCATTCAAAAACATCAAACACAGATTCCTGTTTAAGAAACTCAAGAATATAGGAAGGGAAGGAAAATTCCTCAATATAGTACAAGATAATATATAAAAAACCAACAGCCATTGTGGTGGTCAATGGAGAAAACATGAAAACAATCCCACTGAAAAAGGGGACCAGACAAGGATGCCCCTTGTACCCACTTTTATTTGACATTGTACTAAAAGTCCTAGCTAAAATAAGGCAAAGAAAAAAACATAAAAGGTATTCATCTCCAAAAGGAAGAGGTGAAACTATCGTTATTCGCAGATGATATGATTTTATATATGGAAAATCCCAAAGCTCCACAAAGAGAGTGCTGGAAATGATAGAGGAATATGGCAGAGTGGCAGGATACAAGATCAACAACCAAAAGTCTATCAGACTGCTATACAAATCTGAGAAGATCATGGAAGAGGCGATCAGAAAAGTAGTACCCTTCACAATAGCTAAGCACAAATTGAAATATCTAGGGATATAGCTGACTAAAAATAAACAACCCAAAAGATTTGTATAAGGAAAACTACAGAATGCTATTACAAGAAACCAAGAGTGACCTCAACAAATAAAATAATATCCCATGCTCATGGATTAGAAAACTCAATATAGTAAAGATGTCAATTCTTCCCAAGGCACTATATAAGTTCAATGCTATCTGTGTACACATACCATCATCTTTCTTCAAAGAATTGGAAAAACTGACCACCAATTTCATATGGAGAGGGAAGAAGCCCAGAATTAGCAGAGAACTCCTCAAGAAGAAGGACACAGTGGAAGGGCTTGCCTTACCTGACTTTAGCACATATTATACAGCCACAATTATCAAATCTGCATGGTATTGGTACAATGACAGATACACAGACCAATGATAAAGAACTGAAAACCCAGAAATAAAATTATCAGCATACAGACATGTGATCTTTGATAAGGGCCTCCAAAACAAAAATAGGAAGCAGATGCGCTCTTCAACAAGTGGTACTGGAAAAAAATTGATGTCTACCTGCAGGAAAATGAAGCAAGACCCTTACCTCATTCCATTCACAAGAATAAACTCAAGGTTGATCACAGACCTCTAGGTATAACCCTAAACTATTGGAGTCATCAGTGAGGGAATTGGTACAAACTTGAGAACTTGGGCACAGGGAATACATAGGCTATCGGAAATAGAGACGGACTCAAACACAGAAGATGCACAAATTACAAGTGCAATACGCTGAAGATAAAATACCTGTGTACATTGAGAGATTTTGCGAAGAGAGAAATAAGAGAGCTCATAGACAGGGAAAACATCTTTAGCAATGACACATCAGAAAAATATTTTATTACTAAAATCTAGAGTGCTCTGCTACCTTCCAAAAAGAAAAAAAAAAAAACTAATTGCCCATTGAGGATGTGGACAAAGGACCTGAACAGAATTTTCACAATGGTAGAAATCCGAATGGCCAATAAACATTTGAGAAAATGTTCCCAATTCATTAATCATAAGAGAAATGCAAATTATAACAACTATGAGATACCACCTAACACCCTCAAAGATAACTCAAATAAAAAAAATCAGAAAGTAACAAGTGTTGGAGGGGCTTCAGTGAGATAGGAACACTCACCCACTGCTGGTGAACCTGTAGGTATGTACAGCCATTAGGGAAATTGATTTGGTGATATCTAAAACAGATGGCAATTGAACTACCTTATGACCCAGCAATCCCCCTACTGGGCATATACCCAGAAGAGGCAAGAAACAAACCACGGCCAGACATCTGTGCTCCAATGTTCATCACGGCACAGTTCACAATCAAGGAGTTGGAAACAACCCAAATGTCCATCAACAGATGAATGGAATAAAAACCTGTGGTACACACATAAAATGGAGTACTAGGTATCGCTAAAAAACAGTGATGAACGCATGAAGCACATCGCCACATGGGGAGAATTGCAGGAAATTATGCTAAGCAAAGCAAACCAAGCACAAAAGAACAAGTGCAACATGAGTCCGCTGGGGTAAACTTAAAAATGCAAAAGGGGCATAGGGGGAAAGCTACTATATACATACATTGCTGATAACATTTCACAGTTATCACTATATCTTAATATATACATTTAATTAAATGTTATGAAAACGTCACGCTTGGCATTACAGAGTTAAAGAAAGGTCACAAGGAAGAGACGAGCCCGTCAGGGTGCAGTACAGCAACGATGAAAGATACAACTTTCCTCTAGCTCTTTAATGTTTTCTCTCTCCTCTCCCACTATCATGGTCTCAATTCTACCTAAGAAATCCAGCTAGATCAGAGCATGTACACTGGTATAGATAAGAACTGGAAACACCGGGAATCCAAGACAGATAAACCCCTCAGGACCAATAATGAGAGTAGCAATACCAGGAGGGTAGGGAAAGGTGAGGTCAGAAAGGGGGGACCGATCACAATGATCTACATATAACCCCCTCCCAGGGGGATGGACAACAGAAAAGTGGGTGAAGGGAGACAGTGGATGATGTAAGATATAAGAAAATAATAATAATTTTTAGTTTATCAAGGGTTTGTGATGTAGGGAGAGGAATATATGAGGCACTGATACCAAGGGCTCAAGTAGAAAGAAAATATTTTGGAAATGATAATGGCAACAAATGTAGAAAAGTGCTTGACACAATGGATGGATGGATTGTGATAAGAGCTGGAAGAGATGTGATAAAAAATAAGATAAAATAAGAACTGGAAGAGATAAAATGATAAAAAAGCTCTTTCACATATATATATGAAAGTCTCTGGAATTGTTGCACTAGCCAACCCAGTCTAACACTGGGTCTAGCTACAATGATGGATCTCAACACAGAGGGGACGTTACGCCACAAAGAGGCAGAGAGGAAAGTCATGGGGTGATGGTTTTAGATACTGATGTGATGCAGCTATGGGCCAAGGAAGAAAGATTGCCAGCAGGCACATGAAGCCTGGAGAGATGAATGGAAAGGATTCTTCCTCAGAGCCGCCAGAAGGAGCCAGTCCCTTCAACACCCGGGTTTTTGACTTCTAGCCTCTAGGACTGTGGGAGACAATTTTCTGGCGTTTGAAGCCGCTCAATGTGTGCTAAATTTGTTAGTGCAGGTCTAGAGAACTAAGGAGGAATTGTTTCAGGGTAAGATTTACAAAAACATCATGAAATTAAAGAAACTGGAGGAGCCTGTGGTTTAAGAAATGTTTGACAGCTCATGGTACAAGCATCAGAGTGATAGTATTAGCTGAGCGCTGGTAATCATATGTAGTCAGATGCTTGTCTGGCCAAATTAGCACCAGTCTCAGAAACCACAACAATAACGCTTTCCATCAATTGCTTTCAAAATCTCATGGAAATGAAATCATGACGATTGTGAAGGTAATCACATTTTTCCCCCTGGACTTTATAACCCAACATTGGTGGGTGTCTTTATTTGAGCAGATAGGTAATATCATTTTATTACTGATGTATGAATGAAAGTAAAATACATGGCTACTGATGGAGGCTACAATTCTGCCACTGCAAAATGAGCTCCCCTGGCTGAGAATCATCTGCACATTCCCTGTTGGAGACAAAGGAAATGAACATTTAAAGACAATTTTAAAGTTTATTTTAATACTATGCAGAAGTAAATGATTATATCTGACTCTGGGTTTCTGTGAGAAAGTCCAATATTTTGTTCTAACATTTTCCCATCAAACATAGTAAAAAAAGTTGGGTTGATGTGTTCTGCAATCTGACATTTAAGCTTATGTTTTTAAATTTTTCATGTTTCTCATGTTTCTGATTCATGATATTGTGCAACGAAAGCATCTCTATTTCACTTAGTATTCTGTTGAATCTGCAGAGATCTTGCTACTTTAAATGTATATGCACCGTTCTACCAGCATAAAAATCAGCCATTAAATTGGAATGATGGAGTAGTTATTTCTGGGTGTGAAAGAGATTAACCAGGCTTACTTCCTCCCGCAGAGACTACCTAGCTGACATGCTGCACGTTGACAACCAAATAAGAGATTGACAGATGCAAAGAACGCTCATGTCCTGTCAGACATCCATTGGATTTTTCCAAATATAGTAAACGATCTTTGGCGTTTTAAGATGCAGTGCAGTAATGCTACCAATCCATTAATTACTAAAGGCACAAAGGAAGGTCCTTAACCAAGATGTGGATGGATAGCTATTTAGGAAACTAAGGGCTAGAAAGAGAGCTATTTAGTATTAATGAGGTTATAGAGTAACTTGATTCATTATGGCAAGTAGCTGAAATTGAATGGAACAAAGTTCATTACTAGATCTGATTTCCAGAGTGAGAAACAGTGAAGATGTTGTGTACAAAAATACCTCCCTCACAGCATCACTTGTATTTATTTCCTTAAGATTTCTTATCAGTAAACGTTATCCTCTTCCTAAATGCTTTTCTTAAGGCAGTATACAGATATTTGAAAAGAAATCATTTATGAGCTGCACAATGAAACAGAAAACTATAATTATTTATTTTAATAATTCCTGTAATACAATTGTGAAAATGGTGTGAAAAGGGTTGGGGAAAGTAGAAAATCACCATTAACATCAGCCAAAGAATATGACTATGATGTAGATCTCAGATAAGCCTCTATCCTCCGACCCGATTGCCAATTCTGACATGACCTCTGTCTCTCACGGCGCTCTGCTTCTCTGCTGTATTCCAGCATTCGTGAAAGTGGCCACTGAGCACTCCCAGACAGCATTTTGGTTTATTAGGGAGGTAACAAGTTACAATTCCTGATCAGGAAAGCTCCCGATACAATTCTTCAATCAGGACAGCCTTTTCTCAGCCACGGCTCCAGAGACACCACTCTCTGCTCCTGCGCCCTCAGCCTGGCCCCTAACCTGCTCTGGCAAGTGGTACCAACTCTTGAACTGTGTCAACAACAGCTCAGAGGTACCCCACTTCTCCAACCTGCCTCTTGCCAAAGGCATTCCGATATCTCACTCTGTGGGCTGGGAAGTCCACCGCACCATTTCCTTGCAGTCACTTGGCTCTGCGTCTGCTGCTGCTATTTCTGTCACTGGTCCTCACTGCTGCTCCTTGTCTCCCGTGTCATAGGTGTCTATCTCCTGGCTCCAGGAAGTTCAGCATAGAAAGGTCAGCTCCAAAGGATGCACTAACTCTTCCTTCTTGATTATAGTACGATCCTTCTTTCTAACTCTGGGGTGGCTCATTTTTATCCTGCACTGTAGGCCCTGCAGGCTGGCATAAGTTACCAACCCCCATATTACCATATCATGCGCCTATTTGCATGGTCCGACCCCTAGAAGTCATCTTATCAACAAGCTATCCAACCCTTTTGGTGTACCACAGACACCTCATAATTGCATAATCATGCTCAGTCATTTAGTACGATTAATAAAGAATATAGCTGGAAGGGCCGTGTTAAGTAATTCACTGAACTGCAACCATCTTACTTCTTTAAAAAAAAAACTGACCTTACCTTAAAATTCTTTCAATGACAAGATTCGAAAATCTCATCAAGCTCGTTGCTGTTTACTTTCCACGACCAATATCATTAAAATGAAATGCCGAGAATTCAATTCATGTAAATTTTTTTCAGTTAAATTATTTATAATAGGAAATTCACCTTTCTGAAGTGAAATAAATGCAAATTTATGTTGGTATATGGCTAGAGTGGTAAAAAGTCTTCAAGGAAATGTAAAATGTAATTGGAAAATATAGGAATGATGTTTGGGTGATGCAACAAACCAATCAGCATAAATTGTCTCGCTTCCAAAATGATCACTAATATTGATTCTATATTGTCCATAAGAGTCATATTTTTCTATTTAAGACACATACTCTAAAGGAAATTAAGATCAGCAAGAACCATGGGCTCAAGCTAATCTGAATAATGTGGACATTACAACTTTATTACGTCCCCACCCCTCAGGAGAGATCTTTAATGACATACTGAACACAGAAGACACGTTATTTAGCTTCCCTAACTGGCAATCTTGTGACTTTGGCTGTTATGTTAACACTCTGAATATCATCCCCCTCATCTTTACTAAAACAAAAATTTCAAATTTACAGCCATCAAGGTGACTGTGACTCATTGAGACCCTGCATCTTTAATTAGTCAGAGTTTACATAGACCACATACTAAGTATAAGGCCTGAGACTATCGTAAGCCTTTTAAAAGTATCAGGTGAAAGAGTGTATTGAGAATTCTTGGTACATTAAAAGTATTACAGGGTGGCCTTGCTTTCCTATAAACATGAATTCAAGATCGCCTACGGAGAATTCATATCGATTCAAATGCAAGGGCTACTCAAGCCAGGCTGCTGTGACTGCTCCTAGTCAGTGGATTTCTCAGAAGCATGGAACCGACTAACATTTCTGAGTTCCTCCTACCTAGGCCTTTATATGTTGTGGGTGTGCGCCATGGAGAAGTTCTGGCTCACTGCAGCTCCGTGGGTAAAGTCCTGTGACATCTTCACAGCTGCTGCTGCGTTTGAGTCCACTTTTACAGCCGTCTTCCAGAGGCCCTTCCTGTTTCTTCTGATGCTCTTCTTCAACGAGCAGGGTGCCCTTTTCCAGGGGTGGGTCCCTCCTGAGGACATGTCTGAAGAATATAAGGAAAGATTTTGTTTGTTCTGGAATTCCATAGTCTGTTAAACATTCTTCGAAAACACCACAATTCAAAGCTGTCAGCCCTGCGCCAGCCCTGGTTCCTCATGGTCCCACTTTCCCAGGCGTACGAGGGGACTGAACAAATCCCAGCATGAGTCAGGTGCACCTTAGTTCGCAAAGCAACATCCTTGCTCTTTGATACATTGTATGGGCTGACTTAATCCTCTAAATAATTCATAGAAATACATTTTGATAGCCACATTTTATAAATGAGACATGAGATTGCGCGGCTTGAGGAGTCTGGAACAGTTGAGTGTCCTTTGGCAGTTTCTGTCCTCCCGGAGCCTCATTCTGCACATACAAAACAAGTAGCTATCTAATCGACAGCTGGAGAAGCAAAGAGAAGTGAGGTCACACTCAGGAATCAAGTGCAGGAAGGCACTCGATAAACAACAGCTTGGGCGAAGTGAAGCAGCGAAAAGATACAACTTTTTCATGGTTCCTTCAACGCGTTCAGAGATTTAGAACAATTGGTGCTGTCAGTCGCACAGTAGAACGTACATGTAGAATTAAAAAAGGTTTTGTTCTTAAACAGCATGAGCATGCAGAAAAAAAGTGTCTGAGGGGAGAAAATAGATGTGAAATATGTCTTTCAATAACAGTCTGATTGTTTTCCTAACAGATTCTACCAGTGCATTCAACATAAGATGAGCATGTGTCCTTGGGTCTTCTGCTTGTTTGTCTTTATTGTTTTCAATGGTCCTCATAGAATAATTTTCAAATGTGTAAAAACCCCATTAAATGTAAAACACTGAATTCTTTATTAGAAAGTCATGGAAACCATATCATTAGCTTTACTTGCTATTTAGAAATTGAGTAAGGAAGCACTTTTAAATATCTAGAAAACCAAATTCATGACCTCAGAAAAGGCAATAATTGTGTAAATTAAAATGCTTTCCCCCACTCCAGTCGGTACCTTAATCTTCGGGTGTAACTGCTGTTTGCAATATGAGTAACCTGAAGGAAGAATCACACATCATTTTACCTTAGTGCCAGCAAACTCTCTCCAGTTGGCAGCTATTAATTTCTAGTCAAATTATCCTGGAATAGGGTCACAGAGAACTGATGGTTTTATTTTACATTCTAGGCAGTGCTGTGTCCCCACTGAAAGCAGTACTTTGTAAAGAAACTGCAGCCAAACATGCTGCGTGTCCTCTCGGGAAATCGTAGCCAGCTCATTTCCTGTACGGACCCCTCGCCTGCTCTCACTTCCCCCGAACGACAGTAAAATCATCACCGCTTTGTTTAGATATTTGTGGCAAGGAGTGAAATGTTGTATTCTTATTGTTTTGAATCACTGTGACCTCGGGTACAAAAGAAGAATGTCATCGCCAGGCCTGTGCCATCTCCACCATCATCGCTAGCTTTGAGCCAATTGGGGCAGCCACTGTGCCCGTCTATCTTGTTGAAGGTCTCCCTTTATTCAGTGACCTTCTACTTAGCATGGCATCAAGGAAGTGGTCCCTCCTACTGTCATACTCATAGGACCTGGGAAGAATTCTCGCTGAAAGTGCAACCAGAATGCTCCTGCCGAGCATACTCTGCGCTTCTTTCAGGACAGGGGTAGTCCTTATTTTGGTATGCAATATTCATTGCCAACACCAGAGTTCCTTATTTCCCTCACTCGTGGTTCCACATTCATGAGTATTTTATGCAATTGACAGTACCCTGGGTCGAGTCAGGTGGCCCTTAATCCTCAAAAAGGCATCTTGGCTCCTTATCGCTTTCAAAGGCCTTTTGCAATTGATTAACTCAATGCAATATGTTGTTTGCGTTCTTGACTGGTTCCCAATAAAATGAAATCCTTCACAGCTTCAATAGTTTCTTCATTTAGCATGTATCATGATGTTTATTGGTCCAGTTGTGAGAGCATGGGCTTTCTTTATGTTGAGGTACATCTCATACTGAAGACTGCAGTCTTTGAGCTTCATCAAGGTGCTTGAAATCCTTTCTGCTTCAGCATGTAATGTGGCATCACCTGCGTATTTCAGATTATTAATTAGTTTCCTTCCAGTCCTGATATGGCCTTCTTCTTATAGCTCAATTTCTGAAATAATTTGCTCAGTTTATAGAAAGAATAATTACAGTGAAATTACGCAACCCTGACCCACACCTCTCTTAATTGCAACCATACAGTGTCATCTTGTCCCATTGGTCTGTGTCCAGGGCATACATGAGTGAGAGGTCAACATTGAGACACTGACGGAGATAGGATTGGGACAAAGAATGTGAGGTTAAGAGCGGCTTTATTAGGGCAGGGAAAGAGCTGCCGGGCTGGAAGGGAGAGCAGAGAAAGGGACAGGAGCATCTTGAGCTCCTGGGAGGTTCCAAGACCCAACGAGTTGGTTCAGGGAAATCACAGCTTGTCGGTGAGGCCGTGGGAGATATACATGCAGGGCTCGAGATAGGGAGGTAGACGTTGACAAAAAGAAGAGAGATATTTTTCCTTGCAGCTGCAGGTCCTTGAGTCAAGATGCGATCCATGGGAAGTGCCTTTATTGTTTACCGACCCACCTACTCCCTGGATTGTTGGGACAGGGGCTGCACAACCTTGGTGGAGAGACAAGCTCCTTGGAATGTTGGGGCAGAAGATGCATACTTCAATAGGTCATTTATCCTCCTGAGAGGCTGGCAATGGGGGCCTTGAATTTCTATCCTTTTGAGGAGCTGGAGGCAGCTGCCTAATCTGGACCCGGCCCAAACAATGAGCACAATTAAGTGCCTGGAATTCCTACCTTTCACAATGTTATGCATAATTCGTTATAATCCACAGTCAAATGCCTTTGCAAATGCCTTCACTGGTATTAAAATACAGGTAAGCATCTTTCTGGGATTCTCTTCTATCATGACATGATAATGATATCCCTAGCATTTCTGGCAGTATCTCCTTGTTGTATTTACTACAATCATTTTCAATTATTTTCAGCAAAATTTTACTTGTGTGTGGTATTAATGATACTGCTTGATAATTTCAACTACACAATTAAGGATCTCTTCCAGTTCCTCGGCCAGGTTGCTGTCATTGAAATGTCTTGGCAAATAATGCAGTGTTGCATCATTCAAAAAACATCTTAATTGATATTCTGTCAATTTCTGGAAAAGCTTGCTGCTCGCCATTGCTTGGGCTTCGTCCTTCAATACCATCAGTTCATGATCATATGCTACCTCCTAAAATGGCTGACTGTATGATAAATAATTTTGGTACCATCTTTGGATTTCTCTCTTCTTGTTATGCTTTCTATATCACTCAATGTTTTGTCCACAGAATCCTTAAAAATTGCAAGATGAGCCAGTCAGTTTTCAGGGTAGCAATGATGAAACATACAACTTTCCTCTACTTCTTAAATTTCTTCCTCCACCCATTATCATGATCCCAATTCTACCGTATAAATCTGGCTAGACCATAGGATGTACACTGGTACTGGAAACATAGGGAATCCAGGACAGATGATCCTTTCTGGACCAGTGGTGAGGGTGGCGATACCTGGAGGGTGGAGGGAAGGTTGGGTAGAATGGAGGAGCTGATTACAAGGATCTACATATAACCTCCTCCCTGAGGGACGGACAACAGAAAAGTGGGTGAAGGGAGACATCGGACAGTGTAAGATATGACAAAATAATAGTAATTTATAAATTATCAAGTGTTCATGAGGGAGGGGGGAGTAGGGAAGGAGGGGAGAAAATGACGAGCTGATATTAAGGGCTCAAGTAGAAAGCAAATGCTTTGAGAATGATGATGGCAAAAAATGGACAAATGTGCTTGACACAATGGATGGATGTATGGATTGTGATAAGAGTTATATGAGTCCCTAATAAAATGATTTTTTAAATTGCAACTGAAGGCTTGAATTTTTTTCTTCTTCAATTCTTTTCAGATATGTCAAGTGTGGTGTGTTCTTCTCATCTAGCTTTCCAACACTAAGTCTTTGTTCATTTTATAATACTTTTCCTTATCAGCCACCATTTGAAATCTTCTGTTTAGCTCTTTTGGTATCAGCTGGTATCAGCTCTTTTGCTTCATCATTTCTTACATTTGCTTTAGCTCTTCTATGTTTAAGAGTTCTTCTGACATTCATTTTAGCCCTTTCTTTTTAATGAAATTTTTAATTTCCTCGTGTGCAATGTCCTTGATGCCATCTGAAAATTCTTATTGCTTTTTTCACTAGTGTTCAATTAGTATCAAATCTATGCTTGAGATAGTCTCTCATTTCAGGTGGGAGCTACTCAAAGTTGTACTTTGGCTCTCATGACTTGTTTTAATTTTCTTCAGCTTTGACTCAAATTTCCATAGGAAAGTGGGTGGTCCTATCTGCCTGATGGCATTGATTTTTCCATTGTCTCTTTCCTCAGAGGAAGTCAGTTTGATTCCTGTGCGTTTCATGCAACGAGGGCCCTTTGTGTAGTTGTCAGTGTTATTAAAAAGGTCATTTTCCAATGAATAAATTATTGATTTTGTAAAAGTCTATTATATGATTTTTTGCATCAGTTCTACCATGAAATTAATATTTTCCTACTTCTAATCATTCTGTGTTTCCAGATTTTGCATTCTAATCACCAGTAAAGATCAATGCATCGCCATTGCATATTTGCCCAATTTTAAATTGTGCAAATTGTTAAACATTTTAAATTTCTTCATCTTTGGCCTTAGTAGTTGGTTTATAATTTTTATAACTGTCATAATAACTCATCTTTCTTGTAGATGAAGGAATATTATCCTAACACTGACAGCATTGTACTTCAGGATAAATTCTGAAATGTTCTTTCTGACAGTGCATGGTTGCCATCCCTCTTCAATTCGTCATGTTTGCATAGTAGTCAGCTAAAAGGGACTGGCATATGACAATTTGAATCAGACAATCACCTGACCTACTGTGCATCCAAGTGTATCTTTCATTTTTTACTATTTCCGATTTTTCTAGATTCATAGTTTGTCCATTCCACACTCTAATCACTAATGAAAGTTTGCAAATTTTTCTTCTCATCAGCAAATGTAGGTCCTGAAAGCTTGACGGCATCTATGTTTTTGTTGTTGACTCTACTTTGAAGAGGCAGTTCTTCTTTCCTATTTGGAGTGCCTTCCAACCAAAAGGACTCTTCTTTCAGCACAGTGTAAGCTATGTCAGACTGTGATTCAGAAGGTTTTCACTGGGCTAGTTTTCAGAAGTGAAGCTTCTTCCCAGTTTTGCTTAGTGTGGAAGCTCCACTGCAACCTGTCCACTATGGGCATTTGCTGGCAGGTGAAATATCAGTGGCCTGGCATCCAGGATCATAGTAACATGCAAGTCATGTTATAAGACACAAACTGACAGACAAAGGCTGGGAGTGAGATGTATAAAAAATTGAACTTAGCTAAAATTACATGTCTGGTTATATGTCTGCACCAGGAACTTACGCTGTAACTCTTTTTCTTCGCTCTTCAGTCCGCCGTGTGCTATCGTCTGGGCGCTGTAGCATATGGAGATGCATAAGGAGCTCTGACTATACAGTGACAACAGTGCTGTGCTCCCCAACAAAAGGTCAGTGGTGGGAAGCCAGGAATTACTAAAGAGTTTTGTTAGCGAAAGGCATTTTTTCCTCAGTTCCAGATAGTTGATCCTTGTAATATGGGATATATCATGGTTGAATTAATAACGTTAGTCAACTAATAGGCAATTCTTTCACTTGACTCACAGAAAATTTAGCCAAATTCCGTTTTATCCTGTGGCCTGTGTATAATGCCAAGCAATTCTTTTTAGATTTTGCAAAAATTGTGGTGCTCATTCATGTGCACAAATTAGATTAAGTATAAGAAGCTTGTTGGAATTTAATAACTGCAGGATGAATTTAAAGAGCACCACAGTATAACGGAAACAGCATGATGTTTGCATTCTGAAGACCTAGTATCCATGTGGCCATGCAGCAAAGTGTGTTGCTTTGTCCTGCGTTTGGATCCTGGAGCCACCAGCAGCCTGCCTTCTGGCTTGTGCCAGCCTTGGATTTATTCACTTTTGCCAGTCACAAACCTGACCTGCTGACCTTGAATCTGTCTGAATCTGCAGCCTGTGGTGCTCCTGCTGATGCTTGGTTTATCAGCTGTTGAAGCTATGTGAGTTAGGAGAAGCCTCCAACTTAACATCTGACTTGAAACTAACTTGGGCTTACCCATTTCTGCGGCTAAGTGAACCATGTGCCTGATGTAAAGTTATGCCTACATACACATGCAGAAACATCTCTAGTTTGCTTCTCTAGAGAACGTCACCTGACACATGGACTACAAAGCACCAACATATCATGATAATTTTAGCAACTTTATTGAGACATAATTTGAATACTAGTCTAAAAGTATGTATTTCCATGGTTTTTAGTATATTGACAGTTTTGAGCAACAATCTCCATAATCTAAATTTAGAACATCCTCAACTCCCTAAAAAGTAGCCCACACCAATTAGCAGTTACTCTCAATGTCCCCTACTTTTCCCACCTCCATTTGCAAACACAACCTAATTAATTTTTATTGCTATTGATTCAGCTATTCTGGATATTTTGTATAAACATAATTATATAATATGTAGTCTTTGGGATTGCTTTCTTTCCATTAGGATAATGCTTTGAAAAATCATCCATACTCTATTTTATGTCAGTGTTTAATTTCTTTTAATTGTCGAAAGAAACTTCACTGTATGGCTTACCATTACGTACATAGACTCTCAATTCAAGAACCCACCCAGTATAATATTGCTAATCATGCATTTTTTTGACCAAGTTTATTTTAGCACTCAGTGACCCTGGCTGAATGGTACAGACCACCTGGATTTTAGATTTTGTCTTTCAAGGTGGACAGCACTTTTCATAATCCACATCAGAATTATGTGATTTGAAAACCCCACTATGGGACAGGACTTTACCTTAAACATAACTCTTGCAAAGAAAGGAACGTAAACACTCCATTGGAGTTAAAGCTGAAACACCCCAGTGTGAGAAGCAGCAGAACCCTGCAGCCTGAAGTAGGACATTTGGATGCTCGTGGACGTTGGCTCAAATCTCTGGCTTTTGAGGTTTCCCATTAATTGGCAACTGAAGACTGCCATGTACTGGCCAATTTCACCCCACCTTGTCTTCTGTGACATGTGTTAGTCCTGCAGACGTGATTTTCCATTTGTGAATCAATGTGGCTGAAATTGTTGCCCTGTGTCTAGCCCTCATTTTTTTCTTAAGCAGCTTTAAATTACTGAAGTTTATATCCTGTACAAGTGAACATCCCATGTATTTAAGTGTAAAAAGCATTCCCACATATGTATATTTTTCCTTTAAAGTGCTTTAAAGTTTGTGCCATTGCCTAGATAAATTATGCTATTATGAGAATTACCCAATGTCTCATGCAGGTTACTTAAATTATTTCACAGATGGTGATGATTTTGCCTCTAGAGTGGGAACTAGGGTTAGAAATGTAAACATTAGATACACAAATGGATTTTGAACTCACAATCATAAGCATTAATCAAAGGACAAATAGTTTTGATGATGTGGCCCTTTCTCAATACTTGCCTCATGAAGAGCACACTGAAGACAGTGGTGCCATAGCAAATGGTAATGAAGAAATCAGATGGTGCCCAGCTATCAGAAAGAAAAGAGTCTTGGATCTTAAAGGCTTGTCATAAAACAAGCAGCCATTTAAATGAGGAGATGCTCTGTTCACAGTGAAGGCACACACCAGCCCATGTAATCCAAGGATTGTAAATAATAAAATTCAAGCTCAGAAGAGAAGATTGTACTAGAGCTTAACATCTGAGCACGTGGTTTGTGCAAGATGGTGGATAAAAATTAAAGATTAAAAGGTATTTTCAGAGCCTACACAGAATTAGGCCTCCATAGAATTCCCTTGGAAAATTGACCAGCTATATAAATACTCTTCTGCTCAGAGTGCATTGGAGAGTAGACTACTTCAGTACTAGTTAAGTTAAATTTGAATATATTATCATTTGTTTTCCCTTAGACTATTTTAATAGGTTCTAGTTTCTATTAACTTCTGCTTTCTCTTGAATTGAGGTTTTTCTGTGTTGCACTTTGTTGTCATTATCAATTTCTTATGTATGATTTTCTCTATATGAAATATAAGATAGGTAAATCGATAGAGACAGTAAATACATTTATAGTTCTTTAGGGTTATAGCAGAGGAAACAGGGTGGTAACACCGAGCTAACAACAAGGGACACAAGAATGATGAAAATGTTCTAAAACTGATTATGGTGATAATTGAACAATCTTTGGAAAATATATTAAACCATTAGATTGTATGGTACATGATTGATATGTTAACTAATCTGTTAAAAATACGCAGTTGTACAGATACGTTGTTGTTGTTAGGTGACATCAAGTCAGTTCTGACATACTGTGACCCTCTGCGCCATTCTCACAATGGCTGCTGTGTTCGGCCCATTACTGCTGCCACTCTGTCCCCTCTGGCACGCTCCTTCTCCTGACCACCGGTCCAAGGTATGTCAGACGGTCACCCTTACCTCTAAGTAGCACTCTGGTCCCATTTCTTCCGAGACAGATTTGCTTTCCCTTTCAGCAGCCCATGGTGCTTCCAGTATTCTTCTTTGGCATCACAATTAACATGTATCAATTCTTCTTTGGTCTTCCATCTTCAGGGTCCAATTTCACATGCACAAGGCAATTCAAAATACCATGGCTTGAGTCAGCCACACCTTAGTCCTCAAAATGACATCCTTTCCAATACCCTAAAGAAGCCTTCTGCAGCGGATTTACCCAGTGCAATGCGTCCTTTGACCCCCTGACTGCTGCTTCCGTGAGCTTGATTGTGGACCTAAGCAAGACAAAATTCTTGGCAACTTCACTATTTTCTCCATTTATCATGACGTTACCTACTGGTGCGGTTGTGAGGATTTTGCTGTTCTTTGTATTGAGTTGTAATTCAGAAAGAAAATTGCATATTCGTCAGCAAGTGCCACAGATCCTCCTCACTTTCAGCAAACAAGGTTGTGTCATCTGCACATCTCAGGTTGTTAGTAAGCCTCCCTCCAAGCCTGACGCTGCATGTTTTCTCATGTAATCCAGCGTCTCTGATGATTTGCTTAGTAGACAGATCGAATACATATGGACATATGGTGATAGGATGCAACCCTGATGTCCACCTTTCCTGATTTAAACCACACAGCATGCCCTTATTCTATTTGCACAACTGCCTCTGGATCCATGTACAAGTTCTGCATAAACATAAGACGTGTTCTGGAATGCCCATTGTTCCCAAGGCTCTCCATAGTTTTTTTGTGATACACTCAATGAAACACAAGTAATCTTTTTTCTGATATTCTCTGCTTTTAGACAAGACACAACTGACATAAGCAAAGATATCCCTTGATCAATATCCTCTTCTGAATTGTTGGATCATCTTCAGCAACATTTTACTTCATGTGATATTAATGATATTATCTATAATTTGAGTATTCTGCTTGGTCACCTTGTTTTGGAGTGGATACAAATGTGGCTCTCTTCCATTCAGTTGTCCAGGTAGCTGTCTTCCATAGACCAATGAATGCTTCCAATACTGCATAAGCTTGTTTAAGCATTTCAACTGATATTCCATCATCTCCTGGATCCTTCTTTGGGGCTAATACCTTCAGTGCAACTTGGACTTCTTCCTTCAGTACTGCTGGTTCTTGCTCGTATGTTGCCTCCTGAAGCAGTTGATGATGACTAGTTCTTTTTGGTACAGGGACTCTGTATATTCTTTCTTTTGATGCCTCCTGTTTAAGACAATATTTTTTCCAAAGAATTCTTCAATATTGCAACTTGAGGCTTTAATTTTTTTCTTTAGTTCTTTCAGTTTGATATGCTGAGTGCATTATTCCTTTAGATTTTATAACCCCAGGTCTTTTCACATTGCATTATAATATTTTACTTTGTCTTCTCAAGCTGCCTTTCAAATTTTCTGTTGGGCCCTTTGGTTTTAATATTTCTTCCATGTGCCTTAGCTACACTGTGATTAAGAACAAGTCTCAGAGTCTCTTCTGACACCCACATAGACACCCTCTTCTGACACCCTCTTTCCTACCTTTTTAATGACCTTTGCTTTCTTCATGAATGATGTTCTCAATGTCTTCCCACAGCTCATCAGGTCTTCTGTCATTATTGCTCAATGCCAAACCTATAATTGAGATGTGCTAAAAGTTCAGGTGGAGTGAACTCAAGATCCTATTTGGGGTGTCATGGACTCAATTTTCTTCAACTTCAACCTGAACTTAAATATGAGCAATTGATGGTCTTTTCCAATAATCAGTCCCTGGCCTCATGTTAGCTGCTGATATTGAGGTTCTCTATAGTCTTTTCCCACAGATACAGTCAACTAGATTTCTGTGTGTTCCATCTAGAGAAGTCCATGTGTAGAGTCACCATTTGTGTTGTTGAAAAAAGTATATGCTATTAAGAAGCCATTGGTCATATAAGACTCTATCACCTGATCTTTAGTTTCATTTTATCACAAAACTCATATTTTCCAATTATTTCTTTTTCTTTGTTTCCAACTTTTACATTCCAATCACCAATAATTATGAATGCATCTTAGTTCCATTTCAGAATGATGTTGATAAAATTCTTCAATGTCTTTATCATTAGTTTTTGTGATCGCTGCATACATTTGAATAATAGTATTTATTGGATTTACTTGCCTGCAGATAAATATTACTCTATCACAGACAGCATTGCACTTCAAGATAGATCTTAAAATATCCTTTTTGATGATGAATGAGACACTATGCCTCTTGAATCTCTCATTTCCAGCATTGTAAATTATATGATTTTCTGATTCAATAAGGCCAGTATCAGTTAATTTCAGCTCACTAATACCTAGCAAATCCATCCTTAGAAGTTCTATTTCATTTTAGACAAATTCCAGTTTTCCTAGATTCATACTTGTTACATTTCATCTTCCAATTATTCTTGGTGTTTGCAAGTGTTTCTTCTCCTTTTCAGCGGTGCCTCATCAGCAAAGGAAGGTCACAAAAGCTTTACTCCAGCTGCATCACTGTGGTCCATTCTGCTCTGAGAAGGCAGTCTTCCCCAAGTACTTCAGCTATAATGTGAGGGCCGTGCCCTCTGACCTGGGAGACTCTTTCTCTGGAACTGTCTCTGACCATGTTCTGTTGATGTTAATGGGTTTTCCGTATGTGACAGTGCTGTGCTTCAATATATAAGGTATTCAGTGGTTCACTCCACAGAAGCGGACAGCATCTTCCTTCTTGATAGTCTGTGCTTAGTCAGGAAGCTCTGCTGAACTCTGTTTATTGTAGGTGACCTTGTTGGTTTTTGAAATACCACTGACATGGCTTCAAGAATCACAGCAACACAGAACCACAACAGTAGGACAAACTGACGGACAGGTGATGGAGAAAAATGTATATGCACATAAAATATCTTCTTGAACTTACACTCTTTGTGGTTCTAAATTAGTTAATGTTTCTGATAGGTTTTGTGTCAACTTGGCTGGAGCAAGATTCCCAGTGGTTTGGTAGTTATGATTTATCATGTGATCTAACACAGTGTAGTTAACTACATAATGGAATCTACTATGAGCAGCCAGTCTTTGAAACAAGATTAACGTGTTATGCAACATCTTTACTAAGGTCACAGATGGATGCAATGGAAAGGATGTTTCCTAGGGTGTGTGTCCTACGTCCAATATAAATGGGACATTGTGGGAAAGTTTGCTTTGCTTTCTGCTGAATCTGTCTCCTGTATCTGGCTCATCAACCTCTGGTTCTGTGGACTTGAGCCAATTTTCTGCCCTATTGCCTACTGATCCTGGGAGTATTCTGGGCCCCGTCATCTGACCTGCTGACTGTGAATTAATTTGCTTCTGCAGCCACAAGCCTGATCTACTAATCTTGGATTTGTCTGTCTCAGCAGCCACTCAGAAGACCATCATGTGGTCTTCCTACTGATCTTGGAATTACTATTCCCTGAAGCTACATGAGTCAGGAGAAACCTCTAGCCTAGCGTCTGGTTCACAGACTTGAATCCTGCTTGAACTTGGACATGCTCACGTCTATAATTGTTAGGCATTTTCTTAATATAAATACCTTTATAAGTGTCACCAGGTTTGCTTGCCTAGTGAACCCGACCTACACCAATGTTTAACAGATTAAGATTAGAAGACTTTATATTTGGGATTTCTTAATTCTTTGAAAAATCTTCCATAAGTGATTCCTTTTACAGGGATTACAAATGACTAGATATGTTTTAAATAAAGCCATATTATTTTTAAACTTTAAAAATGTCTATCCTTCAACTCTGGGACATTGGCTCCAGGTTTTCTTACTCTAATGTTCAGGGATAGTAGGCATTCAAGCAACATGAAGACTTTAATCAGGGCTTGCACAGATGCATCTGGAAAACGATAGAGGCAGAGATGAATTCAAGCAAATGTGTACTGTTCTTGAAGCCGTAATTTGGTTGAAAGTAGGTTACTTCCAGAATACAAGGTAGAAGAGCTGTTTTAACCTTAGGGGAAAGCAACTTGCTTCCATCTTACCAAGGTGAACCTAACCTATACATTTATCTTTACATAATAAATTCAGTTGCCTCCATTTTAATGTAGCCAGAGTGCATTAAACAGAAGTAAGATACACAGAGTAAAAATCTAATACATTAGATGATTCAAAGATATCTTTATTCTTTTCCAACAGCAAAAACAAATTAATTTGGTTTCTTGCTTTGGCATTTATGAATGCTAATTTAATCACACAAATTTAGACTTCCTGTGAGAGAATTTAAAACCACGTTGTGAACATCATTTTCACATAAGGTTTGTTCCTTTTTCCTGAATTAAGAGGACAAAAAATAAATAAAACTCCATGCCTGTATTAAGCCCCAGGCAAAATGAGCACAGCCCTGCCATCTCCTGTTAGGTTGATTCAGGACTCTGGGGAAGCAAGTCGCCATCTGGACGAGCGTATGCATGGTCAAAGGGAGGCCGGGAGGGTGTCCTCAAGGAGACCCCAGCTGACGGAGCAGCCACCTGTTACCGAACGAGTGTAGGCACATGAGATGGTATTCATCACAACCCATCTGCTTCTCGTCTCCGGAAAGCGGGTACAGTTGACAACAGGAGAGGACTGGCGCAGGGAGGCTAAGCAGACACGTCCAGAAGCAGACCATGGCTGGACGATAAAGAAAGCAGGTGAGAAGGACAATTCGGAAAAATCCCAAGGGGAGTGGCGGCGGATTGGGAGGAGTGGGAGAGCAGGAAAGCCGTAAGAGCAGCTAACCCCAAATCAAACTCCCTGCCATCGAGGCCGTTCGGACGGGTTTCCAGCACTAAATCTACACGTCAGTAGAAACCTCATCTTACCTCCATGGAGCAGTTGGTGGTTTCAAAGTGATCACCTTGTGGCTAGCAGTCTAACCCATGCCCCAGTGGGCGGAGGGCCAGTGTCGAGGATCGGTCTCACGGCGGCAGAACGGGCTGTTCTACGGACCCATTGAACTCGAGGGCCTGGATCCCGAGATGGTGTCTGTGGCTTCAAGATAGCCAGAGAAGCGTGGAGTAATTCAACTCTGGAATAAAGCATGAATATAAAATTCAAAGATAATTTTGTAGCCTCAATAACAAATGGTAATAATATCCAATGTTCACTAGCACTGAATAAATACTTTGCAAATGGTAACTAATTCAATCCTCTGTCATAACCCTCTGAACGAGTCCCGGTGGCATAGCGGTTACTTGTTGGGCTGCTCATCCCAAGATCAGCAGTTTGAAACCGCCAACCCCTCCTTGGGTGAAAGACAGACCTTCTACTCCTGTAAAACGTCACAGTGTCAGAGACCCACAGGAGCAGGTCTCCCCTGTCCGGTTGGGTAGCTGTGAGTCAACATCGAGCTGTGGCAGTGAGTTTGCTTTGCATTATAACTCTTTAAAATAGATATTCTTATCAATCCCCACTTGCAGAAGAGTCAGAGTAGGCTCAGTGAGTTTTAGTAACTTATTCTGAGTCGCAGAAGAAGTGGTGAGGTTGGTTCTGCGCGCCTGGCCATGACCAAGCCACTTTCCTTTCCTCCTCCCTCCCCCCTCTGAAGGCAGAAACGGGGGGCCCTTGGTTAGAGCACCCTGATATTTGGGTTTACACAGACTGGACAGCTTCAGTGATGAAATGTGAAATAATTAGGAAGAGGGCGACAGAAGGAACTTAGGCACAGTAACGTGCTGGCAACAGTGACAATGGTGAGACACTTCCCTTAGTGACTCACAGGCAACAGACATCGAAGAGACAAAAGTAGATTAATGTTGTTGATCCAGAGATCTCATGAGACTGCTCCTAGAGATGCTTAGAAATAAATGTTGGAGAAATAAGATGTTTGAGATGGGGACAGGAAGGAACTGAGGCCTCACAGTGGTACAGGTAAATGTCTGCATGCAGCAAAAGCAGGCGTGAATGTTAATGTGGCCTCATTGCTAGCAGACTGGGGAGGCCTGAGGCCACCTCGTGTGCTAGATACACGGGACTACGGGAGAGCAAAAGGAGAGCAACAAAGCGTCCCCTTCAATCATGTCAAGCACAGCTGCCAATACGTTTTGCTAGGGTAGTTTGTAATCTTCCAATGCCTTTTGGATCCAGGTTTAATTTTATAAATATTAACATAAATATTGAACTTTAAACATACCAGTATATTCAGGGGGCTTAGCCTTTTTGCTACGGATCATGCTCACCATGTGCCAAGTTGTCTACCTTTTTCTGCATTAGAACTGACATTTGTGAACCATGCTTGTTCTCCAGACACGGTTCGATTCAAGCCCTAAGAAGTTGGACCGTGGCCTTTTACGTGTCCCAAAGAGGTTGTTCTTCCTAGGCTTCCTGAGTAAAGTAAGATTCCAATGAGGATCAGGTGACACCAGGGGTAAAAACCGAATAACACTTTCGATCTAAGTTAATATGACTGAGTCATAGGTAACATCCCTGCTCTCCTCATCTTTTTTGGTCATCAGCTGTACCAGGCGATCCTGGGGAGAGGGGCTATAAAAGAGTCTCAAAGGACGAAGTATGAGCAGATGTCCAAGAGAACGATAAAGTAGCACGGAAAGTAAAATGTAGAGATTTATTGACGCATTTTAGCGAGCTGTAATAGAAAATGTGGAAGACCTTAGAGTACTACACTAAAAGAGAAAAGGTAAAAAGTCTTATTTTCATTCAGTTGTGTTCAGTAAATCATGTAGTTTCCATTGCTTTCAACAAGTTCAGTTCCTATAAGTTATTAGTTGTCAAGTGTAATTCATTGCATGCAAAAAAATGTTTTCCTTTACATGTGTAGAAAAATATGTCACATGTATGTAATGTTGTATTATAGTATAGCATATAATCCTATATTTTAAAGTAAAGTTATTTTATAAAAGTAATATAGTTGCTTTGTGTTTATATTTTTATCTTCATTTGAAAGGTTAACAGACTAATTCTATCAACAATCAAACAATGAAATTACATAGGGAAAAAGAATAATATGGAGAGACATCTCATGTTCTTCTAGCTTTAAAGGTAGAGGATATGATTTGAGTGGGAAAAAAATCAACTCTTTTTGTACCTGCTGCAAAAGTATAAAGAAAAAGTTGTAGAATATTATTTATCTGCTAATAGGGATTAAATTCATAATATGCATTTGGCACCTAAAATGAGCTAGGTACAGCGAAGCTACAAAGAGTAGACAATTACCTGCTATATAATTCATGAAGAAACATATATATATATATATAACTAAAATACAAGAAAAAATAAACAAGATTCAACAGTAGGGATCAAATTGCCTATGAACAAATAAAGCACAAGACAAAATTCAACAAAAAAACAGTGCTTTATTAACACAAAGGAAGCAATAATTAATTCTAATTCAGAGTAGCATCGCTCCACAGCAGCGGCAGCATTTGACCTGAACTGTAAGGAGTGAGCAGAATGCTGATGTACAGGGCATTGCAGAAAAGCACAGGCTGGGAGAAATGAAGAACAAATATTCCCATGCGGGAACCAGGGCAGTCCATTGATCCAAAAAGTTCCTTTAAAGAATTGTTTGATGATAACAATTTACAGTTATTTTATTAGAATAAAATATTATCTTATGTCCTTATTTTAAAAATTCTGTACATCATAACTTATTTAGTACTCCTAGAAAGAATGAATCTAAATGAAGATTCTGAGTTCAGAATCCTTTGTCTTATACTTTGTACAGCTGTTTTCCATGAATTGGAAAGGGTCAAAGTACCTCAATGTAAGAAACACAGACATTGGAAATACTATTGAAAAGAAAAGTGCATGGGTACATAAGAAATGTGATCCAGATACAAAGAGATAGATATGTATAATTGGGTAAAGTCTATGTCTTTGACTCTGAGATGCTCATCCACATTGCTGGCCAAATTCAACTCCTAATTTGACAGTAAGATGGATAATTAAAACAAAGTGAATGAGAATTGGAAGTAAAGTAATGAACTTAAGCATATACACGCTGACTTTGTGATCCTATTGGGCATCCAGATGAAAATGTTGAATAATTAATTAAAATAGATTAGAGAGTAGGAGATACTCAAATGAAGAGTTTGGGAAGCATCAAGTAAAAGTTGATATTTGTTACTGTCGCTGTTAGGTGCTATTGAGTTGGTTCTGACTCATAGCAGCTTTAACTACAACAGAAAGAAACGCCTCCCTCTTCTGCACCATCCTCACAATTGTTCTTATGTGTGTGCCCATGTTGTGGCCACTGTGTCAATCCATCTCGAGGACCGTCTTCTTTTTCACTGCCGCTCCACTTTGCCATGCAAGATGTCCTTCTCCAGGGACTGGTCTTTCCCGCTAACATGTCCAAAGTTGATAGTTCATGCAATTCCTTAGGGAGAGTGAATTCGGCTGGGTTCTCTAGAGAAGCAAAACCAATGAAGCTTGCATGCATATAGAAAGAGGTTCTTATCAAGAAGTCTCATACCATTGTAGAAGGGCATCAAGTTCAGTTCAGTTCATGAACATGGGCCAGATGTAAGCTAACCTCCAAAGCTGAAAGAGCTAATGAACAAGAAGCAAGATGATGAAACAAGAAGACCACAGACTGGTGGATGCCCAGGTGAATGAATCTGAGATCAGCCAAATGAATCCACGTTTCAAATGAATCTAATGATTGCTCCTTTGATGGGCAGGATTTTTTTAAATAGGAGGTTGATGAAGCAATGCAGGATCCAAATTCAGCAGTAAGAATAAGCTAACTTCCATCCACTGTCAACTTATACTAAGCACAGGCCACATTCTAAGTGAAACTTCCCTGAGCCATATCAAGTCTGTGACCAGATTAAGTGGTTGCACTTACAGCTACTGTCTGAAAGGTCAGCTGTTCAAAACCATAAGCCACATGGGAAGAAAGACAACGCTTTCTACTCCTGTAAAGAGTTGCACTCTCAGAAACTCCCAGGAGAAGTTCTATCTTGTTCTATAGGGTTGCTAAAAGCCTGCATCCACTCCATGGAAGTGAGTTGGGCTTTTAATTTTATTCTCCCCACAGCTGCTTAAGTGCTTTGTCAAAAATTGAATCGTGGAATTGACCACACTATGTTAGATGGCATCATGGGAGAATCCTGTCCTACTCAACTTGACATAAACCTAACTAGCACAGAGACTACATAAGAGAAAATGACTACAGACAAATCCCAGGAAGCACAGAGTGGAGGAGTTAATAGGGAAAAAGTCAGAGGCAGCAATAGCTAACGGTGACTCAGGGGTGGGTGGTGCCGTCTAACTATAAGCAAAGAGAAGAGGACATAAGCTGACTGAAAAGGGGAGAGAGTGTGTCAACTATCAAGCAGCAAAGCATAAGAAAAACTGAAATAGGCCAATTGAACTCATCAATTAAGAGGTAATTTCGTTGAGAAATCTGAGTAAAATAGTGAACAAATTCAAGAGTATGTTATTCCAAAAATATGAAAACTAGATAATTATTTATAGCAAATCCTAAAAAAATGGCTTTCATTTACCTCCTTGGAATGCACTGCTAAACCAAAAATAGTAAGTAGCTAAAATGACATCCCCTGACTTCAAACAAGAAAGACGTATCAAAAGCACTGTGGCAATGAACTTAGAAAGTGGGCTCAAAGAGATACATTCAAAAGTATATTGATTGCAGATTGGTTCATAGTTTTAATGGAAGTAAATCAGTAGAAGACTATATAAATAAACTATAGTCTGTTCAACAATAGCATATAGTTGGGAAAATTAATGAACTTGTTCAACACTTATCAACAAAGATATATCACAAAACAGTGTAGATTACAAAAAGAAATTTCAAATGGTTCATATATATGAATGATTTCAAAAATGTCTTCAATGTGTTATCAATATTCATTTTTTCATAAATATAGAGTATGGTGGTAACATTTGAATAAGTACATGAATCTGAGAAAATGCAAGCCTGTAACAATCAGGACAGAAAATCAAACAGATTAAAAATACTATGTTAATCAGGGTATATTCCACAAAATCTAGGGAATGTTTCAAATGAAGAGGATTAAATACAGAGAATTAGCTCATTGATGTTAGTAATCTAAGAGAGGAAAACCAGGCTAAACCAGAGCTTAATAAATACAGAAAAGAGAAGTGGCCATTAACTGAAATAGAGGTCAAATTGGGAGCTGTTAGATAAAGGTAGGGGACAAAAGAAACCCCAGATCTCAAATATCATTGGTAAAGACACATTTATTATTTCTTAAACAGGACAACAAAGGAAACAATTCATCCCGATGAAGGAGACCATGAGTGGGAGGTCGTAATGATGCCTAAGGATTTGTAAGAAAATATGAGTGAGCATCAACTTCATGGTAGTGAGCTTGCCTGCTTAAGCAGGACATGGGAGTACAGGGCAAATGGACACAAAAGCATGATTGGCAACACATCAATACATCTGCAGGTGGGAATACAGAAGCAGCAGTAAGACCATGATTGGGAAGCATGCAAAATGCTAGACAGAATTGCTTTTGAGGGCCTCTGACCAGGACGCTCAGAGTATGACTCATGACCATGAGACTCTAGTACCCCATTACACCAAAGACACAGCTAGGAAAGCCCTTGAGGGAAGGCCTTCCCCCTGTTCCTTGGCTAGGGGAGTGTAGGAATTCACTTTCAATGTACCCTGGGAGGAGCCCTGGTAGCTTGGTGGTTATGCCTTGGTCTGAGATTTTTCTCAAAACCACCAGCAATTCTTAGGGAGGAAGATAGGACTTTCTATTCTTGTAAACAGATAGTCTTTGGAACTCAAAATGGCAGTTCAACCCTTTCCCTGTATGGTCACTATGAGTCTACACCTACTGGATGGCAGTGAGTTTGATTTTGTGATAATGTACTTTGTCTCAGAGCAAAGATATATACTTTGCTAGTTAAAGGTCAGAAAGAAATTCAATGGCACCTTAATCTCCCTAGAGACTCAGATGGAGTTGGGGCTTTCACTGTAATGGTAGCCTTCTGAAACCCTAGTGCTTAAAATTTAAGCTCTATACACCTACGCTTATACCTCTCTCCATAGCGTTGTTTCCTAGATCATTCCTGTGTTTCCTTTTACCTTCCTCCTGCCCCACCATCATGCTCACCCTTCTTTTTCCTCTTAGTAATTCCTCTCAGCTAGATTGCTGTTGCTCCAAACCCTGCAGGATCTCTATGTCCTTCTCATTGCTGATTTTAATTCCCTAGTTGTTCCCCTCTCTATGGTGTGGTTTGCTCACTGCTCCCTTCCCCTGCCTCCTTCTCTCCCCCACTTAGCCCACCCAAGTCCTTCCTGAACCATCAGTCCTGTTGCTTTCTCCTCGAACTTTCTTCCCATGCCTATCTTATATATGTAGGCAAACCAACAATATCAGAGACCAAACAAAGAGGAAAAAATTGAATAAAAAGATAAAAGGAAAAAGATAATAGTAATTAGCAAAAAAGAAACCAAAAAAATACATGATTCCAGGTCTGTCTGTTGACCTTTATGACTATTTCCCCTTTGGTCCTGGGGGAATTCCAGGATCTGCCCCTCCTACCCTGAAGTCTATTTGAGGGGCTCCTAAACAGACTTCGGGCCTCTGCTCAAGTCCTCCCTCAATACGAGAACACTTTGTTCTAACAACCTGGCACCCTGTGATGCTCACTCTCCCAGCGCAATCACTGAAAACAAAATGCGTGCGTAAGCAAATGTGGTGAAGAAAGGAGACCCAAACCCATCTGTAGACAATGGGACATGCCCTTACAGAGGGTCACAAGGAAGGGATGCGGCAACCAGGGCGCAGTATAGCACCCATGAAACACACAATATTCCTCCGGTTCCTTGAGCCTTCCTCACCCCCCACTATCATGACCCCAGTCCTTCCTTTCACTGCAGCCTAGACCAGAGTATGTGCACAAGTACAGATGAGAGGTAAAAGCTCAGAACAAAAGGAATCCAGTAACAGAAATGAGAGTAGCAATACCAGGATGGTAGAGAGAAGGCAGGGAAAGCAGGGAAGGAAGGGGGAACCAGTTGCAATGATCAACACATAGACACACACGAGGGGGACTGTGGTAGTTACATAATCTGGTGTCAAGGGGTGGAGTCTAGCCTGTCAATCAGGCAGTAGCTTGATGACCTCATTTGGAGATGCTAAGGAGATAAATAGTTCACTGGTGGCGGTGGCGGGACTCATGCTCACTCCCTGTGAGACCTTTCTGAGAAGCCTCATGGACCTACCCTGATGCAACCAGAACCCTGGGAGCTGCAGAAGCCACATGGAGACCCCTGCCAGCGCTAAGATGCTTACAATGCCACTGGATCCACAAGACTTTCTACCCACTGGCCTGTGATCTTCCTGCATTCTATGTCATTGCATGTGTTTTGTGAGTCAGAAGAGGGCATTATAGATTGGTACCAGACATATGGACTAATATTGGGCTTATGGACTTGATGTGGACTGGGCTACAATGTTTCCTCACTGTTCAATTATTCTTGTATATAAAGCTCTTTCCTATATATACATGAGTGTCTATGAATTTGTTTCTCTAGTCTACCCAGACGAACACAGGAACGAACTACAGAAACCATGGGGAAAGGGAGACAGTGGTTGGTGTAAGATATAAAAATAACAATAATGTATAATTTATCAAGGGATCATGAGGGTGGGGTTGGTGAAGAGGAGCCCATACCAAGGGTTCAATAGAAAGTGAATGTTTAGAAAATAATGATGACAACATATATACAAATATACTTTATATAATTGATGTATGGATTGTTATAAGAGTTGTAAGAGCCCCCCGATAGAATGATCTTTCAATTTAAAATGTTTTAATTAAAACTTTAATATGGAGCAAGTTACAAGGTAAATTTAAGGGGAGTGGCAAATGAAGAGTTCTATTTTGTACATGGTAAGTTTCAATATATGAAACATCAAATTCGAGTTGCCAAATGAAGAAATCGATGTCTGGCATTTGTCCAAGGGCTTACCATGGATAAATGTGGCCATCTCTGTGCATAGATATTAAAGTCAAGACAATGGATAGGATTACTCCTAAGATGTCTAGATGGAGAAAGTAGCCACAGGTAGAGTGCGAGAGCACCCCAAGATTGGGGAAATCTCAGAGGGCATGAGCTATCAAAGAAGTTCATGAAAAGCAGATGAGGGAGTAGGCAGAATATTAAGAACTTGTTATGAAAAAGCAAGGAAAGAAAGTACTGCAAGAAGGAGGAATTAATCAACTGAATACAACTCCCCTTGATGTGATTGAACGATTGAACTGTTCGATTGTATGATATGAGAATTGTGTGCCAATAAAAGTGTTGGGCGCGTGGGAGACTCCTAAGAGGTAAACTGAGATGGAAACAGAGATGTAACCACTGCTTTTTGTGACTTGAGCGGTCGTTTGTGTCAAAGGATTGCTGAGAAGAAAGGCCTGAATGAACAGAACAGAAAGGGATGCACAACTCAGGAGGTAGCTTTGCTTAAGAATAGGCCCCTCACCAGGTTTGCCCTCGGAGAACTTCGAGGGTCTGATGGGGCAGTTTCTCAGAGGCCTTGATGTCCTGCGTGCCAATTGCAACCTGAGGCCGGAGAACATTCTGGTGACAAGTAATGGGACGGTCAAGCCGGCTGCCTTTGGCGTGACCAGAATCTCCAGCTCCCAGATGGCCCTTACACCTGTGGCTGTTACATTCTGGTGCAGGGCTCCCGAAGTCCCTCCGCAAGCTGCATAAGCAACTCCGGTGGCCACAAGCAGTGCTGGCTGATCTCTGCAGAGATGGTTCGTCGGAAGCCTCTCTTCTGTGCACTCTGAAGCTGACCAGCTAGGCAACAATTTTTATCTGTTCGGCTTGCCCCCAGAGGAAGCCTGGCCCGAGACGTATCTCTGCCCCGGGAGCCTTTTCCCCCAAAGGGCCCTGCCCAGAGGAGTCAGTGGTCCCCGAGGTGGAGAGTTCGGAGCACAGCTGCTGCTGGAAATGCTGGTTTTTAACCCACAAAAACGAATCTCTGTCTTCCGGGCCCTGAAGGACCCTTATCTAGATAAGGGAGAAGGATTAGGCATTGGAGTGGCTGGACCGGGACGAAGACCCAGAGATGGAAGAGAACCTACCAATTCCCTTCCTCTGGACACTTGAGTGGAGAGGACCGCGCCCCCTCCTCACTGAGGAGGCATGCTGTGCCTTAGCCTCTGCGCTCATCTCTGTGGCTTGTAGCTACCCCTCCCCTCAGCTTTTGACAGAGAATATTTTCCTGCCTTAATGATACACCTCTTCCCCTCCTTTAGAGACATATTCTCCTTTCTACCTCCTCCCCCAATTTTCCTACCCCAGGGGCTCTGCACTGTCTTCCCTTCGCACCTACTTTGATACAGGAAAAAAGCAAACAAACAGGGAAGTATGGTCTCTTAAAAATGAGGGGGGGTATGGGGGGGAGAATAGGGCTCCAGCTCCAGCTGTGATTGGAGAGGCAAGGACTGATGAAGAGAGAGTTCTGGTCACGGTTCAAAGAGAGTTAAATTGAAGATGTTGATTCCGTGCATAGTAATTATTTGGGAGCCATTTATTTAGAACGGAAGTAGCATATTCAGAACTGCGTGTTGAACTGGTTCTGGTAGAAACGAGCCTGGAGACGGCAAGCGTGCGCGCAAGAGAGGCAGTTGCCCCAAGCCCTGGCACACTCACGGAGTTCTGGCCGTTGTCAGTGAGCCATTTCTGTGAACGCAGTCTCGCCTTTGCCAAGTAGAACTCTGCAGACCTTGCAGAAGCAAAATGCCAGGCCTTTTCCTCTCCAGATGTATTCCAACCACTGCCCTTTGTTTTGTGGCCAAGCACAGGACCATTTGTGCCACCAAGAAATGGGATATTTCTAGGACAGTTTACTTTTAAAAGAAATTCACGTTCTCCGTCATGAGTAGGGACAGAGAAGCAAAAGGACTAGTTCAGGAACCGGGAACTGGAAGCGATGTTTGTACCTCATTGCATGGATAATTTTGTTCAGCGGGATCAGGACAAAGCTCTTCCTTACGATACGGCATTTAACGATGTCCTAAACGCCAACTTTTCCAAAATACTGCACCATGCCATCCCCTCTGAGAT
Organism: Tenrec ecaudatus; assembly: GCF_050624435.1. Taxonomy (NCBI): domain Eukaryota; kingdom Metazoa; phylum Chordata; class Mammalia; order Afrosoricida; family Tenrecidae; genus Tenrec; species Tenrec ecaudatus. Next base: position 554,419 of record NW_027459345.1, on the reverse strand, counting down.
GACCCCCTACTCCCCTGGGTGCTCTCCCTCACTATTTCCTGGTGGAAATTTGGTAATCGCTCGCATAGTTCTATGACCCTAATTACACAAATGATGGGAAGTAGCTGGGATATAAGCAAAGGCTATAGAAAAGTTAATTCGTTGTCAATATTTTCAAAAGCAGAAACGTGTGGCTCCCGTGGGGCTGAGTGACTGCGTGGCAGCAAGTGGGCTGTCGGAAGGCACCCCCTCGTTCATGCCATGACATTCCCTTCTCTGATCCACATAGAGGGTGGGTATGAGTCAGAATTGACTCGATGGCCATGAGTTTGGTTTGAGACTTTAAATTTTCCTTATAAACTTTGACGTACTCTCTATTATAATCCATGTGTCTCCGAATTCTCTATCACTGGAGATGGTCCACAGAATTGGTGGGCTAGAAATTTAACAGAATTGGTTTAACTGGGGGCAAATCGAACTTCAAAGTCTTAGGCTAAAATATTGACCGTTCTCTCCCTTTCTTTAGCCTTCATTCTTTTGATCATTTTCTGCTCTCTAAAGTTGTTTTCTAAAAACACTCATTGTAAGTGGTTGCTGCTGGATTTGGATTTCACAGACTCTTTCGGTTGTTGTTTATAGCTGTGTCTTTTGCTTTTTTTGCGTTATTTCTGTGTCACTGACTAAAATCTCCTAACCTGCTTTATGAGACCCTTCATGATGCATCTGCTGCCTACTGCTTCAGCTTCACCTCTTTCCATTACTCTCTACTTTCCTTCCCACACTGACTCCCTCCACTTTCCCACCCGCAATACATCATGCAGAGAGAGAGAGATCAATTCCAGAAACAATAAATTATTGCAACTGATAGCAGATTACTACATAACCTACATTTCCCTACATTCTGGTAGGGAAATTTTTTATTGCCGTCCTATTAAAAACTCCCTGCTAAAATTAATTTTTCTTTTAAACAAACAAACAAGCAAAAACTAAGTAACAAATTGTTATGGAGCTGATTATAGTTCATCGGTATCCTGCAGAAAGTTGATGAAACTATAAAGCTTTAGAGGAGCAGACAGCCTCATCTTTCTCCTGTGGAGCAGCTGGTGAGTTAGAACTGCCTACTTTGGGGTTAGTAGCTCAAAACCTCACTCATGGCACTGCAGGGGCTCCTGCTCATCAGCACCTGTACATGCAGTCCCTAGAACACTGGATTATAAACTCAGATGCAATCTACTCTTGTCTCATAACAACCCTATATGGGATTTCTGTACGTCTTTATAAAAGCAGGGAACCTCATTCCCCGCCCCCCCCCCCCAGTAGCTCATAAGTCTGAATTGCCAACCTTGCAGTTATAGCTACCCGATGTCTAACCACAGCACCACCAGCCCTCTTCTTATGTGGGTATACAACAAAATACATTGCTGTGTAGGAACGTCTTTATCTTTCTGTCTTCACTGGATAACCAGAACCTTGCAAGCAGCACAAGCAACACAAGTGGCTAAATTAAATAATATCTAAAGTTTAATCCAGGTTGATGGTTTTCACAACTGCATCTCTCCACTGTTGTACATTATACATTACTGCACATTAACTACACAACTTGGACCCTGAAAATTACGGCTCCATTTCATGTCTTTTGATTTTCTGCACTGCTTCGTCTCAAGTCAAAAGTAAATTTTCTAATTATCTCTCTCCCCACCCCCACCCCAGTAGGCACTATCCCCATTTCTGCTCTGGAAATACATTTTCTGATTCCACAATGTGATATAAACTATGATCACAAATGATACTTTTGTAGGAAGCATCATTCAAAAGGAGACTACCGTTTTCTCAGGCAGCACACCTGGATGCTAACACGCCTCTCCTGGGCCCTTACTAAATGGAGCCCGCTCGTGACAGAGTTCAAAGTCCTCAAACACCGAGCTCCCAATGAGTTGTAGACAATCTTCCCTCCTCACAGTCTCCCCCCACCCCTATCTTCTCTCTCCTTGACACACACAAGTCCACAAGCAATTCTTATTACACAAACTTGGTCGGACTTCAATTATAAGAGATGTCAGATTAATGGATTGGGGGTGACACTGTTCCTTTTCCATCCAAGGAACATAGTCAATAGGACATAAATCTCCATCCATCAATGTGCTAGCAAGCAGAGGTTTCTCGGGTCACCTAGGAATACCTTGGAACGCTGTGAGATTATTCAGTGGCACCCTTTATTCGCTTGAGACACAAACGCTACTCTACACTCAAAGCAAAACAAAAAGTCCAGACATGAACAGAACTAAGGAGCTCAAGTTTAATTTCACCACAATTGACCAAATTTAGAGCAACAGAAAAGAAATCTCAAACAAGCCAGTCCTGTAGAATTTAAATTTATCCTGGGCTCTGAACTCTTTTAAGTCGTGTGAGCTCCCTAATCAGAATGCACCGGTGTGCAGAGACCAGACGAATCCTCACATAATCCAAGAAATAAACGGCAAACCCCTAATTCGCTGAATGAATCATAAACATAGTAATTTAATCAAATTACCTGCCTCTTGAAGGCTTATCTTCATTCCTGGAGTGGAATGCTAGTATGCTATGTCTTTATCGTCCTGAAAAAGCCATTTTTATCATGTCACTGCTTAAACCAGAGAAGTGGCTGCTTAATATCTGCAGGAGGTTGCAGGCACAAGCGTCCTTCCACATCTAAGGCCCTTCCAAGATCAAAGTCCAATGGGCATCCATCTTCATCCTCCTTGTTCTATTTTCTTTGTTCCTCCAACACACTGTCACAACTTGTCACACCAGTTTCCAAACAGTTCCACCAGCCCAGTAGTCACCGTCCAGTCTGAGAATTCTTCTCCCGGTCCCTGACACTCTGTGAATCCCTCTTTCCTTTAATTTTCAAATGCACTTAGAAACATACAGAGAGCCAAGAGCAACTATTTACACACCATCCCATCTGTTTAGGGCTTTAAGTTGTTCATTTGTAGAACACTGAAACATCTCCCATGACCATCTTTGAACAGTCGTGTGCTGTGGCGGTTGCTGTTGTAGGTGCTGGGGAGCTGGTTCTGAGTCGTACGTGGAACCCGATGGTCCTCAGAAGTCCACAGAACGGGAGCCACCCTTGATAAGCATGGTAACAGCGTCTGAGACACCGCACACTCGTCACCATAGGATATGTTAGGAAAACATAGGATCTAGATCAAGCTCTCCATTTGACAGAAGACAATCACAGATATTAAGAACTTGCCTAAAATGAGAAATGGAGTCGAGAGAAAAAGACGTTTTTAACCAGAGGCCCTTGCTCGGAATCCAATATCCTCACACTATTCAAGTCAACATCAGGGGTTACCCAACACACTGAACTGTGAATTGAAAATGAAAGCACATGTGATTATACAACCCTGTACCTGTAAGTTTTATTATTCAACAAATTTATCTTGTGTACTTGCTCTATACCAAGAACTATGCTAGGTGGTAGAGATTTAGAAAAGAATAAAAAATGGCTCCTGGAGCCCCGGTGGAGTTGTGATGATGCATTGGGCTGCTAACTCCAAGGTCAGCAGTTCAAACCACCAGCTGCTTGATGAGAGAAAGATGAGGCTTTCTAGCGCTGTTGAGAGTTACAGCCTTAGATTCACAGGGGTACTTCTCCTCTGTCCTGTGGGTCACTCTGAGGCAGCCTGGACGTGGTGCTAGGAAGAGTTTTGGTTTTGCTCTTGCGGAGCATATCCTTGGTTAGATATTGGAAATTAACATTTTTCAATTAAAATAAAAAGGAAGCAAGAAATTAATAACAAGAGGGAAGTTCGGGTTGAAATACAAAACTGAGAGGGGAATGATGACGATGCTAGGGAAGGAGGAGAAGGTCCCTGCAGTGATAGCCTTCCATCGGGGAGGCAGACGGCTTCTTAGGGACAAGTGGATCTTACACAGAAGAATGGAGAGTCCATACCGAATATTGGTGGATAAGGTAGGTAGATAGATATGGAGTTACTATGAATAAAATAGGAGTTAAATTTTGAAAGTTCATTATAGGCAAAGAGCCTAAGAAGAAAGCTGGTATGCAGATAAAAAAATCTTAGTGATGCACTAAATTAATGACAGTGCAAATGAAGTTTTATTAAACAAGCATTTAGTTTACTTCATGGGTAAACCTTACCACACGGATGTGTGTTTATGTATTTATATAGAAAATAGTTACCCAGCCCTTCGGCTTAGGGAGCCCCTGGCCTGGGGCGCCCCAGCCCATAGGCTTTGGGAGCCCCAGGCCAGGGGCGCACCAGCCCTTAGGTTTTGGGAGCCCCAGGCCTGGGGCGCCGCCGCCCTTAGGCTTTGTGAGCCCCAGGCCTGGGGCGCCCCCGCCCTTAGGATTTGGGAGCCCCAGGCCTGGTACGCCCCAGCCCTTAGGCTTAGGGAGCCCCAGGCCTGGAGCGCCCAAGGCCTTAGGCTTTGGGAGCCCCAGGCCTGGGGCGCCCCAGCCCTTAGGCTTTGGGAGCCCCTGGTCTGGGGCACCCCAGCCCTTAGGCTTTGGGAGCCCCAGGCCTGGTACGCCCCAGCCCTTAGGCTTAGGGAGCCCCTGGCCTGGGGCGTCCCAGGACTTAGGCTTTGGGAGCCCCAGGCCTGGAGCGCCCCAGGCCTTAGGCTTTGGGAGCCCCAGGCCTGGGGTGTCCCAGCCCTTAGGCTTTGGGAGCCCCAGGCCTGGTACGGCCCAGCCCTTAGGCTTAGGGAGCCCCTGGCCTGGGGCGCCCCAGCCCTTAGGCTTTGGGAGCCCCAGACCTGGGGCGCACCCGCCCTTAGGCTTTGTGAGCCCCAGGCCTGGGGTGCCCCGCCCTTAGGCTTAGGGAGCCCCAGGCCTGGGTCGCCCCAGCCGTTAGGCTTAGGGACCCTCTGGCCTGGGGTGCCACAACCCTTTTTCTTAGGGAGCACCAGGCCTGGGGCGCCCCAACCCTTAGGCTTTGGGAGCCCCAGGCCTGGGGCGCCGCAGCCCTTAGGCTTTGGGTGCCCCAGGCCTGGGGCGCTCCAGCCCTTAGGCTTTGGGAGCTCCAGGCCTGTGGCGCCCCAGCCCTTAGGCTTTGGGAGCCCCAGGCCTGGGGGCACCCAGCACTTCGGCTTAGGGAGCCCCAGGCCTGGGCGTCCCAGCTCTTCGGCTTAGGGAGCCCCAGGCCTGGGGCGCCCCAGCGCTTATGCTTTGGGAGCCCGAGGCCTGGGGCGCCCCATCCCTTAGGCTTAGGGAGCCGTAGGCCTGGGGACACCCAGCCCTTCGGGTTAGGGAGCCCCAGGCCTAGGGCGCTGCAGCCCTTAGGCTTAGGGAGCCCAGGCCTGGTATGGCCCAGCCCTTAGTCTTAGGGAGCCCCAGGCCTTGGGCGCGCCAGCTCTTAGCCTTTTGGAGCCCCAGGCTGGGACGCCCCAGCCCATAGGTTTTGGGAGCCCCAGGCCTGGGGCGCCCAGCCCTTAGGCTTTGGGAGCCCCAGGCTTGGGGCGCCCCAACTCTTAGGCTTTTGGAGCCACAGGCCTGGGGAGCCCCAGCCCTTAGGCTTATGGAGCCCCAGGCCTGGGGGGACCCAGCTCTTCGGCTTAGGGAGCCCCAGGCCAGGGGCGTCCCTGCCTTTAGGCTTAGGGAGCCCCAGGTTCGGGGCGCCCCAGCCCTTAGGCTTTGGGAGTCCCAGACCTAGGCGCCCCAGCCCTTAGGCTTTGGGAGTCCCAGGCCTGGCACGCCCCAGCCCTTAGACTTAGGGAGCACCTGGCCTGGGGCGCCTCAGCCCTTAGGCTTTGGGAGCCCCAGGCCTGGGGCGCCCCAGCCCTTAGGTTTTGGGAGCCATAGGCCTGGGGCGCCTCTGCCCTTAGGTTTTGGGAGCCCCAGGCCTAGGGCACCCCAGCCCTTAGGCTTAGGGAGCCCCAGGCCTGGGGCGCCCCAGCCCTTAGGCTTTGGGAGCCTCTGGCCTGGGGCGCCACAGCCCTTTGTCTTAGGAAGCCCAAGTCCTGGGGCGCCCCGACCCTTAGGCTTTTGGAGCCCCAGAACTGGGGCGTCCCAGCCCTTAGGATTTGGGAGCCCAAGGCCTGGTACGCCCCAGCCCTTAGACTTAGGGAGCCCCTGGCCTGGGGAACCCCAGCCCGTTGGCTTTGGGAGCCACAGGCCTAGGGCGCCGCAGCCTTTCGGCATAGGGAGCGCAAGGCCTGGGGCACCCCAGCCCTTAGGATTTGGGAGCCCCAGGCTGGGACTCCCCAGCCCATAGGTTTTGGGAGCCCCAGGCCTGGGGCGCCCAGCCCTTAGGCTTTAGGAGCCCCAGGCTTGGGGCGCCCCAGCTCTTAGGCTTTGGGAGCCACAGGCCTGGGGCCCCCCAGCCCTTAGGCTTAGGGAGCACAACGCCTGGGGAGACACAGCTCTTCGTCTAAGGGAGCCCCAGGCCTGGGGCGTCCCTGACCTTAGGCTTTGGAAGTCCTAGACCTGGGCGCCCCAGCACTTAGGCTTTGGGAGCCCCAGGCCTGGTACGCCCCAGCCCTTAGGTTTTGTGAGCCCTAGGCCTGGGGCGTCCCTGCCCTTAGGCTTTGGGAGCCCAAGGCCTGGGGTGCCCCAGCCCTTAGGCTTTGGGAGCCCCAGACCGGGGTCGCCCCAGCCCTTAGGCTTTGGGAGCCCCAGGCCCGGGGCGACCCAGCGCTTAGGCTTTGGGATGCCCAGGCCTGGGGCGCCCCAGCCCTTAGGATTAGGAAGCCCCAGGCCTCGGGGCACCCAGCCCTTAGGCTTATGGAGCCCAGGCCTGAGGCGTCCCAGCCCTTAGGCTTAGGGAGCCCCAGGCCTGGTACGCCCCAGCACTTAGGCGTAGGGAGCCCCTGGCATGGGGCGCCCCAGCCCTTAGGCTTTGGGAGCCCTAGGCCTGGGGTGCCCCAGCCCTTCGGCTTTGGGAGCCCCAGGCCTGGGGCGCCCAAGCCTTTAGGTTTTGGGACCCACAGGGCTAGGGCGCCCAGGCCTTAGGGTTTGGGAGCCACAGGCCTGGGGGGCCCCAGGCCTTAGGATTTGGGAGCCCCAGGCTGGGACTCCGCAGCCCTTAGGATTTGGGAGCCCCAGGCCTGGGGCGCCCCAGCCCTTAGGATTTGGGAGGCCCAGGCTGGGACGCCCCAGCCCATAGGTTTTGGGAGCCCCAGGCCTGGGACACCAAGCCCTTAGGCTTTGGGAGCCCCAGGCCTCGGGCGCCCCAGCCCTTAGGCTTTGGGAGCCCCAGACTTTGGGCGTCCCAGGCCTTAGGCTTTGGGAGTCCCAGACCTGGGCGCCCCAGCCCTTAGGCTTTGGGAACCCCAGGCCTGGTACGCCCCAGCCCTTAGACTTAGGGAGCCCCTGGCCTGGGGCACCCCAGCCCTTTGGCTTTGGGAGCCACAGGCCTAGGGCGCCCCAGCCTTTCGGCATAGGGAGCCCCAGGCCTGGGGCGCCCCAGCCCTTAGGATTTGGGAGCCCAAGGCTGGGACGCCCCAACCCATAGGTTTTGGGAGCCCCAGGCCTGGGACGCCTCAGCCCTTAGGTTTTGTGAGCCCTAGGCCTGGGGCGTCCCTGCCCTTAGGCTTTGGGAGCCACAGGCCTGAGGCGCCCAGCCCTTAGGCTTTAGGAGCCCCAGGCTTGGGGCACCCCAGCTCTTAGGCTTTGGGAGCCACAGGCCTGGGGCCCCCCAGCCCTTAGGCTTAGGGAGCACCAGGCCTGGGGGGACACAGCTCTTCGGCTTAGGGAGCCCCAGGCCTGGGGCGTCCCTGCCCTTAGGCTTTGGGAGTCCTAGACCTGGGCGCCCCAGTCCTTAGGCTTTGGGAGCCCCAGGCCTGGTACGCCCCAGCCCTTAGGCTTAGGGAACCCCTGGCCTGGGGCGCCCCAACCCTTAGGCTTTGGGAGCCCCACGCCTGGGCGCCCCAGCCCTTAGGTTTTGTGAGCCCTAGGCCTGGGGCGTCCGTGCCCTTAGGCTTTGGGAGCCCAAGGCCTGGGGTGCCCCAGCCTTAGGCTTAGGGAGCCCCAGACCGGGGTCGCCCCAGCCCTTAGGCTTTGGGAGCCCCAGGCCCGGGGCGCCCCAGCGCTTAGGCTTTGGGAGGCCCAGGCCTGGGGTGCCCCAGCCCTTAAGATTAGGGAGCCCAGGCCTCGGGGCACCCAGCCCTTAGGCTTATGGAGCCCCAGGCCTGAGGCATCCCAGCCCTTAGGCTTAGGTAGCCCCAGGCCTGGTACGCCCCAGCCCTTAGGCATAGGGAGCCCCTGGCATGGGGCGCACCAGCCCTTAGGCTTTGGGAGTCCCAGTCCTGGGGTGCCCCCACCCTTAGAATTTGGGAGCCCCTGCCTGGGGCGCCCCCGCCCTTAGGATTTGGGAGCCCTAGGCCTGGGGTGCCCCAGCCCTTAGGCTTTGGGAGCCCCAGGCTGGGGCGCCCAAGCCTTTAGGCTTTGGGACCCACAGGGCTGAGGCGCCCCAGCCCTTAGGGTTTGGGAGCCCCAGGCCTGGGGGGCCCCAGCCCTTAGGTTTTGGGAGCCCCAGGCCTGGTACACCCCAGGCCTTTGACTTAGGGAGCACCTGGCCTGGGGCGCCCCAGCCCTTAGGCTTTGGGAGCCCCAGGCCTGGGGCACCCAAGCCCTTAGGCTTTGGAAGACCCAGGCCTGGGGCGCTCCAGCCCTTAGGCTTTGGGAGTCCCAGGCCTGGGGCGCCCCAGCCCTTAGGCTTTGGGAGCCCCAGGCCTGGGGCGCCCCAGCCCTTAGGCTTTGGGAGTCCCAGGCCTGGGGCGCCCCCGCCCTTAGATTTTGGGAGCCCCGGCCTGGGGCACCCCCGCACTTAGGCTTTGGGAGCCCTAGGCCTGGGGTGAACCAGCCCTTAGGGTTTGGGAGCCCCAGGCCTGGGGGGCCCCAGCCCTTAGGATTTGGGAGCCCCAGGCTAGGACGCCCCAGCCCATAGGTTATGGGAGCCCCAAGCCTGCGACGCCCAGCCCTTAGGCTTTGGGAGCCCCAGGCCTGGTACGCCCCAGCCCTTAGGCGTTGGGAGCCCCAGGCCTGGTACGCCCCAGCCCTTAGACTTAGGGAGCACCTGGCCTGGGGCGCCCCAGCCCTTAGGCTTTGGGAGCCCCAGGCCTGGGGCGCCCCAGCCCTTAGGTTTTGGGAGCCATGGGCCTGAGGCGCCTCTGCCCTTAGGCTTTGGGAGCCCCGGGCCTGGGGCACCCCAGCCCTTAGGCTTAGGGAGCCCCAGGCCTTGGGCACCCCAGCACTTAGGCTTAGGGAGCCTCTGGCCTGGGGCGCCACAGCCCTTTGTCTTAGGAAGCCCAAGGCCTGGGGTGCCCCGACCCTTAGGCTTTGGGAGCCCCAGAACTGGGGCGTCCCAGCCCTTAGGATTTGGGAGCGACAGCCCGGGGGCGCCCCAGCCGTTAGGCTTTGGCAGCCCAAGCCTGGTGTGACCCAGCCCTTCGGTTTTGGGAGCCAAAGCCTGGGGCGCCCTAGCCCTTAGGCTTTGGAAGCCCCAGGCCTGGGGCGCCCCAGCCTTTAGGATTTGGAAGCCCCAGGCCTGGAGCGCCCCAGCCCATAGGTTTTGGGAGCCCCAGGCCTGGGGCTCTGAGCCCTTAGGCTTTGAGAGCCCCACGCTTGGGGCGATCCAGCTCTTAGGCTTAGGGAACCCCTGGCCTGGGGCGCCCAAGCCCTTAGGTTTTGGGAGCCCCAGGCCTGGGGCACCCAGCTCTTCGGCTTAGGGCGCCCCAGGCCAGGGGCGTCCGAGCCCTTAGGCTTAGGGAGCTCATGGCCAGGGACCACCCAGCCCTTAGGATTTGGGAGCCCCAGGCTGGGACGCCCCAGCCCATAGGTTTTGGGAGCCCCAGGCCTGGGACGCCAAGCCCTTAGGCTGTGGGAGCCCCAGGCCTGGGGCGCCCCAGCCCTTAGGCTTTGGGAGCCCCAGACATGGGGCGTCCCAGCCCTTAGGCTTTGGGAGTCCCAGACATGGGCGCCCCAGCCCTTAGGCTTTGGGAGCCCCAGGCCTGGTACGCCCCAGCCCTTAGACTTAGGGAGCCCCTGGCCTGGGGCACCCCAGCCCTTTGGCTTTGGGAACCACAGGCCTAGGGCGCCCCAGTCTGTCGGCATAGGGAGCCCCAGGCCTGGGGCGCCCCAGCCCTTAGGATTTGGGAGCCCCAGGCTGGGATGCCACAGCCCATAGGTTTTGGGAGCCCCAGGCCTGGGGCGCCCAGCCTTAGGCTTTAGGAGCCCCAGGCTTGGGGCACCCCAGCTCTTAGGCTTTGGGAGCCACAGGCCTTGGGCCCCCCAGCCCTTAGGCTTAGGGAGCACCAGGCCTGGAGGGACACAGCTCTTCGGCTTAGGGAGCCCCAGGCCTGGGGCGTCCCTGCCCTTAGGCTTTGGAAGTCCAAGACCTGGGCGTCCCAGCCCTTAGGCTTTGGGAGCCCCAGGCCTGGTACGCCCCAGCATTAGGATTAGGGAGCCCCTGGCCTGTGGCGCCCCAACCCTTAGGCTTTGGGAGCCCCACGCCTGGGGTGCCCCAGCCCTTAGGTTTTGTGAGCCCTAGGCCTGGGGCGTCCCTGCCCTTAGGCTTTGGGAGCCCAAGGCCTGGGGTGCCCCAGCCCTTAGGCTTAGGGAGCCCCAGACCGGGGTCGCCCCAGCCCTTAGGCTTTGGGAGCCCCAGGCCCGGGGCGCCGCAGCGCTTAGGCTTTGGGATGCCCAGACCTGGGGCGCCCCAGCCCTTAGGATTAGGTAGCCCCAGGCCTCGGGGCACCCAGCCCTTAGGCTTATGGAGCCCCAGGCCTGAGGCGTCCCAGCCCTTAGGCTTAGGGAGCCCCAGACCTGGTACGCCCCAGCCCTTAGGCGTAGGGAGCCCCTGGCATGGGGCGCCCCAGCCCTTAGGCTTTGGGAGTCCCAGGCCTGGGGCGCCCCTGCCCTTAGACTTTGGGAGCCCCGGCTTGGGGCGCCCCAGCCCTTAGGCTTTGGGAGCCCTAGGCCTGGGGTGCCCCAGCCCTAGGCTTTGGGAGCCCCAGTCCTGGGGCGCCTAAGCCTTTAGGATTTGGGACCCACAGGGCTGGGGCGCCCCAGCCCTTTGGGTTTTGGGAGCCCCAGGCCTGGGTGGCCCTAGACCTTAGGATTTCGGAGCCCCAGGCTGGGACGCCCAAGCCCTTAGGCTTTGGGAGCCCCAGGCCTGGGGCGCCCCAGCCCTTAGGATTTGGGAGCCCCAGGCTAGGACGCCCCAGCCCATAGGGTTTGGAAGCCCCAGGCCTGGGCCGCCAAGCCCTTCGGCTTTGGGAGCCCCAGGCCTGGGGTGCCCCAGCCCTTAGGCTTTGGGAGTCCCAGACATGGGGCGTCCCAGCCCTTAGGCTTTGGGAGTCCCAGACCTGGGCGCCCCAGCCCTTAGGTTTTGGGAGCCCCAGGCATGGTACGCCCCAGCCCTTAGACTTAGGGAGCCCCTGGCCTGGGGTACCCCAGCCCTTTGGCTTTGGGAGCCACAGGCCTAGGGCGCCCCAGCCTTTCGGCTTTAGGAGACCCAGGCTTGGGGCACCCCAGCTCTTAGGCTTTGGGAGCCACAGGCCTGCGGCCCCCCAGCCCTTAGGCTTAGGGAGCACCAGGCCTGGGGGGACACAGCTCTTCGGCTTAGGGAGCCGCAGGCCTGGGGCATACCTGCCCTTAGGCTTTGGGAGTCCTAGACCTGGGCGTCCCAGCCCTTAGGCTTTGGGAGCCCCAGGCCTGGTACGCCCCAGCCCTTAGACTTAGAGAGCCCCTCGTCAGGGGCGCCTCAACCCTTAGGCTTTGGGAGCCGCATGCCTGGGGCGCTCCAACCCTTAGGTTTTGTGAGCCCTAGGCCAGGGGCGTCCCTGCCCTTAGGCTTTGGGAGCCCCAGACCGGGGTGGCCCCAGCCCTTAGGCTTTGGGAGCCCCAGGCTTGGGGCGCCCCAGCCCATAGGCATTGGGAGCCCCAGGCCTGGGGGGCCCCAGGCCTTAGGTTTTGGGAGCCCCAGGCTGGGACGCCCCAGCCCTTAGGCTTTGGGAGCCCCAGGCCTGGGGTGCCCCAGCCCTTAGGATTTGGGAGCCCCAGGCTGGGACACCCCAGCCCATAGGTTTTGGGAGCCCCAGGCCTGGGACGCCAAGCCCTTAGGCTTTGGGAGCCCCATGCCTGGGGCGCCCCAGCCCTTAGGCTTTGGGAGCCGCAGACATGGGTCGTCCCAGCACTTAGGCTTTGGGAGTCCCAGACCTGGGCGCCCCAGCCCTTAGGCTTTGGGAGCCCCAGGCCTGGTTCGCCCCAGCCATTAGACTTAGGGAGCCCCTGGCCTGGGGCACCCCAGCCCTTTGGCTTTGGGAGCAACAGGCCTAGGGCGCCCCAGGTTTCGGCATAGGGAGCCCCAGGCCTGGGGCGAACCAGCCCTTAGGATTTGGGAGCCCCAGGCTGGGACGCCGCAGCCTATAAGTTTTGGGAGCCCCAGGCCTGGGGCGCCCAGCCCTTAGGCTTTAGGAGCCCCAGGCTTGGGGCACCCCAGCTCTTAGGCTTTGGGAGCCACAGGCCTGGGGCCCCCCAGCCCTTAGGCTTAGGGAGCACCAGGCCTGGGGGGACACAGCTCTTCGGCTTAGGGAGCCCCAGGCTTGGGGCGTCCCTGCCCTTAGGCTTTGGGAGTCCTAGACCTGGGCGCCCCAGCCCTAAGGTTTTGGGAGCCCCAGGCCTGGTACGCCCCAGCCCTTAGGCTTAGGGATCCACTGGATTGGGGCGCCCCATCCCTTAGGCTTTGGGAGCCCCACGCCTGGGGCGCCCCAGCCCTTAGGTTTTGTGAGCACTAGGCCTGGGGCGTCCCTGCCCTTAGGCTTTGGGAGCCCAAGGCCTGGGGTGCCCCAGCCCTTAGGCTTAGGGAGCCCCAGACCGGGGTCGCCCCAGCCCTTAGGCTTTGGGAGCCCCAGGCCTGGGGCGCCCCAGCGCTTAGGCTTTGGGAGGCCCAGGCCTGGGGCGCCCCAGCCCTTAGGTTTAGGGAGCCCCAGGCCTCGGAGCACCCAGGCCTTAGGCTTTTGGAGCCCCAGGCCTGAGGCGTCCCAGCCCTTAGGCTTAGGGAGCCCCAGGCCTGGTACGCCCCAGCCCTTAGACTTTGGGAGCCCCGGCTTGGGGTGCCCCAGCCCTTAGGCTTTGGGAGCCCTAGGCCTGGGGTGCCCCAGCCCTTAGGCTTTGGGAGCCCCAGGCTGGGGCGCCCAAGCCTTTAGGCTTTGGGACCCACAGGGCTGGGGCGCCCCAGCCCTTAGGGTTTGGGAGACCCAGGCTTGGGGCACCCCAGCCCTTAGGCTTTGGGAGTCCCAGGCCTGGGGCGCCCCAGCCCTTAGGCTTTGGGAGCCCCAGGCCAGGTACGCCCCAGCCCTTAGGATAAGGGAGCCCCTGGCCTGGGGCGCCCCAGCCCTTAGGGTTTGGTAGCCCCAGGCTTGGGGCACCCCAGCCCTTAGGCTTTGGGAGCCCCAGCCATGGCGCCCCAGCCCTTAAACTTTGGGAGCCCCAGGCCTGGGGCGCCCAAGCGCTTAGGCTTTTGGAGCTCCACACCTGGGGCGCCACAGCCCTTAGGCTTAGGGAGCCTCAGGCCTGGGGGCACCCAGCCCTTCGACTTAGGGTGCCCCAGGCCTGGGGCGTCACAGCCCTTAGACTTAGGGAGCCCCAGGCCTTGCGCTCCCCAGCCCTTAGGCTTAGGGATCCCATACCCTGGGACGCCCCAGCCCTTCGGCTTAGGGCACGACAGGACTAGGGCGCCCCAGCCCTTAGGCTTTGGGAGCCCCAGGCTTGGGGCGCCCCAGCCCTTAGGCTTTGGGAATCCCAGGCCTGGGGCGCCCCAGCCCTTAGGCTTTGGGAGCCCCAGGCCAGGTACGCCCCAGCCCTTAGGATAAGGGAGCCCCTGGCCTGGGGCGCCCCAGCCCTTAGGCTTAGTGAGCCCAATCCTGCGATGCCCCAGCCCTTAGGCTTGGGAGCCCCAGGCCGGTGGCCCCAGTCCTTAGGCTTTAGGGGCCCCAGGCCTGGGGCGCTCAAGCCCTTACGCTTTGGGAGCCCCATGCCTGGGGCGCCACAGCCCTTAGGATTTGGGAGCCCCAGGCTGGGACGCCTCAGCCCATAGGTTTTGGGAGCCCCAGGCCTGTGGCGCCCAGCCCTTAGGCTTTGGGAGCCCCAGGCCGGTGGCCCCAGTCCTTAGGCTTTAGGGGCCCCAGGCCTGGGGCGCTCAAGCCCTTACGCTTTGGGAGCCCCATGCCTGGGGCGCCACAGCCCTTAGGATTTGGGAGCCCCAGGCTGGGACGCCTCAGCCCATAGGTTTTGGGAGCCCCAGGCCTGTGGCGCCCAGCCCTTAGGCTTTGGGAGCCACAGGCCTGGAGCGCCCCAGCCCTTAGCCTTTGGGAACCCCAGGCCTGGGGCGCTCCAGCCCTTACGCTTTGGGAGCCCCATGCCTGGGGCGCCACAGCCCTTAGGATTTGGGAGCCCCAGGCTGGGACGCCTCAGCCCATAGGTTTTGGGAGCCCCAGGCCTGTGGCGCCCAGCCCTTAGGCTTTGGGAGCCACAGGCCTGGAGCGCCCCAGCCCTTAGGCTTAGGGAGCCCCAGGCCTGGGGGGACCCAGCTCTTTGGCTTAGGGATCCCCAGGGCTGGGGCGTCCCAGGCCTTAGGCTTAGGGAGCCCCAGGCCTGGGGCGCCCCAGCCGTTAGGTTTTGGGTTTCCCAGACTGGGGCGCCCAAACCCTTAGGTTTTGGGAGCCTCAAGCCTGGAACGCCCCAGCCCTTAGGCTTAGGGAGCCCCAGGCCGGGGACTCCCCAGCCCTTAGGCCTTGGGAGCCCAAGGCCTGCGATGCCCCAGCCCTTAGGCTTTGGGAGCCCCAAGCCTCAAGCGCCCCAGCCCTTAGGCTTAGGGAGCCCCAGGTTGGGGCGCCATAGCCCTTAGGCTTTGGGAGTCCAAGCCTGGGGCGCACAAGCCCTTAGGCTTGGGAGCCCAAGACTGAAGCGCCCCAGCCCTTAGGCTTAAGGAGCCCCAGGCTGTGGCACCACAGCCCTTAGGCTTTTGGCGCCCCAGGCCTAGGGCGCCCGAGCCCTTCGGCATAGGGAGTACCAGGCCTGGGGTGCCCCAGCCCTTAGGCTTAGGGATCCCTGGCCTGGGGCGCCACAGCCCTTAGGCTTTTGGAGCCCCTGGCCGGGGAGCCCCAGCCCTTACACTTTGGGAGCGCCAGGCCCTGGGCGCCCCAGCCCTTAGGCTTTGGGAGTCCAAGCCTGGGGCACACCAGCCCTTAGACTTTGGGAGCCCCAGGCCTGGGGCGCCCCAGCCCTTAGGCTTTGGGAGCACCAGGACTGAGGCACCCTAAACCTTTGGCTTTGGGAGCTCCAGGCCTGGGCTCTCCAACCCTTAGGCTTAGGGAGCCACAGGCCTGGGGCGCCCCAACCCTTAGACTTAGGGGGCCTCTGGCCTGGGGCACCACAGCACTTTGTCTTAGGGAGCCCCAGACCTGGGGCGCCCCAGCCCTTAGGCTGTGGGAGCTCCAGGCCTGTGGCGCCCCAGCCCTGAGTCTTTGGGAGCCCCAGGCCTGGGGGCACCCAGCCCTAAGTCATAGGGAGCCCATGGCCTGTGACGCCCCAGCCCTTAGGCTTCGGGAGCCCAAGGCCTGCGATGCCCCAGCCCTTAGGGTTTGGGAGCCCCAGGCCTGGGGCGCCCCAGCCCTTAGTCTTACGCAGCCCCAGGCCTGGTGCGCCACAGCCCTTAGACTTTGGGTGCCCCAGGCCTAGGGTGCCCCAGCCCTTCGGCTTAGGGAGCCCCAGCCTTGGGGCCCCCAAGCCCTTAGGTTTAGGGAGCCCCTGGCCTGGGGCGCCTCAGTCTTTAGGCTTTGGAAGCCCCAACCGGGGCGCCACAGCCCATAGGCTTTGGGAGCCCCAGGCCTGGGGCGCCCCAGCGCTTAGGCTTTGGGAGCCCCACGCCTGGGGCGCCCCCGCCCTTAGACTTTGGGAGTCCCAGGCCTGGGGCGCCCCCGCCCTTAGACTTTGGGAACCCCGGCTTGGGGCGCCCCAGCCCTTAGGCTTTGGGAGCCCTAGGCCTGGGGTGCCCCAGCCCTTAGGCTTTGGGAGCCCCAAGCCTGGGGCGCCCAAGCCTTTAGGCTTTGGGACCCACAGGGCTGGGGCGCCCCAGCCCTTTGGGTTTTGGGAGCCCCAGGCCTGGGTGGCCCCAGACCTTAGGATTTGGGAGCCCCAGGCTGGGACGCCCAAGCCATTAGGCTTTGGGAGGCCCAGGCCTGGGGCGCACCAGCCCTTATGATTAGGGAGCCCAAGGCCTCGGGGCACCCAGCCCTTAGGCTTATGGAGCCCCAGGCCTGAGGCGTCCCAGCCCATAGGCTTAGGGAGCCCCAGGCCTGGTACGCCCCAGCCCTTAGGCGTAGAGAACCCCTGGCATGGGGCGCCCCAGCCCTTAGGCTTTGGGAGTCCCAGGCCTGGGGCGCCCCCGCCCTTAGATTTTGGGAGCCCCGCCCTGGGGCGCCCCCGCCCTTAGGCTTTGGGAGCCCTAAGCCTGGGGTGCCCCAGCCCTTAGGCTTTGGGAGCCCTAGGCCTGGGGTGCCCCAGCCCTTAGGCTTTGGGAGCCCCAGGCTGGGGCGCCCAAGCCTTTAGGCTTTGGGACCCACAGGGATGGGGCGCACCAGCCCTTAGGGTTTGGGAGCCCCAGGCCTGGGGGGCCCCAGCCCTTAGGATTTGGGAGCCCCAGGCTGGGACGCCCCAGCCCATAGGTTATGGGAGCCCCAAGCCTGCGACGACCAGCCCTTAGGCTTTGGGAGCCCCAGGCCTGGTACGCCCCAGCCCTTAGGCGTTGGGAGCCCCAAGCATGGGGCCCCCCAACCCATAGGCTTAGGGAGTCCTAGGCCTGGGGCGCCTCTGCCCTTAGGCTTTTGGAGCCCGAGGCCTGGGGCGCCCCAGCCCTTAGGCTTAGGGAGCCTCTGGCCTGCGGCGCCACAGCCCTTTGTTTTAGGGATCCCCAGGCCTAGGGCGCCCCAACCCTTAGGCTTTGGGAGCCCCAGGCCTGGGGCGCCCCAGCCCTTAGGCTTTGGGTGCCCCAGGTCTGGGGTGCCCCAGCCCTTAGGCTTTGGGAGCTCCAGGCCTGTGGCGCCACAGCCATTAGGCTTTGGGAGCCCAAGGCCTGGGGCGCCGTCGCCCTTAGTTTTAGGGAGCCACTGGCCTGCGGAGCCCCAGCCCTTAGGCTTTGGGAGCCCCAGGCCTGGGGCGCCCCAGTGCTTAGGCTTTGGGAGCCCCAGGCCAGGAGCCCCAGTCCTGGGGCACCCCAGCCCTTAGGCTTTGGGAGTCCCAGGCCAGGGGCGCCCCCACCCTTAGGTTTTGGGAGCCCCAGGCCTGGGACGCCAAGCCCTTAGGCTTTGGGAGCCCCAGGCCTGGGGCGCCCCAGTCCTTTGGCTTTGGGAGCCCCAGACATGGGGCGTCCCAGCCCTTAGGAATTGGAAGCCCCAGGCTGCGACGCCCCAGGCCATAGGTTTTGGGAGCCCCAGGCCTGGGGCGCCTAGCCCTTAGAATTTAGGAGCCCCAGGCTTGGGGCGCCCCAGTTCGTAGACTTTGGGAGCCACAGGCCTGGGGCCCCCCAGCCCTTAGGCTTAGGGAGCACCAGGCCTGGGGGGACACAGCTCTTCGGCTTAGGGAGCCCCATCCTGGGGCGTCCCTGCCCTTAGGCTTTGGAAGTCCTAGACCTGGGCGCCCCAGCCCTTAGGCTTTGGGAGCCCCAGGCCTGGTACGCCCCAGCATTAGGCTTAGGGAGCCCCTGCCTGGGGTGCCCCAAACCTTAGACTTTCGGCGCCCCGGCCTGGGGCGCCCCAGCCCTTTGCTTTGTGAGCCCTAGGCCTGGGGTGCCCCAGCCCTTAGGCTTTGGGAGCCCCAGGCCTGGGGCTCCCAAGCTTTTAGGCTTTGGGACCAACAGGGCTGGGGCGCCCCAGCCCTTAGGGTTTGGGAGCCCCAGGCCTGGGGGGCCCCAGTCCTTAGGATTTGGGAGCCCCAGGCTGGGACGCCCCAGCCCATAGGTTTTGGGAGCCCCAGGCCTGGGACGCCAAGCCCTTAGGCTTTGGGAGCCCCAGGCCTTGGGCGCCCAAGCCCTTAGGCTTTGGGAGCCCCAGACATGGGGCGTCCCAGCACTTAGGCTTTGGGAGTCCCAGACCTGGGCGCCCCAGCCCTTAGGCTTTGGGAGCCCCAGGCCTGGTTCGCCCCAGCCCTTAGACTTAGGGAGCCCCTGGCCTGGGACACCCCAGCCCTTTGGCTTTGGGAGCCACAGGCCTAGGGCGCCCCAGGTTTCGGCATAGGGAGCCCCAGGCCTGGGGCGCCCCCGCCCTTAGATTTTGGGAGCCACGGCCTGGGGTGCCCCAGCCCTTAGGCTTTGGGAGCCCTAGGCCTGGGGTGCCCCAACCCTTAGGCTTTGGGAGCCCCAGGCTGGGGCGCCCAAGCTTTTAGGCTTTGGGACCCACAGGGCTGGGGCGCCCCAGCCCTTAGGCTTTGGGAGACCCAGGCTTGGGGCACCCCAGCCCTTAGGCTTTCGGAGTCCCAGGCCTGGGGAGCCCCTGCCCTTAGGCTTTGGGAGCCCCAGGCCAGGTACGCCCCAGCCCTTAGGATAAGGGAGCCCCTGGCCTGGGGCGCCCCAGCCCTTAGGGTTTGGTAGCCCCAGGCTTGGGGCACCCCAGCCCTTAGGCTTTGGGAGCCCCAGCCATGGTGCCCCAGCCCTTAGACTTTGGGAGCCCCAGGCCTGGGGCGCCCAAGCGCTAAGGCATGTGGAGCCCCACACCTGGGGCGCCACAGCCCTTAGGCTTAGGGAACCTCAGGCCTGGGGGCACCCAGCCCTTCGACTTAGGGTGCCCCAGGCCTGGGGCGTCACAGCCCTTAGGCTTAGGGAGCCCAGGCCTTGCGCTCTCCAGCCCTTAGGCTTAGCGATCCCATACCCTGGGACGCCCCAGCCCTTCGGCTTAGGGCACGACAGGACTAGGGCGCCCCAGCCCTTAGGCTTTGGGAGCCCCAGGCTTGGGGCACCCCAGCCCTTAGGCTTTGGGAGTCCCAGGCCTGGGGCGCCCCAGCCCTTAGGCTTTGGGAGCCCCAGGCCAGGTACGCCCCAGCCCTTAGGATAAGGGAGCCCCTGGCCTGGGGCGCCCCAGCCCTTAGGCTTAGTGAGCCCAATCCTGCGATGCCCCAGCCCTTAGGCTTGGGAGCCCCAGGCCGGTGCGCCCCAGCCCTTAGGCTTTAGGGGCCCCAGGCCTGGGGCGCCCCAGCCCTTAGGCTTTGGGAACCCCAGGCCTGGGGCGCTCCAGCCCTTATGCTTTGGGAGCACCATGCCTGGGGCGCCAAAGCCCTTAGGATTTGGGAGCCCCAGGCTGGGACGCCTCAGCCCATAGGTTTTGGGAGCCCCAGGCCTGTGGCGCCCAGCCCTTAGGCTTTGGGAGCCACAGGCCTGGAGCGCCCCATCCCTTAGGCTTAGGGAGCCCCAGGCCTTGGGGGACCCAGCTCTTTGGCTTAGGGATCCCCAGGGCTGGGGCGTCCCAGGCCTTAGGCTTAGGGAGCCCCAGGCCTGGGGCGCCCCAGCCGTTAGGTTTTGGGTTTCCCAGACCTGGGGCGCCCCAACCCTTAGGTTTTGGGAGCCCCAAGCCTGGAACGCCTCAGCCCTTAGGCTTAGGGAGCCCATGGGCTGGGGCGCCCCAGCCCTTAGGCTTTGGGAGCCCCAATCCTGGGTTGCTCCAGCCCTTAGGCTTTGGGAGCCCCAGGCCGGGGACTCCCCAGCCCTTAGGCCTAGGGAGCCCAAGGCCTGCGATGCCCCAGCCCTTAGGCTTTGGGAGCCCCAAGCCTCAAGCGCCCCAGCCCTTAGGCTTAGGGAGCCCCAGGTTGGGGCGCCATAGCCCTTAGGCTTTGGGAGTCCAAGCCTGGGGCGCCCAAGCCCTTAGGCTTTGGGAGCCCAAGACTGAAGCGCCCCAGCCCTTAGGCTTAAGGAGCCCCAGGCTGTGGCGCCACAGCCCTTAGGCTTTTGGCGCCCCAGGCCTAGGGCGCCCGAGCCCTTCGGCATAGGGAGTACCAGCCCTGGGGTGCCCCAGCCCTTAGGCTTAGGGATCCCTGGCCTGGGGCGCCCCAGCCCTTAGGCTTTTGGAGCCCCTGGTCGGGGAGCCCCAGCCCTTAGACTTTGGGAGCCCCAGCCCTTAGGCTTTGGGAGCCCAAGCCTGGGGCGCCCCAGCCCTTAGGCTTTGGGAGCCCAAGCCTGGGGCGCACCAGCCCTTAGACTTTGGGAGCCCCAGGCCTGTGGCGCCCCAGCCCTTAGGCTTTGGGAGCCCCAGGACTGAGGCACCCTAAACCTTTGGCTTTGGGAGCCCCAGGTCTGGGCTCTCCAGCCCTTAGGCTTAGGGAGCCACAGGCCTGGGGCGCCCCAACCCTTAGACTTAGGGGGCCTCTGGCCTGGGGCACCACAGCACTTTGTCTTAGGGAGCCCCAGACCTGGGGTGCCCCAGCCCTTAGGCTTTGGGAGGCCCAAGCCTGGGGCGCCCTAGCCCTTAGGTTTAGGGAGACGCAGGCCTCGGAGCACCCAGGCCTTAGGCTTTTGGAGCCCCAGGCCTGAGGCGTCCCAGCCCTTAGGCTTAGGGAGCCCCAGGCCTGGAACGCCCCAGCCCTTAGGCTTAGGGAGCCCCTGGGCTGGGGCGCCCTAGCCCTTAGGCTTTGGGAGCCCCAATCCTGGGTTGCCCCAGCCCTTAGGCTTTGGGAGCCCCAAGCCTGGGGCGCCCAGCCCTTAGGCTTTAGGAGCCCCAGGCTTGGGGCGCCCCGGCTCTTAGGCTTTGGGAGCCACAGGCCTGGGGCCCCCCAGCCCTTAGGCTTAGGGAGCACGAGGCCTGGGGGGACACAGCTCTTTGGCTTAGGAGCCCCAGGCCTGGGGCGTCCCTGCCCTTAGGCTTTGGAAGTCCTAGACCTGGGCGCCCCAGCCCTTAGGCTTTGGGAGCCCCAGGCCTGGTACGCCCCAGCCCTTAGGCTATGGAGCCACTGGCCTGGGGTGCCCCAACCCTTAGACTTTGGGAGCCCCGGCCTGGGGCGCCCCAGCCCTTTGCTTTGGGAGCCCTAGTCCTGGGGTGCCCCAGCCCTTATGCTTTGGGAGCCCCAGGCCTGGGGCTCCCAAGCTTTTAGGCTTTGGGACTCACAGGGCTGGGGCGCCCCAGCCCTTAGGCTTTGGGAGCCCCAGGCCTGGTACGCCCCAGCCCTTAGGCTTAGGGAGCCCCTGGCCTGGGGTGCCCCAACCCTTAGACTTTGGGAGCCCCGGCCTGGGGCACCCCAGCCCTTTGCTTTGGGAGCCCTAGGCCTGGGGTGCCCCAGCCCTTAGGTTTGGGAGCCCCAGGCCTGGAGGGCCCCAGGCCTTAGGATTTGGGAGCCCCAGGCTGGGACGCCCCAGCCCTTAGGCTTTGGGAGCCCCAGGCCTGGGGCGCCCCAGCCCTTAGGATTTGGGAGCCCCAGGCTGGGACGCCCCAGCCCATAGGTTTTGGGAGCCCCAGGCCTGGGACGCCAAGCCCTTAGGCTTTGGGAGCCCCAGGCCTGGGGCGCCCCAGCCCTTAGGCTTTGGGAGTCCCAGACATGGGGCGTCCCAGCCCTTAGGCTTTGGGAGTCCCAGACCTGGGCGCCCCAGCCCTTAGGCTTTGGGAGCCCCAGGCCTGTTACGCCCCAGCCCTTAGACTTAGGGAGCCCCTGGCCTGGGGCACCCCAGCCCTTTGGCTTTGGGAGCTACAGGCCTAGGGCGCCCCAGCCTTTCGGCTTTAGGAGCCCCAGGCTTGGGGCACCCCAGCTCTTAGGCTTTGGGAGCCACAGGCCTGCGGCCCCCCAGCCCTTAGGTTTAGGGAGCACCAGGCCTGGGGGGACACAGCTCTTCGGCTTAGGGAGCCCCAGGCCTGGGGCGTCCCTGCCCTTAGGCTTTGGGAGTCCTAGACCTGGGCGTCCCAGCCCTTAGGCTTTGGGAGCCCCAGGCCTGGTACGCCCCAGCCCTTAGGCTTAGAGAGCCCCTCGTCTGGGGCGCCCCAACCCTTAGGCTTTGGGAGCCCCACGCCTGGGGCGCTCCAGCCCTTAGGTTTTGTGTGCCCTAGGCCAGGGGCGTCCCTGCCCTTAGGCTTTGGGAGCCCCAGACCGGGGTCGCCCCAGCCCTTAGGCTTTGGGAGCCCCAAGCCCGGGGCGCCCCAGCGCTTAGGCTTTGGGAGGCCCAGGCCTGGGGCGCCCCAGCCCTTATGATTAGGTAGCCCAAGGCCTCGGGGCACCCAGCCCTTAGGCTTATGGAGCCCCAGGCCTGAGGCGTCCCAGCCCTTAGGCTTAGGGAGCCCCAGGCCTGGTACGCCCCCGCCGTTAGGCGTAGAGAACCCCTGGCATGGGGCGCCCCAGCCCTTACGCTTTGGGAGTCCCAGGCCTGGGGCGCCCCCGCCCTTAGATTTTGGGAGCCCCGCCCTGGGGCGCCCCCGCCCTTAGGCTTTGGGAGCCCTAAGCCTGGGGTTCCCCAGCCCTTAGGCTTTGGGAGCCCTAGGCCTGGGGTGCCCCAGCCCTTAGGCTTTGGGAGCCCCAGGCTGGGGCGCCCAAGCCTTTAGGCTTTGGGACCCACAGGGATGGGGCGCACCAGCCCTTAGGGTTTGGGAGCCCCAGGCCTGGGGGGCCCCAGCCCTTAGGATTTGGGAGCCCCAGGCTGGGACGCCCCAGCCCATAGGTTATGGGAGCCCCAAGCCTGCGACGACCAGCCCTTAGGCTTTGGGAGCCCCAGGCCTGGTACGCCCCAGCCCTTAGGCGTTGGGAGCCCCAAGCATGGGGCGCCCCAACCCATAGGCTTAGGGAGCCCTAGGCCTGGGGCGCCTCTGCCCTTAGGCTTTTGGAGCCCCAGGCCTGGGGCGCCCCAGCCCTTAGGCTTAGGGAGCCTCTGGCCTGCGGCGCCACAGCCCTTTGTTTTAGTGAGCCCCAGGCCTAGGGCGCCCCAACCCTTAGGCTTTGGGAGCCCCAGGCCTGGGGCGCCCCAGCCCTTAGGCTTTGGGTGCCCCAGGTCTGGGGTGCCCCAGCCCTTAGGCTTTGGGAGCTCCAGGCCTGTGGCGCCACAGCCATTAGGCTTTGGGAGCCCAAGGCCTGGGGCGCCGCCGCCCTTAGTTTTAGGGAGCCACTGGCCTGCGGAACCCCAGCCCTTAGGCTTTGGGAGCCCCAGGCCTGGGGCGCCCCAGTGCTTAGGCTTTGGGAGCCCCAGGCCAGGAGCCCCAGTCCTGGGGCACCCCAGCCCTTAGGCTTTGGGAGTCCCAGGCCAGGGGCGCCCCCGCCCTTAGGTTTTGGGAGCCCCAGGCCTGGGACGCCAAGCCCTTAGGCTTTGGGAGCCCCAGGCCTGGGGCGCCCCAGTCCTTAGGCTTTGGGAGCCCCAGACATGGGGCGTCCCAGCCCTTAGGATTTGGAAGCCCCAGGCTGGGACGCCCCAGGCCATAGGTTTTGGGAGCCCCAGGCCTGGGGCGCCTAGCCCTTAGAATTTAGGAGCCCCAGGCTTGGGGCGCCCCAGTTCTTAGACTTTGGGAGCCACAGGCCTGGGGCCCCCCAGCCCTTAGGCTTAGGGAGCACCAGGCCTGGGGGGACACCGCTCTTCGGCTTAGGGAGCCCCATCCTGGGGAGTCCCTGCCCTTAGGCTTTGGAAGTCCTAGACCTGGGCGCCCCAGCCCTTAGGCTTTGGGAGCCCCAGGCCTGGTACGCCCCAGCATTAGGCTTAGGGAGCCCCTGCCTGGGGTGCCCCAACCCTTAGACTTTCGGCGCCCCGGCCTGGGGCGCCCCAGCCCTTTGCATTGTGAGCCCTAGGCCTGGGGTGCCCCAGCCCTTAGGCTTTGGGAGCCGCAGGCCTGGGGCTCCCAAGCTTTTAGGCTTTGGGACCCACAGGGCTGGGGCGCCCCAGGCCTTAGGGTTTGGGAGCCCCAGGCCTGGGGGGCCCCAAGCCTTAGGATAAGGGAGCCCCAGGCTGGGACGCCCCAGCCCTTAGGCTTTGGGAGCCCCAGGCCTGGGTCGCCCCAGCCCTTAGGATTTGGGAGCCCCAGGCTGGGACGCCCCAGCCCATAGGTTTTGGGAGCCCCAGGCCTGGGACGCCAAGCCCTTAGGCTTTGGGAGCCCCAGGCCTTGGGCGCCCAAGCCCTTAGGCTTTGGGAGCCCCAGACATGGGGCGTCCCAGCACTTAGGCTTTGGGAGTCCCAGACCTGGGCGCCCCAGCCCTTAGGCTTTGGGAGCCCCAGGCCTGGTTCGCCCCAGCCCTTAGACTTAGGGAGCCCCTGGCCTGGGACACCCCAGCCCTTTGGCTTTGGGAGCCACAGGCCTAGGGCGCCCCAGCTTTCGGCATAGGGAGCCCCAGGCCTGGGGCGCCCCCCGTCCTTAGACTTTGGGAGCCACGGCCTGGGGTGCCCCAGCCCTTAGGCTTTGGGAGCCCTAGGCCTGGGGTGCCCCAGCCCTTAGGCTTTGGGAGCCCCAGGCTGGGGCGCCCAAGCTTTTAGGCTTTGGGACCCACAGGGCTGGGGCGCCCCAGCCCTTAGGCTTTGGGAGACCCAGGCTTGGGGCACCCCAGCCCTTAGGCTTTCGGAGTCCCAGGCCTGGGGAGCCCCTGCCCTTAGGCTTTGGGAGCCCCAGGCCAGGTACGCCCCAGCCCTTAGGATAAGGGAGCCCCTGGCCTGGGGCGCCCCAGCCCTTAGGGTTTGGGAGCCCCAAGCTTGGGGCACCCCAGCCCTTAGGCTTTGGGAGCCCCAGCCATGGTGCCCCAGCCCTTAGACTTTGGGAGCCCCAGGCCTGGGGCGCCCAAGCGCTTAGGCATGTGGAGCCCCACACCTGGGGCGCCACAGCCCTTAGGCTTAGGGAACCTCAGGCCTGGGGGAACCCAGCCCTTCGAATTAGGGTGCCCCAGGCCTGGGCGTCACAGCCCTTAGGCTTAGGGAGCCCAGGCCTTGCGCTCCCCAGCCCTTAGGCTTAGGGATCCCATACCCTGGGACGCCCCAGCCCTTCGGCTTAGGGCACGACAGGACTAGGGCGCCCCAGCCCTTAGGCTTTGGGAGCCCCAGGCTTGGGGCACCCCAGCCCTTAGGCTTTGGGAGTCCCAGGCCTGGGGCGCCCCAGCCCTTAGGCTTTGGGAGCCCCAGGACAGGTACGCCCCAGCCCTTAGAATAAGGGAGCCCCTGGCCTGGGGCGCCCCAGCCCTTAGGCTTAGTGAGCCCAATCCTGCGATGCCCCAGCCCTTAGGCTTGGGAGCCCCAGGCCGGTGCGCCCCAGCCCTTAGGCTTTAGGGGCCCCAGGCCTGGGGCGCCCCAGCCCTTAGGCTTTGGGAACCCCAGGCCTGGGGCGCTCCAGCCCTTATGCTTTGGGAGCACGATGCCTGGGGCGCCAAAGCCCTTAGGATTTGGGAGCTCCAGGCTGGGACGCCTCAGCCCATAGGTTTTGGGAGCCCCAGGCCTGTGGCGCCCAGCCCTTAGGCTTTGGGAGCCACAGGCCTGGAGCGCCCCAGCCCTTAGGCTTAGGGAGCCCCAGGCCTGGGGGGACCCAGCTCTTTGGCTTAGGGATCCCCAGGGCTGGGGCGTCCCAGGCCTTAGGCTTAGGGAGCCCCAGGCCTGGGGCGCCCCAGCCGTTAGGTTTTGGGTTTCCCAGACCTGGGGCGCCCCAACCCTTAGGTTTTGGGAGCCCCAAGCCTGGAACGCCCCAGCCCTTAGTCTTAGGGAGCCCATGGGCTGGGGCGCCCCAGCCCTTAGGCTTTGGGAGCCCCAATCCTGGGTTGCTCCAGCCCTTAGGCTTTGGGAGCCCCAGGCCGGGGACTCCCCAGCCCTTAGGCCTAGGGAGCCCAAGGCCTGCGATGCCCCAGCCCTTAGGCTTTGGAAGCCCCAAGCCTCAAGCGCCCCAGCCCTTAGGCTTAGGGAGCCCCAGGTTGGGGCGCCATAGCCCTTAGGCTTTGGGAGTCCAAGCCTGGGGCGCACAAGCCCTTAGGCTTTGGGAGCCCAAGACTGAAGCGCCCCAGCCCTTAGGCTTAAGGAGCCCCAGGCTGTGGCGCCACAGCCCTTAGGCTTTTGGCGCCCCAGGCCTAGGGCGCCCGAGCCCTTCGGCATAGGGAGTACCAGGCCTGGGGTGCCCCAGCCCTTAGGCTTAGGGATCCCTGGCCTGGGGCGCCCCAGCCCTTAGGCTTTTGGAGCCCCTGGCCGGGGAGCCCCAGCCCTTAGACTTTGGGAGCCCCAGGCCTGGGGCGCCCCAGCCCTTAGGCTTTGGGAGCCCAAGCCTGGGGCGCCCCAGCCCTTAGGCTTTGGGAGCCCAAGCCTGGGGCGCACCAGCCCTTAGACTTTGGGAGCCCTGGCCTGTGGCGCCCCAGCCCTTAGGCTTTGGGAGCCCCAGGACTGAGGCACCCTAAACCTTTGGCTTTGGGAGCCCCAGGTCTGGGCTCTCCAGCCCTTAGGCTTAGAGAGCCACAGGCCTGGGGCGCCCCAACCCTTAGACTAAGGGGGCCTCTGGCCTGGGGCACCACAGCACTTTGTCTTAGGGAGCCCCAGACCTGGGGTGCCCCAGCCCTTAGGCTTTGGGAGGCTCAGGCCTTGGGCGCCCCAGCCCTTAGGTTTAGGGAGCCGCAGGCCTCGGAGCACCCAGGCCTTAGGCTTTTGGAGCCCCAGGCCTGAGGCGT
Organism: Tenrec ecaudatus; assembly: GCF_050624435.1. Classification (NCBI taxonomy): domain Eukaryota; kingdom Metazoa; phylum Chordata; class Mammalia; order Afrosoricida; family Tenrecidae; genus Tenrec; species Tenrec ecaudatus. The sequence goes on along the minus strand of NW_027459345.1, from coordinate 527,864 downwards.
CCCAGCCCTTAGGCTTAGGGAGCCCCAGGCCTGGAATGCCCCAGCCCTTAGGCTTAGGGAGCCCCTGGGCTGGGGCGCCCTAGCCCTTAGGCTTTGGGAGCCCCAATCCTGGGTTGCCCCAGCCCTTTGGCTTTGGGAGCCCCAAGCCTGGGGCGCCCAGCCCTTAGGCTTTAGGAGCCCCAGGCTTGGGGCGCCCCGGCTCTTAGGCTTTGGGAGCCACAGGCCTGGGGCCCCCCAGCCCTTAGGCTTAGGGAGCACGAGGCCTGGGGGGACACAGCTCTTCGGCTTAGGGAGCCCAAGGCCTGGGGCGTCCCTGCCCTTAGGCTTTGGAAGTCCTAGACCTGGGCCCCCCAGCCCTTAAGCTTTGGGAGCCCCAGGCCTGGTACGCCCCAGCCCTTAGGCTTATGGAGCCCCTGGCCTGTGGTGCCCCAATCCTTAGACTTTGGGAGCCCCGGCCTGGGGCGCCCCAGCCCTTTGCTTTGGGAGCCCTAGGCCTGGGGTGCCCCAGCCCTTAGGCTTTGGGAGCCCCAGGCCTGGAGCTCCCAAGCTTTTATGCTTTGGGACCCACAGGGCTGGGGCGCCCTAGCCCTTAGGCTTTGGGAGCCCCAGGCCTGGTACGCCCCAGCCCTTAGGCTTAGGGAGCCCCTGGCCTGGGGTGCCCCAACCCTTAGACTTTGGGAGCCCCGGCCTGGGGCACCCCAGCCCTTTGCTTTGGGAGCCCCAGGCCTGGGGCTCCCAAGCTTTTAGGCTTTGGGACCCACAGGGTTGGGGCGCCCCAGCCCTTAGGGTTTGGGAGCCCCAGGCCTGGAGGGCCCCAGGCCTTAGAATTTGGGAGCCCCAGGCTGGGACGCCCCAGCCCTTAGGCTTTGGGAGCCCCAGGCCTGGGGTGCCCCAGCCCTTAGGATTTGGGAGCCCCAGGCTGGGACGCCCCAGCCCATAGGTTTTGGGAGCCCCAGGCCTGGGACGCCAAGCCCTTAGGCTTTGGGAGCCCCAGGCCTGGGGCGCCCCAGCCCTTAGGCTTTAGGAGCCGCAGACATGGGGCGTCCCAGCACTTAGGCTTTGGGAGTCCCAGACCTGTGCGCCCCAGCCTTTAGGCTTTGGGAGCCCCAGGCCTGGTTCGACCCAGCCCATAGACTTAGGGAGCCCCTGGCCTGGGGCACCCCAGCCCTTTGGCTTTGGGAGCCACAGGCCTAGGGCGCCCCAGGTTTCGGCATAGGGAGCCCCAGGCCTGGGGCGCCCCAGCCCTTAGGATTTGGGAGCCCCAGGCTGGGACGCCGCAGCCCATAGGTTTTGGGAGCCCCAGGCCTGGGGCGCCCAGCCCTTAGGCTTTAGGATCCCCAGGCTTGGGGCACCCAGCTCTTAGGCTTTGGGAGCCACAGGCCTGGGGCCCCCCCGCCTTTAGGCTTAGGGAGCACCAGGCCTGGGGGGACACAGCTCTTCGGCTTAGGGAGCCCCAGGCCTGGGGCGTCCCTGCCCTTAGGCTTTGGGAGTCCTAGACCTGGGCGCCCCAGCCCTTAGGCTTTGGGAGCCCCAGGCCTGGTACGCCCCAGCCCTTAGGCTTAGGGAGCCCCTGTATTGGGGCGCCCCATCCCTTAGGCTTTGGGAGCCCCAGGCCTGGGGCGCCCCAGTCCTTAGGTTTTGTGAGCCCTAGGCCTGGGGCGTCCCTGCCCTTAGGCTTTGGGAGCCCAAGGCCTGGGGTGCCCCTGCCCTTAGGCTTAGGGAGCCCCAGACCGGGGTCGCCCCAGCCCTTAGGCTTTGGGAGCGCCAGGCCCGGGGCGCCCCAGCGCTTAGGCTTTGGGAGGCCCAGGCCTGGGGCGCCCCCGCCCTTAGACTTTGGGAGCCCCATCCTGGGGTGCCCCAGCCCTTAGGCTTTCGGAGCCCTAGGCCTGGGGTGCCCCAGCCCTTAGGCTTTGGGAGCCCCAGGCTGGGGCGCCCAAGCCTTTAGTCTTTGGGACCCACAGGGCTGGGGCGCCCCAGCCCTTAGGGTTTGGGAGCCCCAGGCTTGGGGCACCCCAGCCCTTAGGCTTTGGGAATCCCAGGCCTGGGGAGCCCCAGCCCTTAGGCTTTGGGAGCCCCAGGCCAGGTACGCCCCAGCCCTTAGGATAAGGGAGCCCCTGGCCTGGGGCGCCCCAGCCCTTAGGGTTTGGGAGCCCCAGGCTTGGGGCACCCCAGCCCTTAGGCTTTGGGAGCCCCAGCCATGGCGCCCCAGCCCTTAGACTTTGGGAGCCCCAGGCCTGGGGCGCCCAAGCGCTTTGGCTTTTGGAGCCCCAGACCTGGGGCGCCACAGCCCTTAGGCTTAGGGCACGACAGGACTAGGGCGCCCCAGCCCTTCGACTTAGGGTGCCCCTGGCCTGGGGCGTCCCAGCCCTTAGGCTTAGGGAGCCCCAGGCCTGGCGCTCCCCAGCCCTTAGGGTTAGGGATCCCATACCCTGGGACGCCCCAGCCCTTCGGCTTAGGGCACGACAGGACTAGGGCGCCCCAGCCCTTAGGCTTTGGGAGCCCCAGGCCTGGCGCTCCCCAGCCCTTAGGCTTAGGGATCCCATACCCTGGGACGCCCCAGCCCTTCGGCTTAGGGCACGACAGGACTAGGGCGCCCCAGCCCTTAGGCTTTGGGAGCCCCAGGCTTGGGGCACCCCAGCCCTTAGGCTTTGGGAATGCCAGGCCTGGGGCGCCCCAGCCCTTAGACTTTGGGAGCCCCAGGCCAGGTACGCCCCAGCCCTTAGGATAAGGGGGCCCCTGGCCTGGGGCGCCCCAGCCCTTAGGCTTAGTGAGCCCAATCCTGCGATGCCCCAGCCCTTAGGCTTGGGAGCCCCAGGCCGGTGCACCCCAGCCCTTAGGCTTTAGGGGCCCCAGGCCTGGGGCACCCCAGCCCTTAGGCTTTGGGAACCCCAGGCCTGGGGCGCTCCAGCCCTTACGCTTTGGGAGCCCCATGCCTGGGGCGCCAGAGCCCTTAGGATTTGGGAGCCCCAGGCTGGGACGCCTCAGCCCATAGGTTTTGGGAGCCCCAGGCCTGTGGCGCCCAGCCCTTAGGCTTTGGGAGCCACAGGCCTGGAGCGCCCCAGCCCTTAGGCTTAGGGTACCCCAGGCCTGGGGGGACCCAGCTCTTTGGCTTAGGGATCCCCAGGGCTGAGGCGTCCCAGGCCTTAGGCTTAGGGAGCCCCAGGCCTGGGGCGGCCCAGCCGTTAGGTTTTGGGTTTCCCAGACCTGGGGCGCCCCAACCCTTAGGTTTTGGGAGCCCCAAGCCTGGAACGCCCCAGCCCTTCGGCTTAGGGAGCCCATGGGCTGGGGCGCCCCAGCCCTTAGGCTTTGGGAGCCCCAATCCTGGGTTGCTCCAGCTCTTAGGCTTTGGGAGCCCCAGGCCGGGGACTCCCCAGCCCTTAGGCCTAGGGAGCCCAAGGCCTGCGATGCCCCAGCCCTTAGGCTTTGGGAGCCCCAAGCCTCAAGCGCCCCAGCCCTTAGGCTTAGGGAGCCCCAGGTTGGGGCGCCATAGCCCTTAGGCTTTGGGAGTCCAAGACTGAAGCGCCCCAGCCCTTAGGCTTAAGGAGCCCCAGGCTGTGGCGCCACAGCCCTTAGGCTTTTGGCGCCCCAGGCCTAGGGCGCCCGAGCCCTTCGGAATAGGGAGTACCAGGCCTGGGGTGCCCCAGCCCTTAGGCTTAGGGATCCCTGGCCTGGGGCGCCCCAGCCCTTAGGCTTTTGGAGCCCCTGGCCGGGGAGCCCCAGCCCTTAGACTTTGGGAGCCCCAGGCCTGGGGCGCCCCAGCCCTTAGGGTTTGGGAGCCCAAGCCTGGGGCGCCCCAGCCCTTAGGCTTATGGAGCCCAAGCCTGGGGCGCACCAGCCCTTAGACTTTGGGGGCCCCAGGCCTGTGGCGCCCCAGCCCTTAGGCTTTGGGAGCCCCAGGACTGAGGCACCCTAAACCTTTGGCTTTGGGAGCCCCAGGCCTGGGCTCTTCAGCCCTTAGGTTTAGGGAGCCACAGGCCTGTGGCGCCCCAGCCCTGAGTCTTTGGGAGCCCCAGGCCTGGGGGCACCCAGCCCTTAGGCATAGGGAGCCCATGGCCTGTGACGCCCCAGCCCTTAGGCTTCGGGAGCCCAAGGCCTGTGATGCCCCAGCACTTGGGGTTTGGGAGCCCCAGGCCTGGGGGGTCCCAGCCCTTAGTCTTACGCAGCCCCAGGCCTGGTGCGCCACAGCCCTTAGGCTTTGGGTGCCCCAGGCCTAGGGTGCCCCAGCCCTTCGGCTTAGGGAGCCCCAGCCTTGGGGCCCCCAAGCCCTTAGGTTTAGGGAGCCCCTGGCCTGGGGCGCCTCAGTCTTTAGGCTTTGGAAGCCCCAACCGGGGCGCCACAGCCCATAGGCTTTGGGAGCCCCAGGCCTGGGGCGCCCCAGCGCTTAGGCTTTGGGAGCCCCACGCTTGGGGCGCCCCAGCCCTTAGGCTTAGGGGGCCCCAGGCCTGGGGGCACCCAGCCTTTCGGAGCCCCAGGCCTGGGGCTTCCCAGCCCTTAGGCATATGGAGCCCCAGGCCTGGGGCGCCCCAGCCCTTAGGCTTAGGGAACGCAAGGCCTGCGACGCCCCAGCCCTTAGGCTTTGGGAGCCCCAGCCTGTGGCACCCCAGCCCTTAGGTTTGGAAATCCCAGGCCTGGTACGCCCCAGCCCTTAGGTTTAGGGAGCCCCTGGCCTCGGGCGACCCATCCCTTAGGCTTTGGGAGCCCCAGGCCTGGGGCGCCCCAGCCCTTAGGCTTTGGGAGCCCCAGGCTTGCGACGCCCCCCCTTAGGCTTTGGGAGCCCCAGGCCTTGGGCACCCCAGCACTTTGGCTTACGGAGCCCCAGGCCTGGGGCGCCAAAGCCCTTAGGCTTTGGGTGCCCCAGGCCTAGGGCGCCCCAGCCTTTCGGCTTAGGGAGCCCCAGGCCTGGGGCGCCCCAGCCCTTAGGCTTTGGGAGCCCCAGCCGTGGCGCCCCAGCCCTTAGCCTTTGGGAGCCCCAGGCCTTAGGTGCCCAAGCGCTTAGGCTTTTGGAGCCCCACGCCTGTTGCGCCACAGCCCTTAGGCTTTGGGAGCCTCAGGCCTGGGGGCACCCAACCCTTCGACTTAGGGTGCCCCAGGCCTGGGGCGTCCCAGCCCTTAGGCTTAGGGATCCCATACCCTGGTACACCCCAGCCCTTCGGCTTAGGGCACAACAGGACTAGGGCGCCCCAGCCCTTAGGCTTTGGGAGCATCAGATTTGGGGCGCCCCATTCCTTAGGCTTTGGGAGCCCCAGGCCAGGGGCACCCCAGCCCTTAGGCTTCGGGAGCCCAAGGCCTGCGACGCCCCAGCCCTTCGGCTTAGGGAGCCCCACGCCTGGGGCGCCCCAGCCCTTAGGCTTGGGAGCCCCATCGGGGCGCCCCAGCCCTTAGGCTTTGGGAGCCCCAGGCCTGTGGCGCCCCAGCTCTTAGGCTTTCGGAGCCTCACGTCTGGGGCGCCTCAGCCCTTAGGCTTAGGGAGCCCCAAGCCTGGGGGGCCCAGCTCTTCGGCTTAGGGAGCCCAAGGCCTGAGTCGTCCCTGCCCTTAGGCTTAGGGAGCCTAAGGCCTGCGACGCCCCCCCTTAGGCTTAGGGATCCCTGGCCTGGGGCGCCCCAGGCTTAGGCTTTTGGAGCCCCTGGCCGGGGCGCCCCAGCCCTTAGACTTTGGGAGCCCCAGACCTGGGGCGCCCCAGCCCTTAGGCTTTGGGAGCCCAAGGCTGGGGCGCACCAGCCCTTAGATTTTGGGAGCCCCAGGCCTGGGGCGCCCCAGTCCTTAGTCTTTGGGAGCCCCAGGACTGAGGCACCCTAAACTTTTGGCTTTGGGAGCCCCAGGCCTAGGGCTCCCCAGCCCTTAGGCTTAGGGAGCCACAGGCCTGGGGCGCCCCAACCCTTAGACTTAGGGGGCCTCCGGCCTGGAGGGCCACAGCCTTTTGTCTTAGGGAGCCCCAGACCTGGGGCGCCCCAGCCCTTAGGCTTTGGGAGCCCCAGGCCTGGGGCGAGCCATCCCCTAGGCTTTGGGTGCCCCAGGCCTTGGGCGCCCCAGCCCTTAGGCTGTGGGAGCTCCAGGCCTGTGGCGCCCCTGCCCTGAGGCTTTGGGAGCCCCATGCCTGTGGGCACCCAGCCCTAAGGCATAGGGAGCCCATGGCCTGTGACGCCTCAGCCCTTAGTCTTCGGGAGCCCAAGACCTCCGATGCCCCAGCCTTTAGGGTTTGGGAGCCCCAGGCCTGGGGCGCCCCAGCGCTCAGTCTTACGGAGCCTCAGGCCTGGGGCGCCAAAGCCCTTAGGCTTTGGGTGCCCCAGGCCTAGGGTGCCCCAGTCCTTCGGCTTAGGGAGCCCCAGCACTGGGGTCCCTCAGACCTTAGGTTTAGGGAGCCCTTGGCCTGGGGCGCCTTAGCCCTTAGGCTTTGGGAGCCCCAGCCGGGGCGCCACAGCCCATAGGCTTTGGGAGCCCCAGGCCTGTGGCGCCCCAGCGCTTAGGCTTGGGGAGCCCCACGCTTGGGGCGCCCCAGCCCTTAGGCTTAAGGGGCCCCAGGCCTGGGGGCACCCAGCCTTTCGGAGCCCCAGGCCTGGGGCATCCCAGCCCTTAGGCATAGGGAGCCCCAGGCCTGGGGCGACCCAGCCCTTAGGCTTAGGGAGTCCATGGCCTGAAACGCCCCAGCCCTTAGGTTTAGGGAGCTCCTGGCCTGGGGCGCCTCAGCCCTTAGGCTTTGGGAGCCCCATCGGGGCGACCCAGCCCTTTGGCTTTGGGAGCCCCAGGCCTGTGGCGCCCCAGCGCTTAGGCTTTGGGAGCCCCACGTCTGGGGCGCCCCTGCCCTTAGGCTTAGGGAGCCCCAGGCCTGGGGGGACCCAGCTCTCCGGCTTAGGGAGCCCCAGGCCTGAGTTGTCCCTGCCCTTAGGCTTAGGGAGCCCTAGGCCTGGCGTGCCCCAGCCCTTAGGCTTTGGGAGCCCAAGCCTGGGGCCCCTAAGCCCTTAGGCTTTGGGAGGCCCAGGTCTCCGGCGCCCCAGCCCTTAGACTGGGAGCCCTAGCCCTGGGGCACCCCAGCCCTTAGGCTTTGGGAGCCCAAGCCCTGGGCGCCCCAGCACTTAGGCTTTGGAAGTCCCAGGCCTGGGGCGCCCCAGCCCTTAGGCTTAGGGAGCCACAGGCCTGGGGCGCTCCAACCCTTAGACTTAGGGGGCCTCTGGCCTGGGGCGCCACAGCCCTTTGTCTTAGGTAGCCCCAGACCTGGGGCGCCGCAGTCCTTAGGCTTTGGGAGACCCAGGCCTGGTGGCACCCAGCCCTAAGGCATAGGGAGCCAATGGCCTGTGACGCTCCAGACCTTAGGCTTCGGGAGCCCAAGGCCTGCGATGCTCCAGCCCTTAGGGTTTGGGAGCCCCAGGACTCGGGCGCCCCAGCCCTTAGTCTTACGGAGCCCCAGGCCTGGGGCGCCACAGCCCTTAGGCTTTGGGTGCCCCAGGCCTAGGGTGCCCCAGCCCTTCGGCTTAGGGAGTCCCAGCACTGGGGCCCCCAAGCCCTTAGGATTTGGGAGCCCAAGGCCTGGGGCTTCCCAGCCCTTAGGCATAGGGAGCCCCAGGCCTGGGGCGCCCCAGCCCTTAGGCTTAGGGAGTCCATGGCCTGAAACGCCCCAGCCATTTGGCTTAGGGCGTGACAGTCCTAGGGCGCCCCAGCCCTTAGGCTTTGGGAGCCCCAGGAATGGGGCACCCCAGCCCTTCGGTTTTGGGAGCCCCAGGCCTGGGGTGCCCCAGCCCTTAGGCTTTGGGAGCCCCAGGCCTGGGGCGCCCCCGCCCTTAGGATTTGGGAGCCCAAGGCCTGGGGCGCCCCAGCCCTTAGGCTTAGGGAGCTCAAGGCCTGCGACGCCCCAGCCCTTAGGCTTGGGAGCCCCAGGCCTGTGGCACCCCAGCCCTTAGGTTTGGGAGTCCCAGGCCTGGTACGCCCCAGCCCTTAGGTTTAGGGAGCCCCTGGCCTGGGGCGCCCCAGCCCTTAGGCTTTGGGAGCCCCAGGCCTGGGGGCCCCAGCCCTTAGGCTTCGGAAGCCCAAGGCCTACGACGCCCCAGCTGTTAGGCTTTGGGGACCCCAGGGCTGGGGCGCTCTATCCCTTAGGCTTACGGAGCCCCAGGCCTGGGGCGCCCCAGCCCTTTGGTTTTGGGAGCCCCAGGCCAGGGGTGCCCCAGCCCTTAGGCTTCGGGAGCCCAAGGCCTGCGACGCCCCAGCCCTTCGGCTTAGGGAGCCCCTGGTTGGGGCACCCCAGCACTTAGGTTTAGGGAGCTCCTGGCCTGGGGCGCCTCAGCCCTTAGGCTTTGGGAGCCCCATCGGGGCGCCCCAGCCCTTAGGCTTTGGGAGCCCCATCGGGGCGCCCCAGCCCTTAGGCTTTGGGAGCCCCAGGCCTGTGGTGCCCCAGCGCTTAGGCTTTGGGAGCCCCACGTCTGGGTCGCCCCTGCCCTTAGGCTAAGGGAGCCCCAGGCCTGGGGGGCCCAGCTCTTTGGCTTAGGGAGCCCCAGGCCTGAGTCGTCCCTGCCCTTAGGCTTAGGGAGCCCATAGCCTGGGACGCCCCAGCCCTTCGGCTTAGGGCTCGACAGTCCTAGGGCGCCTCAGCCCTTCGGCATAGGGAGCCCCAGGTCTGGTACGCCCCATCCCTTAGGCTTAGGGAGCCCCAGGCCTGGCGCGCCCCAGCCCTTAGGCTTTGGGAGCCCAAGCCTGGGGCCCCCAAGCCCTTAGGCTTAGGGAGCCCCAGGCCTGGGGGGACCCAGCTCTTCGGCTTAGGGAGCCCCAGGCCTGAGTTGTCCCTGCCCTTAGGCTTAGGGAGCCCATGGCCTGGGACGCCCCAGCCCTTCGACTTAGGGCTCGACAGTCCTAGGGTGCCCCCGCCCTTCGGCATAGGGAGCCCCAGGCCTGGTACGCCCCATCCCTTAGGCTTAGGGAGCCCAAGGCCTGGCGCGCCCCAGCCCTTAGGCTTTGGGAGCCCAAGCCTGGGGCCCCTAAGCCCTTAGGCTTTGGGAGGCCAAGGTCTCCGGCGCCCCAGCCCTTAGACTGGGAGCCCTAGCCCTGGGGCACCCCAGCCCTTAGGCTTTGGAAGTCCCAGGCCTGGGGCGCCCCAGCCCTTAGGCTTAGGGAGCCACAGGCCTGGGGCGATCCAACCCTTAGACTTAGGGGGCCTCTGGCCTGGGGCGCCACAGCCCTTTGTCTTAGGTAGCCCCAGACCTTTGGCGTCCCAGTCCTTAGGCTTTGGGAGCCCCAGGCCTGGGTCGCCCCAGCCCTTAATCTTTGTGTGCCCCAGGCCTGGGCCGCCCCAGCCCTTAGGCTGTGGGAGCTCCAGGCCTGTGGCGCCCCAGCCCTGATGCTTTGGGAGCCCCAGGCCTGGGGGCACCCAGCCCTAAGGCATAGGGAGCCAATGGCCTGTGACGCCCCAGACCTTAGGCTTTGGGAGCCCAAGGCCTGCGATGCTCCAGCCCTTAGGGTTTGGGAGCCCCAGGCCTGGGGCGCCCCAGCCCTTGGTCTTACGGAGCCCCAGGCCTGGGGCGCCACAGCCCTTAGGCTTTGGGTGCCCCAGGCCTAGGGTGCCCCAGCCCTTCGGCTTAGGGAGCCCCAGCACTGGGGCCCCCCAGCCCTTAGGCTGTGGGAGCCCCAGCCGGGGCGCCACAGCCCATAGGCTTTGGGAGCCCCAGGCCTGGGGCGCGCCAGCGCTTAGGCTTTGGGAGCCCCACACCTGTGGCGCCCCAACCCTTAGGCTTAGGGGGCCCCAGGCCTGGGGCACCCAGCCTTTCGGAGCCAAAGGCCTGGGGCTTCCCAGCCCTTAGGCATAGGGAGCCCCAGGCCTGGGGCGCCCCAGCCCTTAGGCTTAGGGAGTCCATGGCCTGAAACGCCCCAGTCATTTGGCTTAGGGCGTGACAGTCATAGGGCGCCCCCGCCCTTAGGATTTGGGAGCCCAAGGCCAGGGGCGCCCCAGCCCATAGGCTTAGGGAGCTCAAGGCCTGCGACGCCCCAGCCCTTAGGCTTCGGGAGCCCAAGGCCTGCGACGCCCCAGCCCTTAGGCTGGGGAGCCCCAGGCCTGTGGCACCCCAGCCCTTAGGTTTGGAAATCCCAGGCCTGGTATGCCCCAGCCCTTAGGTTTAGGGAGCCCCTGGCCTGGGGCGCCCCAGCCCTTAGGCGTTGGGAGCCCCAGGCCTGGGGGCCCCAGCCCTTAGGCTCTGGGAGCACCAGGCCTGGGGTGCCCCAGCCCTTAGGCTTTGGGAGCCCCAGGCCAAGGGCGCCCCAGCCCTTAGGCTTCGGGATCCCAAGGCCTGCGACGCCCCATCCCTTCGGCTTAGGGAGCCCCAGGCCTGGGGCGCCCAGCCCTTAGGTTTAGGGAGCTCCTGGCCTGGGGCGCCTCAGTCCTTAGGCTTTGGGATCCTCATCGGGTCGCCCCAGCCCTTAGGCTTTGGGAGCCCCAGGCCTGTGGCGCCCCAGCACTTAGTCTTTGGGAGCCCCACGTCTGGGCGCCCCAGCCCTTAGGCTTAGTGAGCCCCAGTCCTGGGGGGACCCAGCCCTTCGGCTTAGGGAGCCCCAGGCCTGAGTCGTCCCTGCCCTTAGGCTTAGGGAGCCCATGGCCTGGGACGCCCCAGCCCTTCGTCTTAGGGCTCGACAGATCTAGGGCGCCCCAGCCCTTCGGCATAGGGAGCCCCAGGCCTGGTACGCCCCATCCCTTAGGCTTAGGGAGCCCTAGGCCTGGCGTGCCCCAGCCCTTAGGCTTTGGGAGCCCAAGCCTGGGGCCCCTAAGCCCTTAGGCTTTGGGAGGCCAAGGTCTCCGGCGCCCCAGCACTTAGACTGGGAGCCCTAGCCCTGGGGCACCCCAGCCCTTAGGCTTTGGGAGCCCAAGCCCTGGGCGCCCCAGCACTTAGGCTTTTGAAGTCCCAGGCCTGGGGCGACCCAGCCCTTCGGCTTAGGGAGCCACAGGCCTGGGGCGCTCCAACCCTTAGACTTAGGGGGCCTCTGGCCTGGGGCACCACAGCCCTTTGTCTTAGGTAGCCCCAGACCTGGGGCGCCCCAGTCCTTAGGCTTTGGGAGCCCCAGGCCTGGGGCGCCCCAGCCCTTAAGCTTTGTGTGCCCCAGGCCTGGGGCGCCCCAGCCCTTAGGCTGTGGGAGCTCAAGGCCTGTGGCGCCCCAGCCCTGAGGCTTTGGGAGACCCAGGCCTGGGGGCACCCAGCCCTAAGGCATAGGGAGCCAATGGCCTGTGACGCCCCAGACCTTAGGCTTCGGGAGCCCAAGGCCTGCGATGCTCCAGCCCTTAGGGTTTGGGAGCCCCAGGACTGGGGCACCACAGCCCTTAGGCTTTGGGAGCCCCAGGCCTAGGGTGCCCCAGCCCTTCGGCTTAGGTAGCCCCAGCACTTGGGCCCACAAGCCCTTAGGTTTAGGGAGCCCCTGGCCTGGGGCGCCTCAGCCCTTAGGCTTTGGGAGCCCCAGCCTGGGCGCCACAGCCCATAGGCTTTGGGAGCCCCAGGACTGGGGAGCCCCAGCCCTTAGGCTTAGGGAGTCCATGGCCTGAAACACCCCAGCCATTTGGCTTAGGGCGTGACAGTCCTAGGGCGCACAAGCCCTTAGGCTTTGGGAGCCCCAGGAATGGGGCACCCCAGCCCTTAGGATTTGGGAGCCCCAGGTCTGGGGTGCCCCAGCCCTTAGGCTTTGGGAGCCCCAGGCCTGGGGCGCCCCCGCCCTTAGGATTTGGGAGCCCAAGGCCTGGGGCGCCCCAGCCCTTAGGCTTAGGGAGCTCAAGGCCTGCGACGCCCCAGCCCTTAAGCTTCGGGAGCCCAAGGCCTGCGACGCCCCAGCCCTTAGGCTTGGGAGCCCCAGGCCTGTGGCACCCCAGCCCTTAGGTTTGGGAGTCCCAGGCCTGGTACGCCCCAGCCCTTAGGTTTAGGGAGCCCCTGGCCTGGGGCGCCCCAGCCCTTAGGCTTTGGGAGCCCCAGGCCTGGGGGCCCCAGCCCTTAGGCTTTGGGAGCCCCAGGCCTGGGGTGCCCCAGCCCTTAGGCTTTGGGAGTCCCAGGCCAGGGGCGCCCCAGCCCTTAGGCTTCGGAAGCCCAAGGCCTACGACGCCCCAGCCCTTAGGCTTTGGGGACCCCAGGGCTGGGGCGCTCTATCCCTTAGGCTTACGGAGCCCCAGGCCAGGGGTGCCCCAGCCCTTTGGCTTCGGGAGCCCAAGGCCTGCGACGCCCCAGCCCTTCGGCTTAGGGAGCCCTGGTTGGGGCGCCCCAGACCTTAGTTTTAGGGAGCTCCTGGCCTGGGGCGCCACAGCCCTTAGGCTTTGGGAGCCCCATCGGGGCGCCCCAGCCCTTAGGATTTGGGAGCCCCACGTCTGGGGCGCCCCTGCCCTTAGGTTTAGGGAGCCCCATGCCTGGGGGGACCCAGCTCTTCGGCTTAGGGAGCCCCAGGCCTGAGTTGTCCCTGCCCTTAGGCTTAGGGAGCCCATAGACTGGGATGCCCCAGCCCTTCGGCTTAGGGCTCGACAGTCCTAGGGCGCTCCAGCCCTTCGGCATAGGGAGCCCCAGGCCTGGTACGCCCCATCCCTTAGGCTTAGGGAGCCCCAGGCCTGGCGCGCCCCAGCCCTTAGGCTTTGGGAGCCCAAGCCTGGGGCCCCCAAGCCCTTAGGCTTAGGGAGCCCCAGGCCTGGGGGGACCCAGCTCTTCGGCCTAGGGAGCCCCAGGCCTGAGTCATCCCTGCCCTTAGGCTTAGGGAGCCCATGGCCTGGGACGCCCCAGCCCTTCGGCTTAGGGTTCGACAGTCCTAGGGTGCCCCCGCCCTTCGGCATAGGGAGCCCCAGGCCTGGTACGCCCCATCCCTTAGGCTTAGGGAGCCCAAGGCCTGGCGCGCCCCAGCCCTTAGGCTTTGGGAGCCCAAGCCTGGGGCCCCTAAGCCCTTAGGCTTTGGGAGGCCAAGGTCTCCGGCGCCCCAGCCCTTAGACTGGGAGCCCTAGCCCTGGGGCACCCCAGCCCTTAGGCTTTGGAAGTCCCAGGCCTGGGGCGCCCCAGCCCTTAGGCTTTGGGTGCCCCAGGCCTAGGGTGCCCCAGTTCTTCGGCTTAGGGAGCCCCAGCACTGGGGCCCCGCAGCCCTTAGGTTTAGGGAGCCCCTGGCCTTGGGCGCCTCAGCCCTTAGGCTTTGGGAGCCCCAGCCGGGGCGCCACAGCCCATAGGCTTTGGGAGCCCCAGGCCTGGGGCGCCCCAGGGCTTAGGATTTGGGAGCCCCACACCTGAGGCGCCCCAGCCCTTAGGCTTAGGGAGTCCATGGCCTGAAACGCCCCAGTCATTTGGCTTAGGGCGTGACATTCATAGGGCGCCCCCGCCCTTAGGATTTGGGAGCCCAAGGCCTGGGGCCCCCCAGCCCTTAGGCTTAGGGAGCTCAAGGCCTGCGACGCCCCAGCCCTTAGGCTTCGGGAGCCCAAGGCCTGCGACGCCCCAGCACTTAGGCTTGGGAGCCCCAGGCCTGTGGCACCCCAGCTCTTAGGTTTGGGAATCCCAGGCCTGGTACGCCCCAGTCCTTAGGTTTTGGGATCACCTGGCCTGGGGCGCCCCAGCCCTTAGGCTTTGGGAGCCCCAGGCCTGGGGGCCCCAGCCCTTAGGCTCTGGGAGCCCCAGGCCTGGGGTGCCCAAGCCCTTAGGCTTTGGGAGCCCCAGGCCAGGGGCGCCCCTGCCCTTAGGCTTCGGAAGCCCTAGGCCTACGACGCCCCAGCCCTTAGGCTTTGGGGGCCCTAGGGCTGGGGCGCCCCCATCCCTTAGGCTTACGGAGCCCCAGGACTGGGGCGCCCCAGCCCTTAGGTTTTGGGAGCCCCAGGCCAGGGGCGCCCCAGCCCTTAGGCTTCGGGAGCCCAAGGCCTGCGACGCCCAATCCCTTCGGCTTAGGGAGCCCCAGGCCTAGGGCGCCCCAGCCCTTAGGTTTAGGCAGCTCCTGGCCTGGGGCGCCTCAGCCCTTAGGCTTTGGGAGCCCCATCGGGGCGCCCCAGCCCTTAGGCTTTGGGAGCCCCAGGCCTGTGGCGCCCCAGCGCTTAGTCTTTGGGAGCCCCACGTCTGGGCGCCCCAGCCCTTAGGCTTAGGGAGCCCCAGGCCTGAGGGGACCCAGCTCTTCGGCTTAGGGAGCCCCAGGCCTGAGTCGTCCCTGCCCTTAGGCTTAGGGAGCCCATGGCCTGGGGCGCCCCAGCCCTTCGGCTTAGGGCTCGACAGATCTAGGGCGCCCCAGCCCTTCGGCATAGGGAGCCCCAGGCCTGGTACGCCCCATCCCTTAGGCTTAGGGAGCCCTAGGCCTGGCGTGCCCCAGCCCTTAGGCTTTGGGAGCCCAAGCCTGGGGCCCCTAAGCCCTTAGGCTTTGGGAGGCCAAGGTCTCCGGCGCCCCAGCCCTTAGACTGGGAGCCCTAGCCCTGGGGCACCCCAGCCCTTAGGCTTTGGGAGCCCAAGCCCTGGGCGCCCCAGCACTTAGGCTTTGGAAGTCCCAGGCCTGGGGCGACCCAGCCCTTCGGCTTAGGGAGCCACAGGCCTGGGGCGCTCCAACCCTTAGACTTAGGGGGCCTCTGGCCTGGGGCACCACAGCCCTTTGTCTTAGGTAGCCCCAGACCTGGGGCGCCCCAGTCCTTAGGCTTTGGGAGCCCCAGGCCTGGGGCGCCCCAGCCCTTAAGCTTTGTGTGCCCCAGGCCTGGGGCGCCCCAGCCCTTAGGCTGTGGGAGCTCAAGGCCTGTGGCGCCCCAGCCCTGAGGCTTTGGGAGACCCAGGCCTGGGGGCACCCAGCCCTAAGGCATAGGGAGCCAATGGCCTGTGACGCCCCAGACCTTAGGCTTCGGGAGCCCAAGGCCTGCGATGCTCCAGCCCTTAGGGTTTGGGAGCCCCAGGACTGGGGCGCCACAGCCCTTAGGCTTTGGGAGCCCCAGGCCTAGGGTGCCCCAGCCCTTCGGCTTAGGTAGCCCCAGCACTTGGGCCCACAAGCCCTTAGGTTTAGGGAGCCCCTGGCCTGGGGCGCCTCAGCCCTTAGGCTTTGGGAGCCCCAGCCTGGGCGCCACAGCCCATAGGCTTTGGGAGCCCCAAGACTGGGGAGCCCCAGCCCTTAGGCTTAGGGAGTCCATGGCCTGAAACACCCCAGCCATTTGGCTTAGGGCGTGACAGTCCTAGGGCGCACAAGCCCTTAGGCTTTGGGAGCCCCAGGAATGGGGCACCCCAGCCCTTAGGATTTGGGAGCCCCAGGTCTGGGGTGCCCCAGCCCTTAGGCTTTGGGAGCCCCAGGCCTGGGGCGCCCCCGCCCTTAGGATTTGGGAGCCCAAGGCCTGGGGCGCCCCAGCCCTTAGGCTTAGGGAGCTCAAGGCCTGCGACGCCCCAGCCCTTAGGCTTCAGGAGCCCAAGGCCTGCGACGCCCCAGCCCTTAGGCTTGGGAGCCCCAGGCCTGTGGCACCCCATTCCTTAGGTTTGGGAGTCCCAGGCCTGGTACGCCCCAGCCCTTAGGTTTAGGGAGCCCCTGGCCTGGGGCGCCCCAGCCCTTAGGCTTTGGGAGCCCCAGGCCTGGGGGCCCCAGCCCTTAGGCTTTGGGAGCCTCAGGCCTGGGGTGCCCCAGCCCTTAGGCTTTGGGAGTCCCAGGCCAGGGGCGCCCCAGCCCTTAGGCTTCGGAAGCCCAAGGCCTACGACGCCCCAGCCCTTAGGCTTTGGGGACCCCAGGGCTGGGGCGCTCTATCCCTTAGGCTTACGGAGCCCCAGGCCAGGGGTGCCCCAGCCCTTTGGCTTCGGGAGCCCAAGGCCTGCGACGCCCCAGCCCTTCGGCTTAGGGAGCCCTGGTTGGGGCGCCCCAGACCTTAGGTTTAGGGAGCTCCTGGCCTGGGGCGCCTCAGCCCTTAGGCTTTGGGAGCCCCATCGGGGCGCCCCAGCCCTTAGGCTTTGGGAGCCCCAGGCTTGCGACGCCCCCCCTTAGGCTTTGGGAGCCCCAGGCCTTGGGCACCCCAGCACTTTGGCTTACGGAGCCCCAGGCCTGGGGCGCCAAAGCCCTTAGGCTTTGGGTGCCCCAGGCCTAGGGCGCCCCAGCCTTTCGGCTTAGGGAGCCCCAGGCCTGGGGCGCCCCAGCCCTTAGGCTTTGGGAGCCCCAGCCGTGGCGCCCCAGCCCTTAGCCTTTGGGAGCCCCAGGCCTTAGGTGCCCAAGCGCTTAGGCTTTTGGAGCCCCACGCCTGTTGCGCCACAGCCCTTAGGCTTTGGGAGCCTCAGGCCTGGGGGCACCCAACCCTTCGACTTAGGGTGCCCCAGGCCTGGGGCGTCCCAGCCCTTAGGCTTAGGGATCCCATACCCTGGTACACCCCAGCCCTTCGGCTTAGGGCACAACAGGACTAGGGCGCCCCAGCCCTTAGGCTTTGGGAGCATCAGATTTGGGGCGCCCCATTCCTTAGGCTTTGGGAGCCCCAGGCCAGGGGCACCCCAGCCCTTAGGCTTCGGGAGCCCAAGGCCTGCGACGCCCCAGCCCTTCGGCTTAGGGAGCCCCACGCCTGGGGCGCCCCAGCCCTTAGGCTTGGGAGCCCCATCGGGGCGCCCCAGCCCTTAGGCTTTGGGAGCCCCAGGCCTGTGGCGCCCCAGCTCTTAGGCTTTCGGAGCCTCACGTCTGGGGCGCCTCAGCCCTTAGGCTTAGGGAGCCCCAGGCCTGGGGGGCCCAGCTCTTCGGCTTAGGGAGCCCAAGGCCTGAGTCGTCCCTGCCCTTAGGCTTAGGGAGCCTAAGGCCTGCGACGCCCCCCCTTAGGCTTAGGGATCCCTGGCCTGGGGCGCCCCAGGCTTAGGCTTTTGGAGCCCCTGGCCGGGGCGCCCCAGCCCTTAGACTTTGGGAGCCCCAGACCTGGGGCGCCCCAGCCCTTAGGCTTTGGGAGCCCAAGGCTGGGGCGCACCAGCCCTTAGATTTTGGGAGCCCCAGGCCTGGGGCGCCCCAGTCCTTAGTCTTTGGGAGCCCCAGGACTGAGGCACCCTAAACTTTTGGCTTTGGGAGCCCCAGGCCTAGGGCTCCCCAGCCCTTAGGCTTAGGGAGCCACAGGCCTGGGGCGCCCCAACCCTTAGACTTAGGGGGCCTCCGGCCTGGAGGGCCACAGCCTTTTGTCTTAGGGAGCCCCAGACCTGGGGCGCCCCAGCCCTTAGGCTTTGGGAGCCCCAGGCCTGGGGCGAGCCATCCCCTAGGCTTTGGGTGCCCCAGGCCTTGGGCGCCCCAGCCCTTAGGCTGTGGGAGCTCCAGGCCTGTGGCGCCCCTGCCCTGAGGCTTTGGGAGCCCCATGCCTGTGGGCACCCAGCCCTAAGGCATAGGGAGCCCATGGCCTGTGACGCCTCAGCCCTTAGTCTTCGGGAGCCCAAGACCTCCGATGCCCCAGCCTTTAGGGTTTGGGAGCCCCAGGCCTGGGGCGCCCCAGCGCTCAGTCTTACGGAGCCTCAGGCCTGGGGCGCCAAAGCCCTTAGGCTTTGGGTGCCCCAGGCCTAGGGTGCCCCAGTCCTTCGGCTTAGGGAGCCCCAGCACTGGGGTCCCTCAGACCTTAGGTTTAGGGAGCCCTTGGCCTGGGGCGCCTTAGCCCTTAGGCTTTGGGAGCCCCAGCCGGGGCGCCACAGCCCATAGGCTTTGGGAGCCCCAGGCCTGTGGCGCCCCAGCGCTTAGGCTTGGGGAGCCCCACGCTTGGGGCGCCCCAGCCCTTAGGCTTAAGGGGCCCCAGGCCTGGGGGCACCCAGCCTTTCGGAGCCCCAGGCCTGGGGCATCCCAGCCCTTAGGCATAGGGAGCCCCAGGCCTGGGGCGACCCAGCCCTTAGGCTTAGGGAGTCCATGGCCTGAAACGCCCCAGCCCTTAGGTTTAGGGAGCTCCTGGCCTGGGGCGCCTCAGCCCTTAGGCTTTGGGAGCCCCATCGGGGCGACCCAGCCCTTTGGCTTTGGGAGCCCCAGGCCTGTGGCGCCCCAGCGCTTAGGCTTTGGGAGCCCCACGTCTGGGGCGCCCCTGCCCTTAGGCTTAGGGAGCCCCAGGCCTGGGGGGACCCAGCTCTCCGGCTTAGGGAGCCCCAGGCCTGAGTTGTCCCTGCCCTTAGGCTTAGGGAGCCCTAGGCCTGGCGTGCCCCAGCCCTTAGGCTTTGGGAGCCCAAGCCTGGGGCCCCTAAGCCCTTAGGCTTTGGGAGGCCCAGGTCTCCGGCGCCCCAGCCCTTAGACTGGGAGCCCTAGCCCTGGGGCACCCCAGCCCTTAGGCTTTGGGAGCCCAAGCCCTGGGCGCCCCAGCACTTAGGCTTTGGAAGTCCCAGGCCTGGGGCGCCCCAGCCCTTAGGCTTAGGGAGCCACAGGCCTGGGGCGCTCCAACCCTTAGACTTAGGGGGCCTCTGGCCTGGGGCGCCACAGCCCTTTGTCTTAGGTAGCCCCAGACCTGGGGCGCCGCAGTCCTTAGGCTTTGGGAGACCCAGGCCTGGTGGCACCCAGCCCTAAGGCATAGGGAGCCAATGGCCTGTGACGCTCCAGACCTTAGGCTTCGGGAGCCCAAGGCCTGCGATGCTCCAGCCCTTAGGGTTTGGGAGCCCCAGGACTCGGGCGCCCCAGCCCTTAGTCTTACGGAGCCCCAGGCCTGGGGCGCCACAGCCCTTAGGCTTTGGGTGCCCCAGGCCTAGGGTGCCCCAGCCCTTCGGCTTAGGGAGTCCCAGCACTGGGGCCCCCAAGCCCTTAGGATTTGGGAGCCCAAGGCCTGGGGCTTCCCAGCCCTTAGGCATAGGGAGCCCCAGGCCTGGGGCGCCCCAGCCCTTAGGCTTAGGGAGTCCATGGCCTGAAACGCCCCAGCCATTTGGCTTAGGGCGTGACAGTCCTAGGGCGCCCCAGCCCTTAGGCTTTGGGAGCCCCAGGAATGGGGCACCCCAGCCCTTCGGTTTTGGGAGCCCCAGGCCTGGGGTGCCCCAGCCCTTAGGCTTTGGGAGCCCCAGGCCTGGGGCGCCCCCGCCCTTAGGATTTGGGAGCCCAAGGCCTGGGGCGCCCCAGCCCTTAGGCTTAGGGAGCTCAAGGCCTGCGACGCCCCAGCCCTTAGGCTTGGGAGCCCCAGGCCTGTGGCACCCCAGCCCTTAGGTTTGGGAGTCCCAGGCCTGGTACGCCCCAGCCCTTAGGTTTAGGGAGCCCCTGGCCTGGGGCGCCCCAGCCCTTAGGCTTTGGGAGCCCCAGGCCTGGGGGCCCCAGCCCTTAGGCTTCGGAAGCCCAAGGCCTACGACGCCCCAGCTGTTAGGCTTTGGGGACCCCAGGGCTGGGGCGCTCTATCCCTTAGGCTTACGGAGCCCCAGGCCTGGGGCGCCCCAGCCCTTTGGTTTTGGGAGCCCCAGGCCAGGGGTGCCCCAGCCCTTAGGCTTCGGGAGCCCAAGGCCTGCGACGCCCCAGCCCTTCGGCTTAGGGAGCCCCTGGTTGGGGCACCCCAGCACTTAGGTTTAGGGAGCTCCTGGCCTGGGGCGCCTCAGCCCTTAGGCTTTGGGAGCCCCATCGGGGCGCCCCAGCCCTTAGGCTTTGGGAGCCCCATCGGGGCGCCCCAGCCCTTAGGCTTTGGGAGCCCCAGGCCTGTGGTGCCCCAGCGCTTAGGCTTTGGGAGCCCCACGTCTGGGTCGCCCCTGCCCTTAGGCTAAGGGAGCCCCAGGCCTGGGGGGCCCAGCTCTTTGGCTTAGGGAGCCCCAGGCCTGAGTCGTCCCTGCCCTTAGGCTTAGGGAGCCCATAGCCTGGGACGCCCCAGCCCTTCGGCTTAGGGCTCGACAGTCCTAGGGCGCCCAAGCCCTTCGGCATAGGGAGCCCCAGGCCTGGTACGCCCCATCCCTTAGGCTTAGGGAGCCCCAGGCCTGGCGCGCCCCAGCCCTTAGGCTTTGGGAGCCCAAGCCTGGGGCCCCCAAGCCCTTAGGCTTAGGGAGCCCCAGGCCTGGGGGGACCCAGCTCTTCGGCTTAGGGAGCCCCAGGCCTGAGTTGTCCCTGCCCTTAGGCTTAGGGAGCCCATGGCCTGGGACGCCCCAGCCCTTCGACTTAGGGCTCGACAGTCCTAGGGTGCCCCCGCCCTTCGGCATAGGGAGCCCCAGGCCTGGTACGCCCCATCCCTTAGGCTTAGGGAGCCCAAGGCCTGGCGCGCCCCAGCCCTTAGGCTTTGGGAGCCCAAGCCTGGGGCCCCTAAGCCCTTAGGCTTTGGGAGGCCAAGGTCTCCGGCGCCCCAGCCCTTAGACTGGGAGCCCTAGCCCTGGGGCACCCCAGCCCTTAGGCTTTGGAAGTCCCAGGCCTGGGGCGCCCCAGCCCTTAGGCTTAGGGAGCCACAGGCCTGGGGCGATCCAACCCTTAGACTTAGGGGGCCTCTGGCCTGGGGCGCCACAGCCCTTTGTCTTAGGTAGCCCCAGACCTTTGGCGTCCCAGTCCTTAGGCTTTGGGAGCCCCAGGCCTGGGTCGCCCCAGCCCTTAATCTTTGTGTGCCCCAGGCCTGGGCCGCCCCAGCCCTTAGGCTGTGGGAGCTCCAGGCCTGTGGCGCCCCAGCCCTGATGCTTTGGGAGCCCCAGGCCTGGGGGCACCCAGCCCTAAGGCATAGGGAGCCAATGGCCTGTGACGCCCCAGACCTTAGGCTTTGGGAGCCCAAGGCCTGCGATGCTCCAGCCCTTAGGGTTTGGGAGCCCCAGGCCTGGGGCGCCCCAGCCCTTGGTCTTACGGAGCCCCAGGCCTGGGGCGCCACAGCCCTTAGGCTTTGGGTGCCCCAGGCCTAGGGTGCCCCAGCCCTTCGGCTTAGGGAGCCCCAGCACTGGGGCCCCCCAGCCCTTAGGCTGTGGGAGCCCCAGCCGGGGCGCCACAGCCCATAGGCTTTGGGAGCCCCAGGCCTGGGGCGCGCCAGCGCTTAGGCTTTGGGAGCCCCACACCTGTGGCGCCCCAACCCTTAGGCTTAGGGGGCCCCAGGCCTGGGGCACCCAGCCTTTCGGAGCCAAAGGCCTGGGGCTTCCCAGCCCTTAGGCATAGGGAGCCCCAGGCCTGGGGCGCCCCAGCCCTTAGGCTTAGGGAGTCCATGGCCTGAAACGCCCCAGTCATTTGGCTTAGGGCGTGACAGTCATAGGGCGCCCCCGCCCTTAGGATTTGGGAGCCCAAGGCCAGGGGCGCCCCAGCCCATAGGCTTAGGGAGCTCAAGGCCTGCGACGCCCCAGCCCTTAGGCTTCGGGAGCCCAAGGCCTGCGACGCCCCAGCCCTTAGGCTGGGGAGCCCCAGGCCTGTGGCACCCCAGCCCTTAGGTTTGGAAATCCCAGGCCTGGTATGCCCCAGCCCTTAGGTTTAGGGAGCCCCTGGCCTGGGGCGCCCCAGCCCTTAGGCGTTGGGAGCCCCAGGCCTGGGGGCCCCAGCCCTTAGGCTCTGGGAGCACCAGGCCTGGGGTGCCCCAGCCCTTAGGCTTTGGGAGCCCCAGGCCAAGGGCGCCCCAGCCCTTAGGCTTCGGGATCCCAAGGCCTGCGACGCCCCATCCCTTCGGCTTAGGGAGCCCCAGGCCTGGGGCGCCCAGCCCTTAGGTTTAGGGAGCTCCTGGCCTGGGGCGCCTCAGTCCTTAGGCTTTGGGATCCTCATCGGGTCGCCCCAGCCCTTAGGCTTTGGGAGCCCCAGGCCTGTGGCGCCCCAGCACTTAGTCTTTGGGAGCCCCACGTCTGGGCGCCCCAGCCCTTAGGCTTAGTGAGCCCCAGTCCTGGGGGGACCCAGCCCTTCGGCTTAGGGAGCCCCAGGCCTGAGTCGTCCCTGCCCTTAGGCTTAGGGAGCCCATGGCCTGGGACGCCCCAGCCCTTCGTCTTAGGGCTCGACAGATCTAGGGCGCCCCAGCCCTTCGGCATAGGGAGCCCCAGGCCTGGTACGCCCCATCCCTTAGGCTTAGGGAGCCCTAGGCCTGGCGTGCCCCAGCCCTTAGGCTTTGGGAGCCCAAGCCTGGGGCCCCTAAGCCCTTAGGCTTTGGGAGGCCAAGGTCTCCGGCGCCCCAGCACTTAGACTGGGAGCCCTAGCCCTGGGGCACCCCAGCCCTTAGGCTTTGGGAGCCCAAGCCCTGGGCGCCCCAGCACTTAGGCTTTTGAAGTCCCAGGCCTGGGGCGACCCAGCCCTTCGGCTTAGGGAGCCACAGGCCTGGGGCGCTCCAACCCTTAGACTTAGGGGGCCTCTGGCCTGGGGCACCACAGCCCTTTGTCTTAGGTAGCCCCAGACCTGGGGCGCCCCAGTCCTTAGGCTTTGGGAGCCCCAGGCCTGGGGCGCCCCAGCCCTTAAGCTTTGTGTGCCCCAGGCCTGGGGCGCCCCAGCCCTTAGGCTGTGGGAGCTCAAGGCCTGTGGCGCCCCAGCCCTGAGGCTTTGGGAGACCCAGGCCTGGGGGCACCCAGCCCTAAGGCATAGGGAGCCAATGGCCTGTGACGCCCCAGACCTTAGGCTTCGGGAGCCCAAGGCCTGCGATGCTCCAGCCCTTAGGGTTTGGGAGCCCCAGGACTGGGGCACCACAGCCCTTAGGCTTTGGGAGCCCCAGGCCTAGGGTGCCCCAGCCCTTCGGCTTAGGTAGCCCCAGCACTTGGGCCCACAAGCCCTTAGGTTTAGGGAGCCCCTGGCCTGGGGCGCCTCAGCCCTTAGGCTTTGGGAGCCCCAGCCTGGGCGCCACAGCCCATAGGCTTTGGGAGCCCCAGGACTGGGGAGCCCCAGCCCTTAGGCTTAGGGAGTCCATGGCCTGAAACACCCCAGCCATTTGGCTTAGGGCGTGACAGTCCTAGGGCGCACAAGCCCTTAGGCTTTGGGAGCCCCAGGAATGGGGCACCCCAGCCCTTAGGATTTGGGAGCCCCAGGTCTGGGGTGCCCCAGCCCTTAGGCTTTGGGAGCCCCAGGCCTGGGGCGACCCCGCCCTTAGGATTTGGGAGCCCAAGGCCTGGGGCGCCCCAGCCCTTAGGCTTAGGGAGCTCAAGGCCTGCGACGCCCCAGCCCTTAAGCTTCGGGAGCCCAAGGCCTGCGACGCCCCAGCCCTTAGGCTTGGGAGCCCCAGGCCTGTGGCACCCCAGCCCTTAGGTTTGGGAGTCCCAGGCCTGGTACGCCCCAGCCCTTAGGTTTAGGGAGCCCCTGGCCTGGGGCGCCCCAGCCCTTAGGCTTTGGGAGCCCCAGGCCTGGGGGCCCCAGCCCTTAGGCTTTGGGAGCCCCAGGCCTGGGGTGCCCCAGCCCTTAGGCTTTGGGAGTCCCAGGCCAGGGGCGCCCCAGCCCATAGGCTTCGGAAGCCCAAGGCCTACGACGCCCCAGCCCTTAGGCTTTGGGGACCCCAGGGCTGGGGCGCTCTATCCCTTAGGCTTACGGAGCCCCAGGCCAGGGGTGCCCCATCCCTTTGGCTTCGGGAGCCCAAGGCCTGCGACGCCCCAGCCCTTCGGCTTAGGGAGCCCTGGTTGGGGCGCCCCAGACCTTAGTTTTAGGGAGCTCCTGGCCTGGGGCGCCACAGCCCTTAGGCTTTGGGAGCCCCATCGGGGCGCCCCAGCCCTTAGGCTTTGGGAGCCCCACGTCTGGGGCGCCCCTGCCCTTAGGTTTAGGGAGCCCCATGCCTGGGGGGACCCAGCTCTTCGGCTTAGGGAGCCCCAGGCCTGAGTTGTCCCTGCCCTTAGGCTTAGGGAGCCCATAGACTGGGATGCCCCAGCCCTTCGGCTTAGGGCTCGACAGTCCTAGGGCGCTCCAGCCCTTCGGCATAGGGAGCCCCAGGCCTGGTACGCCCCATCCCTTAGGCTTAGGGAGCCCCAGGCCTGGCGCGCCCCAGCCATTAGGCTTTGGGAGCCCAAGCCTGGGGCCCCCAAGCCCTTAGGCTTAGGGAGCCCCAGGCCTGGGGGGACCCAGCTCTTCGGCCTAGGGAGCCCCAGGCCTGAGTCATCCCTGCCCTTAGGCTTAGGGAGCCCATGGCCTGGGACGCCCCAGCCCTTCGGCTTAGGGTTCGACAGTCCTAGGGTGCCCCCGCCCTTCGGCATAGGGAGCCCCAGGCCTGGTACGCCCCATCCCTTAGGCTTAGGGAGCCCAAGGCCTGGCGCGCCCCAGCCCTTAGGCTTTGGGAGCCCAAGCCTGGGGCCCCTAAGCCCTTAGGCTTTGGGAGGCCAAGGTCTCCGGCGCCCCAGCCCTTAGACTGGGAGCCCTAGCCCTGGGGCACCCCAGCCCTTAGGCTTTGGAAGTCCCAGGCCTGGGGCGCCCCAGCCCTTAGGCTTTGGGTGCCCAAGGCCTAGGGTGCCCCAGCTCTTCGGCTTAGGGAGCCCCAGCACTGGGGCCCCCCAGCCCTTAGGTTTAGGGAGCCCCTGGCCTTGGGCGCCTCAGCCCTTAGGCTTTGGGAGCCCCAGCCGGGGCGCCACAGCCCATAGGCTTTGGGAGCCCCAGGCCTGGGGCGCCCCAGGGCTTAGGATTTGGGAGCCCCACACCTGAGGCGCCCCAGCCCTTAGGCTTAGGGAGTCCATGGCCTGAAACGCCCCAGTCATTTGGCTTAGGGCGTGACATTCATAGGGCGCCCCCGCCCTTAGGATTTGGGAGCCCAAGGCCTTGGGCGCCCCAGCCCTTAGGCTTAGGGAGCTCAAGGCCTGCGACGCCCCAGCCCTTAGGCTTCGGGAGCCCAAGGCCTGCGACGCCCCAGCACTTAGGCTTGGGAGCCCCAGGCCTGTGGCACCCCAGCTCTTAGGTTTGGGAATCCCAGGCCTGGTACGCCCCAGTCCTTAGGTTTTGGGATCACCTGGCCTGGGGCGCCCCAGCCCTTAGGCTTTGGGAGCCCCAGGCCTGGGGGCCCCAGCCCTTAGGCTCTGGGAGCCCCAGGCCTGGGGTGCCCAAGCCCTTAGGCTTTGGGAGCCCCAGGCCAGGGGCGCCCCTGCCCTTAGGCTTCGGGAGCCCCAGGCCAGGGGCGCCCCTGCCCTTAGGCTTCGGAAGCCCTAGGCCTACGACGCCCCAGCCCTTAGGCTTTGGGGGCCCTAGGGCTGGGGCGCCCCCATCCCTTAGGCTTACGGAGCCCCAGGCCTGGGGCGCCCCAGCCCTTAGGTTTTGGGAGCCCCAGGCCAGGGGCGCCCCAGCCCTTAGGCTTCGGGAGCCCAAGGCCTGCGACGCCCAATCCCTTCGGCTTAGGGAGCCCCAGGCCTAGGGCGCCCCAGCCCTTAGGTTTAGGCAGCTCCTGGCCTGGGGCGCCTCAGCCCTTAGGCTTTGGGAGCCCCATCGGGGCGCCCCAGCCCTTAGGCTTTGGGAGCCCCAGGCCTGTGGCGCCCCAGCGCTTAGTCTTTGGGAGCCCCACGTCTGGGCGCCCCAGCCCTTAGGCTTAGGGAGCCCCAGGCCTGAGGGGACCCAGCTCTTCGGCTTAGGGAGCCCCAGGCCTGAGTCGTCCCTGCCCTTAGGCTTAGGGAGCCCATGGCCTGGGGCGCCCCAGCCCTTCGGCTTAGGGCTCGACAGATCTAGGGCGCCCCAGCCCTTCGGCATAGGGAGCCCCAGGCCTGGTACGCCCCATCCCTTAGGCTTAGGGAGCCCTAGGCCTGGCGTGCCCCAGCCCTTAGGCTTTGGGAGCCCAAGCCTGGGGCCCCTAAGCCCTTAGGCTTTGGGAGGCCAAGGTCTCCGGCGCCCCAGCCCTTAGACTGGGAGCCCTAGCCCTGGGGCACCCCAGCCCTTAGGCTTTGGGAGCCCAAGCCCTGGGCGCCCCAGCACTTAGGCTTTGGAAGTCCCAGGCCTGGGGCGACCCAGCCCTTCGGCTTAGGGAGCCACAGGCCTGGGGCGCTCCAACCCTTAGACTTAGGGGGCCTCTGGCCTGGGGCACCACAGC
This sequence comes from Tenrec ecaudatus, assembly GCF_050624435.1. NCBI lineage: Eukaryota > Metazoa > Chordata > Mammalia > Afrosoricida > Tenrecidae > Tenrec > Tenrec ecaudatus. The sequence goes on along the minus strand of NW_027459345.1, from coordinate 502,164 downwards.
CCTTTGTCTTAGGTAGCCCCAGACCTGGGGCGCCCCAGTCCTTAGGCTTTGGGAGCCCCAGGCCTGGGGCGCCCCAGCCCTTAAGCTTTGTGTGCCCCAGGCCTGGGGCGCCCCAGCCCTTAGGCTGTGGGAGCTCAAGGCCTGTGGCGCCCCAGCCCTGAGGCTTTGGGAGACCCAGGCCTGGGGGCACCCAGCCCTAAGGCATAGGGAGCCAATGGCCTGTGACGCCCCAGACCTTAGGCTTCGGGAGCCCAAGGCCTGCGATGCTCCAGCCCTTAGGGTTTGGGAGCCCCAGGACTGGGGCGCCACAGCCCTTAGGCTTTGGGAGCCCCAGGCCTAGGGTGCCCCAGCCCTTCGGCTTAGGTAGCCCCAGCACTTGGGCCCACAAGCCCTTAGGTTTAGGGAGCCCCTGGCCTGGGGCGCCTCAGCCCTTAGGCTTTGGGAGCCCCAGCCTGGGCGCCACAGCCCATAGGCTTTGGGAGCCCCAAGACTGGGGAGCCCCAGCCCTTAGGCTTAGGGAGTCCATGGCCTGAAACACCCCAGCCATTTGGCTTAGGGCGTGACAGTCCTAGGGCGCACAAGCCCTTAGGCTTTGGGAGCCCCAGGAATGGGGCACCCCAGCCCTTAGGATTTGGGAGCCCCAGGTCTGGGGTGCCCCAGCCCTTAGGCTTTGGGAGCCCCAGGCCTGGGGCGCCCCCGCCCTTAGGATTTGGGAGCCCAAGGCCTGGGGCGCCCCAGCCCTTAGGCTTAGGGAGCTCAAGGCCTGCGACGCCCCAGCCCTTAGGCTTCGGGAGCCCAAGGCCTGCGACGCCCCAGCCCTTAGGCTTGGGAGCCCCAGGCCTGTGGCACCCCAGTCCTTAGGTTTGGGAGTCCCAGGCCTGGTACGCCCCAGCCCTTAGGTTTAGGGAGCCCCTGGCCTGGGGCGCCCCAGCCCTTAGGCTTTGGGAGCCCCAGGCCTGGGGGCCCCAGCCCTTAGGCTTTGGGAGCTTCAGGCCTGGGGTGCCCCAGCCCTTAGGCTTTGGGAGTCCCAGGCCAGGGGCGCCCCAGCCCTTAGGCTTCGGAAGCCCAAGGCCTACGACGCCCCAGCCCTTAGGCTTTGGGGACCCCAGGGCTGGGGCGCTCTATCCCTTAGGCTTACGGAGCCCCAGGCCAGGGGTGCTCCAGCCCTTTGGCTTCGGGAGCCCAAGGCCTGCGACGCCCCAGCCCTTCGGCTTAGGGAGCCCTGGTTGGGGCGCCCCAGACCTTAGGTTTAGGGAGCTCCTGGCCTGGGGCGCCTCAGCCCTTAGGCTTTGGGAGCCCCATCGGGGCGCCCCAGCCCTTAGGCTTTGGGAGCCCCACGTCTGGGGCGCCCCTGCCCTTAGGTTTAGGGAGCCCCATGCCTGGGGGGACCCAGCTCTTCGGCTTAGGGAGCCCCAGGCCTGAGTCGTCCCTGCCCTTAGGCTTAGGGAGCCCATAGCCTGGGACGCCCCAGCCCTTCGGCTTAGGGCTCGACAGTCCTAGGGCGCTCCAGCCCTTCGGCATAGGGAGGCCCAGGCCTGGTACGCCCCATCCCTTAGGCTTAGGGACCCCCAGGCCTGGCGCGCCCCAGCCCTTAGGCTTTGGGAGCCCAAGCCTGGGGCCCCCAAGCCCTTAGGCTTAGGGAGCCCCAGGCCTGGGGGGACCCAGCTCTTCGGGTTAGGGAGCCCCAGGCCTGAGTCGTCCCTGCCCTTAGGCTTAGGGAGCCCATGGCCTGGGACGCCCCAGCCCTTCGGCTTAGGGCTCGACAGTCCTAGGGTGCCCCCGCCCTTCGGCATAGGGAGCCCCAGGCCTGGTACGCCCCATCCCTTAGGCTTAGGGAGCCCAAGGCCTGGCGCGCCCCAGCCCTTAGGCTTTGGGAGCCCAAGCCTGGGGCCCCTAAGCCCTTAGGCTTTGGGAGGCCAAGGTCTCCGGCGCCCCAGCCCTTAGACTGGGAGCCCTAGCCCTGGGGCACCCCAGCCCTTAGGCTTTGGAAGTCCCAGGCCTGGGGGGCCCCAGCCCTTAGGCTTTGGGTGCCCCAGGCCTAGGGTGCCCCAGCTCTTCGGCTTAGGGAGCCCCAGCACTGGGGCCCCCCAGCCCTTAGGTTTAGGGAGCCCCTGGCCTGGGGCGCCTCAGCCCTTAGGCTTTGGGAGCCCCAGCCGGGGCGCCACAGCCCATAGGCTTTGGGAGCCCCAGGCCTGGGGCGCCCCAGGGCTTAGGATTTGGGAGCCCCACACCTGAGGCGCCCCAGCCCTTAGGCTTAGGGAGTCCATGGCCTGAAACGCCCCAGTCATTTGGCTTAGGGCGTGATATTCATAGGGCGCCCCCGCCCTTAGGATTTGGGAGCCCAAGGCCAGGGGCGCCCCAGCCCATAGGCTTAGGGAGCTCAAGGCCTGCGACGCCCCAGCCCTTAGGCTTCGGGAGCCCAAGGCCTGCGACGCCCCAGCCCTTAGGCTGGGGAGCCCCAGGCCTGTGGCACCCCAGCCCTTAGGTTTGGAAATCCCAGGCCTGGTATGCCCCAGCCCTTAGGTTTAGGGAGCCCCTGGCCTGGGGCGCCCCAGCCCTTAGGCGTTGGGAGCCCCAGGCCTGGGGGCCCCAGCCCTTAGGCTCTGGGAGCACCAGGCCTGGGCTGCCCCAGCCCTTAGGCTTTGGGAGCCCCAGGCCAAGGGCGCCCCAGCCCTTAGGCTTCGGGATCCCAAGGCCTGCGACGCCCCATCCCTTCGGCTTAGGGAGCCCCAGGCCTGGGGCGCCCAGCCCTTAGGTTTAGGGAGCTCCTGGCCTGGGGCGCCTCAGTCCTTAGGCTTTGGGATCCTCATCGGGTCGCCCCAGCCCTTAGGCTTTGGGAGCCCCAGGCCTGTGGCGCCCCAGCACTTAGTCTTTGGGAGCCCCACGTCTGGGCGCCCCAGCCCTTAGGCTTAGTGAGCCCCAGTCCTGGGGGGACCCAGCCCTTCGGCTTAGGGAGCCCCAGGCCTGAGTCGTCCCTGCCCTTAGGCTTAGGGAGCCCATGGCCTGGGACGCCCCAGCCCTTCGTCTTAGGGCTCGACAGATCTAGGGCGCCCCAGCCCTTCGGCATAGGGAGCCCCAGGCCTGGTACGCCCCATCCCTTAGGCTTAGGGAGCCCTAGGCCTGGCGTGCCCCAGCCCTTAGGCTTTGGGAGCCCAAGCCTGGGGCCCCTAAGCCCTTAGGCTTTGGGAGGCCAAGGTCTCCGGCGCCCCAGCACTTAGACTGGGAGCCCTAGCCCTGGGGCACCCCAGCCCTTAGGCTTTGGGAGCCCAAGCCCTGGGCGCCCCAGCACTTAGGCTTTTGAAGTCCCAGGCCTGGGGCGACCCAGCCCTTCGGCTTAGGGAGCCACAGGCCTGGGGCGCTCCAACCCTTAGACTTAGGGGGCCTCTGGCCTGGGGCACCACAGCCCTTTGTCTTAGGTAGCCCCAGACCTGGGGCGCCCCAGTCCTTAGGCTTTGGGAGCCCCAGGCCTGGGGCGCCCCAGCCCTTAAGCTTTGTGTGCCCCAGGCCTGGGGCGCCCCAGCCCTTAGGCTGTGGGAGCTCAAGGCCTGTGGCGCCCCAGCCCTGAGGCTTTGGGAGACCCAGGCCTGGGGGCACCCAGCCCTAAGGCATAGGGAGCCAATGGCCTGTGACGCCCCAGACCTTAGGCTTCGGGAGCCCAAGGCCTGCGATGCTCCAGCCCTTAGGGTTTGGGAGCCCCAGGACTGGGGCACCACAGCCCTTAGGCTTTGGGAGCCCCAGGCCTAGGGTGCCCCAGCCCTTCGGCTTAGGTAGCCCCAGCACTTGGGCCCACAAGCCCTTAGGTTTAGGGAGCCCCTGGCCTGGGGCGCCTCAGCCCTTAGGCTTTGGGAGCCCCAGCCTGGGCGCCACAGCCCATAGGCTTTGGGAGCCCCAGGACTGGGGAGCCCCAGCCCTTAGGCTTAGGGAGTCCATGGCCTGAAACACCCCAGCCATTTGGCTTAGGGCGTGACAGTCCTAGGGCGCACAAGCCCTTAGGCTTTGGGAGCCCCAGGAATGGGGCACCCCAGCCCTTAGGATTTGGGAGCCCCAGGTCTGGGGTGCCCCAGCCCTTAGGCTTTGGGAGCCCCAGGCCTGGGGCGACCCCGCCCTTAGGATTTGGGAGCCCAAGGCCTGGGGCGCCCCAGCCCTTAGGCTTAGGGAGCTCAAGGCCTGCGACGCCCCAGCCCTTAAGCTTCGGGAGCCCAAGGCCTGCGACGCCCCAGCCCTTAGGCTTGGGAGCCCCAGGCCTGTGGCACCCCAGCCCTTAGGTTTGGGAGTCCCAGGCCTGGTACGCCCCAGCCCTTAGGTTTAGGGAGCCCCTGGCCTGGGGCGCCCCAGCCCTTAGGCTTTGGGAGCCCCAGGCCTGGGGGCCCCAGCCCTTAGGCTTTGGGAGCCCCAGGCCTGGGGTGCCCCAGCCCTTAGGCTTTGGGAGTCCCAGGCCAGGGGCGCCCCAGCCCTTAGGCTTCGGAAGCCCAAGGCCTACGACGCCCCAGCCCTTAGGCTTTGGGGACCCCAGGGCTGGGGCGCTCTATCCCTTAGGCTTACGGAGCCCCAGGCCAGGGGTGCCCCAGCCCTTTGGCTTCGGGAGCCCAAGGCCTGCGACGCCCCAGCCCTTCGGCTTAGGGAGCCCTGGTTGGGGCGCCCCAGACCTTAGTTTTAGGGAGCTCCTGGCCTGGGGCGCCACAGCCCTTAGGCTTTGGGAGCCCCATCGGGGCGCCCCAGCCCTTAGGCTTTGGGAGCCCCACGTCTGGGGCGCCCCTGCCCTTAGGTTTAGGGAGCCCCATGCCTGGGGGGACCCAGCTCTTCGGCTTAGGGAGCCCCAGGCCTGAGTTGTCCCTGCCCTTAGGCTTAGGGAGCCCATAGACTGGGATGCCCCAGCCCTTCGGCTTAGGGCTCGACAGTCCTAGGGCGCTCCAGCCCTTCGGCATAGGGAGCCCCAGGCCTGGTACGCCCCATCCCTTAGGCTTAGGGAGCCCCAGGCCTGGCGCGCCCCAGCCCTTAGGCTTTGGGAGCCCAAGCCTGGGGCCCCCAAGCCCTTAGGCTTAGGGAGCCCCAGGCCTGGGGGGACCCAGCTCTTCGGCCTAGGGAGCCCCAGGCCTGAGTCATCCCTGCCCTTAGGCTTAGGGAGCCCATGGCCTGGGACGCCCCAGCCCTTCGGCTTAGGGTTCGACAGTCCTAGGGTGCCCCCGCCCTTCGGCATAGGGAGCCCCAGGCCTGGTACGCCCCATCCCTTAGGCTTAGGGAGCCCAAGGCCTGGCGCGCCCCAGCCCTTAGGCTTTGGGAGCCCAAGCCTGGGGCCCCTAAGCCCTTAGGCTTTGGGAGGCCCAGGTCTCCGGCGCCCCAGCCCTTAGACTGGGAGCCCTAGCCCTGGGGCACCCCAGCCCTTAGGCTTTGGAAGTCCCAGGCCTGGGGCGCCCCAGCCCTTAGGCTTTGGGTGCCCAAGGCCTAGGGTGCCCCAGCTCTTCGGCTTAGGGAGCCCCAGCACTGGGGCCCCCCAGCCCTTAGGTTTAGGGAGCCCCTGGCCTTGGGCGCCTCAGCCCTTAGGCTTTGGGAGCCCCAGCCGGGGCGCCACAGCCCATAGGCTTTGGGAGCCCCAGGCCTGGGGCGCCCCAGGGCTTAGGATTTGGGAGCCCCACACCTGAGGCGCCCCAGCCCTTAGGCTTAGGGAGTCCATGGCCTGAAACGCCCCAGTCATTTGGCTTAGGGCGTGACATTCATAGGGCGCCCCCGCCCTTAGGATTTGGGAGCCCAAGGCCTTGGGCGCCCCAGCCCTTAGGCTTAGGGAGCTCAAGGCCTGCGACGCCCCAGCCCTTAGGCTTCGGGAGCCCAAGGCCTGCGACGCCCCAGCACTTAGGCTTGGGAGCCCCAGGCCTGTGGCACCCCAGCTCTTAGGTTTGGGAATCCCAGGCCTGGTACGCCCCAGTCCTTAGGTTTTGGGATCACCTGGCCTGGGGCGCCCCAGCCCTTAGGCTTTGGGAGCCCCAGGCCTGGGGGCCCCAGCCCTTAGGCTCTGGGAGCCCCAGGCCTGGGGTGCCCAAGCCCTTAGGCTTTGGGAGCCCCAGGCCAGGGGCGCCCCTGCCCTTAGGCTTCGGAAACCCTAGGCCTACGACGCCCCAGCCCTTAGGCTTTGGGGGCCCTAGGGCTGGGGCGCGCCCATCCCTTAGGCTTACGGAGCCCCAGGCCTGGGGCGCCCCAGCCCTTAGGTTTTGGGAGCCCCAGGCCAGGGGCGCCCCAGCCCTTAGGCTTCGGGAGCCCAAGGCCTGCGACGCCCAATCCCTTCGGCTTAGGGAGCCCCAGGCCTAGGGCGCCCCAGCCCTTAGGTTTAGGCAGCTCCTGGCCTGGGGCGCCTCAGCCCTTAGGCTTTGGGAGCCCCATCGGGGCGCCCCAGCCCTTAGGCTTTGGGAGCCCCAGGCCTGTGGCGCCCCAGCGCTTAGTCTTTGGGAGCCCCACGTCTGGGCGCCCCAGCCCTTAGGCTTAGGGAGCCCCAGGCCTGAGGGGACCCAGCTCTTCGGCTTAGGGAGCCCCAGGCCTGAGTCGTCCCTGCCCTTAGGCTTAGGGAGCCCATGGCCTGGGGCGCCCCAGCCCTTCGGCTTAGGGCTCGACAGATCTAGGGCGCCCCAGCCCTTCGGCATAGGGAGCCCCAGGCCTGGTACGCCCCATCCCTTAGGCTTAGGGAGCCCTAGGCCTGGCGTGCCCCAGCCCTTAGGCTTTGGGAGCCCAAGCCTGGGGCCCCTAAGCCCTTAGGCTTTGGGAGGCCAAGGTCTCCGGCGCCCCAGCCCTTAGACTGGGAGCCCTAGCCCTGGGGCACCCCAGCCCTTAGGCTTTGGGAGCCCAAGCCCTGGGCGCCCCAGCACTTAGGCTTTTGAAGTCCCAGGCCTGGGGCGACCCAGCCCTTCGGCTTAGGGAGCCACAGGCCTGGGGCGCTCCAACCCTTAGACTTAGGGGGCCTCTGGCCTGGGGCACCACAGCCCTTTGTCTTAGGTAGCCCCAGACCTGGGGCGCCCCAGTCCTTAGGCTTTGGGAGCCCCAGGCCTGGGGCGCCCCAGCCCTTAAGCTTTGTGTGCCCCAGGCCTGGGGCGCCCCAGCCCTTAGGCTGTGGGAGCTCAAGGCCTGTGGCGCCCCAGCCCTGAGGCTTTGGGAGACCCAGGCCTGGGGGCACCCAGCCCTAAGGCATAGGGAGCCAATGGCCTGTGACGCCCCAGACCTTAGGCTTCGGGAGCCCAAGGCCTGCGATGCTCCAGCCCTTAGGGTTTGGGAGCCCCAGGACTGGGGCGCCACAGCCCTTAGGCTTTGGGAGCCCCAGGCCTAGGGTGCCCCAGCCCTTCGGCTTAGGTAGCACCAGCACTTGGGCCCACAAGCCCTTAGGTTTAGGGAGCCCCTGGCCTGGGGCGCCTCAGCCCTTAGGCTTTGGGAGCCCCAACCTGGGCGCCACAGCCCATAGGCTTTGGGAGCCCCAAGACTGGGGAGCCCCAGCCCTTAGGCTTAGGGAGTCCATGGCCTGAAACACCCCAGCCATTTGGCTTAGGGCGTGACAGTCCTAGGGCGCACAAGCCCTTAGGCTTTGGGAGCCCCAGGAATGGGGCACCCCAGCCCTTAGGATTTGGGAGCCCCAGGCCTGTGGCACCCCAGTCCTTAGGTTTGGGAGTCCCAGGCCTGGTACGCCCCAGCCCTTAGGTTTAGGGAGCCCCTGGCCTGGGGCGCCCCAGCCCTTAGGCTTTGGGAGCCCCAGGCCTGGGGGCCCCAGCCCTTAGGCTTTGGGAGCCTCAGGCCTGGGGTGCCCCAGCCCTTAGGCTTTGGGAGTCCCAGGCCAGGGGCGCCCCAGCCCTTAGGCTTCGGAAGCCCAAGGCCTACGACGCCCCAGCCCTTAGGCTTTGGGGACCCCAGGGCTGGGGCGCTCTATCCCTTAGGCTTACGGAGCCCCAGGCCAGGGGTGCCCCAGCCCTTTGGCTTCGGGAGCCCAAGGCCTGCGACGCCCCAGCCCTTCGGCTTAGGGAGCCCTGGTTGGGGCGCCCCAGACCTTAGGTTTAGGGAGCTCCTGGCCTGGGGCGCCTCAGCCCTTAGGCTTTGGGAGCCCCATCGGGGCGCCCCAGCCCTTAGGCTTTGGGAGCCCCACGTCTGGGGCGCCCCTGCCCTTAGGTTTAGGGAGCCCCATGCCTGGGGGGACCCAGCTCTTCGGCTTAGGGAGCCCCAGGCCTGAGTCGTCCCTGCCCTTAGGCTTAGGGAGCCCATAGCCTGGGACGCCCCAGCCCTTCGGCTTAGGGCTCGACAGTCCTAGGGCGCTCCAGCCCTTCGGCATAGGGAGGCCCAGGCCTGGTACGCCCCATCCCTTAGGCTTAGGGACCCCCAGGCCTGGCGCGCCCCAGCCCTTAGGCTTTGGGAGCCCAAGCCTGGGGCCCCCAAGCCCTTAGGCTTAGGGAGCCCCAGGCCTGGGGGGACCCAGCTCTTCGGGTTAGGGAGCCCCAGGCCTGAGTCGTCCCTGCCCTTAGGCTTAGGGAGCCCATGGCCTGGGACGCCCCAGCCCTTCGGCTTAGGGCTCGACAGTCCTAGGGTGCCCCCGCCCTTCGGCATAGGGAGCCCCAGGCCTGGTACGCCCCATCCCTTAGGCTTAGGGAGCCCAAGGCCTGGCGCGCCCCAGCCCTTAGGCTTTGGGAGCCCAAGCCTGGGGCCCCTAAGCCCTTAGGCTTTGGGAGGCCAAGGTCTCCGGCGCCCCAGCCCTTAGACTGGGAGCCCTAGCCCTGGGGCACCCCAGCCCTTAGGCTTTGGAAGTCCCAGGCCTGGGGCGCCCCAGCCCTTAGGCTTTGGGTGCCCCAGGCCTAGGGTGCCCCAGCTCTTCGGCTTAGGGAGCCCCAGCACTGGGGCCCCCCAGCCCTTAGGTTTAGGGAGCCCCTGGCCTGGGGCGCCTCAGCCCTTAGGCTTTGGGAGCCCCAGCCGGGGCGCCACAGCCCATAGGCTTTGGGAGCCCCAGGCCTGGGGCGCCCCAGGGCTTAGGATTTGGGAGCCCCACACCTGAGGCGCCCCAGCCCTTAGGCTTAGGGAGTCCATGGCCTGAAACGCCCCAGTCATTTGGCTTAGGGCGTGATATTCATAGGGCGCCCCCGCCCTTAGGATTTGGGAGCCCAAGGCCTGGGGCGCCCCAGCCCTTAGGCTTAGGGAGCTCAAGGCCTGCGACGCCCCAGCCCTTAGGCTTCGGGAGCCCAAGGCCTGCGACGCCCCAGCACTTAGGCTTGGGAGCCCCAGGCCTGTGGCACCCCAGCCCTTAGGTTTGGGAATCCCAGGCCTGGTACGCCCCAGTCCTTAGGTTTAGGGAGCACCTGGCCTGGGGCGCCCCAGCCCTTAGCTTTGGGAGCCCCAGGCCTGGGAGCCCCAGCCCTTAGGCTCTGGGAGCCCCAGGCCTGGGGTGCCCCAGCCATTAGGCTTTGGGAGCCCCAGGCCAGGGGCGCCCAAGCCCTTAGGCTTCGGAAGCCCAAGGCCTACGACGCCCCAGCCCTTAGGCTTTGGGGGCCCCAGGGCTGGGGCGTCCCATCCCTTAGGCTTACGGAGCCCCAGGCCAGGGGCGCCCCAGCCCTTAGGTTTTGGGAGCCCCAGGCCAGGGGCTCCCCAGCCCTTAGGCTTCGGGAGCCCAAGGCCTGCGACGCCCAATCCCTTCGGCTTAGGGAGCCCCAGGCCTAGGGCGCCCCAGCCCTTAGGTTTAGGCAGCTCCTGGCCTGGGGCGCCTCAGCCCTTAGGCTTTGGGATCCCCAGGCCTGGTACTCCCCAGCCCTTAGGTTGAGGGAGCCCCTGGTCTGGGGCACCCCAGCCCTTAGGATTTGGGAGCCCCAGGCATGGGGCGCCCCAGCCGTTAACTTTTGGAGCCCCAGGCCTGGGGCGCCCCAGCCCTTAGGTTTTGGGAGCCCCAGGCCAGGGGTGCCCCTGCCCTTAGGCTTTGGAAGCCCAAGGCTTGTGACGCCCCAGCCCTTCGGCTTAGGGAGCCGCTGGCCTGGGGCGCCTCACCCCTTAGGCTTTTGGAGCCCCATCGGGGCGCCTCAGCCCTTAGGCTTTGGGAGCCCAAGGCCTGTGGCGCCCCAGCGCTTAGGCTTTGGGAGCCCCAGGCCTGTGGCGCCCCAGCCCTTAGGCTTAGGGATCCCCAGGCCTGAGGGGACCCAGCTTTTCGGCTTAGGGAGCCCCAGGCCTGAGTCGTCCCTGCCCTTAGGCTTAGGGATCCCATGGCCTGGGACGCCCCAGCCCTTCGGCTTTGGGCGCGACAGTTCTAGGGCGCCCAGCCCTTAGGATTTGGGAGCCCCTGGCTGGGACGCCCCAGCCCATAGGTTTTGGGAGCCCCAGGCCTGTGGCGCCCAGCCCTTAGGCTTTGGGAGCCACAGGCCTGGGGCGCCCCAGCCCTTAGGCTTAGGGAGCCCCAGGCCTGGGGCGTCCCAGCCCTTAAGCTTAGGGAGCCCCAGGCCTGGGGCGCCCCAGACGTTAGGTGTTGGGTTTCCCAAACCTGGGGCGCCCCAACCCTTAGGTTTTGGGAGTCCCAGACCTGGAACGCCCCAGCCCTTAGGCTTAGGGAGCCCCAGCCCTGGCGCGCCTCAGCTCTTAGGTTTAGGGAGCCCCTGGAATGGGGCGCCCCAGCCCTTAGGCCTTGGGAGCCCCAGGCCTTGGGCGCCCAAGCGCTTAGGCTTTGGGAGGCCCAGGTCTGCGGCGCCACAGCCCTTAGACTGGGAGCCCTAGCCCTGGGGCACCCCAGCCCTTAGGCTTTGGGAGCCCTAGCCCTGGGGCACCCCAGCCCTTAGGCTTTGGAAGTCCCAGGCCTGGGGCGCCCCAGCCCTTAGGCTTAGGTAGCCCCAGGCCCGGTGCGCCCCAGCCCTTAGTCTTAGGGAGCCCAAGGCCTGTGACGCCCCAGCCCTTCGGCTTAGGGAGCACCAGGCCTGGGGCGCCCCAGCTCTTAGGTTTAGGGAGCCCCAGGAATGGGGCGCCCAAGCACTTAGGCTTTGGGAGCCCCAAGCCTTGGGCGCACAAGCGCTTAGGCTTTTGGAGCCCCACGCCTGGGGCGCCACAACCCTTAGGCTTAGGGAGCCTCATGCCTTGGGGCACCCAGCCCTTTGACTTAGGGTGCCCCAGGTCTGGGGTGTCCCAGACCTTAGGCTTAGGGAGCCCCAGGCCTGGGGCTCCCCAGCCCTTAGGCTTAGGGATCCCATACCCTGGGAAGCCCCAGCACTTCGGCTTAGGGCGCGACAGGACTAGGGAGCCCCAGCCCTTAGGCTTTGGTTGCCCCAGGCCTGGGGCGCCCCTGCCCTTAGGCTTTGGTAGCCCCAGACCTGGGGCGTCTCCGCCCTTAGGATTTGGGATCCCCAGGCCTGGGGCGCCCCAGCTCTTAGGCTTAGGGAGCCCAATCCTGCGATGCCCCAGCCCTTAGGTTTTGGGAGCCCAAGGCCTGGGGCGCCCAAGCCCTTAGGCTTAGGGAGCCCTAGGCCAGTGCGCCCCTGCCCTTAGGCTTGGGAGCCCCATGCCGGTGCGCCCCAGCCCTTAGGCTTTAGGAGCCTCAGGCTTGGGGCGCCCCAGCCCTTAGGCTTTGGGAACCCCGGCCTGTGGCGCTCCAGCCCTTACGCTTTTGGAGCCCCAGGACTGGGGCGCCACAGCCCTTAGGATTTGGGAGCCCCAGGCTGGGACGCCCCAGCCCATAGGTTTTGGGAGCCACAGGCCTGTGGCGCCCAGCCCTTAGGCTTTGGGAGCCACAGGCCTGGGGCGCCCCAGCCCTTAGGCTTAGGGAGCCCCTGGAATGGGGCGCCCCAGCACTTAGGCTTTGAGAGCCCCAGGCCTGGGGCGCCCAAGCGCTTAGGCTTTTGGAGCCCCACGCCCGGGGCGCCACAACCCTTAGGCTTAGGGAGCCTCAGGCCTTGGGGCACCCAGCCCTTTGACTTAGGGTGCCCCAGGTTTGGCTCGCCCCAGCCCTTAGGCTTTGGGAGCCCCAGGCCTGGGGTGCCCCAGCCCTTAGACTTTGGGAGCCCCAGGCCAGGGGCGCCCCAGCCCTTAGGCTTCGGAAGCCCAAGGCCTGCGACGCCCCAGCCCTTAGGCTTTGGGGGCCCCAGGGCTGGGGCGCCCCATCCCTTAGGCTTACGGAGCCCCAGGCCTGGGGCGCCCCAGCCCTTAGGTTTTGGGAGCCCCAGGCCTGGGGCGCCCCAGCCCTTAGGCTTCGGGAGCCCAAGGCCTGCGACGCCCCAGCCCTTCGGCTTAGGGAGCCCCAGGCCTGGGGCGCCCCAGCCCTTAGGTTTAGGGAGCTCCTGGCCTGGGGCGCCTCAGCCCTTAGGCTTTGGGAGCCACATCGGGGCGCCCCAGCCCTTAGGCTTTGGGAGCCCCAGGCCTGTGGCGCCCCAGCGCTTAGGCTTTGGGAGCCCCACGTCTGGGACGCCCCTGCCCTTAGGCTTAGGGAGCCCCAGGCCTGGGGGGACCCAGCTCTTCGGCGTAGGGAGCTCCAGGCCTGAGTCGTCCCTGCCCTTAAGCTTAGGGAGCCCATGGCCTGGGACGCCCCAGCCCTTCGGTTAGGGCTCGACAGTCCTAGGGCGCCAAAGCCCTTCGGCATAGGGAGCCACAGGCCTGGTACGCCCCATCCCTTAGGCTTAGGGAGCCCCAGGCCTGGCGCGCCCCAGCCTTAAGGCTTTGGGAGCCCATGCTTGGGGCCCACAAGCCCTTAGGCTTAGGGAGCCCCAGGCCTGGGGGGACCCAGCTCTTCGGCTTAGGGAGCCCCAGGCCTGAGTCGTCCCTGCCCTTAGGCTTAGGGAGCCCATGGCCTGGGACGCCCCACCCCTTCGGCTTAGGGCTCGACAGTCCTAGGTCGCCCCAGCCCTTCGGCATAGGGAGCCCCAGGCCTGGTACGCCCCATCCCTTAGGCTTAGGGAGCCCAAGGCCTGGCGCGCCCCAGCCCTTAGGCTTTGGGAGCCCAAGCCTGGGGCCCCTAAGCCCTTAGGCTTTGGGAGGCCCAGGTCTCCGGCGCCCCAACCCTTAGACTGGGAGCCTTAGCCCTGGGGCACCCCAGCTCTTAGGCTTTGGGAGCCCAAGCCCTGGGCGCCCCAGCACTTAGGCTTTGGAAGTCCCAGACCTGGGGCGCCCCAGCCCTTAGGCTTAGGGAGCCACAGGCCTGGGGCGCTCCAACCCTTAGACTTAGGGGGCCTCTGGCCTGGGGCGCCACAGCCCTTTGTCTTAGGTAGCCCCAGACCTGGGGCGCCCCAGTCCTTAGGCTTTGGGAGCCCCAGGCCTGGTGCGCCCCAGCCCTTAAGCTTTGTGTGCCCCAGGCCTGGGGCGCCCCAGCCCTTAGGCTGTGGGAGCACCAGGCCTGTGGCGCCCCAGCCCTGAGGCTTTGGGAGCCCCAGGTCTGGGGGCACCCAGCCCTAAGGCATAGGGAGCCAATGGCCTGTGACGCCCCAGACCTTAGGCTTCGGGAGCCCAAGGCCTGCGATGCTCCAGCCCTTAGGCTTTGGGAGCCCCAGGAATGGGGCACCCCAGCCCTTAGGCTTTGGGAGCCCCAGGCCTGGGGCGCCCCCGCCCTTAGGATTTGGGAGCCCAAGGCCTTGGGCGCCCCAGCCCTTAGGCTTAGGGAGCTCAAGGCCTGCGACGCCCCAGCCCTTAGGCTTCGGGAGCCCAAGGCCTGAGACGCCACAGCCCTTAGGCTTGGGAGCCACTGGTCTGTGGCACCCCAGCCCTTAGGTTTGGGAGTCCCAGGCCAGGGGCGCCCCAGCCCTTAGGCTTCGGGAGCCCAAGGCCTGCGACGCCCCAGCCCTTCGGCTTAAGGAGCCCCAGGCCTGGGGCGCCCAAGCCCTTAGGTTTAGGGAGCTCCTGGTCTGGGGCGCCTCAGCCCTTAGGCTTTGGGAGCCCCATCGGGGCGCCCCAGCCCTTAGGCTTTGGGAGCCCCAGGCCTGTGGCGCCCCAGCGCTTAGGCTTTGGGAGCCCCACGTCTGGAGCGCCCCTGCCCTTAGGCTTAGGGAGCCCCAGGCCTGGGGGGACCCAGCTCTTTGGCTTAGGGAGCCCCAGGCCTGAGTCGTCCCTGCCCTTAGGCTTAGGGAGCCCATGGCCTGGGACGCCCCAGCCCTTCGGCTTAGGGCTCGACATTCCTAGGGCGCCAAGCCCTACGGCATAGGGAGCCCCAGGCTTGGAACACCCCATCCCTTAGGCTTAGGGAGCCCCAGGCCTGGCGCGCCCCAGCCTTAGGCTTTGGGAGCCCAAGCCTGGGGCCCCCAAGCCCTTAGGCTTAGGGAGTCCCAGGCCTGGGGGGACCCAGCTCTTCGGCTTAGGGAGCCCCAGGCCTGAGTTGTCCCTGCCCTTAGGCTTAGGGAGCCCATGGCCTGGGATGCCCCAGCCCTTCGGCTTACGGCTCGACAGTCCTAGGGCGCGCCAGCCCTTCGGCATAGGGAGCCCCAGGCCTGGTACGCCCCATCCCTTAGGCTTAGGGAGCCCAAGGCCTGGCGCGCCCCAGCCCTTAGGCTTTGGGAGCCCAAGCCTGGGGCCCCTAAGCCCTTAGGCTTTGGGAGGCCCAGGTCTCCGGCGCCCCAGCCCTTAGACTGGGAGCCCTAGCCCTGGGGCACCCCAGCCCTTCGGCTTTGGGAGCCCAAGCCCTGGGCGCCCCAGCCCTTAGGCATAGGGAGCCCCAGGTCTGGGGCGCCCCAGCCCTTAGGCTTAGGGAGTCCATGGCCTGAAACGCCCCAGCCATTTGGCTTAGGGCGTGACAGTCCTAGGACGCCCCAGCCCTTTGGCTTAGGGAGCCCCAGGAATGGGGCACCCCAGCCCTTAGGTTTTGGGAGCCCCAGGTCTGGGGCGCCCCAGCCCTTAGGCTTTGGGAGCCCCAGGCCTGGGGCGCCCCCACCCTTAGGGTTTGGGAGCCCAAGGCCTGGGGCGCCCCAGCCCTTAGGCTTAGGGAGCTCAAGGCCTGCGACGCCCCAGCCCTCAGGCTTCGGGAGCCCAAGGCCTGCGACGCCCCAGCCCTTAGGCTTGGGAGCCCCAGGCCTGTGGCACCCCAGCCCTTAGGTTTGGGAGTCCCAGGCCTGGTACGCCCCAGCCCTTAGGTTTAGGGAGCCCCTGGCCTGGGGCGCCCCAACCCTTAGGCTTTGGGAGCCCCAGGCCTGGGGGCCCCAGCCCTTAGGCTTTGGGAGCCCCAGGCCAGGGGCGCCCCAGCCCTTAGGCTTTGGGGGCCCAAGCCTGGGCGCCCCAGCACTTAGGCTTTGGAAGTCCCAGGCCTGGGGCGCCCCAGCCCTTAGGCTTAGGTAGCCCCAGGCCCGGTGCGCCCCAGCCCTTAGTCTTAGGGAGCCCAAGGCCTGTGACGCCCCAGCCCTTCGGCTTAGGGAGCACCAGGCCTGGGGCGCCCCAGCTCTTAGGTTTAGGGAGCCCCTGGAATGGGGCGCCCAACAACTTAGGCTTTGGGAGCCCCAGGCCTTGGGCGCACAAGCGCTTAGGCTTTTGGAGCCCCACGCCTGAGGCGCCACAACCCTTAGGCTTAGGGAGCCTCATGCCTTGGGGCACCCAGCCCTTTGACTTAGGGTGCCCCAGGTCTGGGGTGTCCCAGACCTTAGGCTTAGGGAGCCCCAGGCCTGGGGCTCCCCAGCCCTTAGGCTTAGGGATCCCATACCCTGGGAAGCCCCAGCACTTCGGCTTAGGGCGCGACAGGACTAGGGAGCCCCAGCCCTTAGGCTTTGGTTGCCCCAGGCCTGGGGCGCCCCTGCCCTTAGGCTTTGGTAGCCCCAGACTTGGGGCGTCTCCGCCCTCAGGATTTGGGAGCCCCAGGCCTGGGGCGCCCCAGCTCTTAGGCTTAGGGAGCCCAATCCTGCGATGCCCCAGCCCTTAGGTTTTGGGAGCCCCAGGCCTGGGGCGCCCAAGCCCTTAGGCTTAGGGAGCCCTAGGCCGGTGTGCCCCAGCCCTTAGGCTTGGGAGCCCCATGCCGGTGCGCTCCAGCCCTTAGGCTTTAGGAGCCTCAGGTTGGGGCGCCCCAGCCCTTAAGCTTTGGGAACCCCGGCCTGGGGCGCTCCAGCCCTTAGGCTTAGGGAGCCCCAGGCCTGGGGGGACCCAGCTCTTTGGCTTAGGGAGCCCCAGGCCTGAGTCGTCCCTGCCCTTAGGCTTAGGGAGCCCATGGCCTGGGATGCCCCAGCCCTTCGTCTTAGGGCTCGACATTCCTAGGGCGCGCCAGCCCTTCGGCATAGGGAGCCCCAGGCCTGGTACGCCCCATCCCTTAGGCTTAGGGAGCCCAAGGCCTGGCGCGCCCCAGCCCTTAGGCTTTGGGAGCCCAAGCCTGGGGCCCCTAAGCCCTTAGGCTTTGGGAGGCCCAGGTCTCCGGCGCCCCAGCCCTTAGCCTGGGAGCCCTAGCCCTGGGGCACCCCAGCCTTAGGCTTTGGGAGCCCAAGCCCTGGGCGCCCCAGCCCATAGGCATAGGGAGCCCCAGGTCTGGGGCGCCCCAGCCCTTAGGCTTAGGGAGTCCATGGCCTGAAACGCCCCAGCCATTTGGCTTAGGGCGTGACAGTCCTAGGGCGCCCCAGCCCTTTGGCTTAGGGAGCCCCAGGAATGGGGCACCCCAGCCCTTAGGTTTTGGGAGCCCCAGGTCTGGGGCGCCCCAGCCCTTAGGCTTTGGGAGCCCCAGGCCGGGGGCGCCCCCACCCTTAGGATTTGGGAGCCCAAGGCCTGGGGCGCCCCAGCCCTTAGGCTTAGGGAGCTCAAGGCCTGCGACGCCCCAGCCCTTAGGCTTCGGGAGCCCAAGGCCTGCGACGCCCCAGCCCTTAGGCTTGGAAGCCCCAGGCCTGTGGCACCCCAGCCCTTAGGTTTGGGAGTCCCAGGCCTGGTACGCCCCAGCCCTTAGGTTTAGGGAGCCCCTGGCCTGGGGCGCCCCAACCCTTAGGCTTTGGGAGCCCCAGGCCTGGGGGCCCCAGCCCTTAGGCTTTGGGAGCCCCAGGCCTGGGGTGCCCCAGCCCTTAGGCTTTGGGAGCCCCAGGCCAGGGGCGCCCCAGCCCTTAGGCTTTGGGAGCCCAAGCCCTGGGCGCCCCAGCACTTAGGCTTTGGAAGTCCCAGGCCTGGGGCGCCCCAGCCCTTAGGCTTAGGTAGCCCCAGGCCCGGTGCGCCCCAGCCCTTAGTCTTAGGGAGCCCAAGGCCTGTGACGCCCCAGCCCTTCGGCTTAGGGAGCACCAGGCCTGGGGCGCCCCAGCTCTTAGGTTTAGGGAGCCCCTGGAATGGGGCGCCCAAGAACTTAGGCTTTGGGAGCCCCAGGCCTTGGGCGCAGAAGCGCTTAGGCTTTTGGAGCCCCACGCCTGGGGCGCCACAACCCTTAGGCTTAGGGAGCCTCATGCCTTGGGGCACCCAGCCCTTTGACTTAGGGTGCCCCAGGTCTGGGGTGTCCCAGACCTTAGGCTTAGGGAGCCCCAGGCCTGGGGCTCCCCAGCCCTTAGGCTTAGGGATCCCATACCCTGGGAAGCCCCAGCACTTCGGCTTAGGGCGCGACAGGACTAGGGAGCCCCAGCCCTTAGGCTTTGGTTGCCCCAGGCCTGGGTCGCCCCTGCCCTTAGGCTTTGGTAGCCCCAGACCTGGGGCGTCTCCGCCCTTAGGATTTGGGAGCCCCAGGCCTGGGGCGCCCCAGCTCTTAGGCTTTGGGAACCCCGGCCTGGGGCGCTCCAGCCCTTACGCTTTTGGAGCCCCAGGACTGGGGCGCCACAGCCCTTACGATTTGGGAGCCCCAGGCAGGGACGCCCCAGCCCATAGGTTTTGGGAGCCACAGGCCTGTGGCGCCCAGCCCTTAGGCTTTGGGAGCCACAGGCCTGGGGCGCCCCAGCCCTTAGGCTTAGGGAGCCCCTGGAATGGGGTGCCCCAGCACTTAGGCTTTGAGAGCCCCAGGCCTGAGGCGCCCAAGCGCTTAGGCTTTTGGAGCCCCACGCCCGGGGCGCCACAACCCTTAGGCTTGGGGAGCCTCAGGCCTTGGGGCACCCAGCCCTTTGACTTAGGGTGCCCCAGGTCTGGCGCGCCCCAGCCCTTAGGCTTTGGGAGCCCCAGGCCTGTGGCGCCCCAGCGCTTAGGCTTTGGGAGCCCCATGTCTGGGGCGCCCCTGCCCTTAGGCTTAGGGAGCCCCAGGCCTGAGTTGACCCAGCTCATTGGCTTAGGGAGCCCATGGCCTAGGACGCCCCAGCCCTTCGGCTTAGGGCTCGACAGTCCTAGGGCGCGCCAGCCCTTCGGCATAGGGAGCCCCAGGCCTGGTAGGCCCCATCCCTTAGGCTTAGGGAGCCCAAGGCCTGGCGCGCCCCAGCCCTTAGGCTTTGGGAGCGCAAGCCTGGGGCCCCTAAGACCTTAGGCTTTGGGAGGCCCAGGTCTCCGGCGCCCCAGCCCTTAGACTGGGAGCCCTAGCCCTGGGGCACCCCAGCCCTTAGGCTTTGGGAGCCCAAGCCCTGGGCGCCCCAGCCCTTAGGCATAGGGAGCCCCAGGTCTGGGGCGCCCAAGCCCTTAAGCTTAGGGAGTCCATGGCCTGAAAGGCCCCAGCCATTTGGCTTAGGGCGTGACAGTCCTACTGCGCCCCAGCCCTTTGGCTTAGGGAGCCCCAGGAATGGGGCACCCCAGCCCTTAGGTTTTGGGAGCCCCAGGTCTGGGGCGCCCCAGCCCTTAGGCTTTGGGAGCCCCAGGCCGGGGGCGCCCCCACCCTTAGGATTTGGGAGCCCAAGGCCTGGGGCGCCCCAGCCCTTAGGATTAGGGAGCTCAAGGCCTGCGACGTCCCAGCCCTTAGGCTTCGGGAGCCCAAGGCCTGCGACGCCCCAGCCCTTAGGCTTGGGAGCCCCAGGCCTGTGGCACCCCAGCCCTTAGGTTTGGGAGTCCCAGGCCTGGTACACCCCAGCCCTTAGGTTTAGGGAGCCCCTGGCCTTGGGCGCCCCAGCCCTTAGGCTTTGGGAGCCCCAGGCCAGGGGCGCCCCAGCCCTTAGGCTTCGGAAGCCCAAGGCCTACAACGCCCCAGCCCTTAGGCTATGGGGGCCCCAGTGCTGGGGCGCTCCATCCCTTAGGGTTACGGAGCCCCAGGCCTGGGGCTCCCCAACCCTTAGGTTTTGGGAGCCCCAGGCCAGGGGCGCCCCAGCCCTTAGGCCTGCGACGCCCCAGCCCTTCGGCTTAGGGAGCCCCAGGCCAGGGGCGCCCCAGCCCTTAGGTTTAGGGAGCTCTTGGCCTGGGGCGCCTCAGCCCTTAGGCTTTGGGAGCCCCAGGCCTGTGGCGCCCCAGCGCTTAGGCTTTGGGAGCCCCACGTCTGGGGCGCCCCTGCCCTTAGGCTTAGGGAGCCCCAGGCCTGGGGGGACCCAGCTCTTCGGCTTAGGGAGCCCCAGGCCTGAGTTGTCCCTGCCCTTAAGCTTAGGGAGCCCATGGCCTGGGACGCCCCAGCCCTTCAGCTTAGGGCTCGACAGTCCTACTGCGCCCCAGCCCTTTGGCTTAGGGAGCCCCAGGAATGGGGCACCCCAGCCCTTAGGTTTTGGGAGCCCCAGGTCTGGGGCGCCCCAGCCCTTAGGCTTTGGGAGCCCCAGGCCGGGGGCGCCCCCACCCTTAGGATTTGGGAGCCCAAGGCCTGGGGCGCCCCAGCCCTTAGGATTAGGGAGCTCAAGGCCTGCGACGTCCCAGCCCTTAGGCTTCGGGAGCCCAAGGCCTGCGACGCCCCAGCCCTTAGGCTTGGGAGCCCCAGGCCTGTGGCACCCCAGCCCTTAGGTTTGGGAGTCCCAGGCCTGGTACACCCCAGCCCTTAGGTTTAGGGAGCCCCTGGCCTTGGGCGCCCCAGCCCTTAGGCTTTGGGAGCCCCAGGCCAGGGGCGCCCCAGCCCTTAGGCTTCGGAAGCCCAAGGCCTACAACGCCCCAGCCCTTAGGCTATGGGGGCCCCAGTGCTGGGGCGCTCCATCCCTTAGGGTTACGGAGCCCCAGGCCTGGGGCTCCCCAACCCTTAGGTTTTGGGAGCCCCAGGCCAGGGGCGCCCCAGCCCTTAGGCCTGCGACGCCCCAGCCCTTCGGCTTAGGGAGCCCCAGGCCAGGGGCGCCCCAGCCCTTAGGTTTAGGGAGCTCTTGGCCTGGGGCGCCTCAGCCCTTAGGCTTTGGGAGCCCCAGGCCTGTGGCGCCCCAGCGCTTAGGCTTTGGGAGCCCCACGTCTGGGGCGCCCCTGCCCTTAGGCTTAGGGAGCCCCAGGCCTGGGGGGACCCAGCTCTTCGGCTTAGGGAGCCCCAGGCCTGAGTTGTCCCTGCCCTTAAGCTTAGGGAGCCCATGGCCTGGGACGCCCCAGCCCTTCAGCTTAGGGCTCGACAGTCCTAGGGAGCCCCAGCCCTTCGGCATAGGGAGCCTCAGGCCTGGTACGCCCCATCCCTTAGGCTTAGGGAGCCCCAAGCCTGGCGCGCCCCAGCCCTTAGGCTTTGGGAGCCCAAGCCTGGGGCCCCCAAGCCCTTAGGCTTAGGGAGCCCCAGGCCTGGGGGACCCAGCTCTTCGGCTTAGGGAGCCCCAGGCATGAGTCGTCCCTGCCCTTAGGCTTAGGGAGCCCATGGCCTGGGACGCCCCAGCCCTTCGGCTTAGGGCTCGACAGTCCTAGGGCGCGCCAGCCCTTCGGCATAGGGAGCCCCAGGCCTGGTACGCCCCATCCCTTAGGCTTAGGGAGCCCAAGGCCTGGCTCGCCCCAGCCCTTAGGCTTTGGGAGCCCAAGCCTGGGGCCCCTAAGCCCTTAGGCTTTGGGAGGCCCAGGTCTCCGGCGCCCCAGCCCTTAGACTGGGAGTCCTAGCCCTGGGGCACCCCAGCCCTTAGGCTTTGGGTGCCCAAGCCCTGGGCGCCCCAGCACTTAGGCTTTGGAAGTCCCAGGCCTGGGGTGTCCAACCCTTAGGCTTAGGGAGCCACAGGCCTGGGGCGCTCCAACCCTTAGACTTAGGGGGCCTCTGGCCTGGGGCGCCACAGCCCTTTGTCTTAGGTAGCCCGAGACCTGGGGCGCCCCAGTCCTTAGGCTTTGGGAGCCCCAGGCCTGGGGTGCCCCAGCCCTTTGGCTTTGGGAGCCCCAGGCCAGGGGCGCCCCAGCCCTTAGGCTTCGGAAGCCCAAGGCCTACAACGCCCCAGCCCTTAGGCTTTGTGGGCCCCAGGGCTGGGGCGCTCCTTCCCTTAGGCTTACGGAGCCCCAGGCCTGGGGCGCCCCAGCCCTTAGGTTTTGGGAGCCCCAGGCCAGGGGTGCCCCAGCCCTTAGGCTTCGGGAGCCCAAGGCCTGCGATGCCCCAGCCCTTCGGCTTAAGGAGCCCCAGGCCTGGGGCGCCCCAGCCCTTAGGTTTAGGGATCTCCTGGCCTGGGGCGCCTCAACCCTTAGGCTTTGGGAGCCCGATCGGGGCGTCCCAGCCCTTAGGCTTTGGGAGCCCCAGGCCTGTGGCGCCCCAGCGCTTAGGCTTTGGGAGCCCCATGTCTGGGGCGCCCCTGCCCTTAGGCTTAGGGAGCCCCAGGTCTGGCGGGACCCAGCTCTTTGGCTTAGGGATC
The DNA here is from genome assembly GCF_050624435.1 of Tenrec ecaudatus. Taxonomy (NCBI): domain Eukaryota; kingdom Metazoa; phylum Chordata; class Mammalia; order Afrosoricida; family Tenrecidae; genus Tenrec; species Tenrec ecaudatus. The sequence continues at coordinate 480,724 of NW_027459345.1, read as the reverse complement.
TCCAGGCCTGAGTCGTCCCTGCCCTTAGGCTTAGGGAGCCCATGGCCTGGGACACCCCAGCCCTTCGGCTTAGGGCTCGACAGTCCTAGGGTGCGCCAGCCCTTCGGCATAGGGAGCCCCAGGCCTGGTACGCCCCATCCCTTAGGCTTAGGGAGCCCAAGGCCTGGCGCGCCCCAGCCCTTAGGCTTTGGGAGCCCAAGCCTGGGGCCCCCAAGCCCTTAGGCTTAGGGAGTCCCAGGCCTGGGGGGACCCAGCTCTTCGGCTTAGGGAGCCCTAGGCCTGAGTTGTCCCTGCCCTTAGGCTTAGGGAGCCCCAGGCCTGGGGGGACCCAGCTCTTTGGCTTAGGGAGCCCCAGGCCTGAGTCGTCCCTGCCCTTAGGCTTAGGGAGCCCATGGCCTGGATGCCCCAGCCCTTCGGCTTAGGGCTCGACAGTCCTAGGGCGCGCCAGCCCTTCGGCATAGGGAGCCCCAGGCCTGGTACGCCCCATCCCTTAGGCTTAGGGAGCCCAAGGCCTGGCGCGCCCCAGCCCTTAGGCTTTGGGAGCCCAAGCCTGGGGCCCCTAAACCCTTAGGCTTTGGGAGGCCCAGGTCTCCGGCGCCCCAGCCCTTAGACTTGGAGCCCAAGCCCTGGGCGCCCAAGCCCTTAGGCATAGGGAGCCCCAGGTCTGGGGCGCCCCAGCCCTTAGGCTTAGGGAGTCCATGGCCTGAAACGCCCCAGCCATTTGGCTTAGGGCGTGACAGTCCTAGGGCGCCCCAGCCCTTTGGCTTAGGAAGCCCCAGAAATGGGGCACCCCAGCCCTTAGGCTTTGGGAGCCCCAGGTCTGGGGCGCCCCAGCCCTTAGGCTTTGGGAGCCCCAGGCCTGGGGTGCCCCCACCCTTAGGATTTGGCAGCCCAAGGCCTGGGGCGACCCAGCCCTTAGGCTTAGGGAGCTCCAGGCCTGCGACGCCCCAGCCCTTAGGCTTCTGGAGCCCAAGGCCTGCGACGCCCCAGCCCTTAGGCTTGGGAGCCCCAGGCCTGTGGCACCCCAGCCCTTAGGCTTCGGAAGCCCAAGGCCTACAACGCCCCAGCCCTTAGGTTTTGGGGGCCCCAGGGCTGGGGCGCTCCATCCCTTAGGCTTACGGAGCCCCAGGCCTGGGGCGCCCCAACCCTTAGGTTATGGGAGCCCCAGGCCAGGGGCGCCCTAGCCCTTAGGCTTCGGGAGCCCAAGGCCTGCGACGCCCCAGCCCTTCGGCTTAGGGAACCCCAGGCCTGGGGCGCCCCAGCCCTTAGGTTTAGGGAGCTCCTGGCCTGGGGCGCCTCAGCCCTTAGGCTTTGGGAGCCCCATCGGGGCGCCCCAGCCCTTAGGCTTTGGGAGCCCCAGGCCTGTGGCGCCCCAGCGCTTAGGCTTTGGGAGCCCCACGTCTGGGGCGCCCCTGCCCTTAGGCTTAGGGAGCCCCAGGCCTGGGGGGACCCAGCTCTTCGGCTTAGGGAGCCCCAGGCCTGAGTCGTCCCTGCCCTTAGGCTTAGGGAGCCCATGGCCTGGGACGCCCCAGCCCTTCAGCTTTGGGCTCGACAGTCCTAGGGAGCCCCAGACCTTCGGCATAGGGAGCCCCAGGCCTGGTACGCCCCATCCATTAGGCTTAGGGAGCCCCAGGCATGGCGCGCCCCAGCTCTTAGGCTTTGGGAGCCCAAGCCTGGGGCCCCCAAGCCCTTAGGCTTAGGGAGCCCCAGGCCTGGGGGGGACCCAGCTCTTCGGCTTAGGGAGCCCCAGGCCTGAGTCGTCCCTGCCCTTAGGCTTAGGGAGCCCATGGCCTGGGACGCCCCAGCCCTTCGGCTTAGGGCTCGACAGTCCTAGGCCGCGCCAGCCCTTCGGCATAGGGAGCCCCAGGCCTGGTACGCCCCATCCCTTAGGCTTAGGGAGCCCAAGCCTGGGGCCCCTAAGCCCTTAGGCTTTGGGAGGCCCAGGTCTCCGGCGCCCCAGCCCTTAGACTGGGAGTCCTAGCCCTGTGGCACCCCAGCCCTTAGGCTTTGGGAGCCCAAGTCCTGGGCGCCCCAGCACTTAGGCTTTGGAAGTCCCAGGCCTGGGGCGCCCCAGCCCTTAGGCTTTGGGAGCCACAGGCCTGGGGCGCTCCAACCCTTAGACTTAGGGGGCCTCTGACCTGGGGCGCCACAGCCCTTTGTCTTAGGTAGCCCGAGACCTGGGGTGCCCCAATCCTTAGGCTTTGGTAGCCCCTGGTCTGGGGCGCCCCAGCCCTTAAACTTTGTGTGTCCCAGGCCCGTGGCGCACCAGCCCTGAGGCTTTGGGAGCCCCAGGCCTGGGGGCACCCAGCCCTAAGGCATAGGGAGGCAATGGCCTGTGACACCCCAGACCTTAAGCTTTGGGAGCCCAAGGCCTGCAATGCTCCAGCCCTTAGGGTTTGGGAGCCCCAGGCCTGGGGCGCCCCAGCCCTTAGTCTTTCGGAGACCCAGGCCTGGGGCGCCACAGCCCTTAGGCTTTGGGTGCCCCAGGCCTAGGGTGCCCCAGCATTTCGGCTTAGGGAGCCCCAGCACTGGGGCCCCCCAGCCCTTAGGTTTAGGGAGCCCCTGGCCTGGGGCGCCCCAGCCCTTAGGCTTTGGGAGCCCCAGCCGGGGCGCCACAGCCCATAGGCTTTGGGAGTCCCAGGCCTGGGGCGCGCAAGCACTTAGGCTTTGGGGGCCCCAGGCCTGGGGGAACCCAGCCTTTCGGAGCCCAAGGCCTGGGGCTTCCCAGCCCTTAGGCATAGGGAGCCCCAGGCCTGGGGCGCCCCAGCCCTTAGGCTTAGGGAGTCCATGGCCTGAAACGCCCCAGCCATTTGGCTTACGGCGTGACAGTCCTAGGCCGCCCCCGCCCTTAGGATTTGGGAGCCCAAGGCCTGGGGCGCCCCAGCCCTTAGGCTTAGGGAGCTCAAGGCCTGCGACGCCCCAGCCCTTAGGCTTGGGAGCCCCAGGCCTGTGGCACCCCAGCCCTTAGGTTTGGGAGTCCCAGGCCTGGTACGCCCCAGCCCTTAGGTTTAGGGAGCTCATGGCCTGGGGCGCCCCAGCCCTTAGTCTTTTGGGAGCCCCAGGCCTGGGGGCCCCAGCCCTTAGGCTTTGGGAGCCCCAGGCCTGGGGTGCCCCAGCCCTTAGGCTTTGGGAGCCCCAGGCCAGGGGCGCCCCAGCCCTTAGGCTTCGGAAGCCCAAGGCCTACGACGCCCCAGCCCTTAGGCTTTGGGGGCCCCAGGGCTGGGGCGCCCCATCCCTTAGGCTTACGGAGCCCCAGGCCAGGGGCGCCCCAGCCCTTAGGCTTCGGGAGCGCAAGGCCTGCGACGCCCCATCCCTTCGGCTTAGGGAGCCCCAGGCCTGGGGCGCCCCAGCCCTTAGGTTTAGGGAGCTCCTGGCCTGGTGCGCCTCAGCCCTTAGGCTTTGGGAGCCCCATCGGTGCGCCCCAGGCCTTAGGCTTTGGGAACCCCAGGCCTGTGGCGCCCCAGCGCTTAGTCTTTGGGAGCCCCACGTCTGGGGCGCCACATCCCTTAGGCTTAGGGAGCCCCAGGCCTGGGGGGACCCAGCTCTTCGGCTTAGGGAGCCCCAGGCCTGAGTCGTCCCTGCCCTTAGGCTTAGGGAGCCCATGGCCTGGGACGCCCCAGCCCTTCGGCTTAGGGCTCGACTGTCCTAGGGCTCCCCAGCCCTTCGGCATAGGGAGCACCAGGCCTGGTAAGCCCCATCCCTTAGGCTTAGGGAGCCCCAGGCCTGGCCTGCCCCAGCCCTTAGGCTTTGGGAGCCCCAGGCCTGGGGCGCCCCATGCCTTAGCCTTAGGGCGCCCCTGGAATGGGGCGCCCCAGTACTTAGGCTTTGGGAGCCCCAGGCCTGGGTCGCCCAAGCGCTTAGGCTTTTGGAGCCCCACGCCTGGGGCGCCACAACCCTTAGGCTTAGGGAGCCTCAGGCCTCGGGGCACCCAGCCCTTTGACTTAGGGTGCCCCAGGTCTGGGGCGTCCCAGACCTTAGGCTTAGGGAGCCCCAGGCCTGGGGCTCCCCAGCCCTTATGCTTAGGGATCCCATACCCTGGGAAGCCCCAGCACTTTGGCTTAGGGCGCGACAGGAGTAGGGAGCCCCAGCCCTTAGGCTTTGGTTGCCCCAGGCCTGGGGCGCCCCTGCCCTTAAGCTTTGGTAGCCCCAGACCTGGGGCATCTCCGCCCTTAGGATTTGGGAGCCCCAGGCCTGGGGCGCCCCAGCTCTTAGGCTTAGGGAGCCCAATCCTGCGATGCCCCAGCCCTTAGGTTTTGTGAGCCCCAGGCCTGGGGCGCCCAAGCCCTTAGGCTTAGGGAGCCCTAGGCCGGTGCGCCCCAGCCCTTAGGCTTGGGAGCCCCATGCCGGTGCGCCCCAGCCCTTAGGCTTTGGGAGCCACAGGCCTGGGGCGCCCCAGCCCTTAGGCTTAGGGAGGCCCTGGAATGGGGCGCCCAAGCGCTTATGCTTTTGGAGCCCCACGCCTGGGGCGCCACAACCCTTAGGCTTAGGGAGCCTCAGGCCTTGGGGCAGCTAGCCCTTTGACTTAGGGTGCCCCAGGTCTGGGGCGCCCCAGCCCTTAGGCTTTGGGAGTCCCAGGCCTGGGGTGCTCCAGCCCTTAGACTTTGGGAGCCCCAGCCAGGGCCGCCCCAGCCCTTAGGCTTTGGGGGCCCCAGGGCTGGGGCGCCCCATCCCTTAGGCTTACGGAGCCCCAGGCCTGGGGTGCCCCAGGCCTGGGGCGCTCCAGCCCTTAGGTTTTGGGAGCCCCAGGCCAGGGCACCCCAGCCCTTAGGCTTCGGGAGGCCAAGGCCATGCGACGCCCCAGCCCTTCGGCTTAGGGAGCCCCAGGCCTGGGGCGCCCCAGCTCTTAGATTTAGGGAGCTCCTGGCCTGGGGCGCCTCAGCCCTTAGGCTTTGGGAGCCCCATCGGGGCGCCCCAGCCCTTAGGCTTTGGGAGCCCCTGGCCTGTGGCGCCCCAGCGCTTAGGCTTTGGGAGCCCCACGTCTGGGGCGCCCCTGCCCTTAGGCTTAGGGAGCCCCAGGCCTGGGGGGACCCAGCTCTTCAGCTTAGGGAGCCCCAGGCCTGAGTCGTGCCTGCCTTAGGCTTAGGGAGCCCATGGCCTGGGACGCCCCAGCCCTTCGGCTTAGGGCTCGACAGTCCTAGGGCGCCAAAGCCCTTCGGCATAGGGAGCCCCAGGCCTGGTACGCCCCATCCCTTAGGCTTAGGGAGCCCCAGGCCTGGCGCGCCCCAGCCCTTAGGCTTTGGGAGCCCAAGCCTGGGGCCCCCAAGCCCTTAGGCTTAGGGAGCCCCAGGCCTGGGGGGACCCAGCTCTTCGGCTTAGGGAGCCCCAGGTTTGAGTCGTCCCTGCCCTTCGGCTTAGGGAGCCCATGGCCTGGGACGCCCCAGCCCTTCGGCTTAGGGCTTGACAGTCCTAGGGCGCCCCAGCCCTTCGGCATAGGGAGCCCCAGGCCTGGTACGCCCCATCCCTTAGGCTTAGGGATCCCAAGGCCTGGCGCGCCCCAGCCCTTAGGCTTTGGGATCCCAAGCCTGGGGCCCCCAGCCCTTAGGCTTTGGGAGGCCCAGGTGTGCGGCTTCCCAGCCCTTAGACTGGGAGCCCTAGCCCTGGGGCACCCCAGCCCTTAGGCTTTGGGAGCCCAAGCCCTGGGCGCCCCAGCAATTAGGCTTTGGAAGTCCCAGGCCTGGGGTGCCCCAGCCCTTAGGCTTAGGGAGCCACAGGCCTGAGCGCTCCAACCCTTAGACTTAGAGGGCCTCTGGCCTGGGGCGCCACAGCCCTTTGTCTTAGGTAGCCCCAGACCTGGGGCGCCCCAGTCCTTAGGCTTTGGGAGCCCCAGGCCTGGGGCGGCCAAGCCCTTAAGCTTTGGGTGCCCCAGGCCTGGGGCGCCCCAGCCCTTAGGCTGTGGGAGCTCCAGGCCTGTGGGGCCCCAGCCCTGAGGCTTTGGGAGCCCCAGGCCTGGGGGCACCCAGCCCTAAGGCATAGGGAGCCAATGGCCTGTGACGTCCCAGACCTTAGGCTTCGGGAGCCCAAGGCCTGCGATGCTCCAGCCCTTAGGCTTTGGGAGCCCCAGGCCTGGGGCGTCCCAGCCCTTAGTCTTACAGAGCCCAGGGCCTGGGGCGCCACAGCCCTTAGGCTTTGGGTGCCCCAGTCCTAGGGTGCCCCAGCCCTTCGGCTTAGGGAGCCCCAGCACTGGGTCCCCCAAGCCCTTAGGTTTAGGGAGCCCCTGGCCTGGGGCGCCTCAGCCCTTAGGCTTTGGGAGCCCCAGCTGGGGCGCAACAGCCCATAGGCTTTGGGAGCACCAGGCCTGTGGCGCCCAAGCGCTTAGGCTTTGGGAGCCCCACACTTGGGGCGCCCCAGCCCTTAGGCTTAGGGGGCCCCAGGCCTGGGGGCACCCAGACTTTCGGAGCCCAAGGCCTGGGGTTTCCTAGCCCTTAGGCATAGGGAGCCCCAGGCCTGGGCCGCCCCAGCCCTTAGGCTTAGGGAGTCCATGGCGTTAAACGCCCCAGCCATTTGGCTCTAGGGCGTGACAGTCCTAGGGCGCCCCAGCCCTTAGGCTTTGGGAGCCCCAGGAATGGGGCACCCCTGCCCTTAGCTTTTGGGAGCCCCAGGCCTGGGGCGCCCCAGCCCTTAGGCTTAGGGAGCCCCAGGCCTGGCGCGCCCCAGCCCTTAGGCTTTGGGAGCCCAAGCCTGGGGCCCCCAAGCCCTTAGGCTTAGGGAGCCCCAGGCCTGGGGGGACCCAGCTCTTCGGCTTAGGGAGCCCCAGGTTTGAGTCGTCCCTGCCCTTCGGCTTAGGGAGCCCATGGCCTGGGACGCCCCAGCCCTTCGGCTTAGGGCTTGACAGTCCAAGGCGCCCCAGCCCTTCGGCATAGGGAGCCCCAGGCCTGGTACGCCCCATCCCTTAGGCTTAGGGATCCCAAGGCCTGGCGCGCCCCAGCCCTTAGGCTTTGGGATCCCAAGCCTGGGGCCCCCAGCCCTTAGGCTTTGGGAGGCCCAGGTGTGCGGCTTCCCAGCCCTTAGACTGGGAGCCCTAGCCCTGGGGCACCCCAGCCCTTAGGCTTTGGGAGCCCAAGCCCTGGGCGCCCCAGCAATTAGGCTTTGGAAGTCCCAGGCCTGGGGTGCCCCAGCCCTTAGGCTTAGGGAGCCACAGGCCTGAGCGCTCCAACCCTTAGACTTAGAGGGCCTCTGGCCTGGGGCGCCACAGCCCTTTGTCTTAGGTAGCCCCAGACCTGGGGCGCCCCAGTCCTTAGGCTTTGGGAGCCCCAGGCCTGGGGCGCCCAAGCCCTTAAGCTTTGGGTGCCCCAGGCCTGGGGCGCCCCAGCCCTTAGACTGTGGGAGCTCCAGGCCTGTGGCGCCCCAGCCCTGAGGCTTTGGGAGCCCCAGGCCTGGGGGCACCCAGCCCTAAGGCATAGGGAGCCAATGGCCTGTGACGTCCCAGACCTTAGGCTTCGGGAGCCCAAGGCCTGCGATGCTCCAGCCCTTAGGCTTTGGGAGCCCCAGGATTGGGGCGTCCCAGCCCTTAGTCTTACAGAGCCCAGGGCCTGGGGCGCCACAGCCCTTCGGCTTAGGGAGCCCCAGCACTGGGTCCCCCAAGCCCTTAGGTTTAGGGAGCCCCTGGCCTGGGGCGCCTCAGCCCTTAGGCTTTGGGAGCCCCAGCTGGGGCGCAACAGCCCATAGGCTTTGGGAGCACCAGGCCTGGGGCGCCCAAGCGCTTAGGCTTTGGGAGCCCCACACTTGGGGCGCCCCAGCCCTTAGGCTTAGGGGGCCCCAGGCCTGGGGGCACCCAGACTTTCGGAGCCCAAGGCCTGGGGTTTCCTAGCCCTTAGGCATAGGGAGCCCCAGGCCTGGGCCGCCCCAGCCCTTAGGCTTAGGGAGTCCATGGCCTGAAACGCCCCAGCCATTTGGCTCTAGGGCGTGACAGTCCTAGGGCGCCCCAGCCCTTAGACTTTGGGAGCCCCAGGAATGGGGCACCCCTGCCCTTAGCTTTTGGGAGCCCCAGGCCTGGGGCGCCCCAGCCCTTAGGCTTTGGGAGCCCCAGGCCTGGGGCGCCCCCGCCCTTTGGATTTGGGAGCCCAAGGCCTGGGGCGCCCCAGCCCTTAGGCTTAGGGAGCTCAAGGCCTGCGACGCCCCAGCCCTTAGGCTTGGGAGCCCCAGGCCTGTGGCACCCCAGCCCTTAGGTTTGGGAGTCCCAGGCCTGGTACGCCCCAGCCCTTAGGTTTAGGGAGCCCCTGGCCTTGGGCGCCCCAGCCCTTAGGCTTTGGGAGCCCCAGGCCTGGGGGCCCCAGCGCTTAGGCTTTGGGAGCCCCAAGCCTGGGGTGCCCCAGCCTTTAGGCTTTGGGTGCCCCAGGCCAGGGGCGCCCCAGCCCTTAGGCTTCGGAAGCCCAAGGCCTACGACGCCCCAGCCCTTAGGTTTAGGGAGCTCCTGGCCTGGGGCGCCTCAGCCCTTAGGCTTTGGGAGCCCCATCAGGGCGCCCCAACCCTTAGGCTTTGGGAGCCCCAGGCCTGTGGCGCCCCAGCGCTTAGGCTTTGGGAGCCCCACGTCTGGGGCGCCGCTGCCCTTAGGCTTAGGGAGCCCCAGGCCTGGGGGGACCCAGCTCTTCGGCTTAGGGAGCCCCAGGCCTGAGTCGTCCCTGCCCTTAGGCTTAGGGAGCCCATGGCCTGGGACGCCCCAGTCCTTCACCTTAGGGCTCGACAGTCCTAGGGCGCCCAAGCCCTTCGGCATAGGGAGCCCCAGGCCTGGTACGCCCCATCCCTTAGGCTTAGGGAGCCCCAGGCCTGGCGCGCCCCAGCCCTTAGGCTTTGGGAGCCCAAGCCTGGGGCCCCCAAGCCCTTAGGCTTAGGGAGCCCCAGGCCTGGGGGGACCCAGCTCTTCGGCTTAGGGAGCCCCAGGCCTGAGTCGTCCCTGCCCTTAGGCTTAGGGAGCCCATGGCCTGGGACGCCCCAGCCCTTCGGCTTAGGGCTCGACAGTCCTAGGGCGCCCCAGCCCTTCGGCATAGGGAGCCCCAGGCCTGGTACGCCCCATCCGTTAGGCTTAGGGAGCCCAAGGCCTGGCGCGCCCAAGCCCTTAGGCTTTGGGAGCCCAATCCTGGGGCCCCTAACCCCTTAGGCTTTGGGAGGCCCAGGTCTCCGGCGCCCTAGCCCTTAGACTGGGAGCCCTAGCCCTGGGGCACCCCAGCCCTTAGGCTTTGGGAGCCCAAGCCCTGGGCGCCCCAGCAATTAGGCTTTGGAAGTCCCAGGCCTGGGGCGCCCCAGCCCTTAGGCTTAGGGAGCCACAGGCCTGGGGCGCTCCAACCTTTAGACTTAGGGGCCCTCTGGCCTGGGGCGCCACAGCCCTTTGTCTTAGGTAGCCCCAGACCTGGGGCGCCCCAGTCCTTAGGCTTTGGGAGCCCCAGGCCTGGGGCGCCCCAGCCCTTAAGCTTTGTGTGCCCCAGGCCTGGGGCGCCCCAGCCCTTAGGCTTCGGAAGCCTAAGGCCTACGACGCCCCAGCCCTTAGGTTTAGGGAGCTCCTGGCCTGGGGCGCCTCAGCCCTTAGGCTTTGGGAGCCCCAGGCCTGGGGGCCCCAGCGCTTAGGCTTTGGAAGCCCCAGGCCTGGGGTGCCCCAGCCTTTAGGCTTTGGGTGCCCCAGGCCAGGGGCGCCCCAGCCCTTAGGCTTCGAAAGCCCAAGGCCTACGACGCCCCAGCCCTTAGGTTTAGGGAGCTCCTGGCCTGGGGTGCCTCAGCCCTTAGGCTTTGGGAGCCCCATCAGGGCGCCCCAACCCTTAGGCTTTGGGAGCCCCAGGCCTGTGGCGCCCCAGCGCTTAGGCTTTGGAAGCCCCACGTCTGGGGCGCCGCTGCCCTTAGGCTTAGGGAGCCCCAGGCCTGGGGGAATCCAGCTCTTCGGCTTAGGGAGCCCCAGGCCTGAGTCGTCCCTGCCCTTAGGCTTAGGGAGCCCATGGCCTGGGACGCCCCAGTCCTTCACCTTAGGGCTCGACAGTCCTAGGGCGCCCCAGCCCTTCGGCATAGGGAGCCCCAGGCCTGGCGTGCCCCAGCCCTTAGGCTTTGGGAGCCCAAGCCTGGGGCCCCCAAGCCCTTAGGCTTAGGGAGCCCAAGGCCTGGGGGGACCCAGCTCTTCGGCTTAGGGAGCTCCAAGCCTGAGTCGTCCCTGCCCTTAGGCTTAGGGAGCCCATGTCCTGGGACGCCCCAGCCCTTCGGCTTAGGGCTAGACAGTCCTAGGGCGCCCCAGCCCTTCGGCATAGGGAGCCCCAGGCCTGGTACGCCCCATCCCTTAGGCTTAGGGAGCCCAAGGCCTGGCGCGCCCCAGCCCTTAGGCTTTGGGAGCCCAAGCCTGGGGCCCCTAAGCCCTTAGGCTTTGGGAGGCCCAGGTCTCCGGCGCCCTAGCCCTTAGACTGGGAGCCCTAGCCCTGGGGCACCCCAGCCCTTAGGCTTTGGGAGCACAAGCCCTGGGCGCCCCAGCAATTAGGCTTTGGAAGTCCCAGGCCTGGGGCGCCCCAGCCCTTAGGCTTAGGGAGCCACAGGCCTGGGGCGCTCCAACACTTAGACTTAGGGGGCCTCTGGCCTGGGGCGCCATAGCCCTTTGTCTTAGGTAGCCCCAGACCTGGGGCGCCCCAGTCCTTAGGCTTTGGGAGCCCCAGGCCTGGGGCGCCCCAGCCCTTAAGCTTTGTGTGCCCCAGGCCTGGGGCGCCCCAGCCCTTAGGCTGTGGGAGCTCCAGGCCTGTGGCGTCCCAGCCCTGAGGCTTTGGGAGCCCCATGCCTGGGGGCACCCAGCCGTAAGTCATAGGGAGCCAATGGCCTGTGACGCCCCAGACCTTAGGCTTTGGGAGCCCAAGGCCTGCGATGCTCCAGCCCTTAGGGTTTGGGAGCCCCAGGCCTGGGGCGCCCCAGCCCTTAGTCTTACGGAGCCCCAGCCCTGGGGCGCCACAGCCCTTAGGCTTTGGGTGCCCCAGGCCTTGGGTGCCCCAGCCCTTCGGCTTAGGGAGCCCCAGCACTGGGGCCCCCCAGCCCTTAGGTTTAGGGAGCCCCTGGCCTGGGGCGCCTCAGCCCTTAGGCTTTGGGAGCCCCAGCCGGGGCGCCACAGCCCATAGGCTTTGGGAGCCCCAGGCCTGGGGCGCGCCAGCGCTTAGGCTTTGGGAGCCCCACACCTGGGGCGCCCCAGCCCTTAGGCTTAGGGGGCCCCAGGCCTGGGGGCACCCAGCCTTTCGGAGCCCAAGGCCTGGGGCTTCCCAACCCTTAGGCATAGGGAGCCCCAGGCCTGGGGTGCCACAGCCCTTAGGCTTAGGGAGTCCATGGCCTGAAACGCCCCAGCCAATTGGCTTAGGGCGTGACAGTCCTAGGGCGCCCACGCCCTTAGGATTTGGGAGCCCAAGGCCTGGGGCGCCCCAGCCCTTAGGCTTAGGGAGCCCAAGGCCTGCGACGCCCCAGCCCTTAGGCTTCGGGAGCCCAAGGCCTGCGACGCCCCAGCCCTTAGGCTTGGGAGCCCCAGGCCTGTGGCACCCCAGCCCTTAGGTTTGGGAGTCCCAGGCCTGGTACGCCCCAGCCCTTAGGTTTAGGGAGCCCCTGGCCTGGGGCGCCCCAGCCCTTAGTCTTTTGGGAGCCCCAGGCCTGGGGGCCCCAGCCCTTAGGCTTTGGGAGCCCCAGGCCTGGGGTGCCCCAGCCCTTAGGCTTAGGGAGCTCCTGGCCTGGGGCGCCCCAGCCCTTAGGTTTAGGGAGCTCCTGGCCTGGGGCGCCTCAGCCCTTAGGCTTTGGGAGCCCCATCGGGGCGCCCCAGCCCTTAGGCTTTGGGAACCCCAGGCCTGTGGCGCCCCAGCGCTTAGTCTTTGGAAGCCCCACGTCTGGGGCGCCCCAGCCCTTAGGCTTAGGGAGCCCCAGGCCTGGGGGGACCCAGCTCTTCGGCTTAGGGAGCCCCAGGCCTGTGTCGTCCATGCCCTTAGGCTTAGGGAGCCCATGGCCTGGGACGCTCCAGCCCTTCGGCTTAGGGCTCGACAGTCCTAGGGCTCCCCAGCCCTTCGGCATAGGGAGCACCAGGCCTGGTAAGCCCCATCCCTTAGGCTTAGGGAGCCCCAGGCCTGGCCTGCCCCAGCCCTTAGGCTTTGGGAGCCCCAGGCCTGGGGCGCCCCATCCCTTAGGCTTAGGGAGCCCCTGGAATGGGGCGCCCCAGCACTTAGGCTTTGGGAGCCCCAGGCCTGGGGCGCCCAAGCGCTTAGGCTTTTGGAGCCCCACGCCTGGGGCGCCACAACCCTTAGGCTTAGGGAGCCTCAGGCCTTGGGGCACCCAGCCCTTTGACTTAGGGTGCCCCAGGTCTGGGGCGTCCCAGACCTTAGGCTTAGGGAGCCCCAGGCCTGGGGCTCCCCAGCCCTTAGGCTTAGGGATCCCATACCCTGGGAAGCCCCAGCCCTTCGGCTTAGGGCGCGACAGGACTAGGGAGCCCCAGCCCTTAGGCTTTGGTTGCCCCAGGCATGGGGCGCCCCTGCCCTTAGGCTTTGGTAGCCCCAGACCTGGGGCGTCTCCGCCCTTAGGATTTGGGAGCCCCAGCCCTGGGGCGCCCCAGCTCTTAGGCTTAGGGAGCCCAATCCTTCGATGCCCCAGCCCTTAGGTTTTGGGAGCCCCAGGCCTGGCGTGCCCAAGCCCTTAGGCTTAGGGAGCCCTAGGCCGGTGCGCCCCAGCCCTTAGGCTTGGGAGCCCCATGCCGGTGCGCCCCAGCCCTTAGGCTTTAGGAGCCCCAGGCTTGGGGCGCCCCAGCCCTTAGGCTTTGGGAACCCCGGCCTGGGGCGCTCCAGCCCTTACGCTTTTGGAGCCCCAGGACTGGGGCGCCACAGCCCTTAGGATTTGGGAGCCCCAGGCTGGGACGCCCCAGCCCATAGGTTTTGGGAGCCACAGGCCTGTGGCGCCCAGCCCTTAGGCTTTGGGAGCCACAGGCCTGGGGCGCCCCAGCCCTTAGGTTTAGGGAGCCCCAGGCATGGGGGGACCCCGCTCTTCGGCTTAGGGAGCCCCAGGCCTGGGGCGTCCCAGCCCTTAAGCTTAGGGAGCCCCAGGCCTGGGGTGCCCCAGCCGTTTGGTTTTGGTTTTCCCAAACCTGGGGGGGCCCAACCCTTAGGTTTTGGGAGCTCCAGACCTGGAACGCCCCAGCCCTTAGGCTTTGGGAGCCCAAAGCCTCAAGCTCCCCAGCCCTTAGGCTTTGGGCGCCCCAGGCTGGGGCGCCATAGCCCTTCGGCATAGGGAGTACCAGACCTGGGGTGCCCCAGCTCTTAGGCTTAGGGATCCCTGGCCTGGGGCGGCTCAGCCATTAGGCTTTTGGAGCCCCTGGCCGGGGCGCCCCAGCCCTTAGACTTTGGGAGCCCCAGGCCTGGGGCACCCCAGCCCTTAGGTTTAGGGAGCCCCTGGCCTGGGGCATCTCAGCCTTAGTCTTTGGGAGCCCCAGCCGGGGCGCCACAGCCCTTAGGCTTTGGGAGCCCCAGGCTTGCGGCGCCCCAGCGCTTAGGCTTTGGGAGCCCCACACCTGGGGCGCCCCAGCCCTTAGGCTTAGGGAGCCCCAGGCCTGGGGGCACCCAGCCTTTCGGAGCCCCAGGCCTGGAGTGCCCCAGCCCTTAGTCTTCGGGAGTCCATGGCCTGAAACGCCCCAGCCTTTTGGCTTAGGGCGCGACAGGCCTAGGGCGCCCCAGCCCTTAAGCTTTGGGAGCCCCAGGAATGGGGCACCCCAGCCCTTAGGCTTTGGGAGCCCCAGGCCTAGGGCGCCCCCGCCCTTAAGCTTTGGGAGCCCAAACCAGGGGCGCACCAGTCCTTAGACTTTGGGAGCCCCAGGCCTGGGGCGCCCCAGCCCTTAGGGTTTGGGAGCCCCAGGCCTGAGGCACCCTAAACCTTTGGCTTTGGGAGCCCCAGGCCTAGGGCTCACCAGCCCTTCGGCATAGGGAGCCCCAGGCCTGGGGCGCCCCAGCCCTTAGGTTTTGGGAGCACCAGGCCTGGGGCACCCCAGCCCTTAGGCTTTGGGAGCTCCAGCTTGAGGCGCCCCAGCCCTTAGTCTTAGGGAACCCCAAGCCTGGGGCGCCGCAACTCTTAGACTTAGGGAGCCTCTGGCCTGGGACGCCACAGCCCTTTGTCTTAGGGAGCCCCAGGCCTGGGGCGCCCCAGCCCTTAGGCTTTAGAGCCCCAGGCCTGGGGCGCCCCAGCCCTTAGGCTTTGGGTGCCCCAGGCCAGGGGCGCCCCAGCCCTTAGGCTTTGGGAGCCCCAGGCCTGGGGGCACCCAGCTTTAAGGCATAGGCAGCCCATGGCCTGTGACGCCCCAGCCCTTAGGCTTTGGGATCCCCAGGTCTGGGGCGCCCCAGCCCTTAGGCTTTGGGTGCCCCAGGCCTGGGGCTCCCCAGCCCTTAGGCTGTGGGAGCTCCAGGCCTGTGGTGCCCCAGCCCTGAGGCTTTGGGAGCCCCAGGTCTGGGGGCACCCAGCCCTAAGGCATAGGGAGCCCATGTCCTGTGACGCCCCAGCCCTTAGGCTTCGGGAGCCCAAGGCCTGCGATGCCCCGGCCCTTTGGCTTTGGGTGCCCCAGGCCTAGGGCGCCCCAGCCCTTCGGCTTAGGGAGCCCCAGGCCTGGGGCCCCCCAGCCCTTAGTTTTAGGGATTCCCTGGCCTGGGGCGCCTCAGCCCTTAGGCTTTGGGAGCCCCAGCCGGGGCACCACACCCCTTAGGCTTTGGGAGCCCCAGGCCTGGGGCGCCCCAGGGCTTACGCTTTGGGAGCCCCACACCTGGGGCGCCCCAGCCCTTAGGCTTTGGGAGCCCCATCGAGGCGCCCCAGCCCTTAGGCTTTGGGAGCCCCAGGCCTGTCGCGCCCCAGCGAGTAGGCTTTGGGAGCACCAGGCCTGGGGTGCCCCAGCTCTTAGGTTTAGGGAGCCCCTGGCTTGGGGGGACCCAGCTCTTCGGCTTATGGAGCCCCAGGCCTGAATCGTCCCTGCCCTTAGGCTTAGGGTGCCCATGGCCTGGGACGCCCAAGCCCTTCGGCTTAGGGCTCGACAGTCCTAGGGCGCCCAAGCCCTTCGGCATAGGGAGCCCCAGGCCTGGTACGCCCCATCCCTTAGGCTTAGGGAGCCCCAGGCCTGGCGCGCCTCAGTCCTTAGGCTTTGGGAGCCCAAGCCTGGGGGTGCCCCAGCCCTTAGGCTTTGGAAGGCCCAGGTGTGCGGCGCTTTGACCCTTAGGCTTTGGGAGCCCCAGGCCTGGGGCGCCCTGCCCTTAGGCTTAGGAAGCCCCAGGCCTGGGGCGCCCCAGCCCTTGGGCTTTGGGAGCTCCAGACCTGGGGCACTCCAGCCCTTAGGCTTTGGGATTCCCAGGCCTGGGACGCACCAGCCCTTCCGATTAAGGCGCGACAGGCCTAGGTTGCCGGAGCCCTTAGGTTTTGGGAGCCCCAGGCCTGTGGCACCCCAGCCCTTAGGTTTGGGAGTTCCAGGCCTGGTACACCCCAGCCCTTAGGTTTAGGGAGCCCCTGGCCTGGGGCGCCCCAGCCCTTAGCTTTGGGAGCCCCAGGCCTGGGGCGCCCCAGCCCTTAGGCTTTGGGAGCCACAGGCCAGGGGCGCCCCAGCCCTTAGCTTGGGAAGCCCAAGCCCTGCGACGCCCCAGCCCTTAGGCTTTGGGGGCCCCAGGCCTGGGGCGCCCCATCCCTTAGGCTTACGGAGCCCCAGGCCAGGGGCGCCCCAGCCCTTAGGTTTTGGGAGCCCCAGGCCAGGGTACCCCAGCCCTTAGGCTTCGGGAGGCCAAGGCCTGCGACGCCCCAGCCCTTCGGCTTAGGGAGCCCCAGGCCTGGGGCGCCTCAGCCCTTAGGCTTTGGGAGCCCCATCGGGGCGCCCCAGCCCTTAGGCTTTGGGAGCCCCAAGCCTGTGGCGCCCCAGCGCTTAGGCTTTGGGAGCCTCACGTCTGGGGCGCCCCTGCCCTTAGGCTTAGGGAGCCCCAGGCCTGGGGGGACCCAGCTCTTCGGCTTAGGGAGACCCAGGCCTGAGTCGTGCCTGCCCTTAGGCTTAGAGAGCCCATGGCCTGGGACGCCCCAGCCCTTCGGCTTAGGGCTCGACAGTCCTAGGGCGCCAAAGCCCTTCGGCATAGGGAGCCCCAGGCCTGGTACGCCCCATCCCTTAGGCTTAGGGAGCCCCAGGCCTGGCGCGCCCCAGCCCTTAGGCTTTGGGAGCCCAAGCCTGGGGCTCCCAAGCCCTTAGGCTTAGGGAGCCCCAGGCCTGGGGGGACCCAGCTCTTCGGCTTAGGGAGCCCCAGGTTTGAGTCGTCCCTGCCCTTCGGCTTAGGGAGCCCATGGCCTGGGACGCCCCAGCTCTTCGGCTTAGGGCTCGAAGTCCTAGGGCGCCCCAGCCCTTCGGCATAGGGAGCCCCAGGCCTGGTACGCCCCATCCCTTAGGCTTAGGGAGCCCAAGGCCTGGCGCGCCCCAGCCCTTAGGCTTTGGGATCCCAAGCCTGGAGCCCCCAGCCCTTAGGCTTTGGGAGGCCCAGGTGTGCGGCTTCCCAGCCCTTAGACTGGGAGCCCTACCCTGGGGCACCCCAGCCCTTAGGCTTTGGGAGCCCAAGCTTGGGCGCCCCAGCACTTAGGCTTTGGAAGTCCCAGGCCTGGGGCGCCCCAGCCCTTAGGCTTAGGGAGCCACAGGCCTGGGGCGCTCCAACCCTTAGATTTAGAGGGCCTCTGGCCTGGGGCGCCACAGCCCTTTGTCTTAGGCAGCCCCAGACCTGGGGCCCCCCAGTCCTTAGGCTTTGGGAGCCCCAGGCCTGGGGCGCCCAAGCCCTTAAGCTTTGGGTGCCCCAGGCCTAGGGCGCCCCAGCCCTTAGGCTGTGGGAGCTCCAGGCCTGTGGCGCCCCAGCCCTGAGGCTTTGGGAGCCCCAGGCCTGGGGGCACCCAGCCCTAAGGCATAGGGAGCCAATTGCCTGTGACCTCCCAGACCTTAGGCTTCGGGAGCCCAAGGCCTGCGATGCTCCAGCCCTTAGGGTTTGGGAGCCCCAGGCCTGGGGCGCCCCAGCCCTTAGTCTTACAGAACCTAGGGCCTGGGGCGCCACAGCCCTTAGGCTTTGGGTGCCCCAGGCCTAGGGTGCCCCAGCCCTTCGGCTTAGGGAGCCCCAGCACTGGGGCCCACAAGCCCTTAGGTTTAGGGAGCCCCTGGCCTGGGGCGCCTCTGCCCGTAGGCTTTGGGAGCCCCAGCCGGGGCGCCACAGCCCATAGGCTTTGGGAGCCCCAGGCCTGGGGCGCCCCAGCGCTTAGGCTTTGGGAGCCCCACACTTGGGGCACCCCAGCCCTTAGGCTTAGGGGGCCCCAGGCCTGGGGGCACCCAGCCTTTCGGAGCCCAAGGCCTGGGGTTTCCTAGCCCTTAGGCATAGGGAGCCCCAGGCCTGGGCCGCCCCAGCCCTTATGCTAAGGGAGTCCATGGCCTGAAACGCCCCAGCCATTTGGCTCTAGTGCGTGACAGTCCTAGGGCGCCCCAGCCCTTAGGCTTTGGGAGCCCCAGGAATGGGGCACCCCAGCCCTTAGCTTTTGGGAGCCCCAGGCCTGCGGCGCCCCAGCCCTTAGGCTTTGGGGGCCCCAGGCCTGGGGAGCCCCCGCCCTTAGGATTTTGGAGCCCAAGGCCTGGGGCGCCCCAGTCCTTAGGCTTAGGGAGCTCAAGGCCTGCGACGCCCCAGCCCTTAGGCTTCGGGAGCCCAAGGCCTGCGACGCCCCAGCCCTTAGGCTTGGGAGCCCCAGGCTTGTGGCACCACAGCTCTTAGGTTTGGGAGTCCCAGCCCTGGTACGCCCCAGCCCTTATGTTTAGGAAGCCCCTGGCCTTGGGCGCCCCAGCCCTTAGGCTTTGGGAGCCCCAGGCCTGGGGGCCCCAGCGCTTAGGCTTTGGGAGCCCCAGGCCTGGGGTGCCCCAGCCTTTAGGCTTTGGGAGCCCCAGGCCAGGGGCGCCCCAGCCCTTAGGGTTCGGAAGCCCAAGGCCTACGACATCCCAGCCCTTAGGTTTAGGGAGCTCCTGGCCTGGGGCGCCTCAGCCCTTAGGCTTTGGGAGCCCCATCAGGGCGCCCCAACCCTTAGGCTTTGGGAGCCCCAGGCCTGTGGCGCCCCAGCGCTTAGGCTTTGGGAGCCCCACGTCTGGGGCGCCGCTGCCCTTAGGCTTAGGGGGCCCCAGGCCTGGGGGGACCCAGCTCTTCGGCTTAGGGAGCCCCAGGCCTGAGTCGTTCCTGCCCTTAGGCTTAGGGAGCCCATGGCCTGGGACGCCCCAGTCCTTCAGCTTAGGGCTCGACAGTCCTAGGGCGCCCCAGCCCTTCGGCATAGGGCACCCGAGGCCTGGTACGCCCCATCCCTTAGGCTTAGGGAGCCCCAGGCCTGGCGCGCCCCAGCCCTTAGGCTTTGGGAGCCCAAGCCTGGGGCCCCCAAGCCCTTAGGCTTAGGGAGCCCCAGGCCTGGGGGGACCCAGCTCTTCGGCTTAGGGAGCCCCAGACCTGAGTCGTCCCTGCCCTTAGGCTTAGGGAGCCCAAGGCCTGGCGCGCCCCAGCCCTTAGGCTTTGGGAGCGCAAGCCTGGGGCCCCTAAGCCCTTAGGCTTTGGGAGGCCCAGGTCTCCGGCGCCCTAGCCCTTAGACTGGGAGCCCTAGCCCTGGGGCACCCCAGCCCTTAGGCTTTGGGAGCACAAGCCCTGGGCGCCCCAGCAATTAGGCTTTGGAAGTCCCAGGCCTGGGGCGCCCCAGCCCTTAGGCTTAGGGAGCCACAGGCCTGGGGCGCTCCAACCCTTAGACTTAGGGGGCCTCTGGCCTGGGGTGCCACAGCCCTTTGTCTTAGGTAGCCCCAGACCTGGGGCGCCCCAGTCCTTAGGCTTTGGGAGCCCCAGGCCTGGGGCGCCCCAGCCCTTAAGCTTTGTGTGCCCCAGGCCTGGGGCGCCCCAGCCCTTAGGCTGTGGGAGCTCCAGGCCTGTGGCGCCCCAGCCCTGAGGTTTTGGGAGCCCCATGCCTGGGGGCACCCAGCCCTAAGGCATAGGGAGCCAATGGCCTGTGACGCCCCAGACCTTAGGCTTTGGGAGCCCAAGGCCTGCGATGCTCCAGCCCTTAGGGTTTGGGAGCCCCAGGCCTGGGGCGCCCCAGCTCTTAGTCTTACGGAGCCCCAGGCCTGGGGCGCCACAGCCCTTAGGCTTTGGGTGCCCCAGGCCTAGGGTGCCCCAGCCCTTCGGCTTAGGGAGCCCCAGCACTGGGGCCCCCCAGCCCTTAGGTTTAGGGAGCCCCTGGCCTGGGTGCCTCAGCCCTTAGGCTTTGGGAGCCCCAGCCGGGGCGCCACAGCCCATAGGCTTTGGGAGCCCCAGGCCTGGGGCGCGCCAGCGCTTAGGCTTAGGGAGCCCCAGGCCTGGGGCGCCCCAGCCCTTAGGCTTAGGGAGTCCATGGCCTGAAACGCCCCAGCCATTTGGCTTAGGGCGTGACAGTCCTAGGGCGCCCCTGCCCTTAGGATTTGGGAGCCCAAGGCCTGGGGCGCCCCAGCCCTTAGGCTAGGGAGCCCCAGGCCTGTGGCACCCCAGCCCTTAGGTTTGGGAGTCCCAGGCCTGGTACGCCCCAGCCCTTAGGTTTAGGGAGCCCCTGGCCTGGGGCGCCCCAGCCCTTAGTCTTTTGGGAGCCCCAGGCCTGGGGGCCCCAGCCCTTAGGCTTTGGGAGCCCCAGGCCTGGGGTGCCCCAGCCCTTAGGCTTTGGGAGCCCCAGGCCAGGGGCGCCCCAGCCCTTAGGCTTCGGAAGCCCAAGGCCTACGACACCCCAGCCCTTTGGCTTTGGCGGCCCCAGGGCTGGGGCGCCCCATCCCTTAGGCTTACGGAGCCCCAGGCCAGGGGCGCCCCAGCCCTTAGGCTTCGGGAGCGCAAGGCCTGCGACGCCCCATCCCTTCGGCTTAGGGAGCCCCAGGCCTGGGGCGCCCCAGCCCTTAGGTTTAGGGAGCTCCTGGCCTGGGGCGCCTCAGCCCTTAGGCTTTGGGAGCCCCATCGGGGCGCCCCAGCCCTTAGGCTTTGGGAACCCCAGGCCTGTGGCGCCCCAGCGCTTAGTCTTTGGAAGCCCCACGTCTGGGGCGCCCCAGCCCTTAGGCTTAGGGAGCCCCAGGCCTTGGGGGACCCAGCTCTTCGGCTTAGGGAGCCCCAGGCCTGAGTCGTCCCTGCCCTTAGGCTTAGGGAGCCCATGGCCTGGGACGCTCCAGCCCTTCGGCTTAGGGCTCGACAGTCCTAGGGCTCCCCAGCCCTTCGGCATAGGGAGCACCAGGCCTGGTAAGCCCCATCCCTTAAGCTTAGGGAGCCCCAGGCCTGGCCTGCCCCAGCCCTTAGGCTTTGGGAGCCCCAGGCCTGGGGCGCCCCATCCCTTAGGCTTAGGGAGCCCCTGGAATGGGGCGCCCCAGCACTTAGGCTTTGGGAGCCCCAGGCCTGGGGCGCCCAAGCGCTTAGGCTTTTGGAGCCCCACGCATGGGGCGCCACAACCCTTAGGCTTAGGGAGCCTCAGGCCTTGGGGCACCCAGCCCTTTGACTTAGGGTGCCCCAGGTCTGGGTCGTCCCAGCCCTTAGGCTTAGGGAGCCCCAGGCCTGGGGCTCCCCAGCCCTTAGGCTTAGGGATCCCATACCCTGGGAAGCCCCAGCCCTTCGGCATAGGGCGCGACAGGACTAGGGAGCCCCAGCCCTTAGGCTTTGGTTGCCCCAGGCATGGGGCGCCCCTGCCCTTAGGCTTTGGTAGCCCCAGACCTGGGGCGTCTCCGCCCTTAGGATTTGGGAGCCCCAGCCCTGGGGCGCCCCAGCTCTTAGGCTTAGGGAGCCCAATCCTTCAATGCCCCAGCCCTTAGGTTTTGGGAGCCCCAGGCCTGGGGTGCCCAAGCCCTTAGGCTTAGGGAGCCCTAGGCCGGTGCGCCCCAGCCCTTAGGCTTTAGGAGCCCCAGGCTTGGGGCGCCCCAGCCCTTAGGCTTTGGGAACCCTGGCCTGGGGCGCTCCTGCCCTTACGCTTTTGGAGCCCCAGGACTGGGGCGCCACAGCCCTTAGGATTTGGGAGCCCCAGGCTGGGACGCCCCAGCCCATAGGTTTTGGGAGCCACAGGCCTGTGGCGCCCAGCCCTTAGGCTTTGGGAGCCACAGGCCTGGGGCGCCCCAGCCCTTCGGCTTAGGGCTCGACAGTCCCAGGGCGCCCCAGCCCTTCGGCATAGGGAGCCCCAGGCCTGGTACGCCCCATCCCTTAGGCTTAGGGAGCCCAAGGCCTGGCGCGCCCCAGCCCTTAGGCTTTGGGAGCCCAAGCCTGGGGCCCCTAAGCCCTTAGGCTTTGGGAGGCCCAGGTCTCCGGCGCCCCAGCCCTTAGACTGGGAGCCCTAGCCCTGGGGCACCCCAGCCCTTAGGCTTTGGGAGCCCAATTGCTGGGCGCCCCAGCAATTAGGCTTTGGAAGTCCCAGGCCTGGGGCGCCCCAGCCTTTAGGCTTAGGGAGCCACAGGCCTGGGGCGCTCCAAACCTTAGACTTAGGGGGCCTCTGGCCTGGGGCGCCACAGCCCTTTGTCTTAGGTAGCCCCAGACCTGGGGCGCCCCAGTCATTAGGCTTTGGGAGCCCCAGGCCTGGGGCGCCCCAGCCCTTAAGCTTTGTGTGCCCCAGGCCTGTGGCGCCCCAGCCCTGAGGCTTTGGGAGCCCCATGCCTGGGGGCACCCAGCCGTAAGGCATAGGGAGCCAATGGCCTGTGACGCCCCAGACCTTAGGCTTTGGGAGCCCAAGGCCTGCGATGCTCCAGCCCTTAGGGTTTGGGAGGCCCAGGCCTGGGGCGCCCCAGCCCTTAATCTTACGGAGCCCCAGGCCTGGGGCGCCACAGCCCTTAGGCTTTGGGTGCCCCAGCCCTTCGGCTTAGGGAGCCCCAGCACTGGGGCTCCCCAGCCCTTAGGTTTAGGGAGCCCCTGGCCTGGGGCGCCTCAGCCCTTAGGCTTTTGGAGCCCCAGCCGGGGCGCCACAGCCCATAGGCTTTGGGAGCCCCAGGCCTGGGGCGCGCCAGCGCTTAGGCTTTGGGAGCCCCACACCTGGGGCGCCCCAGCCCTTAGGCTTAGGGGGCCCCAGGCCTGGGGGCACCCAGCCTTTCGGAGCCCAAGGCCTGGGGCTTCCCAACCCTTAGGCATAGGGAGCCCCAGGCCTGGGGCGCCCCAGCCCTTAGGCTTAGGGAGTCCATGGCCTGAAACGCCCCAGCCATTTGGCTTAGGGCGTGACAGTCCTAGGGCGCCCCCGCCCTTAGGATTTGGGAGCCCAAGGCCTGGGGCGCCCCAGCCCTTAGGCTTCGGGAGCCCAAGGCCTGCGACGCCCCAGCCCTTAGGCTTGGGAGCCCCAGGCCTGTGGCACCCCAGCCCTTAGGTTTGGGAGTCCCAGGCCTGGTACGCCCCAGCCCTTAGGTTTAGGGAGCCCCTGGCCTGGGGCGCCCCAGCCTTTAGTCTTTTGGGAGCCCCAGGCCTGGGGGCCCCAGCCCTTAGGCTTTGGGAGCCCCAGGCCTGGGGTGCCCCAGCCCTTAGGCTTTGGGAGCCCCAGGCCAGGGGCGCCCCAGCCCTTAGGCTTCGGAAGCCCAAGGCCTACGACACCCCAGCCCTTAGGCTTTGGCGGCCCCAGGGCTGGGGCGCCCCATCCCTTAGGCTTACGGAACCCCAGGCCAGGGGCGCCCCAGCCCTTAGGCTTCGGGAGCGCAAGGCCTGCGAAGCCCCATCCCTTCGGCTTAGGGAGCCCCAGGCCTGGGGCGCCCCAGCCCTTAGGTTTAGGGAGCTCCTGGCCTGGGGCGCCTCAGCCCTTAGGCTTTGGGAGCCCCATCGGGGCGCCCCAGCCCTTAGGCTTTGGGAACCCCAGGCCTGTGGCGCCCCAGGGCTTAGTCTTTGGAAGCCCCACGTTTGGGGCGCCCCAGCCCTTAGGCTTAGGGAGCCCCAGGCCTGGGGGGACCCAGCTCTTCGGCTTAGGGAGCCCCAGGCCTGAGTCGTCCCTGCCCTTAGGCTTAGGGAGCCCATGGCCTGGGACGCTCCAGCCCTTCGGCTTAGGGCTCGACAGTCCTAGGGCTCCCCAGCCCTTCGGCATAGGGAGCACCAGGCCTGGTAAGCCCCATCCCTTAGGCTTAGGGAGCCCCAGGCCTGGCCTGCCCCAGCCCTTAGGCTTTGGGAGCCCCAGGCCTGGGGCGCCCCATCCCTTAGGCTTAGGGAACCCCTGGAATGGGGTGCCCCAGCACTTAGGCTTTGGGAGCCCCAGGCCTGGGGCGCCCAAGCGCTTAGGCTTTTGGAGCCCCACGCCTGGGGCGCCACAACCCTTAGGCTTAGGGAGCCTCAGGCCTTGGGGCACCCAGCCCTTTGACTTAGGGTGCCCCAGGTCTGGGGCGTCCCAGACCTTAGGCTTAGGGAGCCCCAGGCCTGGGGCTCCCCAGCCCTTAGGCTTAGGGATCCCATACCCTGGGAAGCCCCAGCCCTTCGGCTTAGGGCGTGACAGGACTAGGGAGCCCCAGCCCTTAGGCTTTGGTTGCCCCAGGCATGGGGCGCCCCTGCCCTTAGGCTTTGGTAGCCCCAGACCTGGGGCGTCTCCGCCCTTAGGATTTGGGAGCCCCAGCCCTGGGGCGCCCCAGCTCTTAGGCTTAGGGAGCCCAATCCTTCGATGCCCCAGCCCTTAGGTTTTGGGAGCCCCAGGCCTGGGGTGCCCAAGCCCTTAGGCTTAGGGAGCCCTAGGCCGGTGCGCCCCAGCCCTTAGGCTTGGGAGCCCCATGCCGGTGCGCCCCAGCCCTTAGGCTTTAGGAGCCCCAGGCTTGGGGCGCCCCAGCCCTTAGGCTTTGGGAACCCCGGCCTGGGGCGCTCCAGCCCTTACGCTTTTGGAGCCCCAGGACTGGGGCGCCACAGCCCTTAGGATTTGGGAGCCCCAGGCTGGGACGCCCCAGCCCATAGGTTTTGGGAGCCACAGGCCTGTGGCGCCCAGCCCTTAGGCTTTGGGTGCCACAGGCCTGGGGCGCCCCAGCCCTTAGGTTTAGGGAGCCCCAGGCCTGGGGGGACCCCGCTCTTCGGCTTAGGGAGCCCCAGGCCTGGGGCGTCCCAGCCCTTAAGCTTAGGGAGCCCCAGGCCTGGGGTGCCCCAGCCCTTAGGCTTTGGGAGCCCCAGGCCAGGGGCGCCCCAGCCCTTAGGCTTCGGAAGCCCAAGGCCTACGACACCCCAGCCCTTAGGCTTTGGCGGCCCCAGGGCTGGGGCGCCCCATCCCTTAGGCTTACGGAGCCCCAGGCCAGGGGCGCCCCAGCCCTTAGGCTTCGGGAGCGCAAGGCCTGCGAAGCCCCATCCCTTCGGCTTAGGGAGCCCCAGGTCTGGGGCGCCCCAGCCCTTAGGTTTAGGGAGCTCCTGGCCTGGGGCGCCTCAGCCCTTAGGCTTTGGGAGCCCCATCGGGGCGCCCCAGCCCTTAGGCTTTGGGAACCCCAGGCCTGTGGCGCCCCAGCGCTTAGTCTTTGGAAGCCCCACGTCTGGGGCGCCCCAGCCCTTAGGCTTTGGGAGCCACAGGCCTGTGGCGCCCAGCCCTTAGGTTTTGGGAGCTCCAGACCTGGAACGCCCCAGCCCTTAGGCTTTGGGAGCCCCAAGCCTCAAGCGCCCCAGCCCTTAGGCTTTGGGCGCCCCAGGCTGGGGCGCCATAGCCCTTCGGCATAGGGAGTACCAGACCTGGGGTGCCCCAGCTCTTAGGCTTAGGGATCCCTGGCCTGGGGCGGCTCAGCCATTAGGCTTTTGGAGCCCCTGGCCGGGGCGCCCCAGCCCTTAGACTTTGGGAGCCCCAGGCCTGGGGCACCCCAGCCCTTAGGTTTAGGGAGCCCCTGGCCTGGGGCATCTCAGCCTTAGTCTTTGGGAGCCCCAGCCGGGGCGCCACAGCCCTTAGGCTTTGGGAGCCCCAGGCCTGGGGCGCCCCAGCGCTTAGGCTTTGGGAGCCCCACACCTGGGGCGCCCCAGCCCTTAGGCTTAGGGAGCCCCAGGCCTGGGGGCACCCAGCCTTTCGGAGCCCCAGGCCTGGAGTGCCCCAGCCCTTAGTCTTAGGGAGTCCATGGCCTGAAACGCCCCAGCCCTTTGACTTAGGGCGCGACAGGCCTAGGGCGCCCCAGCCCTTAAGCTTTGGGAGCCCCAGGAATGGGGCACCCCAGCCCTTAGGTTTTGGGAGCCCCAGGCCGGGGGCGCCCCAGCCCTTAGGCTTTGGGAGCCCCAGGCCTGGGGCGCCCCCGCCCTTAAGCTTTGGGAGCCCAAACCAGGGGCGCACCAGCCCTTAGATTTTGGGAGCCCCAGGCCTGGGGCGCCCCAGCCCTTAGGGTTTGGGAGCTCCAGGCCTGAGGCACCCTAAACCTTTGGCTTTGGGAGCCCCAGGCCTAGGGCTCACCAGCCCTTCGGCATAGGGAGCCCCAGGCCTGGGGCGCCCCAGCCCTTAGGTTTTGGGAGCACCAGGCCTGGGGCACCCCAGCCCTTAGGCTTTGGGAGCCCCAGCTTGAGGCGCCCCACCCCTTAGTCTTAGGGAACCCCAAGCCTGGGGCGCCACAACCCTTAGACTTAGGGAGCCTCTGGCCTGGGACGCCACAGCCCTTTGTCTTAGGGAGCCCCAGGCCTGGGGCGCCCCAGCCCTTAGGCTTTGGGAGCCCCAGGCCTGGGGTGCCCCAGCCCTTAGGCTTTGGGTGCCCCAGGCCAGGGGCGCCCCAGCCCTTAGGCTTTGGGAGCCCCAGGCCTGGGGGCACCCAGCCTTAAGGCATAGGCAGCCCATGGCCTGTGACTCCCCAGCCCTTAGGCTTTGGGATCCCCAGGCCTGGGGCGCCCCAGCCCTTAGGCTTTGGGTGCCCCAGGCCTGGGGCTCCCCAGCCCTTAGGCTGTGGGAGCTCCAGGCCTGTGGTGCCCCAGCCCTGAGGCTTTGGGAGCCCCAGGTCTGGGGGCACCCAGCCTTAAGGCATAGGGAGCCCATGGCCTGTGACGCCCCATCCCTTTGTCTTCGGGATCCCAAGGCCAGCGACGCCCCAGCCCTTAGTCTTTGGGAGCCCCAGGCCTAGGGTGCCCCAGCCCTTCGGCTTAGGGATCCCCAGACTTGGGGCGCCCCAGCCCTTAGACTTAGGGGGCCACAGGCCAGGGGCGCCCCAACCCTTAGACTTAGGGGGCCTCTGGCCTGGGGCGGCATAGCCCTTTGTCTTAGGGAGCCCCAGACCTGGGGCACCACAGCCCTTAGGCTTTGGGAGCCCCAGGCCTGGGGCGCCCCAGCCCTTAGGCTTTGGGTGCCCCAGGCCTGGGTCGCCCCAGCCCTTAGGCTGTGGGAGCTCCAGGTCTGTGGCGCCCCAGCCCTGAGGCTTTGGGAGCCCCATGCCTGGGGGCACCCAGCCCTAAGGCATAGGGAGCCCATGTCCTGTGACGCCCCAGCCCTTAGGCTTCGGGAGCCCAAGGCCTGCGATGCCCCGGCCCTTTGGCTTTGGGTGCCCCAGGCCTAGGGCGCCCCAGCCCTTCGGCTTAGGGAGGCCCAGGCCTGGGGCCCCCCAGCCCTTAGTTTTAGGGATTCCCTGGCCTGGGGCGCCTCAGCCCTTAGGCTTTGGGAGCCCCAGCCGGGGCGCCACACCCCTTAGGCTTTGGGAGCCCCAGGCCTGGGGCGCCCCAGGGCTTACGCTTTGGGAGCCCCACACCTGGGGCGCCCCAGCCCTTAGGCTTAGGGAGCCCCACGCCTGGGTGCACCCAGCCTTTCGGAGCCCCAGGCCTGGGGCTTCCCAGCCCTTAGGCATAGGGAGCCCCACGCCTAGGGCGCCCCAGCCCTTAGGCTTTGGGAGCCCCAGGAATGGGGCGCCCCAGCCCTTAGGCTTTGGGAGCCCCATCGAGGCGCCCCAGCCCTTAGGCTTTGGGAGCCCCAGGCCTGTCGCCCCCCAGCGAGTAGGCTTTGGGAGTACCAGGCCTGGGGTGCCCCAGCTCTTAGGTTTAGGGAGCCCCTGGCTTGGGGGGACCCAGCTCTTCGGCTTATGGAGCCCCAGGCCTGAATCGTCCCTGCCCTTAGGCTTAGGGTGCCCATGGCCTGGGAAGCCCAAGCCCTTCGGCTTAGGGCTCGACAGTCCTAGGGCGCCCAAGCCCTTCGGCATAGGGAGCCCCAGGCCTGGTACGCCCCATCCCTTAGGCTTAGGGAGCCCCAGGCCTGGCGCGCCCCAGTCCTTAGGCTGGGAGACCAAGCCTGGGGGTGCCCCAGCCCTTAGGCTTTGGAAGGCCCAGGTGTGCGGCGCCCCGACCCTTAGGCTTTGGGAGCCCCAGGCCTGGGGCGCCCTGCCCTTAGGCTTAGGAAGCCCCAGGCCTGGGGCGCCCCAGCCCTTGGGCTTTGGGAGTTCCAGACCTGGGGCACTCCAGCCCTTAGGCTTTGGGAGTCCCAGGCCTGGGACGCACCAGCCCTTCCGATTAAGGCGCGACAGGCCTAGGTTGCCCGAGCCCTTAGGTTTTGGGAGCCCCAGGCCTGTGGCACCCCAGCCCTTAGGTTTGGGAGTCCCAGGCCTGGTACACCCCAGCCCTTAGGTTTAGGGAGCTCCTGGCCTGGGGCGCCCCAGCCCTTAGCTTTGGGAGCCCCAGGCCTGGGGCGCCCCAGCCCTTAGGCTTTGGGAGCCACAGGCCAGGGGCGCCCCAGCCCTTAGCTTGGGAAGCCCAAGCCCTGCGACGCCCCAGCCCTTAGGCTTTGGGGGTCCCAGGGCTGGGGCGCCCCATCCCTTAGGCTTACGGAGCCCCAGGCCTGGGGCGCCTAAGGCCTGGGGCGCCACAGCCCTTAGGTTTTGGAAGCCCCAGGCCAGGGCACCCCAGCCCTTAGGCTTCGGGAGGCCAAGGCCTGCGACGCCCCAGCCCTTCGGCTTAGGGAGCCCCAGGCCTGGGGCGCCCAGCTCTTAGATTTAGGGAGCTCCTGGCCTGGGGCGCCTCAGCCCTTAGGCTTTGGGAGCCCCATCGGGGCGCCCCAGCCCTTAGGCTTTGGGTGCCCCAGGCCTGTGGCGCCCCAGCGCTTAGGCTTTGGGAGCCTCACGTCTGGGGCGCCCCTGCCCTTAGGCTTAGGGAGTCCCAGGCCTGGGGGGACCCAGCTCTTCGGCTTAGGCAGCCCCAGGCCTGAGTCGTGCCTGCCATTAGGCTTAGGGAGCCCATGGCCTGGGACGCCCCAGCCCTTTGGCTTAGGGCTCGACAGTCCTAGGGCGCCACAGCCCTTCGGCATAGGGAGCCCCAGGCCTGGTACGCCCCATCCCTTAGGCTTAGGGAGCCCCAGGCCTGGCGCGCCCCAGCCCTTAGGCTTTGGGAGCCCAAGCCTGGGGCCCCCAAGCCCTTAGGCTTAGGGAGCCCCAGGCCTGGGGGGACCCAGCTCTTCGGCTTAGGGAGCCCCAGGTTTGAGTCGTCCCTGCCCTTAGGCTTAGGGAGCTCATGGCCTGGGACGCCCCAGCTCTTCGGCTTAGGGCTCGACAGTCCTAGGGCGCCCCAGCCCTTCGGCATAGGGAGCCCCAGGCCTGGTACGCCCCATCCCTTAGGCTTAGGGAGCCCAAGGCCTGGCGCGCCCCAGCCCTTAGGCTTTGGGATCCCAAGCCTGGGGCCCCCAGCCCTTAGGCTTTGGGAGGCCCAGGTGTGCGGCTTCCCAGCCCTTAGACTGGGAGCCCTAGCCCTGGGGCACCCCAGCCCTTAGGCTTTGGGAGCCCAAGCCCTGGGCGCCCCAGCACTTAGGCTTTGGAAGTCCCAGGCCTGGGGCGCCCCAGCCCTTAGGCTTAGGGAGCCACAGGCCTGGGGCGCTCCAACCCTTAGATTTAGAGGGCCTCTGGCCTGGGGCGCCACAGCCCTTTGTCTTAGGCAGCCCCAGACCTGGGGCCCCCCAGTCCTTAGGCTTTGGGAGCCCCAGGCCTGGGGCGCCCAAGCCCTTAAGCTTTGGGTGCCCCAGGCCTAGGGCGCCCCAGCCCTTAGGCTGTGGGAGCTCCAGGCCTGTGGCGCCCCAGCCCTGAGGCTTTGGGAGCCCCAGGCCTGGGGGCACCCAGCCCTAAGGCATAGGGAGCCAATTGCCTGTGACCTCCCAGACCTTAGGCTTCGGGAGCCCAAAGCCTGCGATGCTCCAGCGCTTAGGGTTTGGGAGCCCCAGGCCTGGGGCGCCCCAGCCCTTAGTCTTACAGAACCCAGGGCCTGGGGCGCCACAGCCCTTAGGCTTTGGGTGCCCCAGGCCTAGGGTGCCCCAGCCCTTCGGCTTAGGGAGCCCCAGCACTGGGGCCCCCAAGCCCTTAGGTTTAGGGAGCCCCTGGCCTGGGGCGCCTCTGCCCTTAGGCTTTGGGTGCCCCAGCCGGGGCGCCACAGCCCATAGGCTTTGGGACCCCCAGGCCTGGGGCGCCCCAGCGCTTAGGCTTTGGGAGCCCCACACTTGGGGCACCCCAGCCCTTAGGCTTAGGGGGCCCCAGGCCTGGGGGCACCCAGCCTTTCGGAGCCCAAGGCCTGGGGTTCCCTAGCCCTTAGGCATAGGGAGCCCCAGGCCTGGGCCGCCCCAGCCCTTATGCTAAGGGAGTCCATGGCCTGAAACGCCCCAGCCATTTGGCTCTAGTGCGTGACAGTCCTAGGGCGCCCCAGCCCTTAGGCTTTGGGAGCCCCAGGAATGGGGCACCCCAGCCCTTAGCTTTTGGGAGCCCCAGGCCTGCGGCGCCCCAGCCCTTAGGCTTTGGGAGCCCCAGGCCTGGGGCGCCCCCGCCCTTAGGATTTGGGAGCCCAAGGCCTGGGGCGCCCCAGTCCTTAGGCTTAGGGAGCTCAAGGCCTGCGACGCCCCAGCCCTTAGGCTTCGGGAGCCCAAGGCCTGCGACGCCCCAGCCCTTAGGCTTGGGAGCCCCAGGCCTGTGGCACCCCAGCTCTTAGGTTTGGGAGTCCCAGGCCTGGTACGCCCCAGCCCTTAGGTTTAGGGAGCCCCTGGCCTTGGGCGCCCCAGCCCTTAGGCTTTGGGAGCCCCAGGCCTGGGGGCCCCAGCGCTTAGGCTTTGGGAGCCCCAGGCCTGGGGTGCCCCAGCCTTTAGGCTTTGGGAGCCCCAGGCCAGGGGCGCCCCAGCCCTTAGGGTTCGGAAGCCCAAGGCCTACGACGCCCCAGCCCTTAGGTTTAGGGAGCTCCTGGCCTGGGGCGCCTCAGCCCTTAGGCTTTGGGAGCCCCATCAGGGCGCCCCAACCCTTAGGCTTTGGGAGCCCCAGGCCTGTGGCGCCCCAGCGCTTAGGCTTTGGGAGCCCCACGTCTGGGGCGCCGCTGCCCTTAGGCTTAGGGAGCCCCAGGCCTGGGGGGACCCAGCTCTTCGGCTTAGGGAGCCCCAGGCCTGAGTCGTCCCTGCCCTTAGGCTTAGGGAGCCCATGGCCTGGGACGCCCCAGTCCTTCAGCTTAGGGCTCGACAGTCCTAGGGCGCCCCAGCCCTTCGGCATAGGGCGCCCGAGGCCTGGTACGCCCCATCCCTTAGGCTTAGGGAGCCCCAGGCCTGGCGCGCCCCAGCCCTTAGGCTTTGGGAGCCCAAGCCTGGGGCCCCCAAGCCCTTAGGCTTAGGGAGCCCCAGGCCTGGGGGGACCCAGCTCTTCGGCTTAGGGAGCCCCAGGCCTGAGTCGTCCCTGCCCTCAGGCTTAGGGAGCCCATGGCCTGGGACGCCCCAGCCCTTCGGCTTAGGGCTCGACAGTCCTAGGGCGCCCCAGCCCTTCGGCATAGGGAGCCCCAGGCCTGGTACGCCCCATCCCTTAGGCTTAGGGAGCCCAAGGCCTGGCGCGCACCAGCCCTTAGGCTTTGGGAGCCCAAGCCTGGGGCCCCTAAGCCCTTAGGCTTTGAGAGGCCAAGGTCTCCGGCGCTCAGCCCTTAGACTGGGAGCCCTAGCCCTGGGGCACCCCAGCCCTTAGGCTTTGGGAGCCCAAGCCCTGGGCGCCCCAGCAATTAGGCTTTGGAAGTCCCAGGCCTGGGGCGCCCCAGCCCTTAGGCTTAGGGAGCCACAGGCCTGGGGCGCTCCAACCCTTAGATTTAGGGGGCCTCTGGCCTGGGGCGCCACAGCCCTTTGTCTTAGGTAGCCCCAGACCTGGGGCCCCCCAGTCCTTAGTCTTTGGGAGCCCCAGGCCTGGGGCGCCCCAGCCCTTAAGCTTTGTGTGCCCCAGGCCTGGGGCACCCCAGCCCTTAGGCTGTGGGAGCTCCAGGCCTGTGGCGTCCCAGCCCTGAGGCTTTGGGAGCCCCAGGCCTGGGGGCACCCAGCCGTAAGGCATAGGGAGCCAATGGCCTGTGACGCCCCAGACCTTAGGCTTTGGGAGCCCAAGGCCTGCGATGCTCCAGCCCTTAGGGTTTGGGAGCCCAAGGCCTGGGGGCACCCAGCCGTAAGGCATAGGGAGCCAATGGCCTGTGACGCCCCAGACCTTAGGCTTTGGGAGCCCAAGGCCTGCGATGCTCCAGCCCTTAGGGTTTGGGAGCCCCAGGCCTGGGGCGCCCCAGCCCTTAGTCTTACGGAGCCCCAGGCCTGGGGCGCCACAGCCCTTAGGCTTTGGGTGCCCCAGGCCTAGGGTGCCCCAGCCCTTCGGCTTAGGGAGCCCCAGCACTGGGGCCCCCCAGCCCTTAGGTTTAGGGAGCCCCTGGCCTGGGGCGCCTCAGACCTTAGGCTTTGGGAGCCCCAGCTGGGCGCCACAGCCCATAGGCTTTGGGAGCCCCAGGCCTGGGGGCACCCAGCCCTTAGGCTTAGGGAGTCCATGGCCTGAAACGCCCCAGCCATTTGGCTTAGGGCGTGACAGTCCTAGGGCGCCCCCGCCCTTAGGATTTGGGAGCCCAAGGCCTGGGGCGCCCCAGCCCTTAGGCTTAGGGAGCTCAAGGCCTGCGACGCCCCAGCCCTTAGGCTTCGGGAGCCCAAGGCCTGCGACGCCCCAGCCCTTAGGCTTGGGAGCCCCAGGCCTGTGGCACCCCAGCCCTTAGGTTTGGGAGTCCCAGGCCTGGTACGCCCCAGCCCTTAGGTTTAGGGAGCCCCTGGCCTGGGGCGCCCCAGCCCTTAGTCTTTTGGGAGCCCCAGGCCTGGGGGCCCCAGCCCTGAGGCTTTGGGAGCCCCAGGCCTGGGGTGCCCAAGCCCTTAGGCTTACGGAGCCCCAGGCCGGGGGCGCCCCAGCCCTTAGGCTTCGGGAGCGCAAGGCCTGCGACGCCCCATCCCTTTGGCTTAGGGAGCCCCAGGCCTGGGGCGCCCCAGCCCTTAGGTTTAGGGAGCTCCTGGCCTGGGGCGCCTCAGCCCTTAGGCTTTGGGAGCCCCATCGGGGCGCCCCAGCCCTTAGGCTTTGGGAACCCCAGGCCTGTGGCGCCCCAGCGCTTAGTCTTTGGAAGCCCCACGTCTGGGGCGCCCCAGCCCTTAGGCTTAGGGAGCCCCAGGCCTGGGGGGACCCAGCTCTTCGGCTTAGGGAGCCCCAGGCCTGAGTCGTCCCTGCCCTTAGGCTTAGGGAGCCAATGGCCTGGGACGCTCCAGCCCTTCGGCTTAGGGCTCGACAGTCCCAGGGCTCCCCAGCCCTTCGGAATAGGGAGCACCAGGCCTGGTAAGCCCCATCCCTTAGGCTTAGGGAGCCCCAGGCCTGGCCTGCCCCAGCCCTTAGGCTTTGGGAGCCCCAGGCCTGGGGCGCCCCATCCCTTAGGCTTAGGGAGCCCCTGGAATGGGGCGCCCCAGCACTTAGGCTTTGGGAGCCCCAGGCCTGGGGCGCCCAAGCGCTTAGGCTTTTGGAGCCCCACGCCTGGGGCGCCACAACCCTTAGGCTTAGGGAGCCTCAGGCCTTGAGGCACCCAGCCCTTTGACTTAGGGTGCCCCAGGTCTGGGGCGTCCCAGACCTTAGGCTTAGGGAGCCCCAGGCCTGGGGCTCCCCAGCCCTTAGGCTTAGGCATCCCATACCCTGGGAAGCCCCAGCCCTTCGGCTTAGGGCGCGACAGGACTAGGGAGCCCCAGCCCTTAGGCTTTGGTTGCCCCAGGCATGGGGCGCCCCTGCCCTTAGGCTTTGGTAGCCCCAGACCTGGGGCGTCTCCGCCCTTAGGATTTGGGAGCCCCAGCCCTGGGGCGCCCCAGCTCTTAGGCTTAGGGAGCCCAATCCTTCGATGCCCCAGCCCTTAGGTTTTGGGAGCCCCAGGCCTGGGGTGCCCAAGCCCTTAGGCTTAGGGAGCCCTAGGCCGGTGCGCCCCAGCCCTTAGGCTTGGGAGCCCCATGCCGGTGCGCCCCAGCCCTTAGGCTTTAGGAGCCCCAGGCTTGGGGCGCCCCAGCCCTTAGGCTTTGGGAACCCCGGCCTGGGGCGCTCCAGCCCTTACGCTTTTGGAGCCCCAGGACTGGGGCACCACAGCCCTTAGGATTTGGGAGCCCCAGGCTGGGACGCCCCAGCCCATAGGTTTTGGGAGCCACAGGCCTGTGGCGCCCAGCCCTTAGGCTTTGGGAGCCACAGGCCTGGGGCGCCCCAGCCCTTAGGTTTAGGGAGCCCCAGGCCTGGGGTGACCCCGCTCTTCGGCTTAGGGAGCCCCAGGCCTGGGGCGTCCCAGCCCTTAAGCTTAGGGAGCCCCAGCCCTGGGGAGCCCCAGCCGTTAGGTTTTGGGTTTCCCAAACCTGGGGGGGCCCAACCCTTAGGTTTTGGGAGCTCCAGACCTGGAACGCCCCAGCCCTTAGGCTTAGGGAGCCCCTTGCCTGGGGCGCCCCAGCCCTTAGGCTTTGGGAGCCCCAAGCCTCAAGCGCCCCAACCCTTAGGCTTTGGGCGCCCCAGGCTGGGGCGCCATAGCCCTTCGGCATAGGGAGTACCAGACCTGGGGTGCCCCAGCTCTTAGGCTTAGGGATCCCTGGCCTGGGGCGGCTCAGCCATTAGGCTTTTGGAGCCCCTGGCCGGGGCGCCCCAGCCCTTAGACTTTGGGAGCCCCAGGCCTGGGGCACCCCAGCCCTTAGGTTTAGGGAGCCCCTGGCCTGGGGCACCTCAGCCTTAGTCTTTGGGAGCCCCAGCCGGGGCGCCACAGCCCTTAAGCTTTGGGAGCCCCAGGCCTGGGGCGCCCCAGCGCTTAGGCTTTGGGAGCCCCACACCTGGGGCGCCCCAGCCCTTAGGCTTAGGGAGCCCCAGGCCTGGGGGCACCCAGCCTTTCGGAGCCCCAGGCCTGGAGTGCCCCAGCCCTTAGTCTTAGGGAGTCCATGGCCTGAAACGCCCCAGCCCTTTGGCTTAGGGCGCGACAGGCCTAGGGCGCCCCAGCCCTTAAGCTTTGGGAGCCCCAGGAATGGGGCACCCCAGCCCTTAGGTTTTGGGAGCCCCAGGCCGGGGGCGCCCCAGCCCTTAGGCTTTGGGAGCCCCAGGCCTGGGGCGCCCCCGCCCTTAAGCTTTGGGAGCCCAAACCAGGGGCGCACCAGCCCTTAGACCTTGGGAGCCCCAGGCCTGGGGCGCCCCAGCCCTTAGGGTTTGGGAGCCCCAGGCCTGAGGCACCCTAAACCTTTGGCTTTGTGAGCCCCAGGCCTAGGGCTCACCAGCCCTTCGGCATAGGGAGCCCCAGGCCTGGGGCGCCCCAGCCCTTAGGTTTTGGGAGCACCAGGCCTGGGGCACCCCAGCCCTTAGGCTTTGGGAGCTTCAGCTTGAGGCGCCCCAGCCCTTAGTCTTAGGGAACCCCAAGCCTGGGGCGCCACAACCCTTAGACTTAGGGAGCCTCTGGCCTGGGACGCCACAGCCCTTTGTCTTAGGGAGCCCCAGGCCTGGAGTGCCCCAGCCCTTAGTCTTAGGGAGTCCATGGCCTGAAACGCCCCAGCGTTTTGGCTTAGGGCGCGACAGGCCTAGGGCGCCCCAGCCCTTAAGCTTTGGGAGCCCCAGGAATGGGGCACCCCAGCCCTTAGGTTTTGGGAGCCCCAGGCCGGGGGCGCCCCAGCCCTTAGGCTTTGGGAGCCCCAGGCCTGGGGCGCCCCCGCCCTTAAGCTTTGGGAGCCCAAACCAGGGGTGCACCAGCCCTTAGACCTTGGGAGCCCCAGGGTGGGGCGCCCCAGCCCTTAGGGTTTGGGAGACCCAGGCCTGAGACACCCTAAACCTTTGGCTTTGGGAGCCCCAGGCCTAGGGCTCACCAGCCCTTCGGCATAGGGAGCCCCAGGCCTGGGGCGCCCCAGCCCTTAGGTTTTGGGAGCACCAGGCCTGGGGCACCCCAGCCCTTAGGCTTTGGGAGCCTCAGCTTGAGGCGCCCAAGCCCTTAGTCTTAGGGAACCCCAAGCCTGGGGCGCCACAACCCTTAGACTTAGGGAGCCTCTGGCCTGGGACGCCACAGCCCTTTGTCTTAGGGAGCCCCAGGCCTGGGGCGCCCCAGCCCTTAGGCTTTGGGAGCCCCAGGCCTGGGGCGCCCCAGCCCTTAGGCTTTGGGTGCCGCAAGCCAGGGGCGCCCCAGCCCTTAGGCTTTGGGAGCCCCAGGCCTGGGGGCACCCAGCCTTAAGGCATAGGCAGGCCATGGCCTGTGACGCCCCAGCCCTTTGGATTCGGGAGCCCAAGGACAGCGGCGCCCCATCCCTTAGTCTTTGGGAGCCCCAGGCCTGGGGTGCCCCAGCCTTTAGGCTTATGGAGCCCCAGGCCTGGGGCGCCCCAGCCCTAAGGCATTGGGTGCACCAGGCCTAGGGCGCCCCAGCCCTTCGGCTTAGGGAGCCCCATGCCTGGGGCGCCCCAGCCCTTAGGTTTAGGGAGCCCCTGGCCTGGGGCACCTCAGCCCTTAGGCTTTGGGAGCCCCAGCCGGGGCGCCACAGTCCTTAGGCTTTGGGAGCCCCAGGCCTGGGGCGCCCCAGCGCTTAGGCTTTGGGAGCCCCACACCTGGGGCGCCGCAGCCCTTAGGTTTTGGGAGCACCAGGCCTGTTGCACCCCAGCCCTTAGGCTTTGGGAGCCCCAGCCTGAGGTGCCCGGCCCTTAGTCTTAGGGAACCCCAGGCCTGGGGCGCCGCAACCCTTAGAGTTAGGGATCCTCTGGCCTGGGACGGCACAGCCCTTTGTCTTAGGGAGCCCCAGGCCTGGGGCGCCCCAGCCCTTAGGCTTTGGGAGCCCCAGGCCTGGGGCGCCCTAGCCCTTAGGCTTTGGGTGCCCCAGGCCTGGGGCTCCCCAGCCCTTAGGCTGTGGGAGCTCCAGGCCTGTGGTGCCCCAGCCCTGAGGCTTTGGGAGCCCCAGGTCTGGGGGCACCCAGCCTTAAGGCATAGGGAGCCCATGGCCTGTGACGCCTCAGCCCTTTGGTTTCGGGATCCCAAGGCCAGCGACACCCCAGCCCTTAGTCTTTGGGAGCCCCAGGCCTAGGGTGCCCCAGCCCTTCGGCTTAGGGAGCCCCAGGCTTGGGGCGCCCCAGCCCTTAGACTTAGGGGGCCACAGGCCTGGGGCAGCCCAACCCTTAGACTTAGGGGGCCTCTGGCCTGGGGCGGCATAGCCCTTTACTTAGGGAGCCCCAGACCTGGGGCACCACAGCCCTTAGGCTTTGGGAGCCCCAGGCCTGGGGCGCCCCAGCCCTTAGGCTTTGGGTGCCCCAGGCCTGGGTCGCCCCAGCCCTTAGGCTGTGGGAGCTCCAGGTCTGTGGCGCCCCAGCCCTGAGGCTTTGGGAGCCCCAGGCCTGGGGGCACCCAGCCCTAAGGCATAGGGAGCCCATGTCCTGTGACGCCCCAGCCCTTAGGCTTCGGGAGCCCAAGGCCTGCGATGCCCCGGCCCTTAGGCTTTGGGTGCCCCAGGCCTAGGGCGCCCCAGCCCTTCGGCTTAGGGAGCCCTAGGCCTGGGGCCCCCCAGCCCTTAGTTTTAGGGATTCCCTGGCCTGGGGCGCCTCAGCCCTTAGGCTTTGGGAGCCCCAGCCGGGGCGCCACACCCCTTAGGCTTTGGGAGCCCCAGCCCTGGGGCGCCCCAGGGCTTAGGCTTTGGGAGCCCCACGCCTGGGGCGCCCCAGCCCTTAGGCTTAGGGAGCCCCACGCCTGGGTGCACCCAGCCTTTCGGAGCCCCAGGCCTGGGGCTTCCCAGCCCTTAGGCATAGGGAGCCCCACGCCTAGGGCGCCCCAGCCCTTAGGCTTTGGGAGCCCCAGGAATGGGGCGCCCCAGCCCTTAGGCTTTGGGAGCCCCATCGAGGCGCCCCAGCCCTTAGGCTTTGGGAGCCCCAGGCCTGTCGCGCCCCAGCGAGTAGGCTTTGGGAGCACCAGGCCTGGGGTGCCCCAGCTCTTAGGTTTAGGTAGCCCCTGGCTTGGGGGGACCCAGCTCTTCGGCTTAGGGAGCCCCAGGCCTGAATCGTCCCTGCCCTTAGGCTTAGGGTGCCCATGGCCTGGGACGCCCAAGCCCTTCGGCTTAGGGCTCGACAGTCCTAGGGCGCCCAAGCCCTTCGGCATAGGGAGCCCCAGGCCTGGTACGCCCCATCCCTTAGGCTTAGGGAGCCCCAGGCCTGGCGCGCCCCAGTCCTTAGGCTTTGGGAGCCCAAGCCTGGGCGTGCCCCAGCCCTTAGGTTTTGGAAGGCCCAGGTGTGCGGCGCCCCGACCCTTAGGCTTTGGGAGCCCCAGGCCTGGGGCGCCCTGCCCTTAGGCTTAGGAAGCCCATGGCCTGGGGCGGCCCAACCCTTAGACTTAGGGAGCCCCAGCCCTGGGCGCCCCAGCTCTTAGGCTTAGGGAGCCCCAGGCCTGGAGCGCCCCAGGCCTTGGGCTTTGGGAGCTCCAGACCTGGGGCACTCCAGCCCTTAGGCTTTGGGAGTCCCAGGCCTGGGACGCACCAGCCCTTCCGATTAAGGCGCGACAGGCCTAGGTTGCCCGAGCCCTTAGGTTTTGGGAGCCCCAGGCCTGTGGCACCCCAGCCCTTAGGTTTGGGAGTCCCAGGCCTGGTACACCCCAGCCCTTAGGTTTAGGGAGCCCCTGGCCTGGGGCGCCCCAGCCCTTAGCTTTGGGAGCCCCAGGCCTGGGGCGCCCCAGCCCTTAGGCTTTGGGAGCCACAGGCCAGGGGCGCCCCAGCCCTTAGGCTTGGGAAGCCCAAGCCCTGCGACGCCCCAGCCCTTAGGCTTTGGGGGCCCAAGGGCTGGGGCGCCCCATCCCTTAGGCTTACAGAGCCCCAGGCCTGGGGTGCCCCAGCCCTTAGGCTTTGGGAGCCCCAGGACAGGGGCGCCCCAGCCATTAGGCTTCGGGAGCCCAAGGCCTGTGACGCCCCAGCCCTTCGGCTTAGGGAGCCCCTGGCCTGGGGCGTCTCACCCCTTAGGCTATGGGAGCCCCATCGGGGCGCCCCAGCCCTTAGACTTTGGGAGAACCAGGCCTGTGGGACCCCAGCGCTTAGGCTTTGGGAGCCCCAGGCCTGTGGCGCCCCAGCCCTTAGGCTTAGGGAGCCCCAGGCCTGGGGGGACCCAGCTCTTCGGCTTAGGGAGCCCCAGGCCTGAGTCGTCCCTGCCCTTAGGCTTAGGGATCCCATGGCCTGGGACGCCCCAGCCCTTCGGCTTAGGGCGCGACAGTCCTAGGGCGCCCCAGCCCTTAGGATTTGGGAGCCCCAGGCTGGGACGCCCCAGCCCATAGGTTTTGGGAACCCCAGGCCTGTGGCGCCCAGCCCTTAGCCTTTGGGAGCCACATGCCTGGGGCGCCCCAGCCCTTAGACTTTGGGAGCCCCAGGCCTGTGGCACCCCAGCGCTTAGGCTTTGGGAGCCCCAGGCCTGTGGCGCCCCAGCCCTTAGGCTTAGGGAGCCCCAGGCCTGGGGGGACCCAGCTCTTCGGCTTAGGGAGCCCCAGGCCTGAGTCGTCCCTGCCCTTAGGCTTAGGGATCCCATGGCCTGGGACGCCCCAGCCCTTCGGCTTAGGCCCCAGCCCTTAGGCTTTGGGAGCCCCAGGCCAGGGGCGCCCCAGCCATTAGGCTTCGGGAGCCCAAGGCCTGTGACGCCCCAGCCCTTCGGCTTAGGGAGCCCCTGGCCTGGGGCGTCTCACCCCTTAGGCTATGGGAGCCCCATCGGGGCGCCCCAGCCCTTAGACTTTGGGAGCCCCAGGCCTGTGGCACCGCAGCGCTTAGGCTTTGGGAGCCCCAGGCCTGTGGTGCCCCAGCCCTTAGGCTTAGGGAGCCCCAGGCCTGGGGGGACCCAGCTCTTCGGCTTAGGGAGCCCCAGGCCTGAGTCGTCCCTGCCCTTAGGCTTAGGGATCCCATGGCGTGGGACGCCCCAGCCCTTCGGCTTAGGGCGCGACAGTCCTAGGGCGCCCCAGCCCTTAGGATTTGGGAGCCCCAGGCTGGGACGCCCCAGTCCATAGGTTTTGGGAGCCCCAGGCCTGTGGCGCCCAGCCCTTAGCCTTTGGGAGCCACAGGCTTGGGGCGCCCCAGCCCTTAGGCTTAGGGAGCCCCAGGCCTGGGGGGACCCAGCTCTTCGGCTTAGGGAGCCCCAGGCCTGGGGCGTCCCAGC
This sequence comes from Tenrec ecaudatus, assembly GCF_050624435.1. Taxonomy (NCBI): domain Eukaryota; kingdom Metazoa; phylum Chordata; class Mammalia; order Afrosoricida; family Tenrecidae; genus Tenrec; species Tenrec ecaudatus. Next base: position 441,495 of record NW_027459345.1, on the reverse strand, counting down.
CCTTAAGCATTGGGAGCCCCAGGCCTGGGGTGACCCAGCTCTTCGGCTTAGGGAGCCCCAGGCCTGGGGCGTCCCAGCCCTTAAGCTTAGGGAGCCCCAGGCCTGGGGCGCCCCAGCCGTTAGGTTTTGGGTTTCCCAAACCTGGGGCGCCCCAACCCTTAGGATTTGGGAGCCCCAATCCTGGAACGCCCCAGCCCTTAGGCTTAGGGAGCCCCAGGGCTGGCGCGCCCCAGCCCTTAGGCTTTGGGAGCCCAAGCATGGGGCGCCCAAGCGCTTAGGCTTTGGGAGGCCCAGGTCTGCGGCGCCCAGCCCTTAGACTGGGAGCCCTAGCCCTGGGGCACCCCAGCCCTTAGGCTTTGGGAGCCCAAGCCCTGGGCGCCCCAGCACTTAGGCTTTGGAAGTCCCAGGCCTGGGGCGCCCCAGCCCTTAGGGTTAGGTAGCCCCAGGCAGGGGGCGCCCCAGCCCTTAGGCTTTGGGAGCCCCAGTCTAGGGGTGCCCCAGCCCTTAGGCTTTGGAAGGCCCAGGTCTGCGGCGCCCCGGCCCTTAGGCTTTGGGAGCCCCAGGCCTGGGGCGCCCTGCCCTTAGGCTTAGGAAGCCCCAGGCCTGGGGCGGCCCAACCCTTAGGCTTAGGGAGCCCCAGCCCTGGGCGCCCCAGCTCTTAGGCTTAGGGAGCCCCAGGCCTGGGGCGCCCCAGCCCTTGGGCTTTGGGAGCTCCAGACCTGGGGCACTCCAGTCTTTTGGCTTAGGGAGCCCCAGGACTGGGAAGCACCAGCCCTTAAGCTTAGGGAACCCCAGGTCTTGGGCGCCCCAGCCCTAGGCTTAGGGAGCCCCAGGTTGGGGCGCTACAGCCTTTAGGCTTAAGGAGGCCCAGGCTTGGGGCGCCGCAGCCCTTAGGATTTGGGAGCTCCAACCCTGGGGAACCCCAGCCCTTAGGCTTAGGGATCCCCATGCCTTGGGCACCCCAACCCTTAGGCTTAGGGAGCCTCTGGCTTGGGGTGCCAGTACCCTTAGGATTTGGGAGCCCCAGGCCTGGGGTGCCCCAGCCTTTAGGCTTTAGGTGCCCCAGGCTTGGGGCGCCCCAACCCTTAGGCTTTGGGAGCTTCAGGCCTGTGGCGCCCCAGCCCTTAGGCTTTGGGAGCCCCATGCCTGGGGGCACCCAGCCCTTAGGCTTAGGGAGCCCATGGCCTGGGACGCCCCAGCGCTTCGGCTTAGGGCGCGGCAGGCCTAGGGCGCCCCAGCCCTTAGGCTTTGGGAGTCCCAGGCCTGGGGAGCCCCAGCCCTTAGGTTTTGGGAGCCCATGGCCTGGTAAATCGCAGCCCTTAGGCTTAGGGAGCCCCTGGCCTGGGGTGCCCCAGCCCTTAGGTTTTGGGAGCCCCAGGCCTGGGATGCACCCGCCCTTAGGCTTTTGGAGCCCCAGGCGAGGTGCGCCCCAGCCCTTTGGCTTAGGGAGCCCAAGGCCTGCGACGCCCCAGCCCTTCGGCTTAGGGAGCACCAGGCCTGGGGCGCCCCAGCTCTTAGGTTTAGGGAGCCCCTGGCCTGGGGCGCCCCAGCCCTTAGGCTTTGGGAGCCCCAGGTCTGGTGCGTCCCAGCCCTTAGGCTTAGGGAGCCCTAGGCCTGGGGCTCCCCAGCCCTTAGGCTTAGGGATCCCATACCCTGGGACGCCCCAGCCCTTACGCTTTTGGAGCCCCAGGCCTGGGGCTCCACAGCCCTTAGGATTTGGGAGCCCCAGGCTGGGACGCCCCAGCCCATAGGTTTTGGGAGCCCCAGGCCTGTGGCGCACAGCCCTTAGGCTTTGGGAGCCACAGGCCTGGGGCGCCCCAGCCCTTAGACTTAGGGAGCCCCAGGCCGGGGGGGACCCAGCTCTTCGGCTTAGGGAGCCCCAGGCCTGGGGCGTCCCAGCCCTTAAGCTTAGGGAGTCCCAGGGTGGGGCGCCCCAGCCGTTAGGTTTTGGGTTTCCCAAACCTGGGGCGCCACAACCCTTAGGTTTCGGGAGCCCCAGACCTGGAACGCCCCAGCCCTTAGGCTTATGGAGCCCCTTGCCTGGGGCGCCCCAGCCCTTAGGCTTTGGGAGCCCCAATCCTTGGGTGCCCCAGCCCTTAGGCTTTGGGAGCCCCAGGCCTGGGACTCCCCAGCCCTTAGCTTTAGGGAGCCCCTTGCCTGGGGCGCCCCAGCCCTTAGGCTTTGGGAGCCCCAATCCTTGGGTGCCCCAGCCCTTAGGCTTTGGGAGCCCCAGGCCTGAGACTCCCCAGCCCTTAGGCTTAGGGAGCCCAAGGACTGCGACACCCCAGCCCTTAGGCTTTGGGAGCCCCAAGCTTTAAGCGCCCCATCCCTTAGGCTTAGGGATCCCCAGGCTGGGGCGCCATAGCCCTTAGGCTTTGGGCACCCCAGGCCTAGGGCACCCGAGCCCTTCGTCATAGGGAGCCCCAGGCCTGGGGCGCCCCAGCTCTTAGGCTTTGGGAGCCCCATGCCTGGGGCGCCCCAGCCCTTAGGCTTAGGGAGCCCCAGGCCTGGGGGCACCCAGCCTTTCGGAGCCCCAGGCCTGGGGCTTCCCAGCCCTTAGGCTTAGGGAGTCCATGGCCTGAAAAGCCCCAGCCGTTTGGCTTAGGGCGCGACAGGCCTAGGGTGCCCCCGCCCTTAGGATTTGGGAGCCCCAGGCCTGGGCGCCCCAGCCCTTAGGCTTAGGGAGCTCAAGGCCTGCGACGCCCCAGCCCTTAGGCTTCGGGAGCCCAAGGCCTGCGACGCCCCAGCCCTTAGGCTTACGGAGCCCCAGACCTGGGGCGCCACAGCCCTTAGACTTTGGGTGCCCCAGGCCTAGGGCGCCCCAGCCTTTCGTCTTAGGGAGCCCCAGGCCTGGGGCGCCCCAGCCCTTAGGTTTAGGGAGCCCCTTGCCTGGGGCGCCTCAGCCCTTAGGCTTTGCTAGCCCCAGCCGGGGCGCCACAGCTCTTAGGCTTTGGGAGCCCCAGGCCTGGGTCGCCCCAGCGCTTAGGCTTTGGGAGCCCCATGCCTGGGGCGCCCTAGCCCTTAGGCTTTGGGAGCCGCAGGCCTGGGGGCACCCAGCCTTTCGGAGCCCCAGGCCTGGGGCGTCCCAGCCCTTAAGCTTAGGGAGCCCATGGCCTGAAACGCCCCAGCCCTTCGGATTAGGGCGCGACAGGACTAGGTTGCCCCAGCCCTTAGGTTTTGGGAGCCCCAGGCCATTAGCACCCCAGCCCTTAGGTTTGGGAGTCCCAGGCCTGGTACGCCCCAGCCCTTAGGTTTAGGGAGCCCGTGGCCTGGGGCGCCCCAGCCCTTAGGCTTTGTGAGTCCCAGGCCTGGTACGCCCCAGCCCTTAGGTTTAGGGAGCCCCTGGCCTGGGGCGCCCCAGCTCTTAGGCTTTGGGAGCCCCAGGCCAGGGGCGCCCCAGCCCTTAGGCTTCAGGAACCCAAATCCTGCGACGCCCCAGCCTTTAGGGTTTGGGGGCCCCAGGGCTGGGGCGCCCAAGCCCTTAGGCTTATGGAGCCCCAGGCCTGGGACGCCCCAGCCCTTAGGCTTTGGGCGCCCCAGGACAGGGGCGCCCCAGCCCTTAGGCTTCGGGAGCCCAAGGCCTGCGATGCCCCAGTCCTTCGGCTTAGGGAGCCCCAGGCCTGGGGTGCCCCAGCCCTTAGGTTTAGGGAGCCCCTAGCCTGGGGCGCCTCAGCCCTTAGGCTTTGGAAGCCCCATCGGGGCGCCCCAGCCCTTAGCCTTTGGGAGCCCCAGGCCTGTGGCGCCCCAGCGCTTAGGCTTTGGGAGCCTCACGCCTGGGGCGCCCCAGCCCTTAGCCTTAGGGAGCCCCAGGCCTGGGGGGACCTAGCTCTTCGGCTTAGGGAGCCCCAGGCCTGAGTCGTCACTGCCCTTAGCCTTAGGGAGCCCATGGCCTGGGACGCCCCAGCCCTTCAGCTTAGGGCGCGACAGTCCTAGGGCGCCCCAGCCCTTCGGCATAGGGAGCCCCAGGCCTGGTACGCCCCAGCCCTTAGGCTTAGGGAGCCCCAGTCCTGGCGCGCCCCAGCCCTTAGGCATTGGGAGCCCAAGCCTGGGGCACCCAAGCCCTTAGGCTATGGGAGGCCCAGGTCTGCAGCGCCCCAGCCCTTAGACTGGGAGCCCTAGCCCTGGGGCACCCCAGCCCTTAGGTTTTGGGAGCCCAAGCCCTAGGCGCCCCAGCACTTAGGCTTTGGAAGTCCCAGGCCTGGGGCGCCCCAGCCCTTAGGCTTCGGTAGCCCCAGCCCTGGGGCACCCCAGCTCTTAGGCTTTGGGAGCCCCAGGTATGGGGCACCCCAGCACTTAGGCTGGGGAGCCCCAGTCTTGGGGTGCCCCAGCCCTTAGGCTTTGGAAGGTCCAGGTCTGCGGCGCCCCAGCCCTTAGGCTTTGCGAGCCCCAGGCCTGGGGCGCCCTGCCCTTAGGCTTAGGGAGCCCCAGGTCTTGGGCGCCCCATCCCTAGGCTTAGGGAGTCACAGGTTGGGGCGCTACAGCACTTAGGCTTAAGGAGGCCCAGGCTTGGGGCGCCGCAGCCCTTAGGATTACGGAGCTCCAACCCTGGGGCACCCCAGCCCTTATGCTTTGGGAGCCCCAGGCCTGGGGCGGCCCCGCCCTTAGGCATAGGGAGCCCCAGGCCTTGGGCGCCCCAGCTCTTAGGCTTAGGGAGACTCTGGCCTGGGGCGCTACAACCCTTTGTCTTAGGGAGCCCCAGGACTGGGGCACCCCAGCCCCTGGGTTTTGGGAGCCCCAGGCCTGGGGCGCCCCAGCCCTTAGGCTTTGGGTGCCCCAGGCCTGGGGCGCCCCAGCCCTTAGGCTTTGGGAGCCCCAGGCATGGGGGCACCCAGCCCTTAGGCTTAGGGAGTCCATGGCCTGGGACGCCCCAGCCCTTCGGCTTAGGGCGCGACAGGCCTAGGGCGCCCCAGCCCTTAGGCTTTGGGAGCCCCAGGCCTGGGGCACTCCTGCCCTTAGGTTTTGGGAGTCCCAGGCCTGGGGCGCCACCTCCCTTAGGATTTGGGAGCCCCAGCCCAGTTGCGCCCCAGCCCTTAGGCTTAGGGAGCCCAAGGCCTGCGACGCCCCAGCCCTTAGGCTTTGGGAGCCCCAGGCCTGGGGCGCCCCAGCCCTTAGGCTTACGGAGCCCCAGGCCTGGGGCGCCACAGCTCTTAAGCTTTGGGCGCCCCAGGCCTGGGGCGCACCAGCCCTTAGTTTTAGGGAGCCCCTGGCCTGGGGCGACGCAACCCTTAGGTTTTGGGAGCCCCAGCCGGGGCGCCCCAGCCTTTAGGCTTTGGGAGCCCATGGCTTGGGGCGCCCTGCCCTTAGGCTTAGGGAGCCCCAGGCCTGGTGCGCCCCAGCTCTTAGCCTTAGGGAGCCCCAGCCCTGGGCGCCCCAGCCCTTAGGCTTAGGGAGCCCCAGGCCTGGGGCGCCCCAGCCCTTAGGCTTTGGGAGCTCCAGACTTGGGGCGCCCCAGCCTTTAGGCTTAGGGAGCCCCAGGCCTGGGAAGCCACAGCCCTTAGGCTTTGGGAGCCCCAGGCTTGTGGCGCCCCAGCCCTTAGGCTTAGGGAGCCCCAGGTCTTGGGCGCCACATCCCTAGGCTTAGGGAGCCCCAGGTTGGGGCGCTACAGCACTTAGGCTTAAGGAGGCCCAGGCTTGGGGCGCTGCAGCCCTTAGGATTTGGGAGCTCCAACCCTGGGGCACACCAGCCCTTATGGTTGGGAGCCCTAGGCCTGGAGTAGCCCCGCCCTTAGGTTTTGGGAGTCCCAGGCCTGGGGCGCCCCCGCCCTTAGGATTTGGGAGCCCCAGGCCAGTAGCGGCCCAGCCCTTAGGCTTTGGGAGCCCAAGGCCTGCGACGCACCAGCCCTTAGGTTTTGGGAGCCCCAGGCCTGGGACGCACCCGCCTTTAGGCTTACGGAGGCCCAGGCCTGGGGCGCCACATCCCTTAGGAATTGGGCGCCCCAGGCCTAGGGCGCCACAGCCCTTTGGCTTAGGGAGCCCCAGGCCTGGGGCAACCCAGCCCTTAGTTTTAGGGAGCCCCAGGCCAGTTGCGCCCCAGCCCTTAGGCTTAGGGAGCCCAAGGCCTGCGACGCCCCAGCCCTTAGGCTTTGGGAGCCCCAGGCCTGGGGCGCCCCAGCCCTTAGGCTTACGGAGCCCCAGGCCTGGGGCGCCACAGCCCTTAGGCTTTGGGCGCCCCAGGCCTAGGGCGCCCCAGCCCTTTGGCTTTGGGAGCCCCTGGCCTGGGGCGCCCTGCCCTTAGGCTTAGGGATCCGCAGGCCTGTGGCGCCCCAGCTCTTAGCCTTAGGGAGCCCCAGCCCTGGGCGCCCCAGCCCTTAAGCTTAGGGAGCCCCAGGCCTGGGGCGCCCCAGCCCTTAGGCTTTGGGAGCTCCAGACCTGGGGCGCCCCAGCCTTTAGGCTTAGGGAGCCCCAGCCCTGGGAAGCCACAGCCCTTAGGCTTTGGGAGCCCCAGGCCTGTGGCGCCCCAGCCCTTAGGCTTAGGGAGCCCCAGGTCTTGGGCGCCCCATCCCTAGGCTTAGGGAGCCCCAGGTTGGGGCGCTACAGCACTTAGGCTTAAGGAGGCCCAAGCTTGGGGCGCCGCAGCCCTTAGGATTTGGGAGCTCTAACACGGGGGCACCCCAGCCCTTATGTTTGGGAGCCCCAGGCCTGGGGTAGCCCCGCCCTTAGGCATAGGGAGCCCCAGGCCTGGGGCGCCCCAGCCCTTAGGCTTAGGGAGCCTCTGGCCTTGGGCGCCACAGCCCTTTGCCTTAGGTAGCCCTAGGACTGGGGCACCCCAGCCCTTAGGCTTTGGGAGCCCCAGGCCTGGGGCGCCCCAGCCCTTAGGCTTTGGGAGTCCCAGGCCTGGGGCGCCTCAGCCCTTAGGATTTGGGAGCCCCAGGCCAGTTGCGCCCCAGCCCTTAGGCTTTGGGATACCAAGGCCTACGACGCCCCAGCCCTTAGGCTTTGGGAGCCCCAGGCCTGGAACGCCCCAGCCTTTAGGCTTATGGAGCCCCAGGCCTGGGGCGCCACATCCCTTAGGAATTGGGCGCCCCAGGCCTAGGGCGCCCCAGCCTTTGGCTTAGGGAGCCCCAGTCCTGGGGCGCCCCAACCCTTAGTTTTAGGGAGCCCCTGGCCTGGGGCGCCGCAGCCCTTAGGCTTTGGGAGCCCCAGCCAGGGCGCCCCAGCCTTTAGGCTTTGGGAGCCCCTGCCTGAGGCGCCCAAGCGCTTAGGCTTTGGGAACCCCACGCCTGGGGCGCCCCAGCCCTTAGGCTTAGGGAGCCCCAGGCCTGGGGGCACCCAGCCCTTCGACTTAGGGTGCCCCAGGCCTGGGGCGTCCCAGCCCTTAGGCTTAGGGAGCCCCAGGCTTGCGGCGCCCCAGCCCTTAGATTTAGGGAGCCCATGGCCTGCGACGCCCCAGCCCTTCGGCTTAGGGCGCGACACGACTACCGCGCCCCAGCCCTTAGGCTTTGGGACCCCCAGGCCTGGGGCACCCCAGCCCTTAGGCTTTTGGAGTCCCAGGCCTGGGGCGCCCCAGCCCTTAGGCTTAGGGAGCCCAATCCTGCGATGCCCCAGCCCTTTGGCTTTGGGAGCCCCAGGCCTGGGGCGCGCAAGCCCTTAGGCTTACGCAGTACCAGGCCTGGGGCGCCTCAGCTCTTAGGCTTTGGGCAGCCCCGGACTAGGTCGCCCCAGCCCTTCGGCTTAGAGAGCCCCAGCCTGGGGCGCCCCAGCTCTTAGGTTTAGGGAGCCCCTGGCCTGGGGCGCCCCAGCCCTTAGGCTTAGGGAGCCTCTGGCCTGGGGCGCCACAGCCCTTAGGCTTTGGGAGTCCCAGGCCTGGGGCGCCCCTGCCCTTAGGATTTGGGAGCCCCAGGCCTCGGACGCCCCAGCCTTTAGGCTTACGGAGCCCCAGGCCTGGGGCGCCACATCCCTTAGGAATTGGGCGCCCCAGGCCTAGGGCAACCCAGCCCTTTGGCTTAGGGAGCCCCAGGCCTGGGGCGCCCCAGCCCTTAGTTTTAGGGAGCCCCAGGCCAGTTGCGCCCCAGCCCTTAGGCTTAGGGAGCCCAAGGCCTGCGACGCCCCAGCCCTTAGGCTTTGGGAGCCCCAAGCCTGGGGCGCCCTGCCCTTAGGCTTAGGGAGCCCCAGGCCTGGGGCGCCCCAGCTCTTAGCCTTAGGGATCCGCAGCCCTGGGCGCCCCAGCCCTTAGGCTTAGGGAGCCCCAGGCCTGGGGCGCCCCAGCCCTTAGGCTTTGGGAGCTCAAGACCTGGGGCGCCCCAGCCTTTAGGCTTAGGGAGCCCCAGGCCTGGGAAGCCCCAGCCCTTAGGTTTTGGGAGCCCCAGGCCTGTGGCGCCCCAGCCCTTAGGCTTAGGGAGCCCCAGGTCTGGGGCGCCCCATCCCTAGGCTTAGGGAGCCCCAGGTTGGGGCGCTACAGCACTTAGGCTTAAGGAGGCCCAGGCTTGGGCGCCGCAGCCCTTAGGATTTGGGAGCTCCAACCCTGGGGCACCCCAGCCCTTATGTTTGGGAGCCCCAGGCCTGGGGTAGCCCCGCCCTTAGGCACAGGGAGCCCCAGGCCTGGGGCGCCCCAGCCCTTAGGCTTAGGGAGCCTCTGGCCTGGGGCGCTACAGCCCTTTGTCTTAGGTAGCCCCAGGACTGGGGCACCCCAGCCCTTAGGCTTTGGGAGCCCCAGGCCTGGGGCGCCCCAGCCCTTAGGCTTTGGGAGTCCCAGGCCCGGGGCGCCCCCGCCCTTAGGATTTGGGAGCCCCAGGCCAGTTGCGCCCCAGCCCTTAAGCTTTGGGATCCCAAGGCCTGCGACGCCCCAGCCCTTAGGCTTTGGGAGCACCAGGCCTCGGACGCCCCACCCTTTAGGCTTACGGAGCCCCAGGCCTGGGGCGCCACATCCCTTAGGATTTGGGCGCCCCAGGCCTAGGGCGCCCCAGCCCTATGGCTTAGGGAGCCCCAGGCCTGGGGCGCCCCAGCCCTTAGTTTTAGGGAGCCCCTGGCCTGGGGCGCCGCAGCCCTTAGGCTTTGGGAGCCCCAGCCAGGGCTCCCCAACCTTTAGGCTTTGGGAGCCCCTGCCTGAGGCGCCCAAGCGCTTAGGCTTTGGGAGCCCCACGCCTGGGGCGCCCCAGCCCTTAGGCTTAGGGAGCCCCAGGCCTGGGGGCACCCAGCCCTTCGACTTAGGGTGCCCCAGGCCTGGGGCGTCCCAGCCCTTAGGCTTAGGGAGCCCCAGGCCTGCGGCGCCCCATCCCTTAGGCTTAGGGAGCCCATAGCCTGCGACGCCCCAGCCCTTCGGCTTAGGGCGCGACAGGACTAGGGCGCCCCAGCCCTTAGGCTTTGGGACCCCCAAGCCTGGGGCATCCCAGCCCTTAGGCTTTGTGAGTCCCAGGCCTGGGGCGCCCCAGCCCTGAGGCTTTGGGTGTCCCAGGCCTGGGGCGCTCCAGCCATTAGACTTTGGGAGCCCCAGGCCTGGGGCGCCACAGCTCTTAGGATTTGGGAGCCCCAGGCTGGGACGCCCCAGGCCATAGGTTTTGGGAGCCCCAGGCCTGTGGCGCCCAGCCCTTAGGCTTAGGGAGCCCCAGGCCTGGGGGGACCCAGTTCTTCGGCTTAGGGAGCCCCAGGCCTGGTGCGTCCTAGCCCGTAGGCTTAGGGAGCTCCAGGCCTGGGGCACCACAGCCCTTAGGCTTAGGGAGCCCATGGCTGGGACACCCCAGCCTTTCGGCATAGGGAGCCCGGGCCTGGGGCGCCCCAGCCTTTAGGCTTTGGGTGTCCCAGACCTGGGGCGCCCCAACCCTTAGATTTTGGGAGCCCCAGGCCTCTTACGCCCCTGCCCTTAGGCTTAGGGAGCCCCAAACCTGGGGCGCTGCAGCGCTTAGGCTTTGGAGCCCCAGGCCTGAAGCGCCCCAGCCCTTAGGCTTAGGTAGCCCCAGTCTTGGGGTGCCCCAGCAATGCTTACCTGATAGTACCACCAATGATTAGAAAGGAAAAGAGCCTCTCTCTAATAGAATTCCTGAGCTTCTAGATAGAACTACAGCTGTCATCAGGAAGCCAGCGTGAAACTCAAAAGGAAACAGCACTGAAAGGAAAAGGTTCAAACTCTGATTGTATCAACTGAGTGCCAGAACCCAGCTATTCCTGATGCTCTGTCCCCAGACTTACAAATTCCATAAACCTACCCATTAATTCCTTCTCCCGCTCCTTCCCTTCTTACGCCCCAAGGTACTTTGACTTAGCTTTGAAGGCACTCACAACTTCACGGGTTCTGCCTTGCACAGGTGTCTGCTTGCTTTCAGTTCAGTCCTGACATTGTCCCTATCTTTAGCCATGTTAGGGTTGCATCCTAGAGCTTTCCTTTGCTTGTCTCCCTATTGCTCTTGTCCTATGAAGTCTGTGGCTTTATCTTTAAGTCTAAGTCCTGCCCTTCCGCTTTCGTAGAAATCTGTCTCTGTATCTTGGCTCGTGGCAGGTTGTGTCCTTCAAAGATGACTGTCCTAATGTTGCACATCGCACATTCTCTTGTTACAAGATGAGTTTGTGTTCATTTTTCCAGAATCAGGGCCTGCTTTCCCTCTTCCTTGCATCTTGGCAGGCCTTTGACTATGGCAGAAGTGTTGCTCTGTGACTTCCACCTGGTTGTATTGGGTTGTTCACCATTTGGACCCTGTCAGGATATTGCAAGGAAGACCAAGCCAAATGAAAATGTCACATATAGGGTTCTTCTTGAGCTCCAACCATTAGAAGTATCAGTTGTGTGAGGGAGTGAGTCTTAAGAGAGCTGCAGCCTCTGTCCTTTGAGCTACCCCAGCTAATGCTTGATGAAGCCAAAACTAGTGTCCTCACTGAGCTCTGCCCAGATTGCAGATTTGTGAGCAAAATTGATGTTATCATTACTTTAAGATGTTATTTGTGGGGATACTTTCTGTTAGCAGCAGATCATCAGTATACTGCCTAATCAGACTGCATTGCCAGTTTTACTCTCTCTCTCCATATATATATATATATATATAGATATATATATATATATATAGATATAGATAGAGATAGAGATAGAGATAGAGATAGATAGAGAGAGAGAGATAGAGAGGGAGATAGAGAGAGAGAGATAGAGAGATAGAGAGATATAGAAATATAGAAATAGAGATATAGAGATATATAGATATAGATATCCTCCTCTCATCTGTCAGTTGGTTCTACTATAATGGTTTGTGTATTGTTATGATGCTGGAAGCTCTGTTCCCAGAATTTCAAATACCTGCAGGATTGCCCATGGTGGACAGGTTTCAGTGAAGCTTCTAGACTAAGACAGACAAGGAAGAGGGGCCTGACCGTCCACTTCCAAAAATTACTGAAAGAAAACCTTATGGATCACAAGAGAGCACTGACTGACTAATGTGTTTTGGACACACTATCAGTGGACAATTGCTAGAGGAATACATCATATTTGATGAAATAGAGGGACAGGGAAGACCCTTGTTGAGGCAGATTGACCTAACCGCCGCAACAATGGACTTCAACATTCAGGAATGTGTGACAATGGTGCCAGATAAGACAGCACTCCATTCCATTTCATATAAGGTCTCCATGGATCACAGTAGACTTGATGGCACTCTCTATATGTTTGTCTTCACTGACTTCCCATAGGGCTGCTCTGCCTGGCAGCCTCTATTCTTCATGCTTCCAAATGGGGAGCACAACAGGTCCATAGTCACTGATCTTCCCCTCAATCCCCAGGTAAAGTAAGGAGGCATGAAGCTAACTAGGTTGTTCTCTTTGCCTTGTCTCTCTTCCTTTTCCCCTCCTCCAACAGGGCTAGAGGGAGTAAATACTTACCTTGCAGTCTAGAAGAGAATTTCTTCCACACCAAAATCTTCTCCTTCCTCAAAAGGCACATACATGCCTTTCTCCTTGTTTTGAATTAAAATGGCAGATGGGATGGTAGGAAAGAAAATGAACTAGTCTAACAGAATGGCCAAACAGATTTACCTTCCACATAAGAATGCAAATAACTCCTCAATCTTGTTATAGAGTCATGATATGATGAGCTCCATCAAAGCAGAGTAGAACACCACGGAGGTCAGACCAGAAAGACCATATTGAGTTGATTTTGTATGAGAGATTCTAGTTGCTAATTATAATTTTCATAACAGACAGATGGCAGGTATAGAAGCCCAGACTTAAAATGTCTTTATCTAATTGCCTGCCTAAATATATATTTGCAATATGGTCTTCAAAGGGAATACTTTCTTTACCTTAAATTCCATTTCTTTTTCCGCTCTTTTATGTAATTTTATTTAAGTATCATTGATGTACAATAAACCGTAGTGTGTTTTGCTCTTTGAGGTTTTTAAAAAGAATCATTTTATTGGGGGCTCCTACAACTCTTAGTACAATCTATACATAAATCCACTGTGTACATTTGTTGCCATCATCATTCTCAAAACATTTGCTTTCTACTTGAGCCCTTGGTATTAGCTCCTCATTTCCCCTCCTTCCCCCTCCCCCTCCCTCATGGACCCTTGATAATTTATAAATTATTATTCTGTCCTATCTTACACTGTCCGACATCTACCTTCACCCACTTTTTTGTTGTCCCTCCCTCATGGAGGAGGTTATATGGAGATCCTTGTAATCAGATCCCTCTTTCTACCCCACCTTTCCTCCACCCTCCTGTTATTGCTACTCTCAGCACCGGTCCTGAAGGGGTCATCTGTCCTGGTTTCCCTGTGTTTCCAGTTCCTATATGGACCAGTGTATATTCTCTGGTCTAGCCAGGTTTGTAAGGTAGAATTGGGATCATGAGAGTGGGCGCGGTAGCATTTAGGAACGAGAGGAAAGTTATATGTTTCATCGTTGCTACACTGCATCCTGACTGGCTCATCTCCTCCCAGCGACCCTTCTGTAAGGGGTTGTCCAGTTGCCTACAGATAGATCTTGGATCCCCTAACTGTACCCCCCCTCATTCACAATGATATGATTCTTTTTGTTCTTTATGCCTGATACCTGATCCCTTCTACATCTTGTGATCACACAGGCTGGTGTGCTTCTTTCATGTGCGCTTTATTGCTTCTGAGTTAGATGGCAACTTGTTAACCTTCTAGTCTTTAAAACCATATACTATCTTTTGATAGATAGGCTCCATAAGCTTTCTTCACCTCATTTGTTTATACACCCACTTTTTGTCTTGAGTGATTGTGTCGGGAAGGTGACCATCATGGAATACCAATTCCTTAAATTCCATATCTATAGGCTTAAGTCTTACCCACAGGAAGCCTATTTTTATTTTATCCCTGGAACAAAATCTTGCAATAATTTTCTCTTTTTGGGTAAGTCCATCCTGAATCACTTATCCTTTAACATTTACAAGAATTTATCTGTAACCAACCCCATTTACATAGTCTCATTCATGCTATTTCCACAATAATTGCTAATAACCCTATTTTTTAGAATCGGAAGAAAGCATCAGCATCAATATCCCATTGCCACTGAGTTGATTTCAACTCATGGGTACCCTATAGGACAGAATAATATTGCCTCATAGGTTTCCAAGGCTGAAAAAAAAATCTCTTTATTGTTAGTTGGGTGAAGGTTTACAGAATACATCCGTTTTCCATTTGACAGTTCACCCATATTTTGCTTCATGATATTGACTGCAGTCTGCTCAACGTAATATCACTTATCGCACTTCCTCCTTGTATTTCCTGTTTCCATTCCCCCTTCTTTCCTGACCCTTCTGAACTTTATCTTTGAATAAATTATATCCTTTTGATTCAAATAGTTGATTAGTGTTACTTTTTACCTTATAGATCTACCTATTGTTTGGCTGAAGATTGAGCCAAGGGAGTGAGTTCAGTTCCAGATCTGAAGGTGCCTAAGGACAACAGTCTTGTAGGTTCCAAGAATCTCTCTCTGAGCAATACCCCTAAACTTTTAAAATAAGTTTAAACTTTGTTGCACATATTTCTCCTATTCTATCCCAAAATTCCAAAGCAAATTCATTATCATTGTGTTGAAGCTGACTCATAGAGACCCTACAAGATAGAATAGAACTTCACCCTTTCATTTTCCAAGGCTTAAATCTTTACCAGAGCAGACAAACTCATATTTCTCACATGGACCAACTGATAGGTTAGAACCACTTACTTTGTGGTTAGGAGCTCAATGAGGAGTCCACTCTGCCATTAGAGCTCGTTAAGAATGCTATCCAGGATTCCCTAATGCTATCCCTCTCAGATCAGTTGGTAGTGGTAATAAATGTAAATCTTAAGGGGGTCAGACTGCCACAGCGTAACTCTTCCTTGGGGAAGATGGTGGGTTTGAACTGCTGATTAATTAGCCCTTAAGTGCTTAATTACTGCCTCACCAGGGTTCTCCTTAACATCAGAACAGTGGACACTTATTGGTTTATCTTGCTGGTCTCTGTTCCCTAAAAATTGCACTTCATCCACAGGGTTTTCTTCCACAACACACAGCTGCTAGTGTTTTTGTTTTTTTTCTCCACATGACTTCACCTTCCTGGTCAAAGCTGATTTGTCCAGTGCTAAACACACAATGAAAACATAGCCATATTTGCACACTACAAAATTTGAAGTGAGACAGCAAACTATTTGTTGAGTTTTTTGAATGACAGAAGTCTAAAAGGAAGTGTTATGATACAGGAAACAGTGAGTTTTGATGTCCAGGATCTATGCTGGGGACCCGGTTGGCACTTCGAATGACTATTCAAAGTGATGGAATGAATTCTCCTCTTCCATGACCTACACATATAATAGATATAACCACTAAGTCCATGATTTGACAAATGTCTTGTGTGATTGAGTTTTGGTTCCCCATAGGATTAGATCCTGAGACAAAGGTTTTAATTAAGCCATTTTTGGGGGAGATATCAATAAGGAAATGGGAAACAGAAAAGGGAAAGAAGGCAGCCAATGAAAAGTACATTATCAAACAATTTTAAATTGTGAGCAACTGGAGGTTAATCTTACTGGAGACACTGTAGAAAATCCACTAGTTATTCTGCCCAGAATGGGAGGGAGTGTGGCTATTTGTCCAACAACTCCTATGGGTCATTGGTTAAGGGTTACTGCAGGAAGCAAGAATTAACTCCACAACCTCCTAAGCCATGCATGCTCAGGTACAGTGGTCTACAGAAACTAGAGAAAGCAGGAAGAGAGATGTGCTGGCCATTCGGAATTAGGCTAGCATGCCAAGTTGTCAGACATGTCAGGTTCTTGCACTATCATAACTTGTGAGATATACCACTGGTATTTCAAACACAAGCATAGTTACCCGTGGTGGAAAATTTTCAGAAAAGCTTATAAGCTAAATAGACTAGAAAGAATAACCTGCCAATCTACATCTGAAAAAAATAGTGGTGTTTGTGGAGCACATTGATAGCAGTGGAATATTTTTTCATATAGTGCAGGATGATGAACCCCTCAAGTTGGAAGACACTCAAAATATAATTGGGGAAGAGCTGTCTCCTCAAAGTAGTGTTGACCTTAGTGATATAAAGTTTCCACGACCTATATTTGTTGATGTGGCAATGACTCAAAATGAGAAGAAACAGCAGTACTGCAATAACCACTAACAAGAAGATGGGATGCATGAAATATGGATCTAGAAAAATTGGAAGCCATGAAAAAATGGAAAACATAAAGATCAAACACTCTAGGTGTTATTGAACTGAAATAGACTGGTATTGGCCATTTTGAATGTCATAATAATATGGTTTACATACCAGAGTAACAAATTTGAAAGGAATGGATGACTTTCATGTTAAAAAAGAGAATGTTTCAACATCGATTCCAATGTTCACCATTGTTAGGTGTAGGATATATTACACCTACAAGGATGAATAATTAATAAAGTTATTATTCAAATTGACACACCAACCACTAATGCTAACAATAAAGCCATTGAGGATTTTTACCAACCTTTTCAGTCTGAAATTGATGAAACATGCAATCAAGATTACTGATGACTTGAATGCAAAAATTGGAAACTAAGGAGGAGGATCACTAGTTAGAAAATATGGCCATGGGGATGGAAGCCACAAGGGAGATCTCATGACAGAATATTCCAATAAGGATGGCTTATTGATTGAACATTTATTTTTCAGTGATGTAAACAGTAACCATAGACATGGATCATGTATATTGGATAGAAATACACAGGAATTAAATCAACTACATCTGTTGAAATAAACTACTATATATACTCGAGTATAACCCAAGGCAACTAATTTTACCCCCCAAAGCTGGGGTGCTTTTTCAGCATAAAAAATGTGCAGAAAAAAACTCGGCTTATACTCAAGTATTTACGGTATAAAGAAGTTCAATATCATCAGTCACGAGACTGGAGACCAACTGTGGAACAAACCATCAATGGCAAATTCAACTCGAATTCAAATAAAATTAAAACAAGTCCCCAAGAGTCAAAGTATGAATTTGAGTATATCTCATCTAAATTAGAGGATACTTCAAGAAGAAAGTTGACACATTGAACACAAATCACCTGAGATGATACGAGTTCTGCAATAATATCAAGAACATCATAAATAAAGAAATTCAAGGATAATTAAAAAGATAGAAACTAAAGAAAAGACAAAATGGATGTCACGTTGAATGTGGAGTAGCTGAAGCCAATGAAAGAAATGATGAAGTACGAAAAAGAGAGAGAGAGAAATATAGAAATAATTGATGAAGTAAAGACGCTGAATAAAGAAGCTGAACATAAAATTTCAAAGGGGAATTAAAAAAGATGGAATGAAGAATTATATGAAAAGGTGCAAAGACCTGGAATTAGGACAGCAAAAATGAAAAGCATGTGCATTTCACTAGCTGAAAAAATTGAAGAGAAATTCAAAATACAGAATTACACAGATTGCATCAAAAGAAGATGAAAGGGATTCACTGACCACATGAAGCCCAGGCTCCACAGCGCTGAGTCCAGAAGACCAAGATAGCATAGGGTTCTCACTGCAGATTGCTCTGAAAGTGCTCACAGTAGTAGGCCCTGGATCAACTGGGGAAAATGTAGAACTCAAAATAAGAAGACTAACCTTAGGATATGATAGGCACTAGTGGAATTCCCATTTGACACCTGACCTCACCTCCATGGCTCAACTTTCAGCCCCCAAATAGGAGACCTATACTGTCAACGATGTACAATTCAGAGCCCAGCATTTGTCAGGGAGTTACTCAGAAGGCAGGAAGGCATGGGAACGAAAGACCAATGGAAACGGAAAACAAAGGGAGGGAATAGGAAAAGTAGTATTGCATTGTAGGTATTGCAATCAATATCGCAAAACATTGCATAAATTGTAAGGAAAATCAATTTACTCTGTAGATTTTCCCTCACATCACAATCAAAACAGTGTAAAAAGAAATAAATCATATGACCGAGTACACTGGTAGATCTTGCTGAAGACCAATTTCCAGTGTTAAAAGATGTCACTTTGAGGAATAAGGCACAGCTGAGCCCTAGTGGTATAGTGGTTGCAAACATAATGCGTCAGAACCAACCCAGTTGGGTTGCTCAACACAAGATCAGCAGTTCTGCTCCCATACAAAGTTCCAGTATTGGAAACCCACAGGGATATCTCTCCCCTGTCCTATAGAGTTGCTAAGGGTTGGAATCAACTTGATGGCAGTGAACTGGATGTAAGCCAGGCTGACTAGAGACACAAATCAAGTGCCACTCATATATGTGCAATACATAGTTTTCTATCAAGAAGTCATTATAGTATTTCTATTTCAAGGAAATATCCCAGGCCAGTCCAACTCAAGTCCATAAGTCCAACACTAGCCCATAAGTTCCTTTCCAACTTACGCAGTTACATGCAATGATGCAGAATGCAGGGATGTCAAAGGCCAGTGATTGTAATGTCGTGTGGACCCAAGGTCGATGGAAGCATGGCAAGACTCTGGCAGCTCTCAACGTGGGCAGGAAGCAGTCAGGTGAATGCAAAAAGAAGGGGAGGTTCCCAGGGCCCTCCTTATGAGAAGGCCATGGCCACAAAGAGGCACCATCAGGCTATGGTGTGATTGACAGATTGGATACCAACCTTACACTTTTACATATCTTCAAACTGACATAAAATTATATAACTATCATACTATGGTACTTTCAATCACCTCATATGTACTTGAAAATGGACAATAATTATGAAAGGTAAAATAAAAGTTGATGTCTTTGAATTATGATGCTGGTGAAGAATACGGAATTTTCCATGGACTTTTAGAAGAAGGAGCAAATCTTTCTTGGCGGAAGTAGAGCCAGAATACTTCCTAGACGTGAGAATGGCAAGACTTCATATCACATACTTTGGACATCTTAACAGCTGAGCATAGTCCCTAGAGAAGGATATCATACTTGGTAAAGTGGAGTGGTGAAAAAAAGAAGAAGGTCCTCAATGGGATGAATTGGCATACTGGCTGCAAAAACGGTCTCCAACATTAACTGTGAGGAAACAGGCTGTGGGTGCTATGAGTTAGAGCCAAATTAACAGTGTCTAACAATGACAACTCCCCTCCCCCGCCCCATCTGTCAATTTGCTGCACTGTGGTAGCTTGTGCTTTGCTGTAATGCTGGGAGTTAGTCCACTAGTACTTCAAATACCAGGCAGGATCACCCACGGTGAACAGATTTCAACACAGCTTCCAGACTAAGAACTGACAGGACGACAAAACAATCAGTTCCCTTCTGAGGGATTCACCATTGAAAACTTTCTGCATAGCAGTAAAATATTGTCTGATATAATGCCAGAAAATGAGCCCCTCAGATTGCAAAACAATCAAAATATCACCGAGAAAGAGAGATTCCTCAAAGTAGAGTCCACCTTAATGATAACTCAAAACCTCACAAGAGGAGCTATAGATAACATCATAATAAATGGAGAAAATATTGAAGTTATCAAGGATTTCGTCTTGCTTAGATTCACAACTAATGATCATGGAAACAACAATCAAGAAACCAAATAACATATTGCATTAGGCAAATCTACTGCACATAACCACTTTAAAGTACTGAAGATCAAGAATTTCACTTAGGATTAATGAATGTGAAATTTGAACATTGAATGAGAACGACTGAAGGAGAACTGGTGCATTTGAATTAAGGTACTGACAAAAAAATTCTGGAAGTACCATGGGTGGAGAGAAGAATAAACAAATCTGTCTGAGAAGAAGTGCAGCTTAATGTTCCTTGGCAGATAGGATGGCAAGACTTCATCTCCTGTACTTTGCAGAGGTTATCAGGACAGCCCAGTCCCTGGAGGACATCATACACATTACAGTGGAGGGGTTGCAAAAAGAGGAAGACACCCGATCAAATGGATCGAGACAATTCCTACAACAATGGACTCAAACATAACAAAATTTTTGAGTATGGGGCACGACCAGGCAATGTTTCATTCTGTTGTGTAGGCATTATTATGAGACAGAACTGACTTGAAGGCATCTAGCAACAAAGTGTACTAAAGCTTTCTGGCACCTTCATTTGCTGATGGATTATAATTCAAAATGAGAAAAATCATTGCAACCATTCATTAATAATCAAAACATGAATCGTGCAAATTAAGAATCTAGGAAAATTGGAAATCATAAAAAACGGAATCTGACCTATAAAGATCAATATCCTAGTCATTGGTGAGTTGAAATAGTCCCTTTGAATCTTAAAATGATAAGAATGACTATGCTGACAATGACAAATTCAAAAGATTGTCTCTTTCATCCTCAAAAAGAGCATTTCTAGATCTATCTTGAAGTGCAATGCTGCCTGTGACAGAATAATATCTATCTTCATACACAAGGAAGGCCGGTTAATAGAACCATTTTTCAAATTTTCTCACAAACCACTAAAGCCAATGAAGAATTGTACCAACTTCTTTAGTCTGAAATTGATCACACATGTACTGAAAATGCATTAATAATTGCTGACAATTGGAATGCACACATGGAAACAAAAAGGAAGGAAGAGTAATTAGAAACTATGGCTTTGGGGATCGAAAAGAAGCTGAAGAATGCATGAAAGAATTCTACAAGAGCAATAACTTCCTCATTGCAAACACCTTTATTCAACAACAGAAGCGGCATATATACATGTGGAATACACAGGAATGGAATTGATTAAATCTGTGGGAAGACAGGATAGAGAAGCTCAATATCATTGAGACAAAATAAGACCAGAGGCCAACTATGTAACAGACTATCAATTACTAATATGCAAGTTCAAGTCAAACCTAAAGAAAATTAAAATAAGAACGCAAAAGAGCCCAAATACAGCCTACATTATATCTGTGGTCGGCTGGGGTTTCTAGAGAAACAAACCAGTGATACTGATACATATAGAAGAAGGAAATTTATATCAATAAAGAATTTTACATTAAGAAGTCCACACAACAAGAAACCCCAGTCCAACTCCAGCCCATAAATCAGATGCAAACTAGAGGCCCTTCCAGACTCATGAAGCTGATGGAGGAATAGCCCAAGAAACAGGAAAACCACAGGTTGGTGGAGGCAGAGTTGGGAGAATCCAAAGTCAACAGGCAGTTGGCAGGCCACAGACAGCTCTTAGGGTCAGCAGGTTTCATGGTGATTGCCATCCCAAGAAGCCAGACGTAGGGTCCAGGGTCATTTCATCAGGAAGAAAAAGAGTGAGCCCATTCTCCACAGTCTACTTATAGCTATGAAATAGGTCACACCCCCAAGGAGACTGTGACCTGCACCTTCTGAAGATCCTGGTCAAGCTAAATTGACACCAAACCTTACTCTCACAATATCTCACCTGATTTTAGAGCCTATCTCAAGAATGGTTTGGACAAATTGAACATTAATGATCAGCTACCAGAAGACTTGTGAAATAGCATCAAGGTCATCAAACCTTTTTTCTTGTCATGTCAACTGGGGCTATTTATTTATTTATCATAAATTATTTTATTGGGGGCTCCTCAAAAAGATCATTAATAATACAGGAAAAAAAGAAAATACTACAGTGGATATCAGAGGAGACTGTGAAACTTGCTCTTGAACCTAAAGCAGCTAAAGCAAATGGAAGAAATGATGAAATAAAAGAGTTGAACAGAAAAATTTGAAAGGCCAGCTTGAGAAGATAAAGTAAAGAATTATATTGTAACGTGTAAAGACCTGGAATTAGGAAAGCAAAAGGAATGAGTACAGTCAGCATATCATAAATTGAAAGAACAGAAGGAAAAATCCAAGCCTTGGATTAAAATGTTGAAGGATTATTTATCAAACTATTGAATGATGCAGGGAGAATCCAAAGACTATGGAAGGAGTATACAGAGTCTCTGTACCCAAGAATTAGTTGAAGTTCTACTAGTTCAAAAGGCCAAGATGAAGTTGAAGCTGCAATGTAAGCATTAGTGAAAAGCAAGGAAGGATAGGAATGGAAATATTTCAACACGCTCATGCAGTGATAGTCCATGTCAAGAAATTTGGAAGATAGCTATCTGGCCAACCAACTGGAAGTGATTAATATTTGTGTCCATTCTAAAGAAATATGATGCAACAAAATCTGCAAATTAATGTAAAATAACATTAATATGACATGCAAGTACAATTTTATTGAAGATAACTTTAAAAGTAGTTATAGCAATATGTCAACAGGAAGCTGCCAGAAATCCAGGCTGTATTAAAAGAGGGCATGAGGCAAGGTATATCAATGCTGATTTCAGATGGACCTTGGCTGAAAACAGAGGATACAAGGAAAATGCTTACTTATGTACTATTGTCTATGCAGAGGATTTTACTGTGTATCATAACAAACTTTGGGTAGCATATGAATACATTTGAGAACAATGGGAATTCCCGTACATTTAATTGTGCTCCTGTGGTACCTGTACATAAACCAACAGGAAGTGGTTCGAATAGAACAAGGGGATACTGCGTGGTTTAAAATCAGGAGAGTGTGTGTTGTGGTTATATCCTTTCACCATATGTGTTAGACAGGGTTCTCTAGAGAAACAAAACCAGGACATTTATGATTTGATAGATAGATAGATCACGAAGGAATATAACAGCTAATTAGTCCACATAGCAGTACAGAGGACTCAGTTTAACTCACTTCCATGCAACAGTAAATATGGCAGTACAGCCAGGCAGCAAACTGCAGAACTAGGTAAGGCAGCCACGCACTGGTCTGATCACCAGAGAGCAACTGAGAGATAGGTGTGGCTTGCTGAGCCATTTATCTCTTTGCCCACGAATCAAACTGCGAACTTATTAATCCCACATGTTCTTATTGGCCAGGTTGGCACTATAAACCTACCTATCTATCACACTATACTTATTCAAATAATCTGAGAAGCTGCTCTGTATGAAGAAGTTGAGGCATCTGAATTGGAAGAAGAATCATTAACAACCTGTGTTATGCAGATGACCCAATCTTGCTGGCTGAAAGTCAATAGGCCTTGAAGTACTTAATGATAAAGCTCATATAAATTAGTCTTCAACACTAAGAATACAAATATCTTCTCAACTTGACAAATATAAACCCACAACATCATTACAAATAGAGAAATGTAGCTAAACTCTATTTTACTTGGACCCACAATCAATACTCACAGAAGCAGCAGTCAATAAATCAACGTATTTCATTGGAAAAATCTGTTGTAAAAGACCTCTTTAAAATGTGAAAGAGCAAATGTTTTACTCTGGGGATTAGCAAGTTATGCCTGCTTTTAGCCTTGATATTTTTAATCACCTTAGATGCATGTGAAAGGAGTCTTAATTTCAGTGTCTGTTATGGGTTGAATGACTCACAGCAAGGTTGGTGGTTCAACCCACTTGCTGCTCCACAGAAGAAAGAGGAAGCTATTTGACCCTGTAAAGATTTACAGCCTTGGAAACCCTATATGGTCACTATGAATAACAATAGACTTGATGGTAATGTTTGGCATATGCATGTGAAAGATGGACCATAATTAAGGAAGACTGAAGAAAATATGATGCCTTTAAAATATGATGTTGCAAATAATATTGAATATACCACGAATGCCCAGCAGAACAAAGAGGTCTGTCCCAGAAGAAGTACAGCCAGAATGTGTTTTAGAAGTGAGGATGGTAAAACTTCATTTCATATATTTTGAACATGGTATCAGGAGAGATTAGTCCCTAGAAAAGGACAAAATACTTGGTAGAGCATCATCAAAAAACAGGTAAACCCGGAATGAGATGGATCAACACAGTGGCTGTAACAATAGGCTAAAATATGACCATTGTGAGGATGTCACAGGACTAGAAAGGCTTTTATTCTATTGTGCATAGGGTCACTATAAGTGGCAGTGCGTGAGTTTTTGTTGATTAACAACACTGGGATATGAGCAATGTCCCCATGGCATATGCTAAACTGTCACCATGCTGGACACAGTTGATCTTTGTGGCTTTAGAGGGTAATTATTTGGAGGATTATGATTCCACTGAATTTTTTTCTGTGTATTCAAACTATTCCATCCTAAGATTCTACAGATCTATCCAAACCAAGCTCACTGCCATTGAATCAATGCTAACTCATATCTACCCTACAGGACATGGGTAAAATTGTACCTGTGAGGTTCTGAGACTGTACCTCTTTACAGAGTAGAGTCCCATCTTTCTCCCGAAGAACAGCCGGAGATTTCAAAATACCGACCGTGCAATTAGCAGCCCAATGTGTAACCAAGAACTATTCAGGGAAGCTAGAGGGAGAGCATGAAAAGAAATGAGTAGTTGAGGTGGTTGGATGCGCATCCATCCCTTTGTTCTACTCTCTATGACTTTTTCTGAGTTCATTCAAAATGTAAATTAAGACACAAAATAGAATTCTACCCAACCCTGCTATATGCCTAAACAGTATCCATTTTTCTCATTCTTACTACTAATAGAAGCTCAAGTTTGTTTAGGGTGATAATGTACCTACTTAAATCGCTCACTCCTAGGCTGCCTTGCAGCTATGCATAAGCATTTGACCCAGTTTGGGCCAAATATGTGTAGGTGAAAGATACTGAGTAGGACTCCCAAGAAAGTTTTTGTTGTTGTTTAAGGCAAAACACTTGTCTGGCATAACCCATTTCATTTTTGTCCTTGGCTCTTCTGCTGTCATCCTCCCTAGTCAGAATATTGAAAGATGGGAGAGTCACATAGGTTACATGAGTTTGGCAGACCAAAAAGCATGCATTCTCCTATATCCAAGATGAGTCCCTGAGCAAATACGCCAGACCTAGGCTACCTATTTCAAGACTTACTATTGTATAAGACAAACCCCTGTGTGGTGCAAAGGGTTAACACAATTCACTGCTAAGCCAAAGATGCCTTGGAAGAAAAACCTGGCAATCTACATTTAAAAATTCAGCCCTTGAAAACTTCATGGAGCACAGTTCTACCCTGAATCATATGGGGGTAACTGTAAATCAGAATCAATTCAGTGGCAACTGGTTTGGTATTTTTGATGTTAATATAAGAAAAATGAAGCTTTTGTGATTAGACCACTAGAGTCGGTTTTTTTTTTTCCCATGTAGCCAGATGCAATTTGGACTGATAGAGAAATAATTAAAAGAATGTAGAGTTAAGTAAGCGTAATGATTATGGAACTAATCATTTAGCAATGGGCTGCTAACCACAAGGTCAGTAGTTCAAATGCACCAGTCACTCAGGGGGAGAAAGTGAAGCTCTCTGCTTCTGTAAAGATTTACAGTCTTGGAAGCCTTATATGGGGTTGCTATAAGTTGTAATCAACTTGATAGCATTTTATTTGTTTGAGTTTGGTGACTAGTATGTAAGCTTTGAGGGGGTAGTAATAGACACTTTGAATACTATTCTTAGCACTATAGGTATTATGTCTTTTGCAAATGGATAAACGAACAAAAGCGATATACATTTTGTGTTTTCTGTAGTTTGCCTTATTCTTCCAAGAAGATTGCTCAAGTGTTAAGACCCAGTCTTCTCAGGCATACTTGAACAAAAGAATAACTGATAGACACAGACTTGAACCCTTGCCTGTGTGATCATTGGTGTGTCACTGTTTTTCAATCCATTTCTCATCTGTGAACTGGGGATTACACACGTAGGCCACAGGGTTCTTTTGGAGATTCAGAGTAATATGTGTGTCTTTGATTGAGTGCCCGTGCATGCCGAGCTTATTCCTCAGGCCTGGGTGCAGGGAGTCTATTTGAGATCTGATGGCAGGGAGTGGGAATAGGAAAGCGGACGCAAGACTGAGTTAGGGGGAGAAGCAATCACAATGGGAACGGGGTGTTGAGGCTTTTAATGTAGGATACAGGGGCTTGATTCCCCCAGGACTTCTGAGGAACATGGGTTCTGTCCTAGAATTGTCTACCAGAAACAGGAGGCTGGGCTCTTCTTCGCCTGTAGTGGTGTTGAGCATTCCTCCTAGTAAGGTGACCTCTCCTACCATCCTGGGTTTGGCTTTCCATGCCTTTGAAAAGGCTTCGAGGCAGAAGGACATGGAGAGCTGCGTGCTGCACAGTTGTGATAAGACACCATTTCAGCAGGAGCCTGCACTTACATAGAGCCGTTCGCCACTGCTATGATGGATATCAGGAGGAGCCCTGGAAGTGCAGTGGTTACAAGTTGGTTTGCTAACTTCAAGGTCAGCAGTTCAAAACTACTAGCTCCAAGGAAAAAAGATGGGGTTTTCTACTCCAATAAAGAGTTGTAGTGTTTGAAACTCGCAGGGGGCAATTGTACACTGCCCCACAGGATCGCTATGAGTCGGTATTGACTGGAAGGCAGTGAGATGGTGTCGGAGATGGGTCAAAGGAATGTAGCATGGCAACCCTAAGAATCTGCTACAGAACCATAAAGTGCCTGGGATAGATGAGTTTATTGTGCTTGGCCTTTTAAAACCATCAAACGGGCAACAGAAAGTCAAACATACCAAGTGTCATTGGAGATCCGGGGAAAGCAGAGAAACACTGCTAATGATGCAGGTTTGCTGCACAGCAATCTGGCAGAGCTTAGTGAAAGTCCATTGAATGGACCATAGGACCTAGTGAGCCCCTCCTGGGCGTACAACCAAAGAAGCGCAGTCACTGAGTTGACTTTCATTCCTCGTGACCCTATCAAACAAAGATGAAGGGTCCCATGATTTTTCAAGGCTTCTATTGGGAAGTAGACAGCCATGCCTTTATCCCACAGTGTGTGGAAGACGGCTTCAAACTACTGACCTTTGGGTTAGCAGCCAAGCACTTAATATCTCCCCCATCAAAGCTCTCTCCTGGATGTATAAAAGCAAACAAAACCCCAGTTGATTCTTCCTCATTAGCAACCCTACAAGGCACAGGAGAATTGCTGCTTTAGGTTAACAAAATTAAATTCTTACGACAGCAGGCAGCCTCTCTTTGCTCCATGGAATAGCTGGTGGGTTGGTACTGCTCACCTTGGGGTTAGCAGCCCAACACATATTTCCTGGGTATATACGCCAAGCTATTTATCCAATTCACAGGGCCCTTGGCACATTTTTACAAGAATGGTCACCACACTCATACCTGCAGTAGAGAAGAGTTGGAGCCGAATTGGATGCCAATCAACAGACAACTGAAGAAGGAAACAAAAGAAAGATGATGATTGCTCATGACCAAGTGGCACGCAGCAGCACATACAATTGATATGCAGCATGGGAATAACTCTTAATGACATTGCAAGGAGTTGAAAAGGTCAAAAACAGAATGAGATTTATATTGCAGTACCATTCATGGAAGCTGAAAGCCCATTAACCAAGCAGCATGGTCTAGTGCACATGGCTGTATGCCTATAAGGACACACACACACCAAGCACCCAGCAGGGGGTATTAGTCTGAAGAGGGGAATGGAAGTGATGTGAATGTGGAAAAGGAGGGACAAAACACAAGCAGGGCCTGACATTGATCAGGGTTCACAGTGTGCTATAAAGTAGGCATGATTAATCACTTCCCTGTACCAGAAGACTGAGCTAGATTTTTAAAGCAAATCGAGTGCCTGGAACACAATGGTTGTTAGCTGCTGTTGAGTCAGCCTCCATCCCAACTCACTGTGACAACCAGCTCCCAGTGACTCCATGGGCAATATTCTCCCTGGTCCTGAACCATCTCTTTGGTTGTGCATCAGATTGTGATTCACAGGGGTTTTCGTTAACTGGTTTTCAGAAGAAGAAAGCCACGCTCTTCTTCATCGCTCATCTTAGTCTGGACACATCACAGAAACAGGTTCAGTCTCAAAGCCGCACCCAACCAAGCTTCCCCATTTCAGTGTCATAGCAACACAGAATCAGTTCAGTACCTCAGCAATAACCAAGCATCCCCCTGACAAATGAGTGTTGGATGCACATGAGTTTCATTGTCTTGGACTCAAACCCAGATCTCCCACATGAAAAAGGAGAATTCTACAACTGAACCACCAATTTACCCTCAGAATATAATAAGTATCCAGTAAATGGTTATTAAGAATGTGGCTGCCAGGAAAATCCAGCAATTTCCTGCCAAGGCTTAACACTAATATCTTCCCCCACACACTAGAAGGCTGCAGAGGAATGACTTTCTCCATGCCAGCCCTGGTATCTAGACAAGGGACCCTAACACTGAGCCACTGAGCCCCAGCAGGCTGGGGAGCAATGTCAAATTGGATGAGGGACAATCCTGGTTGAGTTAGTTTCCCTAAGCTCGCAGGGCAGTTTAGCATGTCCACAGCTGTGTTCAGAATAGCCATGCGATTACCACCGAGAGAAATTCTACATGCTTTCACACCCCATGCTAGTCGTTGCAGCCATCGTTGAGTACAGTTCATGCTCATCACTATCTAGAACTCACGGTGACGCTGTGGGTGAGCCGTTGGGCAGGTAACCTCAAGGTTGGCAGTTCAAAGGCACCAGTTGTTCACTGAGAGGAAGGTGAGATGATCTGCTCCTGTAAAGATTTAGCCTGAGGAATTTTATATAGGGTCACAGTGAGTCAGGATCAACTCAATGGTGTGGGTTTGGTTTATTAGACCCACTATCAGATCATATTTAATGTTTTTATTAACATGTATATTTGCCACAAATCCAATGTCTTTTATTTTTATCACTGCATTTCAATACAACTTGTGCCTTTGTGTTTCTGTATTTCATTGGAGGTATTTGGAAATATTATTCTGGGGAGTGGGCAGGTGTTCCATAGCCTTTCCTAAATGCCAAAAGGATCCATGGGGTTGCAATGGTTAAGACCCTCTAATAGAGTTTATCAAAGAGCCCTGGAGGCACAATGGTTAAGTGCTCAGCTGCTATCCAAAAGGTTGAAGGTTTGAACCCACCAGTGGCTCTGTTCTTGGAAGAAAAACCAGGCAACTCATTCTTGTAAAGATTACAGCATAGAAAAGCCTAGAGCAGTGGTTCTCAAACTTCCTAATGCCACAACCCTTTCATACAGTTCCTCATGTTGTGGTGACCTCCACAACCATAAAAATATTCTCATTGCTACTTCATAACTGTAATTTTGTTACAGTCACCCTGTGCAAGGGTCCCACAGGTGGAGAACCATTGGTCTAGAGAGCTCTGCACTGATGCATTGAGTCACTATGAGTTGGACTGGACTAGAAGGTTCCTAACAAAAACACCAACAATCATTTTTTACCATACCTTGTTAACTCAAAAAGATTAATAAGCAATTTCACAAATGAGGACATCCAGTTGCCCCTCCAAACTGGACAAGCATGAGTTAATGGTGACCTTGACCCCACGGTGTCCTCCAGTTGGTGCCATGCTGCCTTTATTCCCTCTGCCTCTCAGTTCTGTGGAGAAGAAGGGGAAAGGGAGGGAAAGAAAAAGAAAGAAATGAAAAGATAATTTTCCCAGCTTCTTCACATCACTGAATTGAACTTTACTTTTAATAAAAGTATTATGAAATGGAAATGGTGCTTTCACTATTTTGCTTTTAGGTGATATTCAGAGACATGGTGCTGGTAATTATTTGAGCCGGGGAGGTTAGTGTGCAGACTTTCTGAACATGGTTGAGCCAGCATGCCCCCTTCCAGGCCTAGCATTTCCCTGGACTATGAGAAGTTATAGACAGTCTACCCTCTTCTTCCTCTGACTTCGCTGCAAACCATGGACACACTGGTTCTGACTTGACCTGGCTCCAGTACAGAAAAAAATATCCTCCTTGCATAATTGTAGTGCTTGCATTGGAAGGCACCCAGAGACAAATCTCTCATCTGGTGGCATAATGGGTTATGTGTTGGGCTATTAACTGCAAGGTCAGCAGTTGGAATTCACCAGTCGCTCCTTTGGAGAAAGATGAGGCTTTCTTCTCCCATAAAGAGTTATAGCCTTAGATGAGTATAAAAACTCAAAATGCATTGGCAGAGATTCCACAGAGAATAAGCCTCCATTAAATCCCCTGGGACCATTCACCAGGGATGGGATTAAACCCTGCTCACCGTCAGTACATCAGAAAGGGTATTGTTGCAGATATGATTAGGTTAAACATTAACAACTTATCATTTGTCTTTACTCTTAACACGTTTTTCATTTGTTCTTTTTTTAATATTCTGCTTTCCTTTTTATTGAAAAAAGTAACTAATGTCACTAAACAAGTAGAGAATTTGTTAAATGAGAATCTAATTGGTTATGTAAACTTTCACTGTAAACATAACACAATTTTATTTTTACAAAGAGTTATAGCCTTGGAAACCCAGGAGGCCGGAGTATTTTCTCTCGATAGGATTGTTATGCACCCAATGGCAATGAGTGTTGTTGGATTTTGTTTCTTTATTGTTTCTATAGCTATGGTGGGGTATAGGGGTTATGTGTTGGGCTGCTAAACGCAATGTCTGAAATGGCAAATTTGAAATCCAAGGGAGAAAGATGAGGCTTTCTACTCCCCTAAAGAGTTCCAGTCTCAGAGCAGCCAGTCCACAAAGAGAACAACATGGCTGGCCCCACTATGAGACATGATGCCCCTCAGTGACCAAGGGTGATACAGGGGACAGCACTGGAGACACAGTGTGCGAATTGCACCTAACCTGATTCCACCACACCGAGGCAAAGTGTGGTGGAGTGCAGTGGAACAGCAAGGGAATGGAGTGGCAAGGTCCCCAGGGAATGCTGAAAGTGGACTTTGGGGCCAGGTTGTGGTGCTTCAACAGACTGGATTGGAAAACACTCCTAAGGTCCTACAAATGATCCTTGAACTAACTATAAGCTCTTCTTTCTTGATGTGTTTTGTTTTGTTCTTTGTCAGTGGTTTGTTTTTGTTGTTTTGTTGTCTGGTTGTATACTGTTGCTCTGTTTTCCTCTGTCTTGTTTTCGTGCATGTTAGTGTCTCCACAGGTCTGTCTCAATAAGACAGGCTGGATGAACTATCTGGAGGAAAAACAACAGGACCAACAGTTCCGGGGGCACTTGGGATAGGGGAAGGTGTGTGTGGGGGGGGTAAGGAAGTGGTGTTAACAAACACAGGGACAAGGGAACAACATGGGACTCAAAATGGTAGTGAGGGGGAAGTGGCAGGCATGGTAGGGAATGATCAAGGGTAAGATTACGAAAAGAAGAGGTATAGCTGTAACCCAGGTTGGGACGGAGCATGGTAGTGGGACAGGAGGAAAGTCAAGGGAGATGGAGGAGAGAGCTAGGAGTCAAAGTGCATTTATAGAGGTCTAGACAAAGACATGTACATGCAAATATATATATATATATATATATATATATATATATATATGGGGAAATAGATCTATGTGTCTATATTTATAGGTTTAGTATTAAGGTGGTGGCAGGACCTTGGGCCTTAACTCAAGCACTCCCTCAATGCATGAATACTTTCTTTTATTAAATTGGCACTCTACAGTGCTCATCCTCCTGACACAGCTGCTGAAGCCAAAGCTGGTGAACAAGTAAATGTGGTGAAGAAAGCTGATGGTGCCCGGCTATCAAAAGAGATAGTGTCTGGGGTCTTAAAGACTTGAAGATAAACAAGCGACCATCTAGCTCAGAAGCAACAAAGCCCACATGGAAGAGCGCACCAGCCCGTGTGATCACGAGGTCCCGAAGGGATCAGTTATCAGGCATCAAAGAACAAAAAAATCACAGTATTGGCTGCACACCTCCATGATACGATTGGCGAAGACAAACGGGTGCATAAGCAAATGTGGCGAAGAAAGCTGATGGTGCCTGGCTATCAAAAGAGATAGTGTCTGGGGTCTTAAAGGCTTGAAGGTGAACAAGCGGCCATCTAGCTCAGAAGCAAAAAAGCCCACATGGAAGAAGGACAACAGCCTGTGCGATCACATGGTGCCAAAGGGACCAGGTATAAGGTATTATGCAAAAAATATATATATACCATATATATGGTATGTATATGGTAATATATATATATATATATATATATATATATATATATATATATATATATATATATATATATATATATAAAAAATAGTGAATGAAGGGGGAAGTGCAGAGTGGAGACCCAAAGCCCATTTGCTGGCCACTGGAGATCCCCTCACAAAGGGGTTTAGGAGAGGAGATGGGTCAGTCAGGGCGCGATGTAGTACTGATGAAAAACACAGCTTTCCCTAGATCCTGGATGCTTCCTCCCCACAACTACCATGTTCCGTATTCTACCTTGCAGGACTGGATAGGGCAGAGGTTGTACACTGGTACATATAGGAGCTGGAGGCATAGGGAATCCAGGGTGGATGATACCTTCAGGACCAGGAGTGTGAGGGGCGATACTGTGAGAGTAGAGCGTGAGTGGGTTGGAAACGGGGAACAGATTACAAGGATCCACATGTAACCTCCTCCCTGGGAGACAGACGGCAGAGAAGGGGGGGAGGGAGACTCCGGATTGGGCAAGATGTGACAAAATAACAATCTGTGGATTATCAAAGGCTCATGATGGAGTGGGGAGCGGGGAGGGAGGTTAAAAAAAAGAGGACCTGATGCAAAGGGCTTAAGTGGAGAGCAAATGCTTTGAGAGTGATTAGGGCAAAGAATGTACGGATATGCATTATACAATTGATGTATGTATATGTATGGATTGTAATAAGAGTTGTATGAGCCCCTAATAAAATGTTTAAAAAAAAAAAGAGTTCCAGTCTCAGAAACTCACAGGTGCAGTTCTACCCCATCCTATAGAGTTGCCATGAGTTGGCATCAACTGGATGGCAGGAAGGACACATAACGATTCAGACCTGGGCTTAGTTTGGGTTCTCACTGAAGCAGACCCTGGCCAAAGACTTAAAGGCAATGAGCTTATTTAGGAAACTCTGAGCATGCAGGTAATGATGTGGGGTAGATTGTGAATCCAATTACAAACCTGGGAACCTGCTGCTTAATCACTTAGGAAGTCTCCTTGGGTAGGGTGTAGCACACGCCTCTCAGAGTTTTGCCATCCAAGGAGTGAGGGGCCTGTTCAGGGCTGTTCCCACTGGCATATGTTCCTCAGCACATTCAGCCAGCACCAGCAAAGGGATCTTCAGAGCTGGCCTTGGTGACTGAGGCGAGTACACGGAATCAGGAATTTGGGAGTGAAGAGAAGGAGCACCGGGAGTGTCTGCTACAGATTGGAGACTGGAAAGTCAACTCGTTGCTCCTCAAGGGGACAGGCGCTCCCCTCTCTGGATCTCACTTTTAACATCGATACACAAAGGTCGATTCTGTGAGGGTCACAGACTGGGGACTCCCATAGCCAAATGAGGACCTGTGTGGACTCTGGTTGGCCTGCTTATTCACTGCCATCTAGAAGATTCCAACTCACCGTGACCCTGTAAGACCGAGCAGAATTGCCCCTGTGGGTTTCCGAGGTTGAAATTCTATATGGACTAGAAAGTCTCATCTCTGCACAACCCCCACCCTATCCCCCACCCCCCGCTCCCCCAGAGTGACTGGTAGTTTCAAACTACTGACCTTCTAGTTAGCTGCCCAACACATAACCCACTGTGCCACCAGGGCTCTTTGGCCTACCTGGCTTCTATCCAATGTTATTGAATCGCCTTTGAAAAAATCAGGAGCTTTTTAAGAAAACAGGAATTTTGACTTTCTCTAGAAAAATCGATCTGGCATCACTGGAACCTAAACTAGAGGATCCACAATTCCACGTGGCTCTGGGAATCTCAAAATTTCTTCCTCCTGCTCAAAGTAAAATGGTTTAAGGGGACCTTTCACAGCTGGTGGGCTTGTCTCCTTTCTAGAAAGTTGCCTCTGTAAAGAAAATGCACCTTTCTTCCCTTTTACATAGTTGGGGGTGGTGAGGGTAGCGGGAGCCATTGGGTTAAGAAAAAACAGTCGAGGTAGCTTCAGTTGCCCTGCCAGGGCTTTAGAGTCCAAGCCTTTTTTGCTCCAGCTGAGTGGCCTGCTGTTTCCAGGGCAGCCCCACCATCTGTTCCCAGATGCAGGGAGGGAGCCGACTTTCCTTCATCACACCTGCCCCAAACTCAGGCCCAGAACTACTGTCTAAACACAGAACAACTTTTTTCTGTGGCCAAATGTGGGACCCCAAATTTCTTCCCTCTTTCCCAATACTCCTTCAGTGACTTGATGACCTGGGCCAGGCTGAGATGAATTAGCTTGCTCCTCACAGCTGGCTGCTGGGTTCCAGTCAACTCCCAGAGGCCACTGGCTGTGCCCATCAGTAGAAGTGGGAGTTGAGAACCCTCAGCTCTTGGCTGAGCAGCTCTGTCAGTCTGTAGCTGTTGACTGTAGCTGCTTCTGACAGCCAGTCTAGCTGGTGCTTTAAGTCATTTCAGTCGCTCCACCTCAGCTGTGATTAGTCTAGTCTCTGTAGCCTCAGAGGGAGGGGAAAACAAAACACCTCAATGACTTTGAATCAGAGTGGGTTATCCTCTTTTAAAAGGCAGAAAGTCTGAATTGGAGGATATTTTGGGGGGTCTCTTTTAGCATTTCACATTTACAAAATAAGAACTAACAGTATTTGTTCCAGTAAGTGGATCAGAACCAACTAAGGGCCCACTCCTCCCACCAGGCCACGTCTCACTAAGAATAGAGGTCCATCACTTGTCTGGCATTTTGTGGTACTGTGGTGACTTTTGTTTTGTGTGATACTGGGAGCTATGTGATTGGCATTTCATATACCAGCAGGGTCACCCAAAGAGCTTCCAGACAAAGAACAGACAATGAAGAAGGAATTGGCTGCCCGCATGGGAAGAATGAGCCATTGAAAACCCTATGGATAGCAGCAACACTGTCAGTTACTAGACCCCCCATGAACAACAGAAGAACAGTGTCAGAACGTGTGCCAGAAGATGAGCTCTTCAACTTGGAAAGTATTCAAAATACGGCTGAGGAAGAGGAAGAGCTGGCTTTTCATAGGCAAGTCGACCATAATGATGCAAATCGAGTATAGCTATCAGGACCTTCATTTGCTGATGGGGCACAACTCAAAATGAGGAGAAACAGTTCAAATCGTCATTAATAATTGAAACTTGGGATGTATGAAATATGAATCTAGGGACATTGGAAGTCATTAAAAATGAAATGGAATACATAAAGATTGATATTGTAAGCATTAGTTAGCTGAAATGGACTGATATTGACCATTTTGAAACAGAAAATCTTATGGTTTACTCTGCTGGAAATGACACAATCAAGAGAAACAACATTGCATTCATCATCAAAAGGACATTTTAAGATCTATTTTAATGTACAATGCTATCTTTGATAGGATGCTATGTAGCCCCCTTCAAGGAGAACCAATCAATACAACTATTGTTCAAATTTATGCACCAACCACCCAAAGCTGGTGACACAGAAATTGAATAATTCTACCACCATATTCAGTCCCAAATTTGTCAGACTTGCTATCAAAATGCTATTGGAATGCAAAAGTTGAAAACAAAGAGGAAGGATCAGTAGTTGAAAAATATGGTCTTGGTGATAGAAACCAAGCTGGAGATCGCATGACAGAGTTTGCAAGAACAATAAATTGCTGATAGCATATACTATGTTTTCCAACTTCTGTTCTTTCCTCTTTGGTTCCTACATTTGCACTCCAATCACCAATAATTACCAATTTATCTTGATTGTATGTTAGAATTTTGCATGATTAATGATTTCTTCAAACATATGATCAACAACCAAAAAGGTGACCATAAATGTGGACTTCTCCAGATGGAATACACAGAAATCAAATTGACTACACCTGTGGGAAGAGACAATAAAAGAAGCTCAATATCAGCAACTGAAACCAGTCCAGGGGCTGATTGTGGAACAGATCAGCAATTGTTCATATGTGAGCTCAAGTTGAAGTTCAAGAAAATGCAAACAAGTACACGAGAGTCAATATACAACCTTGATAATAACCCACCAAATTTTGAGAACATCTCTGAATAAAGCACAGTGTCATTTAAAAAAATGGAATTAAAGAAAAGATACAAGTGCATGTCAGAAGAGACTCTGAAACTTACTCTTAATCAGAGAGTAGCTAAGGCAAATGGAAGAAATGATGAAGTAAAGAGCTAAAAAGAAAATTTCAAAGGACAACTCGAGAATACAAAGTAAAATATTATCACAAAATGTGCAAAGGCCTAGAGTTAGAAAACCAAAACAGATCATATTCAGCATATCTTAAACTGAAAGAACTGAAGAAAAATGTCAAGTCTCGAGGTGCAATATTAAAAAATTCTATGGGAAAAATATTGAATGATGAAGGAAACATCTGAGGAAGAGGGAAACAATATGGAGTCACTGTATCAAAAAGAATAGACCAACATTCAACCATTTCAGGAGGTAACATATGAGCAAGAACCAATGGTCAGGAAAGAAGAAATCCAAGATGCATGGAAAGCACTAGCCCAAAACAAGATGCCAGGAATTGCTGGGATATCTATTGAAATGTTTCCACAAGCCGATAAAGCACTGGCAGCACTCACTCATCTATGTCAGGAAATTTGGAATACAGCTACTTGGCTAACGGACTGGAAGAGATCCATATGTGTATACATACCAAAGAAGGGAGACCAACGGAATGGTCGAATTATGTACCCCTATCATTGGCATCACATGTGAGTCAAATTGTACTGAAGCTAATACAACAACAGTTGCATTAATTCATTGACAGAAAGTTACCATATTCAGCATTCAAGAGCCATCGTGGCACAGTGGTTACAGGTTGGATTGCAAACCCCAAGGTCAGCAGTTCAAAACCACCAGTCACTCCGTGGGAGAAAGGCAAGGTTTTCTACTCCCATAATGAGTTACAGTCTCAGAAACTCACAGGGGCAGTTAGTTCTACCCTATACTATAGGGTCAGGATGAGTTGTCATCAACTACAAGGCAGTGAGTTTGGTTTCCCAGAGATTTAAGCCAGATTCAGAAGAGGATGTGGAACAAAGGATATCAGATATCAGATGGATCTTGCCTGAAAGCAGTGAATACTCAAAAGATGTTTACTTATGTTTTATTAACACCCAAGGTATCTGACTGTGTGGATCATAACAAAACATGGATAGTTTTGAGAAGGGAATTGCAGAACACTTTGTCTTGCTCATGTGAAACTTGTACATGGATTAAGAAGCAGTAGCAAAAATAGAACAAGGGTAGATTGCATGGTTTAAGAATCAAGAAAGGTGTGCATAGAGGTTACACCCACTTATTATACTTTTTCAATCTGTATAGTGAGCAAATAATCAGAGAAGCCAAATTATATGAAGAAGAACACAGAATCAGATTTGGAGGAAATATTATTAACAACCTGCTATATGCAGACGACACAGTTTGGCTTGCTGACAAGGATGGGGGACTTGAAGCACTTGCTGGTGAAGATCAAGGATTGCAGCCTTCAATGTGGGATACAACTCAACACAAAGAAAACCAAAGTCCTCACAACTGAACCAATAGGTAACATGATGATAAATCGAGAAAAACTTGAAGTTGTCAAGGATTTTGTCTTGTCTGGATCCACAAGCAATGCTCCTGGAAGCAGCAGTCAAGAGATGAAAAGATACATTGCACTGGGTAGATCTGCTGCATAAGAGCTCTTTAGAATGTTGAAAAGTTAGGATGTTACTTTAAGCAGGAAGTGCACCTGATCCAAACCATGGTATTTTCATTTGCCTCATCTGCATGTGAAAAGCTTGCCATTGAGTGAAGAAGACCCAGGTAAACTGTATGAATTTGAACCATGGTACTGGCAAAGAAGATTGACAGTACCATGGACTGCCAAAAGAACAAACAAAATCTGTCTTGGAAGTACGGCCAGAATTCCCATTAGAAGTAAGGATGGTGAGACTTTGGACATGTTGTCAGTGGATACCAGTCCCTGGAGAGGCATCATGCTTAGAAAAATGGAAGGGCTGTGAAAAAAGGGTGAAGGCCCTTGAAGAGCTGGATTGACACAGTGACTACAACAAGAGGACTGAGCATAGGAACACTTGGGTGGATGGAGGAGGAGCTGTTATTGTTACATTCTGCTGTGAATAGGTTTGCCATGGACCAGAACCAACTGGATGGCAAACTAACAACAACAACAACAACAGGGAGAGACATTAAAAAGCCAAACTCACTGCCATTGAGTTGACCTTGATTCAGAGCAACCCGTGAGTTTCCCGAGAGTGTAACTTTTCACAGGAGGGGAAAGCCTGTTTAACCTACTACTTAGCAGCCCAGCCCATCACCAGGGCTCCACAAGGATAGCGAGAAGCACTGTTAGGGCTGGATAGGGCAGAGGCTGTATACTGGTACATATGAGGGCTGGAGGTACAGGGAATCCAGGGTGGACGATACCTTCAGGACCAAGGGTGTGAGGGGCGATGCTGGGAGAGTGGAGGGTGAGTGGGTTGGAAAAGGGGAACAGATTACAAGGATCCACATGTGACCTCTTCCCTGGGAGAGGGACAGCAGAGAACCGGGGAAGGGAGACTCCGGATAGGGCAAGATATGACAAAATAACGATGCATAAATTACCAAGGGCACATGAGGGAGGGGGGAAGGGGTGGGAGGGGGAAAAAAAGAGGACCTGATGCAAAGGGCTTAAGTGGAGAGCAAATGCTTTGAGAATGATTGGGGTAGGGAATGTATGGATGTGCTTTATACAATTGAAGTATGAATATGGGTGGATTGTGATAAGAGTTGTATGAGTCCCTATTAAAATGTAAGAAAAGAAAAGAGGAGAAAAAAAATGATTAGGGCAAAGACTGCACAGATATGCTTTATATAATTGATGTATGTATATGTATGAACTGTGATAAGAGTTGTATGAGCCCCTAATAAATTGTTAAAAAAAATGATCCTCAATTCTATCTGAATCCTTACCAGGGCTGCAAGTTGCCTTAATAAACACGAGCAAAAAAAGTACCTCTGACAGCAGACCGCTCAGGTTCAAATCCAGGCTCTCTAACTTATTGACTATGTGACCTTGGACCTCTCTGTGCTTCCAAAGACTCACTTTCTAAAAGGGAAGTCATAAGCCAACTTTTCTTATTCCTCACTGGGTTGCTTTGAAGATGAAATGAGACATCTGTCTAAAAATGCTTCTGACCATCCCTTGGTTCTCAGAGCTCCACAAATGCTATGGATTATTGTTTTAAGATTATGAATGCTTTTTTTCCAAGGGTAGTGCAAAGATTAACATCAGTGCTACTTCTCTCTGACAAAATATAAATCCAAATTTCTAAATAGCAGGGTCTGAACGGATGCGCTGTTAACAGCATCTTGCTTTTCTCCCATGACTTGTCACAGTAAATCTGATAAGAAATGCTGGGCTAGGGCCTGCAGCCAAGCCCCTCACTGGCAGAGTGCAGGACCTCAGGTTGTTGGCAGGCCAAGGGGCATCACAATTGCAAGAGGAGACTCCACAAAGGGCCCCTGATTCCTCCCCCACGCCCCCCTTCCCCACGTTCAGGGTGAAACGTCAAAATACAATTTTTTTTGTCACCTGGTGAAATAATGAGCCCCCATTCCCGTTGCCTTGGTATCATCAGAGCGCAACAGCCACGTGGGGTAATCGCTGTCTCCGTGTTAATGCTGCTCAGTTCAAACATTTTCACAGGCCCTGGTGAAATGAAACCCGTGCTTTCTACCTAGGTGGAGTTTGAGGCGATTCAGCCCATTTGCTTCTGCTGAAGAGGCTACCTCAGAAAAACAGAAAATGAAAACATAGAGGGTGACATTGACATTAGGTTTCTCGTTTTCTTCCTTTCTTCCCTACCTTCCTTTCTTCTTCTTGCCCTTCTCTTTCTCTTTTCTTCCTTCCCTCCCTTTGCTCACGTCTTCCTGGCTGCCTTCACCTTCCATCTTCCCTCCCGCACTCCTCCATTTCTTCTTCGCTCTTCTCTCCCCACCCCCACCTTTCTCCTTTCCTTCCCTGCCTTTTCCCTTCAGCCTCCCAGTCTCCCTCCTTCACTCTCTCCCTTTCCTCCTTCCTTTCCCCACCTTGTTTTCATCCAGTGATTTGTACTCCTTTCTTCCTCTCATCCCACCCCTCCCCATTGCTGGAGAAACATCAGTTCCTTGTGGCGCTGGTTTTTTGGCGCCAGACCCTGTTCTTTGGGTGCTCACAAGTCTGCGTCCTGTGTGCAAACCTAAGACAGACATATGATCAGGGTTGGACAGAAGATGGGATTTGACAGGTGTTCTGCACCCGAAATCTCCAGGAGGCAAAGGTAAAGTCAGGCTCCTGCCTTTAAGGTTATATCTCCCATTGTAACTGCATCCCACAGAGGCTCCTGCCTCCTGGCCACCTGAGGCCTGCTGCCTGCCTTCCTCTAGCTCCTGGGGAATTGGGGCAGCAGTGGCAAGAACAACAAAAATCCCCAGGAGTTGACAAGAAGGGAGGCTGCCTTGCTCAAGAGACGGCCCCCTCACCCACCTGCATGTTGTTGAGATGCAGGTTCTCATCCCTGTGGCTGGGCAAGAAACGCCCCCTCGGCCAAACGCAGTGTCTTCAAACAAGGACCATCATCGTGTGGTTGCTGGGAGGCCACTGGGTCGTGCTTGGAGTCTCCCATGAGTTGGCAGTCACATGGGAATTGGGGCAGGGGCCTCTGGTGACTCCAGTGCGTACACGTGCACTCAGAGGGCTGGCAGCTGAAGCTGGCCGTTAGCTGGGTGCTTAGCTGGGTTGTTGGTTGGAGTGTCTCCACGTGGCCTTTCCAGGTGGCTCAGGCTTCTTTCAGCATAGTGTCCGGGTGCAGTGAAGTGTCCTGAGAAGTAGCACGTGGAAGCTGGACATTCTGAGGGTGAGCACTCAAGAAGAAGACTTTGAAGGGATTTTTCAGAAGCTGTGAAGCACTTTTGGGGAGGGAAGGGGGTTGCCCAAACTAGATGTCACAGTGTCATCTTCTCCATAATCTATTGGTCACAGAGGTCATGAAACATCCCAATTTAAGGGGAAAGGGCATAGACTCTACCTTCCTATAGGTAGCCTGTCAAGGAATTTGGGGGTCACATATGAAGACTGGGAGACCCTGGGTGGCACAAATGGTTAAGGACTCAATGTAACAAGTGGTGGGCAGTTGCACCCCTCAGAAGAAATAAATAATGGCCTGCTTCTAGAAGCCCACAGGCTTGAGAATCCTGTGATGTGTAGTTTCTCCCTGGCACCTAGGGGGTCCTCGGGAGCCAGAACCAACATAACAGCAATGGGTTGGGTTTTTGTTGGTTTTGTTTGGGCTAATATTAAAACGACTAGTATGAAATTATATATGTATTGTGTTTAACTCTCAGGACTCTGATTATGCTGAAGTTGAACAAAACAGTCTGCCTCTTCTATGAACGCCAGCCAATGGAGGCAAAGGGTGAGGGTCTAGAGGAACAATGAATGTCACATTCCCGTCCTTATGTTTCAGTTGTCCTTAAAGGGCACAGGGGACAAACCAGATGTCTTTGATATGATTTTAGCCTAATGATGTGCTAGTATGATGATGAGCAGCCTGAAAAGTGGTTTTAACTAAAGTGATCCAATATTTGAAAAGTTGACGATTTCACATCGAATTTTATATTCTCAGCATCTCAGTTACAAACAGAAAATCAGGCCTTAAAATCCTTGCATTTCCCCAAGGCAACAACAGTCTGGAGCTAGAATTTGAATGTCCCCTATGGATGAGCTGACACGTGCCTGTTAACCACAGTCCCCATCCATCCCTATTGCCCCCAACACAGAGGTTGGCTACTAGTATCCTTTATCTATATGGCTAAATAGGTTAGTTGGTTTGGATTGGGTTGCTAGTTTTTCCTTTTTTTTTTTTGCTTACTTTTGATTTTTTGGGGGGCTAGGAAATGGTGTGTATTTTGGTACCATGTCTTCCAAAGCGAGAAAATAAAACCCAGTAAGCCTAGAAGGTCAAACAGTCTAGATTAATGATGAAAGGAGGAGCCCTGTTGATGAAATAGATTATGAGTTGGACTTCTAACTGCAAGATCAGAAGTTTGAAACTCCCCCCACCCCACCCCCACTCCCCAAGAGAAAGATGAGATTTTTCTACTCCTGTAAAGATTTACAGCCTTGGAAACCCACAGGGGCAGTTCTATACTCTGTCCAAAGGGTTGCTATATGTCATAATTGATTCCAGAGTAGTGAGGTTTTCTTGATTGATATAAATAATTTTTGGTGAGTATTGAAAAAACCAGTCAATATTATTTTTAATACACATCAAAGAAGGTCCACATTAATTGTTCACACAACCCTGCCACCTTCTTTCTTTATTCCCTTGCCTCTCACTCTCCTTTCTTCCTCCCTATGGTCTTTTATCTCATTCTTTTTCTTTTAAGGGTTAGCCTAGGAGTGGGGCAGTCTGAGTAATTCTTAACCAAAAGACTAAATTGGTTTTATTGTTGGTGTTATTACTTGGGTTAAATTTTTTTCTTTTCTCTTCTTTTATTGGTTTGTGTCATGTAACCCAGAAAATGAGGAAACATTTGGAACATCAAAACACTATCCTTTCTCAGTAGACTACAAGCATTAAAGGCAACAGAGATAAATACTCCAATAATAACAATAACATACAAGGATAGCTAGAGAGATAAATAGATAGATAGAAAAACCACAAAATCTGAGCAGTTGTGGGAAGGAGAATGGGACTAGCCCCATGAATAAATATAGGTTTGCCAGAGAATAGTTTTATACATATTAGCATATACTACAAATATGTCCATGAATATAATAGTGCATCCAGTAGGCATAGTTATGAAAATGTCTTAGGTATAACAAAACCCCTTGAGGGAGCGTGTCCTAAATATGGGGGATCAGGAACATAGCTCTGAGAGACCTCAAGATCAATTGGAACAAACTAGCTCACAAAGACAATGTTCTGTATCCATCAGGGAAGTGACTGGGGTCTTCAAAAGCTAGTGAGTAGCAAACTAAAAGTCGGTTCTTGGTCTCACCCTATGTGTTGGACAGGGTTCTCTAGAGAGACAAAACCATATTGCTAGTAATTATATATAAATATATTTATAAAGCTAGATATACAATACAAGAAATGAACCACTAAATTATATACAGATAGATAACACAAGAAACTAACAGTGAAATTATAAAACAGTGAGACACTAGCAGTCCTTTAAGGCTTGAGAGCCGCCAGTTGCCAGTCCCTTTCTGTAGAGAGAGCTGGGCTATATATACCCAGGCAGCAAACAGCAAGGCAAGTCACCAACTGTCACCAACTGTCGGTCCCCAGCTCCAGAGATGAACATACCAATCCTGTGGGATTAAATGGACCTCAACTTACAGCGACACAGTCCACAAGCTAGGCATCCCACAGGTAGTGTACCCCTTTAAATTGAGGCACAGAACAAGCAAGGCGAGGCTCACGAAACCATCTATCCCTCTGCCCTTCGATTAATCCTACTTGTGTTTATCGGCTAGGCTGGCACTATAAACTATTGGACCCTGTCTGGAGCAAATAACAGTGAATAAAATCAAGATGCCTGGCAACAATTAGTCCAAATCAGTAATGGACTATGCGTACCTCAGCCTCTATGATGCTAAGGTCAGAAGAACTAAATGGTGCCTGCCTATCACAAACAGCTGCTCTGAAAGGGATCATCGTACATGATCCTAGATAGAGTGGGGAGTAATGTGTCAGAAAACTGAAAGTCATACTACTACTACCAATAGTAATAATAATAATGATAAAAGATGAGGTTTATTGGTTAGATAGACTAGAGAGATCCCCACTACTATGGTCCTTCATCACCCTTCAGGTCTGGAACTGAATTCCACCCCCTGAAAAATAGACAGGTTTATAAAGTGAACCTTATGAGAATCAAAGGTTGCAGCCCTCAGTATGGATTACAACTCAATGTCAAGAAGACACACATCCTCACAACTTGATCAATAGGTACCATGATAAATGGAGAAGTTTGTTGTTTTTTTATTTGTTGTTATTTGTTGACGTTGTCACGGATTTTTGTCTTGATGAGGTCTATAATCAATGCTCTTGGAAGCTGCAATCATGAGATCAAATGACGCATTGCATATGGATACATTTGGTGCACAATACGTCTGTAGAGTGCTAAAAAGCAAGGATGTTACTTTGAGGACTAAGGTGCACCTTACCCAAGCCATAGTAATTTAAATTGCCTCATAAGTATGTGAAAGTCAGACATTGAATAAGGAAGGCTGAAGAAGAATTGATATGTTTGAATTGTGGTGCTGGTGAAGAATATTGAAAGTAACATGGACTGCCAAGGGAACAAACAGATCTGTCTTAGAAGAAGTATGGTCAGAGGGCTCCTTAAAGGCAAGGATGG
Organism: Tenrec ecaudatus; assembly: GCF_050624435.1. Taxonomy (NCBI): domain Eukaryota; kingdom Metazoa; phylum Chordata; class Mammalia; order Afrosoricida; family Tenrecidae; genus Tenrec; species Tenrec ecaudatus. The sequence continues at coordinate 397,860 of NW_027459345.1, read as the reverse complement.
TGAGACTTCCTCTCACATACTTTGGTCATGTTATTAAGAGAGACTAGTCCCTGGAGAAGGACATCATGCCAGGTGAAGTAGAGGGACAGTGAAAGAGAGGAAGCCCCTTAAGGAGATGGATTGACAGTGACTGAAACAAGGGGCTCAAGCTTGGGAACAATTAGGAGAATAATTCAGGGCTAGGTAGTGATTCTTTCTGTTTGGCATAGGGTCAATGTGGGTTGCAACTGGCTCAATGGCACCTGATAAGAACAACTACACCAAAATGAATTATAGCACTGAGGAGCACACATTCCTCAGAACCATCAACCATTCAAAAGCTAATAGGCAGTATTTGCCCAAGGCCAAATTCAAAAGGCAGGCAAGGTTAGGGGAGAAGGGTGAATGAAAACAGGAAGCAGAGTTTCAATGGCATGAGTGATATTACATTGCAGGAGATTGTCATCAATGTCACATAAAAAAACGAGTATAAATTGTTATGTGCAAAGCTGATTTTCTCTGTAAATCTTAACCCACCTTACAATAAAAAGTTTCTTTTTTTTTTTTTTTAAAAAAAGACACCATAGTTCATATAATAGACACAGCCAAAGATCTCCTGGACAATTCTAAAATGATCTCCCAAATGATTTGGGTAGTTAGCCCTCCCCAGGGAGTTCTACCCATTGAAACGCTGGGCGGTTATGGCTGCAATTATATTTCAGGCCAGAAGAGGCAGCAGAGGCCTGGTTGTTCAAATGCTGCAAAACTACCAGACAATGGGCAAACAGTTTCTTTCCACGGACGACTAGCGGCTCTGTCATATCCATATCTGGTGTTCAACACTTGGCGACAGAATCCAGCCCGCTGGGTTTGGGTGGGGTCTGTTTCTCACCCATGCTTGGCTTGGGATTGTTCTATGGCATCCACTAAGTGGAGTCCTTTCCTTTCTGATGTCCCAAGAAAGCTGTTTTCTCCTTTTTCCTCTCTGGCCCTCTTCCCAAGAACCCTGGGGTTCACTCTGCTTTCCTCTGGTTGATGTTTCTCAGGCAGTTACTTGACCTTGGTTCATCTACTGCAGGTGACCATTTGCAAGGAACTGTACCGTCCTTGGATGGTGTTGTTCATGAGCTAGGCTGCGAACTATGGGTTAAAGGTTTGAGTTCACACAGAGGTGCCTTCCAAGAAGGGCCTGGTGATATGCTTCTGGAAAAAAACCCACCTCAGCCATGGAAAATTCTAGGGACCGGACTTCTCTAACACACTTAGGCTCTATATGAGTCCGAGTTGACTCAATGGAAATTGGTTGCTGGTATTCCTGTAAGTAGAAGAAAACAATCTTTAAGCATTCCCTCTTGGATTCATGGGAGGAGGATGGCTTCCGCTGAGAGAACTTCTCAGGGCTCCAAGGGCTCAATGATCTTACAAAAAATGAGAGAAACGATGAGCCTGATGACAGATGATATTGCTATGCAGGCCCCGTTTCAGGATGCTCAAGTTTCCAGGTCTTTCCCTGACTCACAGTGGAGCCCTGTTAGGTTCCAAATAGAAGGTCACCCTTGCTCCCAGGACCTGGAGCCTTGTAGCTGAGCAGAGCAGTCATGATGAGAAAGAGGACCCAAGGGGGAAGTCAGAGGGCTGCTTCATTTGTCTCGTTGTCAAGCAAACAAATGTTTTGGCAGGAAATTTCTCTTCAAGAGTGTTCTGATTTCTTGAAGGAAATCTTCTGAACCATTTCCTCAGGGGAAAACCACTCAACTACCTCTGGAAGGAAGATTTTTCTCCTTCCAAGCTTACCAGGCTGTGCTAACTCACAGAGGAGGTGTGACTAGCAGGCAATGAAACTGATTTCCAGACTCCTATGAAAACCAGCAAGTGCTCGGCTGCTAAGTGAAAGGCCGGCAGTTGGAAAACCCCAGCTGCTCTGCAGGAGAAAGTGGTGGCTGACTGTGTCTGACAAGATGACAGCTTTGGAAACCCAATGGGGCAGTTCTCCTCTGTGCTCTACAGTTGCTTTCAGTTGGAGTGGACTTGATAGTGATAGAGCTGATCTTTTTTTCCCCATGAAAATCAGCTTGCACGAATACATGTGCATTCATGGATGTCTGTGTCTGCTTTGGCATGCATGTGCAAATATGTGCCTATTTGCACGTGGATGGATACGTCTGTGAATGTGGGCGTCTCTATTTACTTTGCCATGTGTGTGCACATGTCTGCCTTTGTCAGTATGCATGCGGGCTCAGGCAGCATAGAGAGATCACAGAGAAACTTGGAGAGAAAGAGAAAAGTAACCTATTTTCTCATGGGTCTCCCATACCTGACGGTCTACTGGCATCCACCGCCACGAAGACCAGAGGTCACTTCATGCCATGTGTCCAGCTGCCCATTGCTGGTTGAGGTCAGTCACCAGGGAGGCAAGTCAGACTGGCCTCGCCATCCTACCACCCACCTGCAGGAGTGATTCCCACCATCTGTCCTGGAGCCCCTCCCACCTTACTCAGCCTCCCTAGACATTGAGTGAAAGGCGTTTCCAACGTTTTTACATAAAGATTTCTGAGATTGACTGAAGAAATGATTTCATTTGACAAAACATGAAGCTTTTAATTTAAAGATTTGAGGCAAGTGCCCTCCAGAGAAGGGGACACAGGACGGGGCCATGCTCCCTTCCGGTATGCACGGGGGTTGCTATGAGTTGGAACCAACTTGATGAGCACCTGCCAGCAACAAAAACATCCAGAAATTGTCCAAACTTCTGTGGCCTCAACTCGAAAATGAGAATATTAACATTGCCTCCTAGAAAGAACTCAAGGTATGTACAATTGGTTAATAGGCGTTTGGAAAGTGAGTACATTTAGTGGACTGATGACATTGATAAGGCAATAAGAAACTGAGAAGGCTTCACTAACAGGTGCTTTCACATCTGTAACCAGTAGATTCCTTCCTTCTTCATCTCTTGCCATCTTAATCAGCTCCCACACTTTCCAGGCAGCTTGAGGGATTAAATGTTCAGTCTCATCCTATTATAAGCCTCAGCCTCAGAATCAGAGGCTTTACCTGAGTTTTGAGGAGCTATACTGGGAATGAGGGAGAGTAACCTGTCTTTTCTATTGCTCTCCTATCGCTCCCTCTTCCGTAGCCCTTCCCTGTCTCTGGGCCTGCCTTTCCTCCCTAGAGCATTGGCTTCTGGGAGAAGGGGATGGAAACAATGAGCACAATGAGCACATTCCTGACCAGGCCTCTTACTATGCTATCTTCCAACCCTCTCTTGGAAGGGCCTCCACGAAGTCCTCTTATGTCATCTCACAATAACTTGTTAGATACCATTGAGTGAGCTCCTGACTCATAGCAAAAGTACACACAAGAGATTGAAGCAACGCCTGGTCCTCACACTGATACTCATACCTTTGTAGAATTCCTAGAGGGCTTCTGACTTCCTGTCCTTTTTACACACATACACACATAGATGCATCCTTGCCGAATTTCTGGATGGCTTCTGACTTTTTTCCTTTTTAAACACACACACACACACACACACACACACACACACACACACACACACACCCTTGCCGAATCTCTGGATGACTTCTAACTTCATGTCCTTTTAAAAGAACAGACTCACCATTGCAGAATCTCTAGAGGGCTTCTGACTTTGTGTCCTTTTTACACAAACACACGCACGCACACACACACACACACACCCTTGAAGAATCGCTGGAGGCCTTCTGACTTCATAACTTTTTACACACACATACACACAACAAGCACCTTTGCAGAATCTCTGGAGTGCTTCTGACTTCGTGTCCTTTTTACACACACACACACACACACACACACACACACCCTTGCAGGATCTCTAGAGTGCTTCTGACATGGTGTCCTTTTTACACACACACACACAGACACACAGACACACAAACATACACCCTTGCAGAATTTCTACAAGGATTCTGACTTCATGTCCTTTTTATACACACACACACACATGCACTTGTAGAATCTCTAGAGGGCTTCTGATTTCGTGTCCTTATTACACACACACACACACACACACACACACACACACACACACACACTCCCTCACTCTCACACTCATACCTTTCCAGAAAACCTAGAGGGCTTCTGACTTCGTGTCCTTTTAACACAACACACTCACTCTTGCAGAATCTCTAGAAGGCTTCTGACATCCTGTTCTTTTGACACACACACACACACACACACACACACACACACACACACCCTTGCAGAATCTCCAGACAGTTTATAACTTCGTGTTGTTTTCACACACACACACACACACACACACACACACACACACACTCTTGCAGAATCTCTGGAGGGCTTCTAACTTGGTGTACTTATTACAAACACAACACACACGCACACACCCTTGCAGAATCAGTAGTGGGCTTCTGACTTCGTGTGATTTTTACACACACACACACACACACACACACATACACCCTTGCAAAATCTCTGAAGGGCTTCTGACTTTGTTTCCTTTTTACACAAACACACACACATACACACACCCTTGAAGAATCTCTAGAGGGCTTCTGATTTCGTGTCCTTATTACACACACACACACACACACACACACTCACACCCCAAACTCATTCTCTTACAAAATCTCTGCAGTCCTTCTGACTTCGTGTCCTTTTTTAAACACACACACAAACACACATACACTTGTAGAATCTCTGGAGGGCTTCTGATTTCGTGTCCTTATTACACACACACATACACACACACACACACACACACACACACACACTCCCTCACTCTCGCACTCATACCTTTCCAGAAAACCTAGAGGGCTTCTGACTTCGTGTCCTTTTAACACAACACACTCACCCTTGCAGAATCTCTAGAGGGCTTCTGACATACTGTCCTTTTGACACACACACACATACACACACACACACACACCCTTGCAGAATCTCTAGACGTTTTATGATTCGTGTCGTTTTCACACACACAGACACGCACACACACACACACACTTGCAGAATCTCTGGAGGGCTTCTAACTTGGTGTACTTATTACAAACACAACGCACACGTACATACCCTTGCAGAATCAATAGTGGGCTTCTGACTTCGTGTGATTTTTACACACACACACACACACACGCACACACACACACGCACACACACACATACACCCTTGCAGAATCCTTGGAGGGCTTCTGACTTTGTGTCCTTTTTACACACACACACACACACACACACACACACAAACACACATACATCCTTGCAGAATCTCTGAAGGGCTTCTGACTTTGTGTCCTTTTTACACAAACACACACACATACACACACCCTTGAAGAATCTCTAGAGGGCTTCTGATTTCGTGTCCTTATTACACACACACACACACACTCACAACCCAAACTCATTCTCTTACAAAATCTCTGCAGTCCTTCTGACTTCGTGTCCTTTTTTAAAAAAACACACACACACACACGCACAAACACACATTCACTTGTAGAATCTCTGGATTGCTTCCAATTTCGTGTCCTTATTACACACACACACACTCCCTCACTCTCACACTCATACCTTTTCAGAAAACCTAGAGGGCTTCTGACTTCGTGTCTTTTTAACACAACACACTCACCCTTGCAGAATCTCTAGAGGGATTTTGACATCCTGTCCTTTTGACACACATACACATACACACACACACACACACACACACCCTTGCAGAATCTCCAGACGTTTTATGACTTCGTGTCGTTTTCACACAAACACACACACACACACACTCTTGCAGAATTTCTGAAGGGCTTCTGACTTTGTGTCCTTTATACACACACACACACACATACACACACACACATACACCCTTGCAGAATCTCTGAAGGGATTCTGACTTTGTGTCCTTTTTACACAAACACACACACATACACACACCCTTGAAGAATCTCTAGAGGGCTTCTGATTTCGTGTCCTTATTACACACACACACACACACACAACGAAAAACTCATTCTCTTACAAAATCTCTGCAGTCCTTCTGACTTCGTGTCCTTTTTTAAACACACACACACATACACTTGTAGAATCTCTGGAGGGCTTCTGACTTCGTGTCCTTATTACACACACACACACACACACACAAACACACAAACACTTGTAGAATCTCTGGAGGTCTTCTGATTTCGTGTCCTTTTTACACTCACACACACATTCACACACACACACACACACACACACACACACCCTTGCAGAATCTCTGGAGGGCTTCTGACTTCCTGTCATTTTTACACACACACACATACACACACACACACACACATCCTGGCAGAATTCCTGGATGGCTTCTTACTTTGTGTCCTTTTTAAACACACACACACACACACACACACACACCCTTGCAGAATCTCTGGAGGGCTTCTTACTTCATGACCTTATTACACCCGCACACACACACACACACACACATAAATCCTTGCAGAATCTCTTGAGAGCTTCGTACTTGGTGTCCTTTTTACAAACACACACACATACTGGCAGAATCTCTGGAGGACTTCTGTCTTCATGACTTTTTTACACACACACACACACACACACACATACACACACCCTTTCAGAATCTATGGAGTGTTGGGCGTGGCAGGCAGGTGGCAGGGGTGGTAGGTGGCAGAGTGTGTCTAAGTGCTCTGCCCACACCTGCGAACTTGACAGCGGTGATGGAGGAGGAGTGCTCGTCCAGCGTCTGCTGCAGGCTATACTCCCGCCCTGCGTCTAGCACATGGATCAGCCGGTCCCGGCTCGCTGAGGCCAGCAGCTTCAGACCTGGGATGGGATGAACTCCGTCAGCTGATGAGTGCCCAGCAAAGAGCACCCAGAGAAACTGAGCCCCACATCCTTAAGCCACATGAGCCATGGAGTCGGGCAGAGTTGAGATGCAGTCCTCCCCAAAGCCTTCAGAGACATCAAGAAGGATCACTAACTCTTTTGGTAGCCAAAAGAACGATCAGCCCCATAGTCAAGAGGCAGGACAAGTATCAGTGGCTCTGGCCAGACTGGAGGGGCTCACTCAAGGCCATTCTAGGCCAGGGCCAGGTACCTGTGTCTGGCTTCGAGTACTCCAGGCACAGAATCTCTGACTCATGGGCCTCCTCCTTCAGCATTTCACTCAGGGACTGCAATTCATGGACCCTGCAAAATGAGAAGAAAGGAGAGGCCGTTCAGTGCCAGGCAGCGGGGGAAAGAATCATCACCCACCCCTTCCACCTTTTCCTCTCCATCAAGAGCTGTTTTACTTTACCTTTTGGGTTGAACCTTTAGACTTAGAAAAATGAGTCCAGATATGTCACATTCAACTCTCACACCTGGTCTCCCTTCGTATTAATGTTTTATGTACTACAGTACACAGTGATAAGGACCACGGAGGTCACACTGGTACAACATTATTAGACTTTATTTAAATGTCACCAGCGGGGGTTGCTCTGAGTTGGAATCAACCCAATGCCAATGAGTTTGTTTATCCCATGAATGTCCTTCTGCTCCAGGATCCTAGGAGCCCCCACGGCACATGGGTGTCATCTGTCCCAGTCTAGAACGGCTTTCAGTCTTTGCTTGTCTTTCCTACCGTGACACCTGGGAGAGTATGATAAGTTACTCTGGCAGGTGTACCTCAAATGAAGTTTGCCTGATGTTTCCTCATGACTATCCTAAGTTCCTTATACATTTGGGTCAGGAATACCAGACACAATGCTAGGAGGAGGCTGCATGGAAAAACAGAACTAAAAGAAACTTTCCATCAACGTTGGTTGTTGTTGTTCAACATTTTATTGGGAGTTCTTAAGAGTCATAAGATTTTCTGGGAACATTTTGAAGCCTCTCAGTGTACCCTCTCACCAGATTCATGCTGCTGCCACGGGAAGTTAACCTTAATGACTTGGCTAAGGGTGGGTTTTGCTGTTTCTTCATTGTCAAGTTAGTATCTTTCCCTTGAAGATAATAAATTTTGTCCCCAACCCTTTTCAGCTAAACCCTCCTGAACCTCTCTCCTTGGGGGCCTAAAGTTCCCCCATCCTGTCCCCTGGAGGCAACGGGTTGCACTCCACAAATGGCCTTACCTGAGCGTGCCCATAGGGTCCTCTGATGCTAGATGCTGCCCGTTGGGGCTGATGCACATAGAGCGGATGCCCACATGGGGGTCCATCAGGGACCCATCGGCTTTGTCTCCCCCAGGCAGCTTGGTGTCCAGCAGGGCCAGCATGTTCCCATCCATATAGATGATCTTAATGAGGTACTAGTGAAACAGGTCAGGAGAAGAGGTGGGTGAGGAAGGCCTGACACAGGACACCTGTCAGGGAGAGAAATGCGGGCCAAGAGCACATCCTTGTCAGAATTTGGCCAAACAACATCTGGAACAGTCTGGTCTGGAGACCCAGATCCTGAGACTGTGGTGTGGGGGCACCAGGCTCACGTGGCTGAGGATGTTTCGGTGCAGGGTGGAGCCATGCACGCCAAAGCTCTCTGTATTCCACAGGCGGATGGTGCTGTCAGAAGAGCAGGTGATAAAGGAGCTCGGGGGCAGGCAGGCCTGTTGACTGTCCTTCACCTCAAGGTAGACCTGGAGGAGCACAAGGACCAGAGGGACCCGGGTCAGACCTTGGCTGCCCACAGAGATGGGACGGAATGAGAGTAGAGAAAAGGCTGGTCAAGACTTAGCCCCATGCTTATCCCATAGCAAGCAAGTCATAATGATTAGCTCTTGTCTTTAACAAGTAAAGGAATATACATTAACCAAGCACCTAGTAAGTACTAGGCATTCTAAATCTCCCACTTATATTGTCTCCTTTTCGTAAAAATCAAATGCATCAGGTATGTCATTTCACAATTGCAGAAACTAAGGTTTGGTCAAGTTCAGGAACATGTCCTAAGAGGCCAAGCTAAGACTGCACAGGGGCATACTGAAAAACGTCTGAGATGAGTCAGCACTAATATCCCCTCGCATCCTCAGAGCCAATTAACAGATATGAAGGGACCCAGGGGCACTGCTGGGGGAGCAAGGGTGCTGGAGGAAACAAATTCCACACTTGAGGAACCCCAGCTCCTAATGGTAGCCCAGGAAACACGGTCAGTCTCAGCAGACCTGGCCCACGTACCTCTACACTCCAGACGCAGGAGGAATGATACAGAGCTGAATACACCTTGCCCACTTTCTTGGGGTCCTTCACATCCCAGACATAAGTACTATGGTCATTGTACACACAAGACAGCCACTGATTTGCAGGATCAAAGGTCAAGGCGATGGTGTCCCGATACTTCGCATTGGCCACTCCAGCGAAAAGGCAACTGAGGAAAGAGGGGAGCGGGGTGTCCTGGGCAGACAGGGCAAACTGGTGAGTGAGCGCTAATGAAATGGTGCACTAAAGGGAGGTGCAGCAGGTTGGCCAGCAGTCACTGGAGAAAGAACGCAGCGGCTGGCCTGGCATTCCTTGCCATGGGGCTCTCCAAAAGAACACAAGCTATTTCATAGCCCCCAACGTCAGGCGGGGACAGTGTGTGGCCGTGATGCAACCAAGCAGATGTCAGGCCCTTCTAGACTCACATCAGAGGACAAGGAAGTGCACTGTGCAAACCATAATCATGGTCATATATCATTTCCTGCCAATTGCAGATTTAGCCCCCTCCTGGCCTGAAAGAGAAATTAATATACCCAACTGCAGAACTGCCCCGCTTCCTGACAGCACTGAAACCAGAGCAAAACTTCACTTCCTGCAATCACCCAACCCAAGGCCCGAGGCTACAATAAGACCCTCCTACCGCAGCTGCTACCCAGTACCACCCTGAGGGAGAAAGGCCTGCTCCGTCAGGTTTCCAGTCTCTCTCAGAAACCCTAAGGGACTGCCCGTCTGTCCTAGCTGTGGTCTTTACAGGACAATGCATTACCACACTGCAGACTCAGATTACCACGGTTGCCCACAGTGAGCAACAAATGCTAAAAGACCCACCTGTGCTTGACTGCAAGGGTCTTCCCAGAGGTCTATGTGTGCCCTCCTCTCCTTGCAGCATGCCAGGGATGGCCTGGCACAGAGTGGGGCTCTGACAGGACTCAGGGGCCTACCAACACCGCTCACCTGGCCTCTGTGATGCTGGCAATGTCTGTCCCCAGGGCATGGGGCCGGGGCAGCGTGCTGAGGAAGTACAGGTTGGAGGGGTTGAAAAGGTGCATGGTGCCGTCAGCACAGCCACAGAAGATGTAGTCCTGGCTCACCGAGATGCAGTGGGCCACTGTGGTCTGTGAGCACAGAAGCCCCAGTCAGCAAGGGCGTCTGCCCACTCCTTCACCCGACACCTCAACAGCCATGAGCCAAGAGGCAAGGACAAGCGCAAGGCAGGCCAGCTGCCCTGGCTGGAGCCCCTCAATGCCCCTCCCTCTAACAGCAGCTGGCCAGAGGGCTCACAGCCCCGTGCAATTAGGGGGAAGGAGTCAGCAAGCCTTATAAGTCACCTGAGGTTTGGGCAAAGACACACCCAGAAAAGGCCGGCCAAGAGAAAGGCAGCAGAGGCAGTGGACAGGGCCAGCACACTTACTGTGATGCTGTCTGTGTGCTGAGCAGAAGAGGAAAGCAGAGGAAGAGGCAGAGACAGAGAGCACGAGCGAGCAGTGAGGTTTCCAAACACCTTCCTCCGCCTGGGGCCTCCCCCAGCGTGCATGCAGACTCAGGTGTCCCAGAGCCCGGAGGTGACAGACGGGAGGGTGCCGACAAAGCATTCACTTACCCTCAGCTCCACCCACTTGTCCAACAGTCTCCGGTCACTGAACTCACACAGCTGCCCTGAGGATGTGATACAGAAGGTGCTGTCAGTCTTCTTCCCGCGGACACAGGCTACTTCAGTGAACAGGTTGTTCCGCAGGTTCCCCCAGCAGCCCAGAGCGGCCCAGCAGGGGCACAGTGGCATTCACCTGTGGAGACCCAACACAGGTGCCACCCACCCACCCTGCAGGCTATCCCCTGGAAAGCAGGCCCTGGGGAGAGAGGGAGAAGGCTTCCCTTGCAGATTGACATAGCACCTGGCCCAGCTGAGACTTCCAAGGGGCTTTTGAGCATGCAGAAGGGGGCGCAGGTGGAACAGATCTGAGCAGACCCCACCCTAGTGGCTACTTGCTGCCTCACCTTTGAGGTCTTGCTGTCATCGAGGTACCAGAATTTGATGTGCCGGTTGCCTGCAGTGACAAAGTAGCTGCAGTCCTCAGAGAAGGATACTGCTGTCACCCGACTGGACACCTTGTTGGAAGCCACTACAATGTTTTTCTGGAGAGAAAGTCAAGGGAAATCAAGGCTCTGCTTCTAGGAGCTGAGGGAAAAGAAACTTACACACTGAAGGAGGGTAGACAAGCTGTGAACTGGACCTCTCCTTCTGCCCCTTCTTCAGCATCCTAGATACCCAGTTGCTCCTTTCTGCTCAGAGTTCTCTAGAAAGGGACTGAGGCCAGCAGGCGGAAGTTAAGGCCACCGGTCAGCAATTTTTTGGCTCCCCTCCCGGCCCCGCCTGTCCTGAGGCCAGCAGCCCACTCACCTTCCAGGCCCAGACATTGACGATCATGTCATGCTGGTAGCCCACTGAGACAATGTACTTGGCGCTGGGTGAGAAGGCCACACATGCCACGCCATACTTATGCTCCTGAAGCTCCACCACCTGGCTGCGCTCCGACACATCCCATACCCGCACAGCAGGCATGTGTCCACTCTGCAGGGACCTAAGACCCCGAAGTAAAGGCCAGAGGCAGCCAGCTCCCTCCCCATCCACGGAGGCCTGGCCCTCCCAGCCACTGGACAAGAGCCTGCACATAAATGAAGGACACCTAACCTAATGCGCCTGCACATGAATCAAGGACACCCCCGGAGGGAATGTGATCAGTGTTGGGGAACAGGGACTCTCAGGGACGGGCTCCTGGCGTGATTTGGATGGGCAAGAACCACCACTCCTGCGGTTTGCTCTCACAGCCTCACAGGGCAAGTCTATGGGAGGGCAGTCCTGTTCCACACTGTGACCAGCAGGGGGACTCCAGGGATAAGGAATGTTTTAAGGAGGTGTTTTCCAAAATGTGGTTCCCAAATTGGCAGCTTCAGCCTCACTGGGAACTACTTGTTAGCATTGCAAACTGAAGAGAGCCACCCCAGACCTGCAGAACCCCAGAGCCAGCAGTCTGTACTAAGGGGTGACCATGGCACTTCTGATGCAGGCTACAGCCTAAGAACACTGCTCTAGGGCAGACCAAACACCCAAAGTGGACACCAGTACAGAAAGTCAAAATTGGCACCAGTCCTATGCGGGCTGCAGGCTGTCACTCTCTGCTAAGGCCAGGCCCCCCCCTCTGCAGTGCCTGAGCTTCCTTCCTCACTCATCTCACTGGTGACCAGGTACTTGCCATCAGGAGAGAAGGCAAGGGCAGTGATGGTTTTCCTGAAAGGAATCGGGCAGGCTCAAGAGGGGCACTGGCAGCCTGGCCCAGGTCTGGCCTCTCACAGTCCCCTCTCAAAACAAGGGCAGCAAACCCTCTGTCCCTGTGCTGCTTCCCTCCCATGCCTGGGGCCCAACAGGGCCCAATGCCACAGAGAAGCAGGTGGCACCCCTCTGGCCGTCCCTGGGGAAAGGTGGCACTCCCCAAAGCCCCTGAGCCCATTTACCTGGAGCTGTTGAGGATGTGGTGCTGCTTGTGTTTCTGGGGGTTGAAGAGCACAACCACACACCTGGGGAGAGGGAGAGGGAGAGGGAGAGGGGAGCACAGACTTAGCACCCCACCTCAGCGGCCCATCCCAGAGGACCCCACATTGCCAGAGTGCAGCTGGCTCCTGACAGCACTCTTCTGCCTTTCTCCCCTTCTGTAGCCACACATGGCACAAGGTCCTGTAGGGAGCCCTGCTTGCCCAGTGCTCTGTACACCAGCACCGTCGGGACATGCCCCATAGCGATGGGGTGGCCGGTATTCCCAGAGCTCTTGTCCCTACCCCAGGGCAGAGGGCAGAGAGAAGGATGCACATGATTTGGGTAAGAACAGGCCTCAGCTGTGCCCTTGTTTACAGTCCTGGTTTCCAGGAGAGAGTGGGATCTCTCATGTCTGCACCCATGTGTGTACTTGGCAAGAGCTAGCCCACCACATGTTGGATGAGGAAGCAAGTGGAAGGTCAGGGCCCAGGGCCAGGCCTGCAGGGAGACTAAGTGGGATGGAGGGGCAGAAAACTGCCTGAGGGAGGGAACTTCATGGAGTTGCTGGCCCACGTCAGACTCTTTAGCCCAAAGAGCCTGAGCAGCGCCATTCTAACAGCCTCCAGGCTCCCTCTCCAGTCAGGCAGCAAGGCTGGGTGAGATTGGAAGGAGACTGAAATTCAAGAGTGAACTCGAGAGAGGGAGGCAGGTAACAGTCAGGGACAAGGAGCTGGGAGCCAACAGCTCTCGTGTCTCAGGGACCATGGCGCTCAGCAGGTTTAGGCCCTCTGCCCAGCTGTCCCCTCTCTTCATTAGTGCTATGCCTACTAATTGCTATTAGCTGGCCACAGCAAGCCTGGAACCTGCTCCCCCAGGTAAGGGGGTCGACTGGGTAGATGGGGGAGAGACTCAGTAGAAGGCTACTTGTCCCAACCCTGCCTTTTATAACAGGAAGCAGACCGCAGGACCCGCATCTGGACCCCACTGCTTGCAGATGGGAGCAGGAGGTGCCGCACAGGGCTTGGTCTCTGCTGCAGACAGAGGCCTCCGGCTGGGCTCAATGAGCCAGTTCGCAATGCAAATTCCACTGTCAACTAGGGATTCTGGGATCTTGAAGGTACACCAGGTAAGCTCACAGCTGGCTACCAGGCTGATTGACAGCCTTAGAAGCCTGAGCAACACCCTCTTCTCCTCAGAGCCCCTCCCCTCCAATCCTTTTTCACCCTCTTTTTCTTTGTTCTCTTTTTTATCCCCTTTCTCTCTTTAAACCGATTTGAAGACCGCTGCTCTCCACATTCCTTGAATGAGAAAAACAAGATGACCTTAGAAACACGCAGACACACACCTGCCCAGTTGCTCTGAAGGAGAGTCTAATACATGGGACTGGCCTAACTCCTCTAAAACAGAGCTGCCTGCACAGAGGATGAAAGGAAGGTGTTCAAACACTCAACCACATTCACTGTCACTGAGTCGATTCTGACTCACAGTGACCCCACAGAACACAACAAAACCGCCCCTGTGGGTTTCCGATACGAACTATCTAGGGGACCAGAAAGTGTCATCTTTCTCCTTTGGAGTGCCTGGTGGGGCCTAGCTGCTGTCCTTGCCGTTAGAACCCCAACACAGAACCATGACACCCTCAGGTATCTGGGAGTCCAAAATTGAGAGATAAGGACCACTAAGGAACAGAGCCAGGGCTCACAAACAGGGCTTCTGATTTCGGGTCCTTTTTACACACACACACACACACACACACACACACACACACACACACACAGACAAACCTTTGCAGAATCTCTTGAGGGCTTCTGACGTCATGTCCTTGTTACACACACATACTCTTGCAGAATCTCTGGAGGGCTTCTGACTTCGTGTCCTTTTTACGCACACACACACACACACACACACACACATAGATGCATCCTTGCAGAATTTCTGGATGGCTTCTGAATTTTGTCCTTTTTAAACACACACACACACACACACACACACACACACACACCGTTGCAGAATCTCCAGAGGGCTTCTGATTTCGGGTCCTTTTTACACAGATACACACACACACACACACACACACACACACCCTTGCAGAAACTCTAGAGAGTTTCTGAATTCCTGTCCTTTTTAAACAAACAAAACCACACACACACACAACCTTTTAGTATCTATGGAGGGCTTCTGACTTCATGTCATTTTTATACACACACACACACACACACACACACCCTTGCAGAATCTCTAGAGGGTTTCTGAATTCTTTTCATTTTTACACACACACGCACACACACTCACACCCTTGAAGAATCTTTGGAAGGCTTCTGACTTCATATCTTTTTACACAGGCATACACACACACACAAGCACCTTTGCACAATCTCTGGAGTGCTTCTGACTTCGTGTCCTCTTTACACACACACACACACACACACACACACACGCTTGCAGGATCTCTAGAGTGCTTCTGACTTGGTGTTCTTTTTACACACACACACACACACACACGCACACATACACCCTTGTAGAATCTCTATAAGGATTCTGAATTCATGTCCTTTTTACACACACACACACACACACACACACACAACCTAAAGCCACTTTCTTGCAAAATCTATGCAGTACTTCTGACTTCGTGTCCTTTTTAAACACACACACACACATACATACTTGTAGAATCTCTGGAGGGCTTCTTATTTCGTGTCCTTATTACACACACACACTCCCTCACTCTCACACTCATACCTTTCCAGAAAACCTAGAGGGCTGCTGACTTCATGTCCTTTTAACACAATACACTCACCCTTGCAGAATCTCTAGAGGGCTTCTGACTTCGTATCCTTTTGACACACATACACACATACACACACACACACACAACCTTGCAGAATCTCCAGACGGTTTATGACTTCGTGTCATTTTCACACACACACACACATACACACACTCTCTCTTGCAGAATCCCTGGAGGGCTTCTAACTTGGGGTAATTATTACAAACACAACTCACACACACACACACACACACACACACACACCCTTGCAGAATCAATAGTGGGTTTCTGATTACGTTTGATTTTTACACGCACACACTCACACCCACACACATACACCCTTGCAGAATCTCTGAAGGGCTTCGAACTTTGTGTCCTTTTTACACATACACACACCCTTGAAGAATCTCTGGAGGGCTTCTGACTTCATGTCCTTATTACACACACACACTCCCTCACTCTCACACTCATACCTTTCCAGAAAACCTAGAGGGCTTCTGACTTCGTGTCCTTTTAACACAATACACTCACCCTTGCAGAATCTCTAGAGGGCTTCTGACTTCTTGTCCTTTTGAAACACATACACACACACACACACACACACACACACACACACCCTTGCAGAATCTCCAGACGGTTTATGACTTTGTATCGTTTTCACACACACAAACATACACACACACACTCTCTTGCAGAATCTCTGGAGTGCTTCTAACTTGGTGTAATTATTACAAACACAACACACACATACACACACACACCCTTGCAGAATCAATAGTGGGCTTCTGACTTCGTGTGATTTTACATGCACACACACACACATACACCTTGAAGAATCTATGGAGGGCTTCGAACTTTGTGTCCTTTTTACACAAACACACACACATACACACACCCTTAAAGAATCTCTAGAGGGCTTCTGACTTCGTGTCTTTTTATACAAACACACACACACACACACACCCTGGTAGAATCTCTGGAGGGTGTCTTACTTGGTGTCTTTTTTCACACACACACACACACATACACCAAGAACCGACTTTTAGTTTGCTACTCACTAGCTTTTGAAGACCCCAGTCACTTCCCTGATGGATACAGAACATTGTCTTTGTGAGCTAGTTTGTACGAATTGATTTTGAGGTCTCTCAGAGCTATGTTCCTGATCCCCCATATTTAGGACACGCTCCCTCAAGGGGTTTTGTTATAGCTAAGACATTTTCATAACTATGCCTCCTGGATGTACTATTATATTCATGGACATATTTGTAGTATATGCTAATATGTATATAGAACTATTCTCTGGCAAACCTATATTTATTCATGGGGCTAGTCCCATTCTCCTTCCCACAACTGCTCAGATTTTGTGGTTTTTCTATCTATCTATTTATCTCTCTAGCTATCCTTGTATGTTATTGTTATTATAGGAGTATTTATCTCTGTTGCTTTTAATGATTGTAGTCTACTGAGAAAGGTTAGTGTTTAAAAGTTCCAAATGTTTCCCCATTTTCTGGGTTACATGACACAAACCAATAAAAGAAGAGAAAAGAAAAAAATTTAACCCAAGTAATAACACCAACAATAAAACCAATTTAGTCTTTTGGTTAAGAATTACTCAGACTTTCCCACTCCTAGGCTAAACCTTGAAAGAAAAAGAATGAGATAAAAGACCATAGGGAGGAAGAAAGGAGAGTGAGAGGCAAGGGAATGAAGAAAGAAGGTGGCAAGGTTGTGTGAACAATTAATGTGGACCTTCTTTGATGTGTATTAAAAATAATATTGACTGTTTTTTTCAATACTCACCAAAATTATTTATATCAATCAAGAAAACCTCACTACCCTGGAATCAATTCTGACATATAGCAACCCTTTGGACAGAGTATAGAACTGCCCCTGTGGGTTTCCAAGGCTGTAAATCTTTACAGGAGTGGGAAAATCTCATCTTTCTCTTGGGGAGTGGGGGTGGGGAGGGGAGTTTCGAACTTCTGATCTTGCAGTTAGAAGTCCAACTCATAATCTACTTCACCAACAAGGCTCCACCTTTCATCATTAATCTAGACTGTTTGACCTTCTAGGCTTACTGGGTTTTATTTTCTCACTTTGGAAGACATGGTACCAAAATACACACCATTTCCTAGCCCCCCAAAAAATCAAAAGTAAACAAAAACAAAACAGGAAAAAATAGCAACCCAATCCAAACCAACTAACCTATTTAGCCATATAGATAAAGGATACTTGTAGCCAACCTCTGTGTTGGGGGCAATAGGGATGGATGGGGACTGTGGTTAACAGGCACGTGGCAGCTCATCCACGGGGGACATTCAAATTCTAGCTCCAGACGGTTGTTGCCTTGGGTAAATGCAAGGATTTTAAGGCCTGATTTTCTGTTTGTAACTGAGATGCTGAGAATATAAAATTCGATGTGAAATCGTCAACTTTTCAAATATTGGATCACATTAGTTAAAACCACTTTTCTGGCTGCTCATCATCATACTAGCACATCATTAGGCTAAAATCATATCAAAGACATCTGGTTTGTCCCCTGTGCCCTTTAAGGACAACTGAAACATAAGGATGGGAATGTGACATTCATTCTTCCTCTAGACCCTCACCCTTTGCCTCCATCGGCTGGCATTCATAGAAGAGGCAGACTGTTTTGTTCAACTTCAGCATAATCAGAGTCCTGAGAGTTAAACACAATACATATATAATTTCATACTAGTCGTTTTAATATTAGCCCAAACAAAACCAACAAAAACCCAACCCGTTGCTGTTATGTTGGTTCTGGCTCCCGAGGACCCCGTGGGTGCCAGGGAGAAACTACACATCACAGGATTCTCAAGCCTGTGGGCTTCTAGAAGCAGGCCATTAGTTATTTCTTCTGAGGGGTGCAACTGCCCACCACTTGATACGTTGAGTCCTTAACCATTTGTGCCACTCAGGGTCTCCCAGCCTTCGTATGTGACCCCCAAATTCCTTGACAGGCTACCTATAGGAAGGTAGAGTCTATGCCCTTTCCCCTTAAATTGGGATGTTTCATGACCTCTGTGACCAATAGATTATGGAGAAGATGACACTGTGACATCTAGTTTGGGCAACCCCCTTCCCTCCCCCAAAGTGCTTCACAGCTTCTGAAAAATCCCTTCAAAGTCTTCTTCTTGAGTGCTCACCCTCAGAATGTCCAGCCTCCACGTGCTACCTCTCAGGACACTTCTCAGCACCCAGACACTATACTGAAAGAAGCCTGAGCCACCTGGAAAGGCCACGTGGAGACACTCCAAACAACAACCCAGCTAAGCACCCAGCTAACGGCCAGCTTCAGCTGCCAGACCTCTGAGTGCACGTGTACGCACTGGAGTCACCAGAGGCCCCTGCCCCAGCTCCCATGTGACTGCCAACTCATGGGAGACTCCAAGCACGACCCAGTGGCCTCCCAGCAACCACACGATGATGGTCCTTGTTTGAAACCACTGCGTTTGGCCGAGGGGGCGTTTCTTGCCCAGCCACAGGGAAGAGAACCTGCATCTCAACAACATGCAGGTGGGTGAGGGGGCCGTCTCTTGAGCAAGGCAGCCTCCCTTCTTGTCAACTCCTGGGGATTTTTGTTGTTCTTGCCACTGCTGCCCCAATTCCCCAGGAGCTAGAGGAAGGCAGGCAGCAGGCCTCAGGTGGCCAGGAGGCAGGAGCCTCTGTGGGATGCAGTTACAATGGGAGATAGAACCTTAAAGGCAGGAGCCTGACTTTACCTTTGCCTCCTGGAGATTTCGGGTGCAGAACACCTGTCAAATCCCATCTTCTGTCCAACCCTGATCATATGTCTGTCTTATGTTTGCACATAGGACGCAGACTTGTGAACACCCAAAGAACAGGGTCTGGCGCCAAAAAACCAGCGCCACAAGGAACTGATGTTTCTCCAGCAACGGGGAGGGGTGGGATGAGAGGAAGAAAGGAGTACAAATCACTGGATGAAAACAAGGTGGGGAAAGGAAGGAGGAAAGGGAGAGAGTGAAGGAGGGAGACTGGGAGGCTGAAGGGAAAAGGCAGGGAAGGAAAGGAGAAAGGTGGGGGTGGGGAGAGAAGAACGAAGAAGAAATGGAGGAGTGCGGGAGGGAAGATGGAAGGTGAAGGCGCCAGGAAGACGTGAGCAAAGGGAGGGAAGGAAGAAAAGAGAAAGAGAAGGGCAAGAAGAAGAAAGGAAGGTAGGGAAGAAAGGAAGAAAACGAGAAACCTAATGTCAATGTCACCCTCTATGTTTTTATTTCCTGTTTTTCTGAGGTAGCCTCTTCAGCAGAAACAAATGGGCTGAATCGCCTCAAACTCCACCTAGGTAGAAAGCACGGGTTTCATTTCGCCAGGGCCTGTGAAAATGTTTGAACTGAGCAGCATTAACACGGAGACAGCGATTACCCCACGTGGCTGTTGCGCTCTGATGATACCAAGGCAATGGGAATGGGGGCTCATTATTTCACCAGGTGACAAAAAAAATTGTATTTTGACGTTTCACCCTGAACGTGGGGAAGGGGGGCGTGGGGGAGGAATCAGGGGCCCTTTGTGGAGTCTCCTCTTGCAATTGTGATGCCCCTTGGCCTGCCAACAACCTGAGGTCCTGCACTCTGCCAGTGAGGGGCTTGGCTGCAGGCCCTAGCCCAGCATTTCTTATCAGATTTACTGTGACAAGTGATGGGAGAAAAGCAAGATGCTGTTAACAGCGCATCCGTTCAGACCCTGCTATTTAGAAATTTGGATTTATATTTTGTCAGAGAGAAGTAGCACTGATGTTAATCTTTGCACTACCCTTGGAAAAAAAGCATTCATAATCTTAAAACAATAATCCATAGCATTTGTGGAGCTCTGAGAACCAAGGGATGGTCAGAAGCATTTTTAGACAGATGTCTCATTTCATCTTCAAAGCAACCCAGTGAGGAATAAGAAAAGTTGGCTTATGACTTCCCTTTTGGAAAGTGAGTCTTTGGAAGCACAGAGAGGTCCAAGGTCACATAGTCAATAGGTTAGAGAGCCTGGATTTGAACCTGAGCGGTCTGCTGCCAGAGGTACTTTTTTTGCTCGTGTTTATTAAGGCAACTTGCAGCCCTGGCAAGGATTCAGATAGAATTGAGGATCATTTTTTTTAACAATTTATTAGGGGCTCATACAACTCTTATCACAGTTCATACATATACATACATCAATTGTATAAAGCACATCAGTACAGTCTTTGCCCTAATCATTTTTTTTCTCCTCTTTTCTTTTCTTACATTTTAATAGGGACTCATACAACTCTTATCACAATCCACCCATATTCATACTTCAATTGTATAAAGCACATCCATACATTCCCTACCCCAATCATTCTCAAAGCATTTGCTCTCCACTTAAGCCCTTTGCATCAGGTCCTCTTTTTTTCCCCCTCCCTCCCCTTCCCCTCTCCTTCATGTGCCCTTGGTAATTTATACATCGTTATTTTGTCATATCTTGCCCTATCCGGAGTCTCCCTTCCCCGGTTCTCTGCTGTCCCTCTCCCAGGGAAGAGGTCACATGTGGATCCTTGTAATCAGTTCCCCTTTTCCAACCCACTCACCCTCCACTCTCCCAGCATCGCCCCTCACACCCTTGGTCCTGAAGGTATCGTCCACCCTGGATTCCCTGTACCTCCAGCCCTCATATGTACCAGTATACAGCCTCTGCCCTATCCAGCCCTAACAGTGCTTCTCGCTATCCTTGTGGAGCCCTGGTGATGGGCTGGGCTGCTAAGTAGTAGGTTAAACAGGCTTTCCCCTCCTGTGAGAAGTTACACTCTCGGGAAACTCACGGGTTGCTCTGAATCAAGGTCAACTCAATGGCAGTGAGTTTGGCTTTTTAATGTCTCTCCCTGTTGTTGTTGTTGTTGTTAGTTTGCCATCCAGTTGGTTCTGGTCCATGGCAAACCTATTCACAGCAGAATGTAACAATAACAGCTCCTCCTCCATCCACCCAAGTGTTCCTATGCTCAGTCCTCTTGTTGTAGTCACTGTGTCAATCCAGCTCTTCAAGGGCCTTCACCCTTTTTTCACAGCCCTTCCATTTTTCTAAGCATGATGCCTCTCCAGGGACTGGTATCCACTGACAACATGTCCAAAGTCTCACCATCCTTACTTCTAATGGGAATTCTGGCCGTACTTCCAAGACAGATTTTGTTTGTTCTTTTGGCAGTCCATGGTACTGTCAATCTTCTTTGCCAGTACCATGGTTCAAATTCATACAGTTTACCTGGGTCTTCTTCACTCAATGGCAAGCTTTTCACATGCAGATGAGGCAAATGAAAATACCATGGTTTGGATCAGGTGCACTTCCTGCTTAAAGTAACATCCTAACTTTTCAACATTCTAAAGAGCTCTTATGCAGCAGATCTACCCAGTGCAATGTATCTTTTCATCTCTTGACTGCTGCTTCCAGGAGCATTGCTTGTGGATCCAGACAAGACAAAATCCTTGACAACTTCAAGTTTTTCTCAATTTATCATCATGTTACCTATTGGTTCAGTTGTGAGGACTTTGGTTTTCTTTGTGTTGAGTTGTATCCCACATTGAAGGCTGCAATCCTTGATCTTCACCAGCAAGTGCTTCAAGTCCCCCATCCTTGTCAGCAAGCCAAACTGTGTCGTCTGCATATAGCAGGTTGTTAATAATATTTCCTCCAAATCTGATTCTGTGTTCTTCTTCATATAATTTGGCTTCTCTGATTATTTGCTCACCATACAGATTGAAAAAGTATAATAAGTGGGTGTAACCTGGATGCACACCTTTCTTGATTCTTAAACCATGCAATCTACTCTTGTTCTATTTTTGCTACTGCTTCTTAATCCATGTACAAGTTTCACATGAGCAAGACAAAGTGTTCTGCAATTCCCTTCTCAAAACTATCCATGTTTTGTTATGATCCACACAGTCAGATACCTTGGGTGTTAATAAAACATAAGTAAACATCTTTTGGGTATTCACTGCTTTCAGGCAAGATCCATCTGATATCTGATATCCTTTGTTCCACATCCTCTTCTGAATCTGGCTTAAATCTCTGGGAAACCAAACTCACTGCCTTTTAGTTGATGACAACTCATCCTGACCCTATAGTATAGGGTAGAACTAACTGCCCCTGTGAGTTTCTGAGACTGTAACTCATTATGGGAGTAGAAAACCTTGCCTTTCTCCCACGGAGTGACTGGTGGTTTTGAACTGCTGACCTTGGGGTTTGCAATCCAACCTGTAACCACTGTGCCACGATGGCTCTTGAATGCTGAATATGGTAACTTTCTGTCAATGAATTAATGCAACTGTTGTTGTATTAGCTTCAGTACAATTTGACTCACATGTGATGCCAATGATAGGGGTACATAATTCGACCATTCCGTTGGTCTCCCTTCTTTGGTATGTATACACATATGGATCTCTTCCAGTCCGTTAGCCAAGTAGCTGTATTCCAAATTTCCTGACATAGATGAGTGAGTGCTGCCAGTGCTTTATCGGCTTGTGGAAACATTTCAATAGATATCCCAGCAATTCCTGGCATCTTGTTTTGGGCTAGTGCTTTCCATGCATCTTGGATTTCTTCTTTCCTGACCATTGGTTCTTGCTCATATGTTACCTCCTGAAATGGTTGAATGTTGGTCTATTCTTTTTGATACAGTGACTCCATATTGTTTCCATCTTCCTCAGATGTTTCCTTAAATATTTTTCCCATAGAATTTTTTTTAATATTGCATCTCGAGACTTGACATTTTTCTTCAGTTCTTTCAGTTTAAGATATGCTGAATATGATCTGTTTTGGTTTTCTAACTCTAGGCCTTTGCACATTTTGTGATAATATTTTACTTTGTATTCTCGAGTTGTCCTTTGAAATTTTCTTTTTAGCTCTTTACTTCATCATTTCTTCCATTTGCCTTAGCTACTCTCTGATTAAGAGTAAGTTTCAGAGTCTCTTCTGACATGCACTTGTATCTTTTCTTTAATTCCATTTTTTTAAATGACACTGTGCTTTATTCAGAGATGTTCTCAAAATTTGGTGGGTTATTATCAAGGTTGTATATTGACTCTCGTGTACTTGTTTGCATTTTCTTGAACTTCAACTTGAGCTCACATATGAACAATTGCTGATCTGTTCCACAATCAGCCCCTGGACTGGTTTCAGTTGCTGATATTGAGCTTCTTTTATTGTCTCTTCCCACAGGTGTAGTCAATTTGATTTCTGTGTATTCCATCTGGAGAAGTCCACATTTATGGTCACCTTTTTGGTTGTTGATCATATGTTTGAAGAAATCATTAATCATGCAAAATTCTAACATACAATCAAGATAAATTGGTAATTATTGGTGATTGGAGTGCAAATTTAGGAACCAAAGAGGAAAGAACAGAAGTTGGAAAACATAGTATATGCTATCAGCAATTTATTGTTCTTGCAAACTCTGTCATGCGATCTCCAGCTTGGTTTCTATCACCAAGACCATATTTTTCAACTACTGATCCTTCCTCTTTGTTTTCAACTTTTGCATTCCAATAGCATTTTGATAGCAAGTCTGACAAATTTGGGACTGAATATGGTGGTAGAATTATTCAATTTCTGTGTCACCAGCTTTGGGTGGTTGGTGCATAAATTTGAACAATAGTTGTATTGATTGGTTCTCCTTGAAGGGGGCTACATAGCATCCTATCAAAGATAGCATTGTACATTAAAATAGATCTTAAAATGTCCTTTTGATGATGAATGCAATGTTGTTTCTCTTGATTGTGTCATTTCCAGCAGAGTAAACCATAAGATTTTCTGTTTCAAAATGGTCAATATCAGTCCATTTCAGCTAACTAATGCTTACAATATCAATCTTTATGTATTCCATTTCATTTTTAATGACTTCCAATGTCCCTAGATTCATATTTCATACATCCCAAGTTTCAATTATTAATGACGATTTGAACTGTTTCTCCTCATTTTGAGTTGTGCCCCATCAGCAAATGAAGGTCCTGATAGCTATACTCGATTTGCATCATTATGGTCGACTTGCCTATGAAAAGCCAGCTCTTCCTCTTCCTCAGCCGTATTTTGAATACTTTCCAAGTTGAAGAGCTCATCTTCTGGCACACGTTCTGACACTGTTCTTCTGTTGTTCATGGGGGGTCTAGTAACTGACAGTGTTGCTGCTATCCATAGGGTTTTCAATGGCTCATTCTTCCCATGCGGGCAGCCAATTCCTTCTTCATTGTCTGTTCTTTGTCTGGAAGCTCTTTGGGTGACCCTGCTGGTATATGAAATGCCAATCACATAGCTCCCAGTATCACACAAAACAAAAGTCACCACAGTACCACAAAATGCCAGACAAGTGATGGACCTCTATTCTTAGTGAGACGTGGCCTGGTGGGAGGAGTGGGCCCTTAGTTGGTTCTGATCCACTTACTGGAACAAATACTGTTAGTTCTTATTTTGTAAATGTGAAATGCTAAAAGAGACCCCCCAAAATATCCTCCAATTCAGACTTTCTGCCTTTTAAAAGAGGATAACCCACTCTGATTCAAAGTCATTGAGGTGTTTTGTTTTCCCCTCCCTCTGAGGCTACAGAGACTAGACTAATCACAGCTGAGGTGGAGCGACTGAAATGACTTAAAGCACCAGCTAGACTGGCTGTCAGAAGCAGCTACAGTCAACAGCTACAGACTGACAGAGCTGCTCAGCCAAGAGCTGAGGGTTCTCAACTCCCACTTCTACTGATGGGCACAGCCAGTGGCCTCTGGGAGTTGACTGGAACCCAGCAGCCAGCTGTGAGGAGCAAGCTAATTCATCTCAGCCTGGCCCAGGTCATCAAGTCACTGAAGGAGTATTGGGAAAGAGGGAAGAAATTTGGGGTCCCACATTTGGCCACAGAAAAAAGTTGTTCTGTGTTTAGACAGTAGTTCTGGGCCTGAGTTTGGGGCAGGTGTGATGAAGGAAAGTCGGCTCGGGCTGCCCTGGAAACAGCAGGCCACTCAGCTGGAGCAAAAAAGGCTTGGACTCTAAAGCCCTGGCAGGGCAACTGAAGCTACCTCGACTGTTTTTTCTTAACCCAATGGCTCCCGCTACCCTCACCACCCCCAACTATGTAAAAGGGAAGAAAGGTGCATTTTCTTTACAGAGGCAACTTTCTAGAAAGGAGACAAGCCCACCAGCTGTGAAAGGTCCCCTTAAACCATTTTACTTTGAGCAGGAGGAAGAAATTTTGAGATTCCCAGAGCCACGTGGAATTGTGGATCCTCTAGTTTAGGTTCCAGTGATGCCAGATCGATTTTTCTAGAGAAAGTCAAAATTCCTGTTTTCTTAAAAAGCTCCTGATTTTTTCAAAGGCGATTCAATAACATTGGATAGAAGCCAGGTAGGCCAAAGAGCCCTGGTGGCACAGTGGGTTATGTGTTGGGCAGCTAACTAGAAGGTCAGTAGTTTGAAACTACCAGTCACTCTGGGGGAGCGGGGGGTGGGGGATAGGGTGGGGGTTGTGCAGAGATGAGACTTTCTAGTCCATATAGAATTTCAACCTCGGAAACCCACAGGGGCAATTCTGCTCGGTCTTACAGGGTCACGGTGAGTTGGAATCTTCTAGATGGCAGTGAATAAGCAGGCCAACCAGAGTCCACACAGGTCCTCATTTGGCTATGGGAGTCCCCAGTCTGTGACCCTCACAGAATCGACCTTTGTGTATCGATGTTAAAAGTGAGATCCAGAGAGGGGAGCGCCTGTCCCCTTGAGGAGCAACGAGTTGACTTTCCAGTCTCCAATCTGTAGCAGACACTCCCGGTGCTCCTTCTCTTCACTCCCAAATTCCTGATTCCGTGTACTCGCCTCAGTCACCAAGGGCCAGCTCTGAAGATCCCTTTGCTGGTGCTGGCTGAATGTGCTGAGGAACATATGCCAGTGGGAACAGCCCTGAACAGGCCCCTCACTCCTTGGATGGCAAAACTCTGAGAGGCGTGTGCTACACCCTACCCAAGGAGACTTCCTAAGTGATTAAGCAGCAGGTTCCCAGGTTTGTAATTGGATTCACAATCTACCCCACATCATTACCTGCATGCTCAGAGTTTCCTAAATAAGCTCATTGCCTTTAAGTCTTTGGCCAGGGTCTGCTTCAGTGAGAACCCAAACTAAGCCCAGGTCTGAATCGTTATGTGTCCTTCCTGCCATCCAGTTGATGCCAACTCATGGCAACTCTATAGGATGGGGTAGAACTGCACCTGTGAGTTTCTGAGACTGGAACTCTTTTTTTTTTTAAACATTTTATTAGGGGCTCATACAACTCTTATTACAATCCATACATATACATACATCAATTGTATAATGCATATCCGTACATTCTTTGCCCTAATCACTCTCAAAGCATTTGCTCTCCACTTAAGCCCTTTGCATCAGGTCCTCTTTTTTTTAACCTCCCTCCCCGCTCCCCACTCCATCATGAGCCTTTGATAATCCACAGATTGTTATTTTGTCACATCTTGCCCAATCAGGAGTCTCCCTCCCCCCCTTCTCTGCCGTCTGTCTCCCAGGGAGGAGGTTACATGTGGATCCTTGTAATCTGTTCCCCGTTTCCAACCCACTCACGCTCTACTCTCACAGTATCGCCCCTCACACTCCTGGTCCTGAAGGTATCATCCACCCTGGATTCCCTATGCCTCCAGCTCCTATATGTACCAGTGTACAACCTCTGCCCTATCCAGTCCTGCAAGGTAGAATACGGAACATGGTAGTTGTGGGGAGGAAGCATCCAGGATCTAGGGAAAGCTGTGTTTTTCATCAGTACTACATCGCGCCCTGACTGACCCATCTCCTCTCCTAAACCCCTTTGTGAGGGGATCTCCAGTGGCCAGCAAATGGGCTTTGGTTCTCCACTCTGCACTTCCCCCTTCATTCACTATTTTATATATATATATATATATATATATATATATATATATTACCATATACATACCATATATATGGTATATATATATTTTTTGCATAATACCTTATACCTGGTCCCTTTGGCACCATGTGATCGCACAGGCTGTTGTCCTTCTTCCATGTGGGCTTTTTTGCTTCTGAGCTAGATGGCCGCTTGTTCACCTTCAAGCCTTTAAGACCCCAGACACTATCTCTTTTGATAGCCAGGCACCATCAGCTTTCTTCGCCACATTTGCTTATGCACCCGTTTGTCTTCGCCAATCGTATCATGGAGGTGTGCAGCCAATACTGTGATTTTTTTGTTCTTTGATGCCTGATAACTGATCCCTTCGGGACCTCGTGAACACACAGGCTGGTGCGCTCTTCCATGTGGGCTTTGTTGCTTCTGAGCTAGATGGTCGCTTGTTTATCTTCAAGTCTTTAAGACCCCAGACACTATCTCTTTTGATAGCCGGGCACCATCAGCTTTCTTCACCACATTTACTTGTTCACCAGCTTTGGCTTCAGCAGCTGTGTCAGGAGGATGAGCACTGTAGAGTGCCAATTTAATAAAAGAAAGTATTCATGCATTGAGGGAGTGCTTGAGTTAAGGCCCAAGGTCCTGCCACCACCTTAATACTAAACCTATAAATATAGACACATAGATCTATTTCCCCATATATATATATATATATATATATATATATATATATATATATATATTTGCATGTACATGTCTTTGTCTAGACCTCTATAAATGCACTTTGACTCCTAGCTCTCTCCTCCATCTCCCTTGACTTTCCTCCTGTCCCACTACCATGCTCCGTCCCAACCTGGGTTACAGCTATACCTCTTCTTTTCGTAATCTTACCCTTGATCATTCCCTACCATGCCTGCCACTTCCCCCTCACTACCATTTTGAGTCCCATGTTGTTCCCTTGTCCCTGTGTTTGTTAACACCACTTCCTTACCCCCCCCACACACACCTTCCCCTATCCCAAGTGCCCCCGGAACTGTTGGTCCTGTTGTTTTTCCTCCAGATAGTTCATCCAGCCTGTCTTATTGAGACAGACCTGTGGAGACACTAACATGCACGAAAACAAGACAGAGGAAAACAGAGCAACAGTATACAACCAGACAACAAAACAACAAAAACAAACCACTGACAAAGAACAAAACAAAACACATCAAGAAAGAAGAGCTTATAGTTAGTTCAAGGATCATTTGTAGGACCTTAGGAGTGTTTTCCAATCCAGTCTGTTGAGGCACCACAACCTGGCCCCAAAGTCCACTTTCAGCATTCCCTGGGGACCTTGCCCCTCCATTCCCTTGCTGTTCCACTGCACTCCACCACACTTTGCCTCGGTGTGGTGGAATCAGGTTAGGTGCAATTCGCACACTGTGTCTCCAGTGCTGTCCCCTGTATCACCCTTGGTCACTGAGGGGCATCATGTCTCATAGTGGGGCCAGCCATGTTGTTCTCTTTGTGGACTGGCTGCTCTGAGACTGGAACTCTTTAGGGGAGTAGAAAGCCTCATCTTTCTCCCTTGGATTTCAAATTTGCCATTTCAGACATTGCGTTTAGCAGCCCAACACATAACCCCTATACCCCACCATAGCTATAGAAACAATAAAGAAACAAAATCCAACAACACTCATTGCCATTGGGTGCATAACAATCCTATCGAGAGAAAATACTCCGGCCTCCTGGGTTTCCAAGGCTATAACTCTTTGTAAAAATAAAATTGTGTTATGTTTACAGTGAAAGTTTACATAACCAATTAGATTCTCATTTAACAAATTCTCTACTTGTTTAGTGACATTAGTTACTTTTTTCAATAAAAAGGAAAGCAGAATATTAAAAAAAGAACAAATGAAAAACGTGTTAAGAGTAAAGACAAATGATAAGTTGTTAATGTTTAACCTAATCATATCTGCAACAATACCCTTTCTGATGTACTGACGGTGAGCAGGGTTTAATCCCATCCCTGGTGAATGGTCCCAGGGGATTTAATGGAGGCTTATTCTCTGTGGAATCTCTGCCAATGCATTTTGAGTTTTTATACTCATCTAAGGCTATAACTCTTTATGGGAGAAGAAAGCCTCATCTTTCTCCAAAGGAGCGACTGGTGAATTCCAACTGCTGACCTTGCAGTTAATAGCCCAACACATAACCCATTATGCCACCAGATGAGAGATTTGTCTCTGGGTGCCTTCCAATGCAAGCACTACAATTATGCAAGGAGGATATTTTTTTCTGTACTGGAGCCAGGTCAAGTCAGAACCAGTGTGTCCATGGTTTGCAGCGAAGTCAGAGGAAGAAGAGGGTAGACTGTCTATAACTTCTCATAGTCCAGGGAAATGCTAGGCCTGGAAGGGGGCATGCTGGCTCAACCATGTTCAGAAAGTCTGCACACTAACCTCCCCGGCTCAAATAATTACCAGCACCATGTCTCTGAATATCACCTAAAAGCAAAATAGTGAAAGCACCATTTCCATTTCATAATACTTTTATTAAAAGTAAAGTTCAATTCAGTGATGTGAAGAAGCTGGGAAAATTATCTTTTCATTTCTTTCTTTTTCTTTCCCTCCCTTTCCCCTTCTTCTCCACAGAACTGAGAGGCAGAGGGAATAAAGGCAGCATGGCACCAACTGGAGGACACCGTGGGGTCAAGGTCACCATTAACTCATGCTTGTCCAGTTTGGAGGGGCAACTGGATGTCCTCATTTGTGAAATTGCTTATTAATCTTTTTGAGTTAACAAGGTATGGTAAAAAATGATTGTTGGTGTTTTTGTTAGGAACCTTCTAGTCCAGTCCAACTCATAGTGACTCAATGCATCAGTGCAGAGCTCTCTAGACCAATGGTTCTCCACCTGTGGGACCCTTGCACAGGGTGACTGTAACAAAATTACAGTTATGAAGTAGCAATGAGAATATTTTTATGGTTGTGGAGGTCACCACAACATGAGGAACTGTATGAAAGGGTTGTGGCATTAGGAAGTTTGAGAACCACTGCTCTAGGCTTTTCTATGCTGTAATCTTTACAAGAATGAGTTGCCTGGTTTTTCTTCCAAGAACAGAGCCACTGGTGGGTTCAAACCTTCAACCTTTTGGATAGCAGCTGAGCACTTAACCATTGTGCCTCCAGGGCTCTTTGATAAACTCTATTAGAGGGTCTTAACCATTGCAACCCCATGGATCCTTTTGGCATTTAGGAAAGGCTATGGAACACCTGCCCACTCCCCAGAATAATATTTCCAAATACCTCCAATGAAATACAGAAACACAAAGGCACAAGTTGTATTGAAATGCAGTGATAAAAATAAAAGACATTGGATTTGTGGCAAATATACATGTTAATAAAAACATTAAATATGATCTGATAGTGGGTCTAATAAACCAAACCCACACCATTGAGTTGATCCTGACTCACTGTGACCCTATATAAAATTCCTCAGGCTAAATCTTTACAGGAGCAGATCATCTCACCTTCCTCTCAGTGAACAACTGGTGCCTTTGAACTGCCAACCTTGAGGTTACCTGCCCAACGGCTCACCCACAGCGTCACCGTGAGTTCTAGATAGTGATGAGCATGAACTGTACTCAACGATGGCTGCAACGACTAGCATGGGGTGTGAAAGCATGTAGAATTTCTCTCGGTGGTAATCGCATGGCTATTCTGAACACAGCTGTGGACATGCTAAACTGCCCTGCGAGCTTAGGGAAACTAACTCAACCAGGATTGTCCCTCATCCAATTTGACATTGCTCCCCAGCCTGCTGGGGCTCAGTGGCTCAGTGTTAGGGTCCCTTGTCTAGATACCAGGGCTGGCATGGAGAAAGTCATTCCTCTGCAGCCTTCTAGTGTGTGGGGGAAGATATTAGTGTTAAGCCTTGGCAGGAAATTGCTGGATTTTCCTGGCAGCCACATTCTTAATAACCATTTACTGGATACTTATTATATTCTGAGGGTAAATTGGTGGTTCAGTTGTAGAATTCTCCTTTTTCATGTGGGAGATCTGGGTTTGAGTCCAAGACAATGAAACTCATGTGCATCCAACACTCATTTGTCAGGGGGATGCTTGGTTATTGCTGAGGTACTGAACTGATTCTGTGTTGCTATGACACTGAAATGGGGAAGCTTGGTTGGGTGCGGCTTTGAGACTGAACCTGTTTCTGTGATGTGTCCAGACTAAGATGAGCGATGAAGAAGAGCGTGGCTTTCTTCTTCTGAAAACCAGTTAACGAAAACCCCTGTGAATCACAATCTGATGCACAACCAAAGAGATGGTGCAGGACCAGGGAGAATATTGCCCATGGAGTCACTGGGAGCTGGTTGTCACAGTGAGTTGGAATGGAGGCTGACTCAACAGCAGCTAACAACCATTGTGTTCCAGGCACTCGATTTGCTTTAAAAATCTAGCTCAGCCTTCTGGTACAGGGAAGTGATTAATCATGCCTACTTTATAGCACACTGTGAACCCTGATCAATGTCAGGCCCTGCTTGTGTTTTGTCCCTCCTTTTCCACATTCACATCACTTCCATTCCCCTCTTCAGACTAATACCCCCTGCTGGATGCTTGGTGTGTGTGTGTCCTTATAGGCATACAGCCATGTGCACTAGACCATGCTGCTTGGTGAATGGGCTTTCAGCTTCCATGAATGGTACTGCAATATAAATCTCATTCCGTTTTTGACCTTTTCAACTCCTTGCAATGTCATTAAGAGTTATTGCCATGCTGCATATCAATTGTATGTGCTGCTGCGTGCCACTTGGTCATGAGCAATCATCATCTTTCTTTTGTTTCCTTCTTCAGTTGTCTGTTGATTGGCATCCAATTCGGCTCCAACTCTTCTCTACTGCAGGTATCAGTGTGGTGACCATTCTTGTAAAAATTCCCCAAGGGCCCTGTGAATTGCATAAAGAGCTTGGCCTATATACCCAGGAATTATGTGTTGGGCTGCTAACCCCAAGGTGAGCAGTTCCAACCCACCAGCTATTCCATGGAGCAAAGAGAGGCTGTCTGCTGTCGTAAGAATTTAGTTTTGTTAACCTAAAGCAGCAATTCTACTGTGCCTTGTAGGGTTGCTAATGAGGAAGAATCAACTGGGGTTTTGTTTGCTTATATACATCCAGGAGAGAGCTTTGATGGGGGAGATATTAAGTGCTTGGCTGCTAACCCAAAGGTCAGTAGTTTGAAGCCGTCTTCCACACACTGTGGGATAAAGGCATGGCTGTCTACTTCCCAATAGAAGCCTTGAAAACATCATGGGACCCTTCAGCTTTGTTTGATAGGGTCACGAGGAATGAAAGTCAGCTCAGTGACTGCGCTTCTTTGGTTGTACGCCCAGGAGGGGCTCACTAGGTCCTAGGGTCCATTCAATGGACTTTCACTAAGCTCTGCCAGATTGCTGTGCAGCAAACCTGCATCATTAGCAGTGTTTCTCTACTTTCCCCGGATCTCCAATGACACTTGGTATGTTTGACTTTCTAACTGTTGCCCGTTTGATGGTTTTAAAAGGTCAAGCACAATAAACTCATCTATCCCAGGCACTTTCTGGTTCTGTAGCAGATTCTTAGGGTTGCCATGCCACATTCCTTTGACCCATCTCAGACACCATCTCACTGCCTTCCAGTCAATACCGACTCATAGCGATCCTGTGGGGCAGTGTACAATTGCCCCCTGCGAGTTTCAAACACTACAACTCTTTATTGGAGTAGAAAACCCCATCTTTTTTCCTTGGAGCTAGTAGTATTGAACTGCTGACCTTGAAGTTAGCAAACCAACTTGTAACCACTGCACTTCCAGGGCTCCTCCTGATATCCATCATAGCAGTGGCGAACGGCTCTATGTAAGTGCAGGCTCCTGCTGAAATGGTGTCTTATCACAACTGTGCAGCACGCAGCTCTCCATGTCCTTCTGCCTCGAAGCCTTTTCAAAGGCATGGAAAGCCAAATCCAGGAAGGTAGGAGAGGTCACCTTACTAGGAGGAATGCTCAACACCACTACAGGCGAAGAAGAGCCCAGCCCCGTTTCTGGTAGACAATTCTAGGACAGAACCCATGTTCCTCAGAAGTCCTGGGGGAATCAAGCCCCTGTATCCTACATTAAAAGCCTCAACACCCCGTTCCCATTGTGATTGCTTCTCCCCCTAACTCAGTCTTGCGTCCGCTTTCCTATTCCCACTCCCTGCCATCAGATCTCAAATAGCCTCCCTGCACCCAGGCCAGAGGAATAAGCTCGGCATGCACGGGCACTCAATCAAAGACACACATATTACTCTGAATTTCCAAAAGAACCCTGTGGCCTACGTGTGTAATCCCCAGTTCACAGATGAGAAATGGATTGAAAAACAGTGACACACCAATGATCACACAGGCAAGGGTTCAAGTCTGTGTCTATCAGTTATTCTTTTATTCAAGTATGCCTGAGAAGACTGGGTCTTAACACTTGAGCAATCTTCTTGGAAGAATAAGGCAAACTACAGAAAACACAAAATGAATATCGCTTTTGTTCGTTTACCCATTTGCAAAAGACATAATACCTATAGTGCTAAGAATAGTATTCAAAGTATCTATTACTACCCCCTCAAAGCTTACGTACTAGTCACCAAACTCAAACAAATAAAATGCTATCAAGTTGATTACAACTTATAGCAACCCCATATAGGGCTTCCAAGACTGTAAATCTTTACAGAAGCAGAGAGCTTCACTTTTCTCCCCCAGAGTGACTGGTGCATTTGAACTACTGACCTTTGGTTAGCAGCCCATTGCTCAATGATTAGTTCCATAATCATTACGCTTACTTAACTCTACATTCTTTTCATTATTTCTCTATCAGTCCAAATTGTATCTGGCTACATGGGAAAAAAACAAACTGACTCTAGTGGTCTAATCACAAAAGCTTCATTTTTCTTATATTAACACCAAAAATACCAAACCAGTTGCCACTGAATTGATTCTGATTTACAGTTACCCCATATGGTTCAGGGTAGAACTGTGCTCCATGAAGTTTTCAAGGGCTGAATTTTTAAATGTAGATTGCCAGGTTTTTCTTCCAAGGCATCTTTGGCTTAGCAGTGAATTGTGTTAACCATTTGCACCACACAGGGGTTTGTCTTATACAATAGTAAGTCTTGAAATAGGTAGCCTAGGTCTGGTGTATTTGCTCAGAGACTCATCTTGGATATAGGAGAATGCATGCTTTTTGGTCTGCCAAACTCATGTAACCTATGTGACTCTCCCATCTTTCAATATTCTGACTAGGGAGGATGACAGCAGAAGAGCCAAGGACAAAAATGAAATGGGTTATGCCAGACAAGTGTTTTGCCTTAAACAACAACAAAAACTTTCTTGGGAGTCCTACTCAGTATCTTTCACCTACACATATTTGGCCCAAACTGGGTCAAATGCTTATGCATAGCTGCAAGGCAGCCTAGGAGTGAGCGATTTAGTAGGTACATTATCACCCTAAACAAAATTGAGCTTCTATTAGTAGTAAGAATGAGAAAAATGGATACTGTTTAGGCATATAGCAGGGTTGGGTAGAATTCTATTTTGTGTCTTAATTTACATTTTGAATGAACTCAGAAAAAGTCATAGAGAGTAGAACAAAGGGATGGATGCGCATCCAACCACCTCAACTACTCATTTCTTTTCATGCTCTCCCTCTAGCTTCCCTGAATAGTTCTTGGTTACACATTGGGCTGCTAATTGCACGGTCGGTATTTTGAAATCTCCGGCTGTTCTTCGGGAGAAAGATGGGACTCTACTCTGTAAAGAGGTACAGTCTCAGAACCTCACAGGTACAATTTTACCCATGTCCTGTAGGGTCGATATGAGTTAGCATTGATTCAATGGCAGTGAGCTTGGTTTGGATAGATCTGTAGAATCTTAGGATGGAATAGTTTGAATACACAGAAAAAAATTCAGTGGAATCATAATCCTCCAAATAATTACCCTCTAAAGCCACAAAGATCAACTGTGTCCAGTATGGTGACAGTTTAGCATATGCCATGGGGACATTGCTCATATCCCAGTGTTGTTAATCAACAAAAACTCACGCACTGCCACTTATAGTGACCCTATGCAAAATAGAATAAAAGCCTTTCTAGTCCTGTGACATCCTCACAATGGTCATATTTTAGCCTATTGTTACAGCCACTGTGTTGATCCATCTCATTCCGGGTTTACCTGTTTTTTGATGATGCTCTACCAAGTATTTTGTCCTTTTCTAGGGACTAATCTCTCCTGATACCATGTTCAAAGTATATGAAATGAAGTTTTACCATCCTCACTTCTAAAACACATTCTGGCTGTACTTCTTCTGGGACAGACCTCTTTGTTCTGCTGGGCATTTGTGGTATATTCAATATTATTTGCAACATCATATTTTAAAGGCATCATATTTTCTTCAGTCTTCCTTAATTATGGTCCATCTTTCACATGCATATGCCAAACATTACCATCAAGTCTATTGTTATTCATAGTGACCATATAGGGTTTCCAAGGCTGTAAATCTTTACAGGGTCAAATAGCTTCCTCTTTCTTCTGTGGAGCAGCAAGTGGGTTGAACCACCAACCTTGCTGTGAGTCATTCAACCCATAACAGACACTGAAATTAAGACTCCTTTCACATGCATCTAAGGTGATTAAAAATATCAAGGCTAAAAGCAGGCATAACTTGCTAATCCCCAGAGTAAAACATTTGCTCTTTCACATTTTAAAGAGGTCTTTTACAACAGATTTTTCCAATGAAATACGTTGATTTATTGACTGCTGCTTCTGTGAGTATTGATTGTGGGTCCAAGTAAAATAGAGTTTAGCTACATTTCTCTATTTGTAATGATGTTGTGGGTTTATATTTGTCAAGTTGAGAAGACATTTGTATTCTTAGTGTTGAAGACTAATTTATATGAGCTTTATCAGTAAGTACTTCAAGGCCTATTGACTTTCAGCCAGCAAGATTGGGTCATCTGCATAACACAGGTTGTTAATGATTCTTCCTCCAATTCAGATGCCTCAACTTCTTCATACAGAGCAGCTTCTCAGATTATTTGAATAAGTATAGTGTGATAGATAGGTAGGTTTATAGTGCCAACCTGGCCAATAAGAACATGTGGGATTAATAAGTTCGCAGTTTGATTCGTGGGCAAAGAGATAAATGGCTCAGCAAGCCACACCTATCTCTCAGTTGCTCTCTGGTGATCAGACCAGTGTGTGGCTGCCTTACCTAGTTCTGCAGTTTGCTGCCTGGCTGTACTGCCATATTTACTGTTGCATGGAAGTGAGTTAAACTGAGTCCTCTGTACTGCTATGTGGACTAATTAGCTGTTATATTCCTTCGTGTTCTATCTATCTATCAAATCATAAATGTCCTGGTTTTGTTTCTCTAGAGAACCCTGTCTAACACATATGGTGAAAGGATATAACCACAACACACACTCTCCTGATTTTAAACCACGCAGTATCCCCTTGTTCTATTCGAACCACTTCCTGTTGGTTTATGTACAGGTACCACAAGAGCACAATTAAATGTACGGGAATTCCCATTGTTCTCAAATGTATTCATATGCTACCCAAAGTTTGTTATGATACACAGTAAAATCCTCTGCATAGACAATAGTACATAAGTAAGCATTTTCCTTGTATCCTCTGTTTTCAGCCAAGGTCCATCTGAAATCAGCATTGATATACCTTGCCTCATGCCCTCTTTTAATACAGCCTGGATTTCTGGCAGCTTCCTGTTGACATATTGCTATAACTACTTTTAAAGTTATCTTCAATAAAATTGTACTTGCATGTCATATTAATGTTATTTTACATTAATTTGCAGATTTTGTTGCATCATATTTCTTTAGAATGGACACAAATATTAATCACTTCCAGTTGGTTGGCCAGATAGCTATCTTCCAAATTTCTTGACATGGACTATCACTGCATGAGCGTGTTGAAATATTTCCATTCATATCCTTCCTTGCTTTTCACTAATGCTTACATTGCAGCTTCAACTTCATCTTGGCCTTTTGAACTAGTAGAACTTCAACTAATTCTTGGGTACAGAGACTCTGTATACTCCTTCCATAGTCTTTGGATTCTCCCTGCATCATTCAATAGTTTGATAAATAATCCTTCAACATTTTAATCCAAGGCTTGGATTTTTTCTTCTGTTCTTTCAATTTATGATATGCTGACTGTACTCATTCCTTTTGCTTTCCTAATTCCAGGTCTTTACACGTTACAATATAATTCTTTACTTTATCTTCTCAAGCTGGCCTTTCAAATTTTTCTGTTCAACTCTTTTATTTCATCATTTCTTCCATTTGCTTTAGCTGCTTTAGGTTCAAGAGCAAGTTTCACAGTCTCCTCTGATATCCACTGTAGTATTTTCTTTCTTTCCTGTATTATTAATGATCTTTTTGAGGAGCCCCCAATAAAATAATTTATGATAAATAAATAAATAGCCCCAGTTGACATGACAAGAAAAAAGGTTTGATGACCTTGATGCTATTTCACAAGTCTTCTGGTAGCTGATCATTAATGTTCAATTTGTCCAAACCATTCTTGAGATAGGCTCTAAATTCAGGTGAGATATTGTGAGAGTAAGGTTTGGTGTCAATTAAGCTTGAACAGGATCTTCAGAAGGTGCAGGTCACAGTCTCCTTGGGGGTGTGACCTATTTCATAGCTATAAGTAGACTGTGGAGAATGGGCTCACTCTTTTTCTTCCGGATGAAAAGACCCTGGACCCTACATCTGGCTTCTTGGGATGGCAATCACCATGAGACCTGCTGACCCTAAGAGCTGTCTGTGGCCTGCCAACTGCCTGTTGACTTTGGATTCTCCCAACTCTGCCTCCACCAACCTGTGGTTTTCCTGTTTCTTGGGCTATTCCTCCACCAGCTTCATGAGTCTGGAAGGGCCTCTAGTTTGCATCTGATTTATGGGCTGGAGTTGGACTGGGGTTTCTTGTTGTGTGGACTTCTTAATGTAAAATTCTTTATTGATATAAATTTCCTTCTTCTACATGTATCAGTATCACTGGTTTGTTTCTCTAGAAACCCCAGCCGACCACAGATATAATGTAGGCTGTATTTGGGCTCTTTTGCGTTCTTATTTTAATTTTCTTTAGGTTTGACTTGAACTTGCATATTAGTAATTGATAGTCTGTTACATAGTTGGCCCCTGGTCTTATTTTGTCTCAATGATATGGAGCTTCTCTATCCTGTCTTCCCACAGATTTAATCAGTTCCATTCCTGTGTATTCCACATGTATATATGCCGCTCCTGTTGTTGAATAAAGATGTTTGCAATGAGGAAGTTATTGCTCTTGCAGAATTCTTTCATGCATTCTTCAGCTTCTTTTCGATCCCCAAAGCCATAGTTTCTAATTACTCTTCCTTCCTTTTTGTTTCCATGTGTGCATTCCAATTGTCAGCAATTATTAATGCATTTTCAGTACATGTGTGATCAATTTCAGACTAAAGAAGTTGGTACAATTCTTCATTGGCTTTAGTGGTTTGTGAGAATATTTCAATAATGGTTCTATTAACCGGCCTTCCTTGTGTGTGAAGATAGATATTATTCTGTCACAGGCAGCATTGCATTTCAAGATAGATCTAGAAATGCTCTTTTTGAGGATGAAAGAGACATTCTTTTGAATTTGTCATTGTCAGCATAGTCATTCTTATCATTTTAAGATTCAAAGGGACTATTTCAACTCACCAATGCCTAGGATACTGATCTTTATAGGTCAGATTCCGTTTTTTATGATTTCCAATTTTCCTAGATTCTTATTTTTCATGTTTCATGTTCTGATTATTAATGAATGGTTGCAATGATTTTTCTCATTTTGAATTATAATCCATCAGCAAATGAAGGTGCCAGAAAGCTTTAGTACACTTTGTTGCTAGATGCCTTCAAGTCAGTTCTGTCTCATAATAATGCCTACACAACAGAATGAAACATTGCCTGGTCCTGCTCCATACTCAAAAATTTTGTTATGTTTGAGCCCATTGTTGTAGGAATTGTCTCGATCCATTTGATCGGGTGTCTTCCTCTTTTTGCAACCCTTCCACTGTAATGTGTATGATGTCCTCCAGGGACTGGTCTGTCCTGATAACATCTGCAAAGTACAGGAGATGAAGTCTCGCCATCCTATCTGTCAAGGAACATTTAGCTGCACTTCTTCTCAGACAGATTTGTTTGTTCTTCTCTCCACCCATGGTACTTTCAGTATTTTTTTGTCAGTACCTTAATTCAAATGCACCAGTTCTCCTTCAGTCGTTCTCATTCAATGTTCAAATTTCACATGCATAAGATGTGGCGGAAAATACCATGCCTTGGGCCAGGCGCAACTTAATTCTAAGTGAAATTCTTGATCTTCAGTACTTTAAAGTGGTTATGTGCAGTAGATTTGCCTAATGCAATATGTTATTTGGTTTCTTGATTGTTGTTTCCATGATCATTAGTTGTGAATCTAAGCAACACGAAATCCTTGATAACCTCAATATTTTCTCCATTTATTATGATGTTATCTACAGCTCCTCTTGTGAGGTTTTGAGTTATCATTAAGGTGGACTCTACTTTGAGGAAGCTCTCTTTCTCGGTGATATTTTGATTGTTTTGCAATCTGAGGGGCTCATTTTCTGGCATTATATCAGACAATATTTTACTGCTATGCAGAAAGTTTTCAATGGTGAATCCCTCAGAAGTGGACTGATTGTTTTGTCGTCCTGTCAGTTCTTAGTCTGGAAGCTGTGTTGAAATCTGTTCACCGTGGGTGATCCTGCCTGGTATTTGAAGTACTCGTGGACTAACTCCCAGCATTACAGCAAAGCACAAGCTACCACAGTGCAGCAAATTGACAGATGGGGCGGGGGAGGGGAGTTGTCATTGTTAGACACAGTTAATTTGGCTCTAACTCATAGCACCCACATCCTGTTTCCTCACAGTTAATGTTGGAGTCCGTTTTTGCAGCCAGTATGCCAATTCATCCCATTGAGGACCTTCTTTTTTTCACCACTCCAATTTATCAAGTATGATATCCTTCTCTAGGGACTATGCTCAGCTGTTAATATGTCCAAAGTATGTGATATGAAGTCTTGCCATTCTCACGTCTAGGATGCATTCTGGCTCTACTTCCGCCAAGAAAGATTTGTTCCTTCTTCTGAAAGTCCATGGAATATTCAATATTCTTCACCAGCATCATAATTCAAAGACATCAACTTTTATTTTACCTTTCATAATTATTGTTCATTTTCAAGTACGTATGAGGTGATTGAAAATGCCATAGTATGATAGTTATATAATTTTATGTCAGTTTGAAGATATGTAAAAGTGTAAGGTTGGTATCCAATCTGTCAATCACACCATAGCCTGATGGTGCCTCTTTGTGGCCATGGCCTTCTCATAAGGAGGGCCCTGGGAACCTCCCCTTCTTTTTGCATTCACCTAACTGCTTCCTGCCCACGTTGAGAGCTGCCAGAGTCTTGCCATGCTTCCATCGACCTTGGGTCCACAAGACATTGCAATCACTGGCCTTTGACATCCCTGCATTCTGCATCATTGCATGTAACTGCGTAAGTTGGAAAGGAACTTATGGGCTAGTGTTGGACTTATGGACTTGAGTTGGACTGGCCTGGGATATTTCCTTGAAATAGAAATATTATAATGACTTCTTGATAGAAAACTATTTATTGCACATATATGAGTGGCACTTGATTTGTGTCTCTAGTCAGCCTGGCTTACATCCAGTTCACTGCCATCAAGTTGATTCCAACCCTTAGCAACTCTATAGGACAGGGGAGAGATATCCCTGTGGGTTTCCAATACTGGAACTTTGTATGGGAGCAGAACTGCTGATCTTGTGTTAAGCAACCCAACTGGGTTGGTTCTGACGCATTATGTTTGTAACCACTATACCACTAGGGCTCAGCTGTGCCTTATTCTTCAAAGTGACATCTTTTAACACTGGAAATTGGTCTTCAGCAAGATCTACCAGTGTACTCGGTCATATGACTTATTTTCTTTTTACACTGTTTTGATTGTGATGTGAGGGAAAATCTACAGAGTAAATTGATTTTCCTTACAATTCATGCAATGTTTTATGATATTGATTGCAATACCTACAATGCAATACTACTTTTCCTATTCCCTCCCTTTGTTTGCCGTTTCCATTGGTCTTTGGTTCCCATTCCTTCCTGCCTTCTGAGTAACTCCCTGACAAATGCTGGTCTCTGAATTGTACATCGTTGACAGTATAGGTCTCCTATTTGGGGGCTGAAAGTTGAGCCATGGAGGTGAGGTCAGGTGTCAAATGGGAATTCCACTAGTGCCTATCATATCCTAAGTTTAGTCTTCTTATTTTGAGTTCTACATTTTCCCAAGTTGATCCAGGGCCTACTACTGTGAGTACTCTCAGAGCAATCTGCAGTGAGAACCCTATGCTATCTTGGTCTTCTGGACTCAGCGCTGTGGAGCCTGGGCTTCATGTGGTCAGTGAATCCCTTTCATCTTCTTTTGATGCTATCTGTGTAATTCTGTATTTTGAATTTCTCTTCCATTTTTTCAGCTAGTGAAATGCACATGCTTTTCATTTTTGCTGTCCTAATTCCAGGTCTTTGCACCTTTTCATATAATTCTTTATTCCATCTTTTTGAATTCCCCTTTGAAATTTTATGTTCAGCTTCTTTATTCAGCGTCTTACTTCATCAATTATTTCTATATTTCTCTCTCTCTCTTTTTCGTACTTCATCATTTCTTTCATTGGCTTCAGCTACTCCACATTCAACGTGACATCCATTTTGTCTTTTCTTTAGTTTCTATCTTTTTAATTATCCTTGAATTTCTTTATTTATGATGTTCTTGATATTATTGCAGAACTCGTATCATCTCAGGTGATTTGTGTTCAATGTGTCAACTTTCTTCTTGAAGTATCCTCTAATTTAGATGAGATATACTCAAATTTATACTTTGACTCTTTGGGACTTGTTTTAATTTTATTTGCATTCGAGTTGAATTTGCCATTGATGGTTTGTTCCACAGTTGGTCTCCAGTCTCGTGACTGATGATATTGAACTTCTTTATACCATAAATACTTGAGTATAAGCCGAGTTTTTTTCTGCACATTTTTTATGCTGAAAAAGCACCCCAGCTTTTGGGGGTAAAATTAGTTGCCTTGGGTTATACTCGAGTATATATAGTAGTTTATTTCAACAGATGTAGTTGATTTAATTCCTGTGTATTTCTATCCAATATACATGATCCATGTCTATGGTTACTGTTTACATCACTGAAATATAAATGTTCAATCAATAAGCCATTCTTATTGGAATATTCTGTCATGAGATCTCCCATGTGGCTTCCATCCCCATGGCCATATTTTCTAACTAGTGATCCTCCTCCTTAGTTTCCAATTTTTGCATTCAAGTCATCAGTAATCTTGATTGCATGTTTCATCAATTTCAGACTGAAAAGGTTGGTAAAAATCCTCAATGGCTTTATTGTTAGCATTAGTGGTTGGTGTGTCAATTTGAATAATAACTTTATTAATTATTCATCCTTGTAGGTGTAATATATCCTACACCTAACAATGGTGAACATTGGAATCGATGTTGAAACATTCTCTTTTTTAACATGAAAGTCATCCATTCCTTTCAAATTTGTTACTCTGGCATGTAAACCATATTATTATGACATTCAAAATGGCCAATACCAGTCTATTTCAGTTCAATAACACCTAGAGTGTTTGATCTTTATGTGTTCCATTTTTTCATGGCTTCCAATTTTTCTAGATCCATATTTCATGCATCCCATCTTCTTGTTAGTGGTTATTGCAGTACTGCTGTTTCTTCTCATTTTGAGTCATTGCCACATCAACAAATATAGGTCCTGGAAACTTTATATCACTAAGGTCAACACTACTTTGAGGAGACTGCTCTTCCCCAATTATATTTTGAGTGTTTTCCAACTTGAGGGGTTCATCATCCTGCACTATATGAAAAAATATTCCACTGCTATCAATGTGCTCCACAAACACCACTATTTTTTTCAGATGTAGATTGGCAGGTTATTCTTTCTAGTCTATTTAGCTTGTAAGCTTTTCTGAAAATTTTCCACCACGGGTAACTATGCTTGTGTTTGAAATACCAGTGGTATATCTCACAAGTTATGATAGTGCAAGAACCTGACATGTCTGACAACTTGGCATGCTAGCCTAATTCCGAATGGCCAGCACATCTCTCTTCCTGCTTTCTCTAGTTTCTGTAGACCACTGTACCTGAGCATGCATGGCTTAGGAGGTTGTGGATTTAATTCTTGCTTCGTGCAGTAACCCTTAACCAATGACCCATAGGAGTTGTTGGACAAATAGCCACACTCCCATTCTGCTCACAATTTTAAATTGTTTGATAATGTACTTTTCATTGGCTGCCTTCTTTCCCTTTTCTGTTTCCCATTTCCTTATTGATATCTCCCCCAAAAATGGCTTAATTAAAACCTTTGTCTCAGGATCTAATCCTATGGGGAACCCAAACTCAATCACATAAGACATTTGTCAAATCATGGACTTAGTGGTTATATCTATTATATGTGTAGGTCATGGAAGAGGAGGATTCATACCATCACTTTGAATAGTCATTCGGAGTGCCAACTGGGTCCCCAGTATAAATCCTGGACATCAAAACTCACTGTTTCCTGTATCACAACACTTCCTTTTAGACTTCTGTCATTCAAAAAACTCAACAAATAGTTTGCTGTCTCACTTCAAATTTTGTAGTGTGCAAATATGGCTATGTTTTCATTGTGTGTTTAGCACTGGACAAATCAGCTTTGACCAGGAAGGTGAAGTCATGTGGAGAAAAAAAACAAAAACACTAGCAGCTGTGTGTTGTGGAAGAAAACCCTGTGGATGAAGTGCAATTTTTAGGGAACAGAGACCAGCAAGATAAACCAATAAGTGTCCACTGTTCTGATGTTAAGGAGAACCCTGGTGAGGCAGTAATTAAGCACTTAAGGGCTAATTAATCAGCAGTTCAAACCCACCATCTTCCCCAAGGAAGAGTTACGATGTGGCAGTCTGACCCCTTTAAGATCTACATTTATTGCTACTACCAACTGATCTGAGAGGGATAGCATTAGGGAATCCTGGATAGCATTCTTAACGAGCTCTAATGGCAGAGTGGACTCCT
Source organism: Tenrec ecaudatus (assembly GCF_050624435.1). Classification (NCBI taxonomy): domain Eukaryota; kingdom Metazoa; phylum Chordata; class Mammalia; order Afrosoricida; family Tenrecidae; genus Tenrec; species Tenrec ecaudatus. The sequence goes on along the minus strand of NW_027459345.1, from coordinate 353,354 downwards.
CATTGAGCTCCTAACCACAAAGTAAGTGGTTCTACCCTATCAGTTGCTCCATGTGAGAAATATGAGTTTGTCTGCTCTGGTAAAGTTTTAAGCCTTGGAAAATCAAAGGGTGAAGTTCTATTCTATCTTGTAGGGTCTCTATGAGTCAGCTTCAACACAATGATAATGAGTTTGCTTTGGAATTTTGGGATAGAATAGGAGAAATATGTGCAACAAAGTTTAAACTTATTTTAAAAGTTCAGGGGTATTGCTCAGAGAGAGATTCTTGGAACCCACAAGACTGTTGTCCTTAGGCAGCTTCATTTCTGGAACTGAACGCACTCCTTTGACTCAATCTTCAGCCAAACAATAGGTAGATCTATAAGATAAAAAGTAACACTAATCAACTATTTGAATCAAAAGGATATAATTTATTCAAAGATAAAGTTCAGAAGGGTCAGGAAAGAAGGGGAATGGAAACAGGAAATACAAGGAGGAAGTGCGATAAGTGATATTACGTTGAGCAGATTGCAGTCAATATCATGAAGCAAAATATGTGTGAACTGTCGAATGGAAAACGGATGTATTCTGTAAACCTTCACCCAACTCACAATAAAGAGATTTTTTTTCAGCCTTGGAAACCCATGAGGCAATACTATTCTGTCCTATAAGGTACCCATGAGTTGAAATCAACTCAGTGGCAATGGGATATTAATGCTGATGCTTTCTGCCGATTCTAAAAAATAGGGTTATTACAATTATTGTGGAAATAGCATGAATGAGACTATGTAAATGGGGTTGGTTACAGATAAATTCTTGTAAATGTTAAAGGATATGTGATTGAGGATGAACTTACCCAAAAAGAGAAAATTATTGCAAGATTTTGTTCAAGGGATAAAATAAAAATAAGCTTCCTGTGGGTAAGACTTAAGCCTATAGATATGGAATTTAAGGAACTGGTATTCCATGATGGTCACCTTCCCGACACAATCACTCAAGACAAAAGGTGGGTGTATAAATAAATGAGGTGAAGAAAGCTTATGGAGCCAGCTATCAAAAGATAAAGAGTCTAGGGTTTTAAAGACTAGAAGGTTAACAAGTGGCCATCTAACTCAGAACCAATAAAGTGCACATGAAAGAAGCACACCAGCCTGTGTGATCACAAGATGCAGAAGGGATCAGGTATCAGGCATCAAAGAACAAAAAAAATCATATCATTGTGAATGAGGGGGGTTACAGTTAGGGGATCCAAGATCTATCTGTAGGCAACTGGACAACCCCTTATAGAAGGGTCGCTGGGAGGAGATGAGCCAATCAGGATGCAGTGTAGCAACGATGAAACATATAACTTTCCTCTCGTTCCTAAATTCTACCGCGCCCACTATCATGATCCCAATTCTACCTTACAAACCTGGCTAGACCAGAGAATATACACTGGTCCATATAGGAACTGGAAACACAGGGAAACCAGGACAGATGACCCCTTCAGGATCAGTGCTGAGAGTAGCAATAACAGGAGGGTGGAGGAAAGGTGGGGTAGAAAGAGGGATCTGAATACAAGGATCTACATATAACCTCCTCCATGAGGGGGGGACAACAAAAAAGTGGGTGAAGGTACATGTCGGACAGTGTAGGATAGGACAGAATAATAATTTATAAATTATCAAGGGTCCATGAGGGAGGGGGAGGAGGAAGGAGGGGAAATGAGGAGCTACTACCAAGGGCTCAAGTAGAAAGCAAATGTTTTGAGAATGATGATGGCAACAAATGTACACAGTGGATGTATGTATAGATTGTGATAAGAGTTGTAGGAGCCCCCAATAAAATGATTCTTTTTAAAAACCTCAAAGAGCAAAACACACTATGGTTTATTGTACATCAATGATACTTCAATAAAATTACATAAAAGAGGGGAAAAAGAAATGGAATTTAAGGTAAAGAAAGTATTCCCTTTGAAGACCACATTGCAAACATATATTTAGGCAGGCAATTAGATAAAGACATTTTAAGTCTGGGCTTCTATACCTGCCATCTGTCTGTTATGAAAAGTATAATTAGCAACTAGAATCTCTCATACAAAATCAACTCAATATGGTCTTTCTGGTCTGACCTCCGTGGTGTTCTACTCTGCTTTGATGGAGCTCATCATATCATGACTCTATAACAAGATTGAGGAGTTATTTGCATTCTTATGTGGAAGGTAAATCTGTTTGGCCATTCTGTTAGACTAGTTCATTTTCTTTCCTACCATCCCATCTGCCATTTTAATTCAAAACAAGGAGAAAGGCATGTATGTGCCTTTTGAGGAAGGAGAAGATTTTGGTGTGGAAGAAATTCTCATCTAGACTGCAAGGTGAGTATTTACCACCTCTAGCCCTGTTGGAGGAGGGGAAAAGGAAGAGAGACAAGGCAAAGAGAACAACATAGTTATTTTCATGCCTCCTTACTTGACCTGGGGATTGAGGGGAATATCAGTGACTATGGACCTGTTGTGCTCCCCATTTGGAAGCATGAAGAATAGAGGCTGCCAGGCAGAGCAGCCCTATGGGAAGTCACTGAAGACAAACATATAGAGAGTGCCATCAAGTCTACTGTGATCCATGGAGACCTTATATGAAATGGAATGGAGTGCTGTCTGATCTTGCACCATTGTCACACATTCCTGAATGTTGAAGTCCATTGTTGCAGCGATTAGGTCAATCTGCCTCAATAAGGATCTTCCATGTCCCTCTATTTCATCAAATATGATGTCTTCCTCTAGCAATTGTCCACTGATAGTGTGTCCAAAACACATTAGTCAGTCAGTGTTCTCTTGTGCTCCATAAGGTTTTCTTTCAGTAATTTTTGGAAGTGGACTGGCAGGCCCCTCTTCCTTGTCTGTCTTAGTCTAGAAGCTTCACTGAAACCTGTCCACCATGGGCAATCTTGCTGGTATTTGAAATTCTAGTAACAGAGCTTCCAGCATCATAACAATACACAAACCATTATAGGACAACCAACTGACAGAAGAGTGGAGGAGATATATATATACATATACATATATATCTATATATCTGTATATATATATGTATATATATATATATATATATATATATATATATATATATATATATATATATGGAGAGAGAGAGTAAAACTGGCAATGCAGTCTGATTAGGCAGTATTCTGATGATCTGCTGCTAACAGAAAGTATCCCCACAAATAACATCTTAAAGTAATGATAATATCAATTTTGCTCACAAATCTGCAATCTGGGCAGAGCACAGTGAGAACACTAGTTTTGGCTTCATCAAGCATTAGCTGGGGTAGCTCAAAGGACAGAGGCTGCAGCTCTCTTAAGACTCACTCCTTCACACGACTGATACTTCTATTGGTTGGAGCTCAAGAAGAACCCTATATGTGACATTTTCATTTGGCCTGGTCTTCCTTGCAACATCCTGACAGGGTCCCAATGGTGAACAACCCAATACGACCAGGTGGAAGTCACAGAGCAACACTTCTGCCATAGTCAAAGGCCTGCCAAGATGCAAGGAAGAGGGAAAGCGGGCCCTGTTTCTGTTAAAGTGAACACAAACTCGTAACAAGAGAATGTGCGATGTGAAACATTAGGACAGTCATCTTTGAAGGACACAACCTGCCACGAGCCAAGATACAGAGACAGATTTCTAGGAAAGCGAAAGGGCAGGACTTAGACTTAAAGATAAAGCCAAAGACTTCATAGGACAAGAGCAATAGGGAGACAAGCAAAGGAAAGCTCTAGGACTCAAGCCTAACATGGCTAAAGATAGGGACAATGTCAGGACTGAACTGGAAGCAAGCAGACACCTGTGCAAGGCAGAACCCGTGAAGTTGTGAGTGCCTTCAAAGCTAAGTCAAAGTACCTTGGGGCATGAGAAGGGAAGGAACAGGAGAAGGAATTAATGGGTAGGTTTATGGAATTTTTAGGTCTGGGGACAGAGCATAAGGAATAGCTGGGTTCTGGCACTAAGTTGATACCATCAGAGTTTGAACCTTTTCCTTTCAGTGCTGTTTCCTTTTGAGTTTCACGCAGGCTTCCTGATGACAGCTGTAGTTTTATCTAGAAGCTCAGGAATTCTATTAGAGAGAGGCTCTTTTCCTTTCTAATCATTGGTGGTACTATCAGGTAAGCATTGGATTGCTAACTGCAAGGTTGGCAGTGCTACCCTACCAGCTACCTCTTAGGGAAAAAGATGGAACTTTCTGCTCACATAAATATTTACAGTCTGAGAAACCCCACAGGGACCTTCTATGATTCAAAATGGACTCATTGGCAATGGGGCAATTGTTTCTGGGGCATTTTTTAGGGTTAGATATCATTAACCTAGCATGAGTCACATACTGAGTCTGACCCAGTCCCTTTGGACAGAGGAAAGTCATGCCCTGACTAGCCAGGCCTGGAGCTGGCAGATTGGGTCAATGCCAGCAGAAGCATGGAGATGGAGCATGGTGGAAGAGTGATCCCAAAGATACAAGCCATGTGCTGTAAGTGGAAGAAGGGCAAATGAATGCTGCATTAATTAACCAATCATTGACAAAATGAGGTTGCATAACAAATGGCTCCAAAACCCAGCAGTTCAACAAACAGCCCAACCCCTTCCCTCCCACACACACAGTTCTTAAAATTCAGGATCAGGGAGATTAACTGGAACTTTGAACTTGGCACTTCAGGGCTTGGAAGAGATGACAGTGCATGTAAAGTCCTTGGGGCAGGAGAGACCTTGGTGTGACTAAAAGCCCAGAAGAAGACTAATTTGGGGGAGGTGAGATAATAGGAATGGAGTTTTCGGTGAGCATTTCCTTGAGAGCCTTCAAGCAAAAACGATTTTTCTATATTCATGTTTTAGAAGTAGATCTCCACCCTTTGGGTAAAGCTTTGGGTATTGGATTGGCGTCGGTATGCAGGGAAAAAATAAATGGGCTTGTTATGGATTAGGAGCCTGTGGTAGTCACCTAATCTTGTTTCACGTTAAGGATTAGGAATGTAGGCGTGGAGTCTAGGCTGCCAATCTGGAGATAGTCAGTGAGATTTTTATGTGGGCATAGCCTTCTCCTGAGAACTCTGAGAAATCTGGTACTTCCTCCTTGGAGGTGGAAGACACCTCTCTCTCTCTCTCTCTGCTACTCCTTGGGAGACATTGCACAAGGCAAGCCAAATGGATGCGACCAGACCTCTGAAGCCAAAGAAGCCTCAGAGAGATCGCTGCCAGCACTGAGATGCTTACAATGCCACTGGATCCACAAGACTTTCCACCCATTGGCCTGTGATTATCCTGCATTCAGCATCACTGCACATGTTTTATGGGTCTGAAAAGGAATGTATAGATTGGTATCAGACAAATGGGCTAATATCAGACTTATGGATTTGATCTGCACTGGGCTGGGACGTTTGCTTAATGTACAATTACTGTTTGATATAAAACTCTCTCTCTTGATTTATAAGGTAGAATTAGACCAGAACATGTACTCTGGTACAGACAGGAGCTGGAAACACAGGGAATCCATGAGAGATGATCCCTTCAGGACCAGTGGTGAGAGTGGCAATACCAGGAGGGTGGAGGGAAGGTGGGGTAGAAAGGGTGAACTGATTACAAGGATCTACATAAAACCTCTGCCCTGGGGGACGGACAACAGAAAAGTGGGGGAAGTGAGATGTTTGATGTGTAAGAGATGACAAAATAATTTATATATTATCAAGAATTTATGAGGGGGGGGAGGATGGAAGTGGGGAAATGAGGAGCTGATACCAAGGGCTCAAGTAGAAAGCAAATGTTTTGAGAATGATGAGGGCAACACATGTACAAATGTACTTGACACACAATGGGTGGATGGATGGATGGATGGATGGAATGACTGTGATAAGAGTTGTATGAGCCCCCAATAAAATTATCAAGGGTTCATAAGGAGGGGGGAGTGGGGAGGGAGGAGAAAAACGAGGAGCAGGTGCCAGGGGCTTATGTGGAGAGCAAATGTTTTGACAATGATGAGGGCAATGAATGTATAAATGTGCTTTATAATGGATGGATGGATGGATTGTGATAAGAGTTGTATAAATCCCTAATAAAATGATTAAATAATAGGGAAATGATTTTTAAAAACCACCAACTCTCTGTCATACACATGAGTCTCCCTCGAGTTTTCTCTAGCATACCCAGACTAATACACAGTTCGCCCCTGGCCTATAGGGCCGCTATGAGTTTGCATGGACTTGAGGGCAGTGGGTGTGTTAGGGCTTTGGAGTTCAGCAGGCCTTTGTTGGTGTGTTTGAGTCTATTTTTGTAGCTGTTGTGTGCAGGTCAGTGGCTCATCTTCCAGCACTCTATAGGACCATATTTTGTTGTGACCCATAAGGCTTTCATTTGTTAATATTTGGAAGTAGATCACCAGGTCTTTCTTCCTAGTCTGCCTTAGGCTAGAGCAGTGGTTCTCAATCTGTGGGTTGTGACCCCTTTTGGGGTCCAGCGACCTTTTAACAGGAGTCACCCGATTCATGGCAGTAGCAAAATTACAGTTATGAAGTAGCAAGGAAAATGATTTTATGGTTGGGGGTCACCACAACATGAGGAATTGTATTAAAGGAAGGTTGAGCACCACAGGGCTCGAGGTTCAACTGAAGCCTGCCCATCGTTGCTGACCCTTCTGGGGTTTGTCATATCGGTGGCACGGCTTCCAATTTCACAGCAACACTCTAGCTACCACTGCACCACGAACTGATAGACAGGTGGTGGACTGTTCTTAAAAGCCACCTGATTTACGATGCTTTGTTTTGACAGCCCTGGAAAATGGATACAGAATCTAGTTTCATAGTCAATGCAAGACACACCTTGGGGCAGTAGGGATGGCATGAAGTGAATAGATTCAAAGTATATTTTAGGGAGAGGAAGGATGACAGTTAATGCCTGGGGGATGTGCAAGAAGGAAGGAAGCCGAGACACCAATGATATTAAGTGCCTGAGTTAAGACAGGAATTTCCAGGGAAGCTGGTGGGTCATGATGGGAGAATTTCACACTCCCCGGGGACAGGGGGAGCATTGATTAGTTCACATGTCTGCGCATCTTCTCAGAAAATAGAGGCTTTGTCATCCTCAAATGAAGCATGCATTTGGAGCTCAGAGAGGGCATGGAGTGCAAATGAAGACTGGGTTGGTTGAGATGGGTGGACCAGGGCCACTAGTCAATTCTGAGGAGCTTCAGCAAACCTGCCCAGTGTCTCTTGGAGAGTGGGCATGTCTCATAGCCACAGAGGGCCTTTTAATGTTTCACCTCCCACTGCAGCAGCGAGAGGCTCTATCAGCTCATCCTGGAAAGGAAACATACTACTTGCCATCAGGTTCATTTCTTCAAAAAGGATGGAAGAATACAAATGAAAGACTACAGTTTGAAGGGGTCTTAGGCAGACTATCAGGCTCATTAAAGCTTCATTTATTAAAACTTCATTATTCAGAGACATTCTCCCAGTAGGATGTATGCTGGGGTGGGGGTGGGCATGAGGAGGAAGGCTTGGAGCAAGGTAGGGGAACAACCCAACACCACCAAAAAATACCTTCCCACGAAGCAATTCCAGTGGGCACAGATTAGATAGAAGTTTCATCCTCTGGTCACTTGATGTTTGTCCCTCTCTTTTATCTGAATGCTCTTTCCACATTGCTCAGATGAAGCATCAAATTTGTATTAAAATGCAAGTTAGGAAGCATCATCCCCAAACAACCCTGTTCATCGAAATGGTAGTGCTCTCTCCGGGTAGTGATTGTTTGTCAACAAGCTGAAGCAGTTGAGCTGGGGCTCTGTGAGGCCCAGGAGCATGAGTTCATTAATATCCGACCCATAATGCCTTGCTGGGTTTATGCCAACAAAGCCCTGTCACTCCTTACCTTAGGATTTACTCACTCCTTGAAACAGGCATTTATTTACACACAGTTTGACCTCATGATGGTGTTCAGCAGATGTGGATCTTACTTATTTGCATTGTTCTGTGACAGTTGCAAAATTCGTTAGTGGCTCAGGGATCAATCCTCTGTGGACTGCCCCCAAAGCTAGATGAAGCAAGCGGGTTCTCACTGATTCATCCTCCCTCCTTAGCAATGCTTGCTAATCAGGATAACATAGTGCTCATTAAAGAAACTGCCTGTATCAGTTTAAATTTGTGACCTGGGCGGGAGGGAGGGTCATGATCACAAGTGACAGAAACTGATGCTTGACTAACTTAGGGGAAAAGGCCTAATGGTGGATAAATGGTGGGAAGACAAGAAAATGTAGCAAATGCCTGGGAAATCTCAGGGCTGTGAAGCCGGTACTGGCGAAACACTCCTCATGAGGCCAAAGCGTGCCCTCTGTAGTACATTAAATCACATTCACAAACACACATTCATGTTCACATGGAACCTGAGGCTATGGCCTTACTTGGAGAGGAGGTCTTGGCAGATGTGCTTAGTTAAGGATTTCAAGAGCTCCATCTTTCTGGGTTTAGATTTCAGATGGATGCTACATGCACTGATTGGTGTGTTCTTATAAGAAGAGGAGTGGGCACACAGAGACCCCGTGTGAAGACACTGGCAGAGATTGGATCAGTGCATCTATAAGCCAAGAAATATCAAGGATTAGCAGCAGTGACCAGAAGCAGAGAGAGGCTACTTTGATTCTCCTTCAGAGCTCTCAGAAGGAATGAATCTTGCCCACACCTTAATTTTAACCCTTTGCCCTTCAGAAAAGTGAGAGAACAGATGCCTGCTGTTTAAGTCACTCGATTGGTAGCCATTTGTTACAGCTACCCAAAAGAACCATTATGGATTGATCTGTAGCCCCCTCAAAATATGTGAGAAATTTGAGCCTTGGTGGACATGATCCTGTTTGAAAAGAAGGGAGTTCTTTTGTAATATAAATGAGGCCATATGGCCACTGGAGATCCCCTCATAGAGGGGTTCAGAAGAGGAGATGGGTCAGTCAGAGGGGCGATGCTGGAGAGTGGAGGGTGAGTGGGTTGGAAAGGGGGAACTGATTACGAGGATCCACATGTGACCTCCTCCCTGGGAGATGGACAGCAGAGAAGGGGGGGAAGGGAGACTCGGGATAGGGCAAGATATGACAAAATAACAATGTATAAATTACCAAGGGTACATGAGCAAGGGGGGAGCGGGGAGGGAGAGGGAAAAAAAAGAGGACCTGATGCAAAGGGCTTAAGTGGAGAGCAAATGCTTTGAGAATGATTGGGGCAGGGAATGTGCGGATGTGCTTTATACATTTGATGTATGAATATGTATGGATTGTGATAAAAGTTGTATGAGCCCCTAATAAAATGTAAAAAAAAGAAAATGATTAGGGCAAAGAATGTACAGATGTGCTTTATACAATTGATGTATGTATATGTATGGATTGTGATAAGAGTTGTATGAGTCCCTAATAAAATGTTAAAAAAATGAGGCCATAAGAGAATAGGCTTGAGCCTAAACCTAAACACTTCTGAGTTAAAGGCCAGGATAGACCCAGTAACACACAGTACGGGGAGAAAGATAGCAAGGAATGCCAAGGAACTTTCTGGTATCCACAAAGAAGGACCCTGACCTAGAGTCGCACCCCAAATTTGAACCTGTAAGCTCCAAAGCAGTGGGAAAAGTGTTTTAAGGCTACTGACTTGTTGGATAATTTTTGGTTAAGGAGATTAAGACAGGAACTTAAGACATCCTCCAATCCTTCCGCTGGCTTCGTTCCATTTTTCTCACATTCAAGAGTCCTCCCAGAGGATTCAGTCAGGTTGTTGTTATTGTTGTTCAGTGTCATAGGGAGGGTTTGGATTCATTGTGACCATACATACAACATAATCATACACTGCCCGGTACTGTACCATTCTCACAGTTGTTCTTAAGTTTGAGCCCATTGTTGCAGCCACTGTGTCAATCCCATTTGTTGAAGGCCTTCCTCTTTTTCATTGCCCCTCTACTTTCCAGAACACGATGTCCTGCTCCAGGGACTGATCTCTCCGGACAACATGTCAAAGTTAAAGCGAAGTCACATTATCCTTGCCCTGAGGAACATTCTGGCTGTACTTCATCCAAGTTAGATGGGTTTGTTCTTTTGGCAGTCCATGGTACATTCATTACTCTTTTACATCACTATTAATCAAATATATCTATTCTTCTTTGGTCTTCCTTATTCAGTGTTCAACTTTCACATAAATATGAGACAGTTGAAAATACCATGGCCTGGGTCAACCCGCCCCAGTCCTCAAAGTAATCTCTTGCTTTTCAACACTTTAAAGAGGTCTCGTGTAGCAGATTTGACTAGTGAAATGTGTCATTTGTTCTCTTCTCTGCTGCTTCCATGAGAATTGATTGTGGATTCAAGCAAGACAAAATCCTTGACAATTTCGAACTTTCCTCCATTTATCATGATGTTATCAATAGGTCCAGTTGTGAGGGTCTGTGTTTTCTCCACCTTGAGTCATAATCCAAACTGAAGGCTTTAATCCTTCATCTTCATCAGCAAGTGAATCAAGTCCTTCTCATTTTCAGCAAAATTGTGTCATCTGTATAATGCAGGTTGTTAATAAGCCTTCCTCCAACCTGATGCTCCATCAGGCACTGCCCCTTAATGAGTTTAGGTCATGAAGGATAGTCCTCCATAGGCACATTAATTATTACCCTTCCCCCCTCACATAATAAATTCAGAAAGAGAAAATTTTCCCCAAAGCAATGGAAAGCTTACTAGAGAAGTGGAGGGTGCTCAAAGCCAAAGGTGACACAAACTGGAAATCAGTACTAGTTTTCAATACCTGCAGTCATCTAATAGTTCACTGCACTATCTAAGGAAAGGTGAGGAGAACTGGGGCAATTCCATTAAAAAAAGACAATGCAGGGTATGTAAGTCCGTCATTCCTCTGGAGAAGAAAAACACATAGTTGGGTTGTAGAGCTTTGTTTGCTAATCAACCGAATGTAGTTGTAAGGCAGGGGTGTGTGTGCGCGCGTGTGTGTGCGTGCGTGTGTGTGTGTGTGTGTGTGTGTGTTGAAGGGAGGGGCTTGCCATTCTATTTCACAGCCAGGAGAAAGATGAGCCTCTTCCCATATCTTTTGCTCTGTGGCAAGTTACTGATCTACAAGGAACTTTTATTTGACAAGGACATTGCCGAGAAAAAAACGGGAAGCTTGTGTTCATCTCTGCTGAGAGGTGGAGTCAAAGAGATGGGCTTTATGACAGACACCCTGATCGTGCAGCCAAACTATGAAATGGCCTCATACATTCAACACATCGGGACGTTTCCAGGGCATCTTCCAAAAACTATAGGAAGTCTCCCATGCTTGAGGAGTTGATTGTGCTCTCCAAATCTAGGTATTATGCTTTACAATACTAATGCTTTCTTTTTTATTAAATACTTTTATTGGGGGCTCTTAGGGCTCTTATCACAATTCATGCATTCATCCATTGTCAAGCACATTTGTACATATGCTGCCATCATCATTTTCAAAGCGTTTGCTTTGTACTGGAGCCCTTGATATCAGTTCCTCATTTTCCCCTCCCTCTCCCACTCTCCCTCTTTCATGAACCTTGATAAATTATAAATTATGATTTTCATATTTTGCATTGTCTGCTGTCTCACTTCACCTACTTTTCTGCTGTTTGTCCCACTGGGAGGGAGTTCTATGTCAATCCTTGTGATTGATTTCCTCTTTCTACTCCCACCTTCCCATTACTCTCTTGATATCTCTATTCTCATTGTTGGTTCTGAGCGGTTTATCTGTCCTGGATTCCCTGTGTTGCGAGATCTTATCTGTAGCAGTGTAAATATTCTGGTCTACTAAGATTTATAAGGTAGGATTGAGGCCATGATAGTGGGGGGAGAAGCATTAAAGAACTAGAGGAAAGTTGTTTGTTTCATCGGTGCTGTAGTGCACCCTGACTGGCTCTTCTCTTTCTTGTGACCTTTCTGTAAGGGGATGTCCAATTGTCTATAGATGGGCTTTGGGTCTCCACTGCACACTCTTCTTCATTCACAAAGATATTATTTTGTTCTGGGTCTTTGATGTCTGATACATGATCACGTGTACACCTCATGATCATACAGGCTGGTGTGCAAAGAATGTACAGACGTGCTTTATACAATTGATGTATGTATATTTATGGATTGTGATAAGAGTTTTATGAGCCCCTAATAAAATGTAAAAAAAATAATTTGACAAATCCTGGTTAAAGGATATGTTTTTCTCAAGAGAATAATTACCTATTAAAATAATAAATATTGACAAAAATAATATACAACTGTCAATTATTTCAGAAATGGTAAAATCAGGTTTGGTTTGGTTTTCTCTTCACAGGAGATACTTGGGCTGGGATTCACACACATACAATTTCAACCTAAAGTAATTTGGAAAAAATAATTAGGATGGAGAGAAACTGATTGTGTTGAGTGAAGCACATGGAGGTCAGAATTTAACGGCATAGAGAGACTACCAGTCCTTCTGGGATTGATTTCAACTTGTCCCAAGTGTGATTTCTTTCTCCCCTGTCTTCTGAGGAAGAATATGGGCTTTTAGTTTTTAGGATCTGCCCTCCAGGAAAATAAGAGGCATGCGAACCTAGTTGCTGAAGGTTCCTTGAAGTGCTCTTCCACATGGGTGAATTGGAAAACTCCAGACACAAGAGCAAAGAAACACTTGGCACCCCCTGCACCTGCTCCTGTGGCAAAGATTGTGTCCCATGTACCCTGAGCTCCCTCTGCTGCCCAATTAGGGTTGTGATGCTTGAGATGTTTGACCATTAAGCCTTCATTGTGTCTCCTAGTACGTTTCCTACATTTTACATGTCAGTGTCCTCAGGTTTCAGATTGTTAAAACACATGCAGCTGGTTGAGCTATAGTGGTTGCAATGCATCAATATGTGAAAACTGAGTTGTTGCTAAGACTCATCACAAGGCTTCTGTGCCACATAACACAGGTCATGTTTCCCAGAGCCTTTTAGATCTAGAAACATTTATATTTTCAGATCTGGAAGCTAGACATAGCACTTTGAGACATAGCACATAGCTTTCCCAACTCATGACTGGTCTGTAGCAGCTCTACCTGCACAATCACACCTAGGAATACAGGGGGAAATATAATTTATAATTTAAAACCATTCTAAGATGAAAAGAACTGCTTTTGACATGAAGGTGCTTACAGGGTAGGACATTCATGTCACCAAGAAGAATCCAGAAGGGTGTCACCTCCACGGGCATCTCTGATTAATATGGTAAGGATGAAGGCCTAAGATACCTGACTTTCATGTGTGACTTGGAGCTCTGTTACCATATTTTACTGTAGGCGATCCACGTGTGCTGTGCTTGTGGAAGCAGAAAGAGGATGGCTCTGAGTAGGAGCAGTAATGTCCTCTAGAGGGGATTTTCCTGACCTGTGTTCTGTGAGGTCAATCTCTACCCTTCATCATTTGCACTGACTGTGGACAAACAATTTCTTCCTGAAAACCATGGGTAGATTTGTAGAAATGCAGACAGTTGGCCTGAGGTGTGAGCCATAATGAAGGGAATTCCTGGGGATACTATTTTCCTAGGAATGTTCCACTTTCTCTCTGGGCAGCCCAGTTCTACCCTTAGGACAAGGGTAGCCCATGAGATGTGCAGGCTGTTGAGTTAAAGTGGAAGGTAAAATGATGAACATTTCTGAGCATCCACTTCAAAACAAAACACTTTTATTAGAACTTTCCCCCTTATATAATTCAATACTTCAACCATATCAAGAAGAGTTGTATAATCTTTACCACAGTCAATTATAGAACAATTTCTCCCCCTCTGTAATCATTATTCATGTAATATATTTCACATACTTGCAAAACTGTATGCAACAAAACTTTCACCGATTCAACGCCTTCTACATGTGTAATTCAGTGCCATTGAGTATTCTTTTCAGGTTGTACAACCATTATTTTTATCCCCCTGCATATTGTTTCACTGCAGTTAAACTTAATTTAATGCCCCCCTAAGCCAAATCTCTTCCCACTTCACACATGGTAACCATAGATCGTTTTCTTTCTTTCTTTCTTTCTTTCTTTCTTTCTTTCTTTCTTTCTTTCTTTCTTTCTTTCTTTCTTTCTTTTCCTGATATAACATTCACATTTCCATACTTAAAACACTTCTAAAAAGAGTTGTATGCCCATTTTCAAAATAAGCTTAATGCTCCCTCCTGCTTCACAGATCCACTGATTACTCCTCCCCCTTCCATACAAACCATTGCCTCAGTTATGGTCTCTATTCATCCACTCCTTTACTTCCAAACTTGGAGATAATAACAAAAACAATTAAAAACAAAGATATAATTAAACATAAAGAAAAATTATAATGACATAAAGATACAAATAAGAGTAGAGTACAAAACAAATAGAGAAGGTACCTACTTCGCTTTTCCTGTCCTGCTCTTTATCTGCCTCCATGGTTGGTGTGGTTGTTGTATAATCTGCTGTCAATTTGAGACTTAAGATGAAGGGATGGAGTTTAGTCTGTCAATCTGGGTGCAGTTTGATGACATCATTTGGAGGCACTGAGGAGAAAAATAGCTCACTGGAGGCAGGACACAGTCTCATGCCCTGTGAGACATTCCTGTCAACAATGCACAAGGAGCTACGCTAGAGCCCTGGAGCTGAAGGAGCCACGTGGAGACTCTTAACAGCTTTGAGATGTTTCCACCCATCTCCACTGGATCCACAAGACTTTGCACCCACTGGCATGTGCTCTTGATGCATTCGGCATCATTGCATGTGTTGCATGAGTCTGAAGAATTTATAGTCTGGTGTCAGATATCTGGGCTAATATCAGACTTATGGACTTGAACTGGACTGGGCGGTTATGCCTTCTTAATGTACAATTTCTTTTTGATATAAAGTTCTCTCTTGTACACATATGAATGTCTGTGAATTTTTTTCCCTAGTCCACCCAGACTAACATAGTTGTGGAGTTTCACATGTTCACTTTCCAGGCACTAGGTAGAGGTGCCCATGGTATATGACAGGATTTAGCTAGATCCATCCTCTAGGTGATCATATTCTGGGTACAGGATCTTAACATGGCTCTGCTCAATACTTACCTTCATTGAAAAATCAATGAAGATAAGGGCATTACAGCAAAGTGGGGTGAAGAAAGCAGATGGTACCAGGGTATCAATTATCTGGGATCTAAATGGCTTGTCTTCAAGCAGCCATCTAAGTCAGGTGTCAAGGAAGTCCACAATGAAGAAGCACACCAGCATGTGTGACCCAAAGATAGTGACAATTCAAATGTGATGAAGGAAAAACCTTCAGAGCTCAAATTATGAACATCCCATTTGTCGAAGGGTAGGTGAACAGTGAGAACTCAAAAAAATCCATCTGAAGAATATTTAGTCATATTAAACCTCTGGCAGATCCCCTTGAAAAGCTTTACTCTCAGACAGAGATAACTGCGAACTTGATCACGGTGGATCAGACCATGGCATAATATGACAATTGGTCAGTTGACCTACCTCTCGATCCAACCTGTACTTGCTCTAAGGTAAAGCATTTCTCACTTGTTCCATGACAGGATTTTTTTTTTTTTTTGCTGAACTTTAAAATATTGATGGTAGTCTTTCCTTCTTTATTCTTCATTTTCATCTTTATATTATTATTATTTTCTTCTTGCTGTTTTATTTTGGTTTTGTTTTTTGTTGTTTCTATTGGGTTTCAAAGTTTGTAAAGCACAGAAGGCGCGGATCCCTAGAGACAATAACTGATGCAATGGTCTATAGGGCCCTAGGGGAGTAGAGGAGTAGGAAGGGTGAGGAACTTTCGGGAGCAAACAATGAATGTGGGAGGGGGAGAGAACCAAAGAATTCATTATTATATATATATGCATATATACATATAGTACAACATTTTAAACATCTATGTAAATGAATACTATTTTTAAAAAACATTTTATTAGGGACTCAGACAACTCTTATGACAATCCATACTTACATTAATTGTATAAAGCACATCTGTACATTCTTTGCCCTCATCATTTTCAAAGCTCCCTCCTCCCTCATGTTCCCTTGACAATTTATAAATTATTATTTTGTCATATCTTGCCCAGTTCAGAGTCTCCCTTCACCCCCTTTTCTTTTGTCTGTCCCCCAGGGAGGAGGTCACATGTAGAGCCTTGTAATCGGTTCCCTCTTTCCAACCTACTCACCCTCTACCCTGCCAGTATCACCCCTCACACCCTGGTCCTGAAGGTATCATCCTCCCTGGATTTCCTGTGCCTCCAGCTCCTATCTGCACCAGTGTACATCCTCTGCTCTATCCAGACTTGCAAGGTAGAATTTGGATCATGGTAGTGGGGTGGGGTGGGGTGGAGGGAGGGGTGGAAGCATTTATGAACTGGAGGAAAGCTGTATTCTTCATCAGTGCTATATCACACCCTGACTGACTCAAGTCCTCCCCTAGACCGCTCTGCAAGGGGATCTACAGTGGCCAACAAATGGACTTAGGGTCACCACTCTGCACTTTCCCCTTCATTCACTCTGGTAAGATTTTTTTTTCTTATGATGCCTATACCTGATCCCTTGCACACCTCTTGATGACACAGGCTGGTGTGCTTCTTCCATGTGGGCTTTGTTGCTTCTGAGTTAGATAGCCGTTTGTTTACCTTCAAGCCTTTAAGACCCCAGACACTATCTCTTTTGATAGCCGGCACCATCAGCTTTGTTCACCACATTTGCATATGCACCTGTTTGTCCTCGGTGATTGTATCATGGAGGTATGCACCCAATTATATGATTTTTTTGTTCTTTGATGCCTGATATGTGAATATTATATACATCTATTTTTAAAACTATATAAAAACAAACAAAGCTTGACCAATGGTTACCATGGGTGAAGGTGAAATGGTTGTTGCTTAGGGGGAATTCAGTTTATATTATTGGTGATGGGATAATTTTGAAAAGGATATCAATAATGGTTGTAAACATGAAAAGTATCATCAAAGATACTCAATTGTACATATAACAGTGGTTGAATTGGAGAATGTTTTCCTGTGTACATTTTGCCAAAAATGTAATGATATGAACAAAAGGAAGAAAAAATTTAATCGATAGTGATGATGATTGTATGCCCCCCACTTTTTTTAAAAAAGAAGCATCTTTATTAATACAGTATTTATTTGTCTCTGTCAAACCTTGAGCCAATTATTTTCCCCAGGCTGTCTGGGGAGGTGCAGGGAAGGGAAATTTTGGGCAGAGAGACTTGGGACAGAGAAATGTGGGGGGTAGAAATGGCTCCTTCACATGGTAAAAAGGATGAGGAAGGCCACCATCAGGCAGAAAAGCCGAGGGCCTTCGAGAAGGCAAAGCCCAGGATGGCATAGGAGAAGAGCGGCTGCTTCAGAAAAGGGTTCCTGGCATAAGCAAGGATGAGGCTCCCAAACCCAGTCCCAATGCGGGCTCCAGAGATGCCACTCCAACTGTGGCAGCCCCAATGAGCTTGGCTGCTGTGTCAATGTCCTTTGAGATATGCTGGTTTGGAAGCTGTGACTAGGGATCAATCAAGTCAGGGAATGTAGGGATGCCAAGCTGCTGAAGCGCTCTTCTGTCAGTGTCTAGGATGTTTCTGCACCACAGATGGGACACCTCATCAGCTGGGAGGCATTCCTGACCAAGGGATGAGTGGAGAAGAATTTGGCACTGGCAAAAAATTTTAGGGGATGAGGGGTAGTGGCAGGCAAGCTGCTCCTACTGCAGAGAAAATCAAGACAGGTATATGCCTCTTCTTGATATGATTGAATTATATCATGTGCATGAAATTCCAATAAAACTGTTTTAGAAAAGAAACAGAAGATCATCTGTTACTTACACAGACCCTCATTGAAGGGCTTTGGTTAACAGGCTCATGGCCCAGTGCCTGTCTTTGTGAATAACATTCTATTAGCACACAGCTATGCCCTTTTCTCTTTCCTGCTGTTGTTTTCACAATCAGTAAGGTTGAATAATTGTCTCCAAGTCTATATGACCAATGGAATAATCAATTATAGTTTTCAGAGGTCTTTTTGAAAAAAGAAATTTACTGACCCCTGATCTAGGGGAAGAATCTGGATGAAAAACAGCAAGGCTTGATGAAAAACATAATTCTAAACTATGAAGATTGTTTGACAGGATATAATATTTTTAAAAAATAACTGATAGATAAGTAAGAACTACCAATCCTAATGGGACAGTCATGACTTGCCTAGCTGTTAAATGAAAATTCAGTCATTCAGACCCACGAACTGCTGTGTGGGAGAATTTGTGGTGGAATAATCTCATAAGGAAATACAGGCTTGGAAATCTTGTAGGAGCAGTTCTAGTCTGTCCTCTAGAATTACTATGACTTGGAACTGATCAATGTCAACAGAATTTTAGTTTGGGTGAAAGCAACTTTTTACAATATATTGTACTTGAATAAATGACACCACGTTTCAAACCACCAACTTTACAGCCATTAATTGAGGCCTTAACGGTTAGCACTCCACTGAGTCTTCCTGAAAGATATTCAGACTGTGGCAGTTACATGATCTCCTGTGAACCTGCGAAGGGGTGCAGTCTAGCCTGTCAATCAGGTCACGCCTTAATGACCTCATTTGGAGGTGCAAAGGAGATGAATAGCTCACTGAAGGCTAGATACACTCTCTCCCTGTGAGGCATTGTTGTTGACAAGCCACATGGAGCTATGCTAATGGCAGCCAGAACCTTGGAGCTGGAGGAGTCACGTGGAGGCCCACGCCAGCAGTAAGATGCTTCTAATGCCACTGGATCCACAAGACTTTCCACCCACTAACCCGTGATTTTCTTGCACCTGGCATTGTATCATGTATTGCATGAGTCTGAAGAGGAATTTACAGAATGGTATCAGACATATGGGCTAATATTGGCCTTATGGGTTTAATCTGCACTGGACTGGTGTGTTTTCTCAATATACCGTTGCTCTTTATATAAAGCTTTTTCCTATACACATAGGAGTGTCTATGAATTTGTTTCTCCAGTCCACCAGGACTAAAACACTGACCTTCTCAAAATACACGCTGATTACCCCTGGAAAATTTCTACTCCCTATGGGACAAGCTCATTTGGGTTGGTTGTTTTTCTCTCTATGAGAATGTTTTATTTTCTTACAATACAACTTTGAATTCACAGATATTAAGGGTAGGAACTGAATAATAAAAAGAAAACAAAACATAAATTCCCGTGTGAAATAGTGAGATGAAGAACCCTGGATCACAATAGAGATCCAGACTAGAAACTCCCTCTCCAAATGCACATGATCCAGAATCATTCCTTCTGTTCATGCCCTTACAGAGCCCTGCAACACAGCTCCCTCCCTGCATAGGAGGTTTGTGTCTGTACTCACTTTGACTTCTCTCTGTGTTTCTGCCCCACCATTATACATGGACGTGTGATTGACTTTTAGACTGTCCTTTCGCTGATACGGTGTGTTCTTGGCAATGTCTCTGGAGATGGTAAACCAGCTTTCATGGAATCTGTACAATATGTGATATCAACAGTACTAATAAGACACCCTGCAGGCCTGGAACTTGGCTCATACAGGTCATGGAAAAGTTACTAAATGTAAATCCAGAGTTTGCACATTAGAATCTCAAAAATGTCTTATGCTCCCTCAAGTTTCCTTCAGACTCAACCAGTTGCACATTGCAATTGCCATTTTCAAACAAAATATATGCCGGTCATGAAAACGATCACACATGTCAACTATGTGCAACTCATACTCACTCACACACACTTGCTCTCAATAGCATTACTTATTAAAATAGCTGCCTGAAAAACCCAGCTTAGTACAGACTCCATGATGATTCTGTGTTCATACAAATTTCAGAACAGCGACTCTTGTAGATTATGGTACTGAGGATCTTCTCCAAGAACTGTTTTGTTGGGATTGGGGTGTTTTTTTTATCAGCATAAGGAGGGCCTTTATTTGCATATGCTTCTCCTGGAGAGAATGAGCCTGATTCACAGATAAAGCAGTCACAAAACCCCATGCTTCAATCCCTGAGCGTTTCACCTCTGAGAGTTTCCCCAAGAAGAGGAAGAAACTGACATATTGGCAATGAGGCCTATTTTCCCAGGTGTATTAAATCAGAATAAGAGCTAAATTTGAGTAAATACATCATGAGACTATATCCAATGGACTATGTGCAGATTTGCATGTGAGTGGTAACTTTGTAATAAAGTTTAAAAGGGGTCAATCTGAGATGAGAATGTTGGCTGCTTCCTCATAGAACACATTCCCTTCCGTGACTTCTCCATTCTTCTAGAACAAGGCCTATTCTTTCAGGCCACAGAAAGTGATGAAGAAGATGGTTGAGGAGGGAGACACAAATTAAGTTTGAGAACAGCTTTGGGAATAAAGGCAGTAGTCCTCTCCTCTCAGGGACTTATATCTTTCTAAGATACTCAGAACAAAACCAAGAGCGTTTAAATTGTCAGATACTCATTTTCTCTCTGCAATAGATTATGTAAAATTAGATATTCAAATATTTGAAGGTCAGCTAAATCTAGAAATCTCATTGAATTCAGCCAAAAATAGCTCCCATTCAATGTGTGCTGTAAATAGGAGTGGCTTTTGTAAGTCAGTAAGAAGGAAGAACTTTTCTTTGACAACTACACTCCTACATCTACTCAAGAGTTATTCTCGTGTGGAAAGAGTACATGCAACACTAAAAAAATTACCTTTGACACAGGAAGACATGTAGTATCCACAAAGTCATCATTAATAAAGTTATTCACGCCTAATCTTACATTTCATACAGGATCTTATACCAAAATAGCTGAAATTCTTCACTTAAGGTTGTGTGTCAATGGATACTGGGAATGTTACTGGTATCAAACAACAAAATACTAGCAAAGCCACTAGGAGGAGGATGAGCTCATTAATAGGACAAATGTGGACCCTCTGGGTGAAACCAGAAGGAGTGGCCGACATTCTTTGGGGCTATGAAGGTGAAGATACAACATCCAGCATGAAGAACTGAATGATCCCGTTTGGCCCTAAGCTCTCCCTGAATCCTGAATTTTCACAAAAAGGTAGTGTGTTTCCTGGACTATCATGGGCTGCAGGTTCTGAAGGATAGTCTGATATAGGATATTAACACCCAGATAATAAAATGCAGTTGGCAAATTTATGTATTTTCAGATGGGATTCCAGAAAAGATACACACACACACACACACACACACACACACAGCCACAAAGGTTAGGAAAAACAACCAAAGCTGTCCTGACCCCTGAGATTTCCCCAAATGTTGGAAACTTGACTGAATAATTTGTGGTAGTAGAGCCCTGCGTTCGCACTCTACCCTGGGGTAAAAAAAAGGAAAACAAAAAAAGCAAAAATCAGCAAAAACAAAAATTGTGTCATTTGAAGAAACAATTCAATATAAAATAGGCAGACTGCCTATCTTTTATTAAATTATTAGCTAGATGATTGCCAGAATTCCTCAGAGTGTGCTGAAAGAACATACTGTTAGACTTTCAGCCAATACTCAAACACTTAATAGATACCTTTACCCAGGCACCATTTTCCTGAAGTCTGATTGGAAAATATTTTATCTGAGCATCTTGAGAACTCTGATGCAGGGACCGCTGGCAAAGTCATTTCCTGTCCTTAAAGGTTAAGAAGCGGATTGTTGCTGTGGGACAGAATATAGTTTTGGTTACAATATAACTTTGAATTCACAGATGCCAGGAGTAGGCACAGAAGTATTATTTTTTAAATTAGAGATTTCCCACAAGGAACTGAGATTTCTGAGAATCCACATATAACCACAGGAAACCAGCCTTGAGCTCCAGCTGCTCCTGGGTCTGAGTCCTGTGCTTTGTGGGTCCTGCGCACCCCCTGGAGACCAATATCCTCCCACCAGGGGAAGTTTGTGTCCGGGCTCTCACTGACTTCCCCTCACTGTGTCTCTTGCACAGTAATACATGGCTGTGTCTTCGGCTTTCAGGCTGTTCATCTGCAGATACAGCGTGTTCTTGGCGTTGTCTCTGGAGATGGTTAATTGGCCCTTTACTGAATCTGTATAGTATGTACTAACACCAGTACTAAGGCCTGCGACCCACTGCAGGCCCTTCCCTGGATACTGGCGGGCCCAGCTCATCCATGGTCACTGAAGGTGAATCCAGAAGCTGCACAAGAGAGTCTCAAAGACTCTCCAGGCTTTCTCAGATCGCCCACAGACTACACCAGGTGCACCTCACACTGAACACCTGCAAACAGACACTCTGATTAGATGACTTACATACAAACACATGCACTCACAATTATACACACACACAGCAAGCTCTACAATGATTACCATGTAAAATGGCCAAAATGAAAGCCACGTTTGGTACCAAATTCATTATGTGTCCTCTGGACTAGCTCTTGCTTTCAAAATATTAACAGCAGAGACCCCAGAAACGGGTACTGTCCTCTGAGAAGTCCCACATCAGGGCCTGTGGTTGTTTTATCAGCAGGCAGAGAGCTGCATTTGCATGTCCCCTGATATTTAGAAGCAGATGAGTAGAGAATATGGACAAGAGTTCTCCCTCAGACTGAACGAGCACTCCCAACAGAAAACAGCTCTTAAGCAGGTTGTTTATCAAGCATTGCTTTAATTGTTAGTTATCAATTATCAATCTTTTTAAAAAATAGTTTTCAATTTGTAAACTTTATATTACATACATAACAAACTTTCTAATTGAGTGGTATGAGCATTCACAATGCATCCTCTCTGATTCCCCTTATGGTGTGGATTCACATGATGATAGTGGACCGTTCTATTACCTGTTTCTTGTGTGGGAACCTTACTGATTTTCTTTCCTTCTAAGCATTTCCATATTTCAGTGATATTTGTACAGTGTGGACAGGAAGTTCTTCATAAAGCATGTCCACAAAACATGCAGAATGGTGTCTCCTCTCCGGTTTCTGATCTGAGAGATTCCAGTCCTCCTGCTTTTGTGATAATCAGGAAACCTGGCTATTTATCACTTTTCTTCATCTTCTAAAAGAGTCAGTTTTCATATAATCAGCTTACTGGTTGTGTTCCTGTTATTTCATTTATCTTGGTTACTTTTTTATTGTCTCTCCCAGGCCCGTGCTACCTATGCCATGGATATTACCTATGCATACTCACCTTTTTCTAGTTCCATTAGTTGGAAACTGAAGTAATCAATCTCAGAGTTTTACTTCTACACTATACAACTGTGTGTTGCTATGAATTCCTCATTAAGTTCTCTTCAGATGAACCCCACGGTTTGTTGTCTTGTGATTTCATTTAATCCAGTACAGCCATCCAGGATGTGAAAATCATTAAACACATGTTCATGACACAAATAATATAGTATATATCCATATATTCATCACTCACACTCACTGCCATGAGCCAGTGCAGACTCATCATGACCCTATAGACAGCGTAGAATTGTCCTTGAGCACTTCTGAAACTGTAACTCTTTAGGGAGAAGAAAGCCCTGTTTTTCTACTGTGGAACAGCTAGTACTTAAGAACTCCTGAAATTTCAGGTCGCAGCTTAATGAGTAACCAACACACCACCAGGATTCATTTATGCATACATATATTTAAATGTGTTTGTGCATACAACATATAAATGAATGAATATTGAAATTGATGTGGTGTTTTGTAATATTTAGGAAGACAAGATTCTCAGAGAAAATGTTTTGGAGGGAAAGGAAACCCTAGATACTAAGAGGAAGCTCCTTGCTCCCATGCCTCCCCCATTGCCCTTGCCCAGAAGTCTGGCTCCTGTGCTCTGTGCAGCTCATGTGATCCCTATAGACTAAGGTCATTATTACAGGGAAGGTTGTGCCTGGATGGCACTGAGTCCTCTCACTGTTCCTCTCACACAGTAATGGACAGCTGTGCCCTCAGTGGTCATTGCGCTCAGCTGCGGGGAGAACTGCTTGGTGGATATGCTTTTGGCGCTTGAGAGTCAGCTGCATTAAGGCAGGTAATTGTTTCCTGATGCTCAAACATATTGATAACAAGTGCTGCAAACTTTTCTGCTGGTTGTGGTAGATTCAGGTCCAGAAATATGGAGCCACAAGAGACAGCAAATCTTAGGGAGAGGATTTGTGAGGCATTCATCACTCCTGGGCTCAAATCCTGATGCTGTACCTGTCACAGGGCACCCAGGACAGGGAGGAAAAAAATCCATGCTGACAACTAATGTAAGTCTCTTTTATGTTAACCCATTTTTGGAGTCTCTTGCTATTACGAGAGACATAACTTCCAGGCCAAAGAATATATGAAAGAAAATAAAAACTTGCGGACAAGTTATACAGTTTCTGGAGAATTGTGACCAGTGTGGTGCCTTTCACCATGTTTTGAACTTTAACCTGGAAATTGAAGGAGTGATCTGCATGTTAGAGCCCAAGGAGAACAAAGTAGAGATACTTTCAATCTTTTCTCAAAAAACCGAAAAGAGAGTCTAATGTCTTCATCTTCTCTGGAATTGGCTTCCATTTATTGAGAACTCAAGTTCCTTACACCAAAGAGTGGAGAAAATGTCTGGACACAGAAAGCTTAGAGAGTGTTAAGAAATTCTGATTTCATTAACCCCCAGCTGACAGTGGATATTACTTCTACTGTGTTCTCTCATTTCTCTGAATAGTCTCTTGAAAATTCAGTCCTCTTTCTTTAGCCTAACATGTAAATTAGCACGAGTTGAGATGGTGGACATGTACAGAGTTTTGAGATGCAAATGGGCAAAGGACATGAATAGATACTTGACTAAAGGGGACATTCAATTTGCAAAGATACACATACAAATATGTTAATTCCCATTACTCATTGGTGGTGTTATTGTTTATTTGGTTGACTTTGTTTTTGAGATCTTTTCTTGGAATGGTTACAGAATACCTGGCCATATTTTCTGGAAAACATTTTAAGCACTTTCACGGAATATTTTTTCTAAAACATATATGTTTAATACAACCTGTAGTGTGGTTTGTTTGTTTTTTCCATGAATTTTCATTGTGCATCACAGTAATACAGAATCATTGAAAGCTGTAGTAGTTTCTCTGTGCAACACGCTGTTCTGAGCAAATAACCTGAGAAGCTGTACTAACTGAAAACTATGACATCAAGATTGAAGGAAGCCAGGTTCATAATCCGGCACATGCAAATGACATAAAACTACATGTTGTAAGACAATATGACTTGTAGAACTTACTGATAAAGAGCAGGGATTACTGCCTTCACTTTAGATTAAAATTCAATGTAAAGAAAATTAAACTCCCTAATATGGGACCAATGGAAAGTATCAGGATAAATGGGGATAATATTGAAATTTGGAAGAAGTTCATCTCTCTTGGATCTACAATCAATATTCATGGAAGCTTGACTCAATCAACTGCTGCATTTAGTTGAGGAAACCTGCTGCACAGACCTCGTCAAAGGTGAAGAGCAAGGAAGTCTCTTTGAAGACTCAGATGTACCTGGCCCAAATTATGAGGTTTCCAATTGTCTCATGTGCATGTCAAAGTCGGACAATGAATGAAAAGGATGAAAGATCAAACGATGTACCTGAATTATGGTACTGGAGAATAATTTGATGGTAGGATGGACCACCAGAAGAACAAACAATTGTATATTGAATGATGTGCAATGCTTAATAGAAAGAAGGGAGGAGGTGATTACTTCATCTCAAGTACTTCGGACATTTGTTAGGAAAATCAGAACTTGGATAAGGACCTAATGCTTTATGAAACATAAGGTTATTAAAAAAGGTAACCTTTAACAAGCTAGATTGGCACAGTAACTGCAAAAAAGGCCTCATACATCACAACTGTGAGAATGAAGCAAGACCTACGCTTCATTCTGTTTTCTCTAGTGTTGCTGTGGGTCCAAATTTATTTGATAGGACTTAAAACAGCAAAATGCAAGGTCAATGACAAACATTGAACTCAATGCAGAGTAAGTGAAGGCATTCACCTTTCAAATTGGAATCCGATAAGGCTATCATTAAATACCAATCTTAATTCGTATTGTGCTGAAACTGTGGTAGTTAAATAATCTGGTGTCAGCTTGAGAATATTGAAAGTGAAGGGGTGGAATTTAGCCTGTCAATCGGGTCACAGCTTGATGACCTCATTTGGTAATGCTATGGAAATAAATAGCTTGCTGGAGGAGGGATACACACTCACTCTAGTTGTGGGATACAAAATGCCCCCCAGCTTTGTCTCACACAAATTTCTGACAAACAGAGGTTATTTGAAAGCTCATGGTGGGAGGTCAGATGCTTAGACATATTCCTCCTGCAGGCATCTGTTCCACTCTAGGTGGGGTACCCACCCAACTGTTAATGGTTTCCATGGAGAGCCAGGAAACAGGTCAAACCTGCTTGGTGACATACAAAGTTAGGCTGCCATCCTGAATCTAGGATCCACCCATCTTATCACATGTAAACCCTTAATCCCTCCTCTTCCTATAGTGTATGTACCCCTATATCACCCCCCCTACCACTACTGTATTACCTATACCACAACCCTTTTCTCTGATGTATGTCTTTACCTCTAATTCGGGGGCTTACATGCCCCACCCAAAAGAAGATATATAAGCCTGGGTTAACAATATAAAGCCCTCTCCCCTCACTCTCCCTGGCTCTCAGCTCTCCCTTCATCTCCCTCCATCCTTGCTCCCCTGTTCCCTTTCCCATTGTCCTCCTTCCTCTCCTCCTCTCTCCTGCCCTCCTGTCTCCCATCTCCACGTGGACCACCAAGTGGGGCTGAGGTGAGCATGCTACCAGGAAATGTGTCTGACTCCATTATTTCAATCTCTCTTCTAATCTCTCCGTATTCTCTAGGACTTTATTATAATCTTTATATATCTCAACTGTACTATTGTGCCTATCAAACCTGCAATTAGTTGTGGGAGGCTGACCTTTACCTCACACTCCCTGTGACACGTTCCTGCTGATAAGACACATGGAGCTACACTAGATTCCTGCAGCTGGAGGATCCTGTAGAGACCCCTGCCAGCATTGAGTTTCTATTGCCTCTGGATCCACAAGTCTTTCCACCTACTGGCCTGCGATCTTCCTGTATCCAGGGTCATTGCATGTGTTGCATGAGTCTGAAGCGGTATTTTTAGATTGGTATTGGACATATGGGTTAATATAGGACGTATAGACTTGGATAGGATGTTTTCTCAATATACAATTGCTCTTTTATATAAAGGTCTTTCTTAAACAGATTTGAGTGTCTATGAGTTTGTTTCTCTAGTCCACCCTGACTAACACAAACTTTGAACAATAGCTATCAGTCAACAAATGAAAACCAAATGCATCCTAAATGGCAACAAAGAGGTAAAACTCTCTATAATTGCTGATGACAACTCTCTGTAATTGCTGATGATTTTCTAAACATAGAAAATCCAAAAGCCCTAGAAGAAAATTGTTGAAAGCTCTGAAAAGGAAATCAGAAAATAATATCATTTACAATAGCTACCTAAAAGATAAAATAAATGGAATAAACCTAAGAGAACCAAAGTCTTGTAGAAAGAAATCTATAAGAAAAACACTACTCCAAGTTACCAAAAGAAATGCAAATAATGAGACTAATGGACCATGTTCATGAAGCAGAAGGCTCAGCTTTGTGAAAATAACACACTCTAAGCAATCTATAATTATAATGCAATTACCATTATAATTAACTTCTGACCAAGATCCCAGTGTCTATCTTCAAGGACATGGAAATTACTGACCATATTTTAAAAGAAATGGGAGGAGATGAGTCACTCAGGGTTCAGTGTAGCAACAATGAAAATCAAAACCTTCCTCTAGTGCTTGAACGCTTCCTCCCCTCAATTCTCCTGATCCCAATTCTGCCTTGGGAACCTGGTTAGACCAGAGGATGCACAGCAGTGCAGTAAGGATCTGGAAACAGGGAATCTAGGACGGATGAACCCCTTAGGACCAGCGGTGAGAGTGGCGACACCTGGAGGGAAGGGGGTATAGAAAGGGAGAACCGATCTAGGGGATCTACATGTAACCTCCTCTCTGGGTGATGGGAAACGGGAAGGAAGGTGAGGGGAGAGACCGGACAGTGTAAGATAAGATAAAATAATAATTTATAAACTATTAAGGGTTCATGGGGGAGGGGGGAGAAAAGAGGGAGGGGTAGGGGAAAAAGGAAAATGAGATGATTCCAGGAACCCAAGTGGAAGGCGAATTTTGAGAATGATGAGGGCAATGAATGTATAAGGATGCTTTACTCAATTGATGTATGTATGGATTGTGATAAGAGTTGTATGAGCCCCAATAAAATGATTTATTAAAAATTACTCTTCAACTTAAAAAAATGAAACAAATCCATCATAAAAAGGCCAAAACTACACAGACACTCCATACCTAGGAGATCCAGTGGTGTTGTAGATTACAAAATAGACTACTATTTGCAAGTTCTGCAGTTCAAGACCATCATCTAATCCTCAGGAGAAAGACAAAGCTTTCTGATCATGGAAGGTTTTACAGTCTCAGAAATCCAAAGGGGCAATGATGGTTTGTCCTGTACAGTTTCTATGAATCTTAATTGATTCAACAGCAGTTAAGTTGGGTGTTTGGGGGTGGGGGGACAATCCCTATAACTGCACCTGAGATTGACCTATGGGAAAAAGGACAATCACAGTTTAAGTGGATCATCGCTAGACTTGTCTCTGAGTCCCTAAGACAGTCTTCTCTGGAAATGTCCACCTGGAAAAAAAATCACTCACTTGTGTCTCAGGTATTCTGGATGTGAATTAGCTAGTTTCTAGAGAATATACTAGAACAGATTGATCCATATATAAAGCCAAGGGTCACACAGCAGAATATGTTTCACAAATCCAGGCAGATGAACTACCTCAAGAAATGATTTCAAAATACTTTCCCTATGCAAATGAATGGATTGAAATTGAGGGCACAACCTTGTATGAGTGTGCAAGATAAAAACAAATTTTTAAAAAATGTCCCCAAACAAAGCAACACACTCAGGGAATTAAAATAGAGATAAAATGACTCCAGGTGGGAATACACAGTTAAAATGGAGTCGGCATAAGTCTAAACATAGGACAAGCTACTAGAAACTTCTTCAGAGGAAACAGAAATTTACCTTTGGGCAATAAATAAGCAGGAGCAGCTCCCACACTCCCCCGGCTTTGTAAAAATTAAAGAAACAACGCAAAATTCTTGAAGAGTGTATGTGGGCAGGGAGATCTTCCGTACTTGGCTCTTGCCCTTCTATCGAGACCAATACGCTTTCCCAAAGAAAGACTGGCCTTCACTTTGGCTGAGTTCCTGCTCACTGAACCCCATCTTTGTACAGCTGGGCCTGCCTCTTTCTCCTTTTACTTGCCACCTGCCAGACTGTTGACTGATAGCCACCAACCTGGGTCACCTCGCTTGAGGCCTCCAGTCCTGGAAGGACTTAGCCCAGCTACCTGGGAATGCCAATCATGTCTCAGTGCGCGGTGCGTGCGCTGGAATATCACTTCAACAACCTCAAGGGTGGGTGTACTCCCCGCAGACACCCTACTGGCTGGCAAGGAGCCAGGGCATTTCCAGACCTGGGTTCTCCCCGCGCCCCGCTCCCCGGGGAAAATTACTGCACAGGTCACAACATTGGGCAAACCTCAGGAGGAAGCCCTAACGTTCTGTGCACCAGCTGCAACCACTCGCTTCCTGAATAGCGTTCACTTCTTCATAGCGAGAGAAGAAAGGGACCCGGGGCTCATCTTTGAGCTGAAGATGTTCCAGGAGTCTTGGGGAGGTGGCACACTGTATGGAGACAATGCAGGGGGCTTAGGAGAGACCTGCAAAGCGACTAATCGGGAACACAGACGCCCAAAGCCAGTCTGGGATCCCCCTTTCTCCAACAGGTTTCTCGCAAGGAATTCCAACCAATCCCCAAACAGGGGGATGGGACCAGTCTCTGGGACACCCTCCCACATCTCACCGTACAAGGGGAGAGGTACTGGATAAGAGGAGGTGAGGGGAGATGGGTGCTTGCACCCGAGCCAGGCTGCTGTGTGCGGCAAGGTCACCCCAACTGGTCACCAACACGACCCCAACGTGGGCGCGCCGACTACACAGAGCTCAGGCTGCAACACTTCTCTGGCTCCACACCGTGCACAGCAAGTAGGAACCTAGCTATGACCCTCACTTCCGGCTAGGACACTGCCACTTCTGTCCTGTCTCAGCGTGACCCGGAATAGGAGAAGCATAGTCATGGGTGTGATTGGGAAACACATAAGTGAAAATTCAGTCAGGACAGACTTCATTAAGCACAGATATTCAGGAAAATATGGATGTGGTAGAGGTTAATATGGATGTGGCAGAGACATCAAAAACAGTAGTTCCTGGTGCTTAAATTCCCACCAACATATCTGAAAGTTTGTTCTTCATAACACTGACCATACAGGAAATAATTCAGATGAGTTGGAAATAATGCAATGTGTAGGTCTTAGTGGGGAAAAACCCCCCCACCAGATTCTTATCCTGAAAAACGGTTAGATTAGTATTACATGTATGATCAAAGTCACATATCCCATACAGCACTGAGCTAAAAGCACCAACCTGTGACATTCAGTATCCACATCAGAAAAGGTGACGCCTGAGTCACTGTGATAGTGGGTCAGGATGTCATTCTCTTACAACCAGAATCTCACAGCTGTGCTCAGGGCCTCATAAAACAATTAACAATACACTTCTACCATATCGACACAGTTGTATACAAAATAAACTGAATATGTTCTTCAGCTCTTGGATAGTCGAGTACATTTTAACTTCCAGGTGGTGCTTATACATGTCTGAGACTGAGAAAATCAACCACTGCATCACCTGTCTAGTTTTGGACTATTGTCTATAAGGACACTACTTGCTGTGGTAAAGATGAAACATGTTCTATAAAATGTAAAACACAAAAGCCTAAGGAGCTGTTTCTCTGCTCTCTGTGGTTCTATGAGTCAGAATTCACACAACAGCTCTGACTTTATTGTTCTTCTTTTAAATGTATTTTCTTATTCTATATATGTAAAACCTTTAGAGTTTTGTGTATTTGCAAACCGGAGGCAAAAACAAGAGATATATCACTTCAACCATGGAGCTTGGTAAACAAGAGGAAAACTTTTTAGATTGAAAGAGGCTGAGACAATGGGTTCAAATATAAGAACAATTATGAGGATGGTTTAGGGCAAGCCAGTGTTTCTCCCTGTGGTGATATGGTCACTATGATTTGGAACTAACTTAGTGACACCTAACAACAACCTCTCTTGTACAGGGACTGTATGTACAATAAGTACTGAAATGTTAGAGTGTTTCTTTTTAAAATAAGCAGTAAAGTAATAATCATTCCAGAATCTTGTTGAAAAAAATATAATCATGGTTTTAATATGTATACCTGCAATATGAATCAATAGTAAAGGACAAAATTGAATAAATATAGATTTGTACAAGAAACCTTTTTATTAATGCATGAGAAACTTTAAAAGAAAATTTTATGACTACAGAGAATATGGGGTAAAATTATTTATAAAATACACTCTACAACAGAATATATTATACTAATATTTTAACAATAAAGGAACATATTTGATGATTACATAACTATTGGTTTAGGTGAGTGAGTAGATCATACATCAGACCAGTTTATCTTTACATTTGTGGAAATGGGATGGATTGAGTTAGAGAGCGCCTATCCCTGACTTTGAGTTCATATTTCAACTTGATTAAGTGGGATTATTACCAGGGATACAAGAATGTTTCAATATTAGAAAAAATTAATGTAACCAACCACATAAATAGGACAAATAATAAGAACCATATCATATTAATAGATGCGTAAAAGGCATTTGACAATATCTACTACCTATTCCTGATAAAAACCCTCAATAACATAGAAATAGAAAGGAGAGACCTCAACACATGAAATATATTAAAGGAAACATTCTGTGTAGGACAATTAGTTGACTGTAACTTGGTCGAAATAGACACTTATTCACATAGAAAGGTTTCATAAAAACCTATGTGAACATAAGAACCCACAGATTGGGGGGAAATAAATCTTTAGCAGTGCGGGGAGAGAGAGAGAGCAAGGGAGGAGAAGAAGACAACAGGATATCTGGCATTTTCAGGGATTCCCCATCTTGATGCTCACCTGATCATACACAGGGAGCAGAGCCTGAAGCACAGGGAGCAGAGCCTGAAATCAGTGTCTGAGTTTCAGAGGCGTCCAGGTGAAAAGCAGGAGAGATGTGGTCAGGTGGAGCAGATGGCAGCAGATGCTGTCAAGTGTGTGTCTCTGTGGCCCTAGCTGCTGGAGTGTCTCTTGGGGAAATGCCCACTTGGGAAGCATGCCTTCCACCCATCACTTTTCTTTCAGTTTGTCTTTGTGCCTGGACTTGTGTGGTGTTGGGATTCAAATGCAAACGCTTTTCAAATGCAAGCTGGGCCACCCAAAGTGCTCAGATTTCAGCAGGGCTTCCAGACTAAGAAGAAACTACTAAGAATGAATCCTTTGCCTTGCCAGGCCCTGAGCCTCACCTCCAGGAACCTCCCTCCACGACACCCTCATTACCTCCAGGCCCCGCCCCTTCCCACAGAGACCACCCCACCCCCTCCCCAGGTGATAGTTTCCTGCTGAACCCATTTCCTCTGAGTGAGAAGGATCCAAGAGTGTGGCCCAAGAGCTTCTGTGGGTGAGTTTCTGTGTTTCTGTGCTGATCCCTGGCGCGGAATCCCCTGCAGGCCTGGAGTCCCAGCTGTGTCCGGGTTCCCGTGGACGTTACACTTCCCGCACCCCATACAACAGTGTTCCAGGTCGCCGCGACCCCCTGGGACATTTCCAGTTAAATCCTTATTGAATTGGTTGCAGGCCTTTGCCTTCGGGCGCGGGAATACTCTGGCCGCTTTTCCTGCTCAGAGCTCCTCCGTCCAGAAAGGCGCGATTGCGTGTTTTTGTTTTTTTTTTGGGGGGGGGGGGTTGCCTGGGGCCTGTCCCTTCGTGTCAGGTCGCGGGCATGAGAGCATGGGGACCCCAGAGTGGCCTTTACTGAAAGGAGAGGCAGCCTTGCAGTCATCAGGCCACCCCACTGATGACCGAGGTCTGTATTAGAGCTTAACTTCTCAGCACCCTGCTTTGCAAAGGGGTACCAGAGCAGTGACAGCCCCAAATCCCCGCACAGATCTGGTCCTTGCATAGATTGCAGAGCCCCACATGGAGTGAGCCTCTATTGAGTGGTTTCTGCCCAGGAACCAAGGTAGTAGGTAATCTGGCCCTCAGGCTTTGCAGGGTGGCTTTGCTTCACCTCTGCAGGCAGCCCATGGAGAAGCAGTTTCTCTTGGAGGTTTGCCTGAGTGTGTGTCCTTGATGGAGGTCACCAAACTGGAGACAGTCCAGGGGACTCCTAGTCAGGAGCCACTTGCTTTTAGCCTTTCCCTGACTGCATTGGTCAGGAGGCCCTGGACCCATTTTGTAAGCCTGCTATCTAAGGATGGAATGTCTGCCATTGAGATGCATGCTTTTGTGAGTTTCCTTTGCCCCGCCCCTCCCCCACACCCTCTTTGGCTCACATCTCAGTTGTGAACCTTGGAAGCCATTTCCACCTCCTGTTGGTGGCTTCCTTCATTCAGATGATGTGTTTGTGCCCTTGTGCTGCCTTTGTCTCATAAGATTTAATAGATGTTCTCTTTAAACTATATTTAAAACGCGGTCTCCTTTTTACTCTACTGCATGTTCTTAACCATTTCTGCCCATCAAAAACTAGCTTGTGCTCTGATTTGGACTACAAAAGGAACTCCAATCTCAAATATAATTTACGGAGAACATTTATTAATTATTAAAAGAGACAAAGAGAATACAAAGACGCGGACCCATCACCGGATGGAGATCATAGTGCAGTTCAGGGAAACAGTCAAGTCGGGAATCGAATGAAATAAGATTGCAACAGAGGAAACGGTCACACGTTTCTGATTGGTGGAGCATCATTACAGCATGTTATAAATGGGACTACAGAAGCAGGGACAGGACTGTAACTGAGCCACCTTCATTGCCAGATAGAGCATTTTACAAGATTGTTCCAAGTCCTTCTGACCCAGGCAGTCAGGGCTCAACTGCTAAGGCATGGCTCCTGACTATAGGACCCTCTGCATTACCTGGAGATCAGTGAATGGTATTCACCTTCCCAGTTCCTCTGTCCCTGGGCCAATTTAATCTATTTCCTTGCTTGATGATCAGAAAGAATTCAATGGAGGCTTAATCTACAGCCATCTATCCTATAGCGCTTTACTCACTGGAGTGCTAAGACTTTAATCTCTAATACAGCTCCTGAGATTTGTGTCTGCGGATGCTGGACTTTTCCACTTGGAGTGTGAAGAGCCCCAGGGGGGGGATGTTTCCCCTATAAGCCTCATCTCAGAGATTGGTTGCATTGATGGCTCATCTCTCTTTAAACTGCCACTTTCCCCCCTGCCGCCACCCTCTTATGATCCTTCTTGGCTCTTAGAGCTTGCTGGCCCAGATTTAATATCCACTCATATTTTTAATAGGGAGTTTTGGTTTCCTTTTACATCCTTTTGATTTGCAGGACCCAGAAATTATTTTACTTACTTATTTTCAAGTCATTTTATGTATTAATGTGGAGAAATAATAGGTCTTCACCTGTAGTGTTTCAGTTTTGAAAATCCACAGGGCAGTTCTACTCTGTTCTCGGGGGTCACTGTGAGTCAGAATTGATGTAAGTTAGTGGCACATGTGGTCAAGGTCAGCACTTTTTGGTAATTTCAGTTATTTTATTTTCACAGTGACATAGATTGAAATCCATCATTTATCCTACTGGATACAGAAAGTGTTTGAAATATCCTGATGTTTATTAATTAACCAGATGAATTTAGCTTCTATATTTTCCAGCTTATGCTTGAGTTGGTCCCCATCCTCCCCAACCCCCTCTCCCCACATGATTTATTTTGAAATCATTAATAGTGGACATACATCCACATCCTAATGGCTGCATACTGTGACTGAACGACCCTAAGTCTCATTTGCTAACCTGCTGACACTCGCCTCTATATTTCCATTGCTTAAGCTTGCTATTTCTGCATTGGTCCCCGGACCCACCAGATTCAAAATGTTAGTGGGCTGCTGCCCATGCCCATGTTGGATATCAGCAGGAAGTTCCCTAGCTGCTCCACCCCCCTTAGTCAGCGTGTACAGTTGTGATCAGAGGAGAAAAGTATTCCCGCCCGTTCGTGGTTTCTTGCTGTATAAACCAGAGTTCAAGTAGTGCGCTTGGGGCCCGATGGATTGAGCGCCAGCTGTTTCCTGGCGGCCAGCTCCAGTGAAGCTTTGCATTTGATCCTTTTCCCTGTGGCCCTGATTAATCTTTTGATTTACTTTTTTTTCATATGTTAGCTCTTCAATTTGTTTGCATTTGCTGTTCAAGAACTGAGTCCTACTAATAGCTCCTCCTTTGAAAATTTGTGTCATGATTATTTCTAATAGAAGGCAACCTCCAGATATATAACTGTTATATATAGTAAGATAGCATGTTATTTAAAATAAGATACCATTTTCTCTGTGCCCCACTGCATGGTAATGCTTGAATGTTCTAGCCTTTTATCCACGCGTTCTTGATAAGAGGCTTGTTTTGTCCAGTGCGCTACAGTGGATTCTGTGAGTGATGTCACAGCACCTTCCACTCCTCCTTGGGGTTTCTAGGCTATAATCGTGCGTTACCAGATGGCCACTTCATGGAGCTGCCAGTCCTTTAACCACTGGAGCAGTGGGGCTTCTTCACGTACTAATTTAGATGGGCCACACTGACATGTTATTCATTGCAGACATGGTGATTCTTAATGGGAATTATATTTGTTTTTGATTTAGTCATAATTTCAATGTAATATCCATGTGTATACATAGACAAGAATATGTGATCATGTTCAATTTCCCCTTGGGTTAGGTGTCATGGAGTTAGTTCCATCTCATGGCTATGTCATGTGTTATAGAGCAGAACTGTTCCATAGTTTTTCTGGAGCATCATGTTTGTGGAAGCAGATCTCCTGTTCTTCCACAGTAATGCGGGCTGTTTACCCCCATCAAGCCTCAGGGGAACAGTCTAGTGCAAGCTGTTTGTGCCACCTAGAAACTTTGTCCCACCCCCCAAAACAAACTCACTGCCACACAGTCAATTCTGACTCATAGTGTTCCTCCATAGGTATCTGATAACAAAATCTATACAGAAGCAACCAGCCTCATTTTCCTTTTGCAGATGTGCTGGTGAGGTTGAACTGCCAGCCTGCAGAGTAGCAAATGATACCAGAATTCATTTTTCCCCCAAAGGAATGAACCAAATCAAGCATCTGCCATCAAACCCACACCAACTCCTGGAGACTCCATGTGAGTCAGAGTGCAGGGATGTTGCCGAGGGGTTTCAGTGACTGGTTTCTCAAGTGCATCACCCAGGCTTTCTTCCCTGGAGACTGAGTAGACAGAAACTTCCAGCCTTTCCATGAACACCTATCCATGGTAACCATTATCATGCTCAGGGACATAAAAAACTAAGCAAGACACACATGTGTGTATGTACACACATGCCAGAACCTATGAAACCTGGCAATCTATCAAAGAAGGAAAATTCAAAACTACAAGGAGATTGAGTTTCTAAATATAACATGAAAAACCACACAGTTGAATTTGTAAAATTTGCAGGACCCAGAAAAATAAAGTCATTCTGTAAATTTTCAGCTCTCAAGTTTTTATGTGTATCGTACATATATACGGTAACCTAACTGGTCTCTTTACCATAGATAGAGAATAAAATTAATATCAGCTTTAATAGATCTTTAAGAGAGATGCTATATGTAAATAGCTTAGTATTCTTTCTGAATTATCATGGAAGATGAACAGGGATCCTAAATACTTTTAAGATGTACAATATTTGAGGAATTAAAAAAGATTTATGACATTATTCTATTTAGCATAATTTTGCACTGTTTAGCATAATCTATTAGGAAAAGATATGCAGTAGCTTCCAAATGGAAAAATTCCATTATTTTTATTCCATTTTCCCATGGCCTTTTTCAAAAACCCCTTGTGCATTCATGGCATGAAGGATTGGCTACCAATGAGCTCCTTGTATCTCAATTAAGTAATACTTGTTAAATATCAATCATTTTGCCTACCATTGGGTTCCATATGGTGACCGTATGTGGTTTCAGAGTAAAACTATGCTCCGTAAGATTTTCATTGGCTAACTTCAGAAGTTGTTGATTTCTTCTAAGGTTGCCTTCAGTCTCTAATCATTTGTTTGGTAGCTGAGCACTCTGTTGCTCACACTACTCAGGGACTCCATTTAGGGACCTGCATCTTGAAGTGTGAGTGCTTGCAGGCAGAGCCCTGTGTAGCCTGATGTGTCAGGAATTAGCTTCCCTTACAAATTGGTGGGCCTTTCTGGAGCTGCTTTTCTTTTTCTGTAGGTCTTTCATGAGTTCCTGTAATGATACTTTATTG
Source organism: Tenrec ecaudatus (assembly GCF_050624435.1). Taxonomy (NCBI): domain Eukaryota; kingdom Metazoa; phylum Chordata; class Mammalia; order Afrosoricida; family Tenrecidae; genus Tenrec; species Tenrec ecaudatus. The sequence continues at coordinate 315,859 of NW_027459345.1, read as the reverse complement.
TATGTGGGACACGTGAACAAAGGAGTCCTTTTGTCCAGTGGGTTAAATATTGGGCTGCTGACTGCAAGGGCAGCTGTGCACACTCACCAGAAATGTGCAGAGAAGATGAGTCTGCCTGCTCCACTAAAGATGTGCAGGCGTGGGAGTCCTACAGGGAGTTCTGCTCTGTGATAGCTCTGCTGTGAGTTGGACCAGATGTGGTGGCAGGGAGTTATGTGCGGACAATGCCAACCCTTGTTCTTGACCCCTTATTAGCTATTTGAGGCTAAATGCAATTTGATTCACATTTTTTGTGGACTCTTGTGAAGTGCAAAAAATAGAATATTTTTTGTTGACAGTTTTGGGAACTGATATATTAGTGGAGGAGAGTTTTTTGGAACATGCTATTTTTTTAATCATTTACGTTGGGCTCAGACAACTCTTATCACTATCCATACATCCATCCACTGTGTCCGATGTCTCCCTTCACCCACTTTTCTGTTGTTCATCCCCCATTTGTCTTTAGTGATCTTATAGGGAAAGTGAGCACACAATGGTATGAAATTTTGGAACATGCTACTTTTTTATTGATTTCAATCTTTTTGCATTTCTTCATTGAAATCCCAACGACACACCTTTCTGACTTCCTTTATCCTTATAAAAATGTATTTGTTCAACCTGGGCTTTGACTATCCTTAAAACATAGCAAGTACATTTCTTCCTAATACCCTGTGGTCTGGTATTTTCTCCTCTAGGAACAAACTCTTTTGGACTACCCATTAGTTAATCCCATCACATCCTTCAAATCACTGTTTTCAATGAATGCAATTGATTAGACTACTAAGGGCAGATAAGGAAAACCACTTGTAAACAAAAGGGCCCCATAGGCAGGTACACAGAATGATTTCACAATGAAATCAGCTGAGAGAGTACCTGTTTTCACCGCCCCTCTGTATTGAGGACAGATGTTTGCTCTGGGTCCTAACTAGAGTAATTAATTAGAGGCATTTAAAAGGATGCTTTTCTTGTTGTTAGTTACCATCTAGTTTTCTCCAATTTATTACAACACTGTGCACCCATGGTGATGTAGTGTGCTATGCGTTGGGTTGGTACCCACATGTTCAGCCATTCAAAACCGCTCACTGGTCCACAGTAGAAGATGAGGCTTTCTACTCCCTTAAAGAGTTGCAGTTTCAGAAACGCACAGGCCCTGTTCTACTCTGCTCTGTGGGGTTGCTTTGAGTTAGAATTGACTCAATGACAGTAATTTTTTTTAAAAAATGTACACCAGAAAGAAAAACATGCCCTGTGACCTCCGTACTCTGACTTCAACATGGTCAGCTTTTATCTCTGAGACTGGAATGGTGACTTAGAGCTCTTCACATATTGGTCATAAACCTGAACGTCCTCATTTGCATTTCTTTTAACTATTGCCTCTTTTGTTTTACTTTCTTGCTGGTGCTTCTTCATGCTCCACTTATTTTCCAGTGTGGGAAGTTCCATGAATGCTTATTGCTAACGAGCTTTTCATTTAGTGGCTGACCATGGAGCTTCCCTCTCCGGCCCCTGAAGACCTAGGTGCTCTTTGACTCCTTAGCCTGTATGTTTGAGAAACGGAAATCGAACTGAGCATTTGCAAATTCATCACAGAACCTTCCCATGTTGTTAGAATTTCCTTATCATGCCAGGGTTCTCTGGCTAGTGTTTCCTAAAGTGATCATTTTATTTCTTCCTACACTAGCTCACGAAATGTAAATATGTATGTGTTAATGCTTAGGCTCCACCTCTGTTGCATTTCTCATACGAGTTATTATCATTTGGCCTTGTGCTTTTGTTCTTGTTATTTACTGTGGAGTGTTTTCAACTCATAGCCACCTCATGTGTCCAGGGTTGAACTGTTGGTTTTGGAATGGTGTGCCCTCTCAGAACACATTGGTCTGGTTTTGTTCTGATTTGCTCAATGGTTTTTTATTTGCTCAATCAATCTAATAATTTCTTATATGCAAGAGCCAGTTGTACGGCCCTGAGGTAAGCAGTATTGTCTGAGGGTCCTGGCTTTTCCAGGACAATGCGTTCCAGTTATCTGAATTGAATAGATTGTTTTCTTCGTCTCCTCTTTGTACTACACAGAAGATCCAGATCATCTCTGTAACTGATGACTGACAGAATAAAAAGCTCTGGGCATATGAACAGAAATGTAATTGCCAGGCATTTAGTTGTACACACATGGACCTGCATGCTGACCTGGTTCAACAAGTTTTCATTTGAGCAATACTGAAATTGTGAGTAATGTTGGTGACTTCAGCTCTATCCCATTGGGAGCAACATCTGCTTAAAAGTGAGTGACCAGAGGACTAAATGAGCCAATGTGGCCAAATCTTTTTGGAAATTGCCTTAGAATCGTGGTTGCTGAATAAATGCAGTGTTTTATCATGAACATGTTGTGTGAAAGAGGCCCTAGTGGTTCACTGGTTTAATCGATGCCGCTGGCCAGACCCTCTGTGGCTCCAGCATTCCAGGCCCATCAAGGGAGGCCAAGGAGGCTGCATGGGCCCGTGAAGATTTACAGACTTGGAAACACTAGCGAGCAGTTCCACTCCCTGTTTTATGGTCAAAATGAGTTAAAATGTACTTGACCTCAGTCCATTTGGTTTTGGTTCATCATGAAGGAATGGGAAGGCTTTAAAACCCGGCACCTGATGCACTGCTGTGGATGAGATTTTGAAAGGCTTATTGGATCGACACTAGGTTACACTGTTGTAGCAGAATTGTGGAGTGACCGTGACAGCTCATGCGACTTTATGCCATAGCTAGTTGGCCATGCTGTGAAATCTTAGCATAAAGTGCAACCTTTTCTATGTTGTTGTTAGGTGGCTTCGTGTCCATTCCAGCCCCTAAAGCCCTATATGTAACAGCGCGACACACTGCCCTGTCCTGCACCATCCTCACATGTTCCCACGTTGGAGCCATTGCGACAGCCCCTGTGTCGATCCATGTTGGCGAAGGCCTTTCTCTTCTTTGCCTCTCTCTCCCTCACCAAGCACCATGTCCTTCTCCAGGGACTGGTCTCTCCTGAAAAGATGCGGGAACAAAAGTATGACAAGTCATGGAGGCCAGTCCCACAGCTGAGAGAATGCTAGTGGTCATCATGTTCAGCTAGTCGGCCTTCCATGATCTGTAAATGTGAAAAAAATCTTTAAAAATCTAAAATGTGAAAAACATCTCAAAGCCTGGTATGTAAGTCCTAGTATCCTAACAGTTTAACATTGAAATGCACTGAAGTTCAGTCAACTTATAAGAAAATTGGAACCTAAGTACATTTTCCCAATCAGCAAAAAGGACATGCTATTATGATACTGAATATATTGTGCTCTTTTGTCAGTATATCCTATGAGCTTAGTGTGTATTGATGTGCGTATCCAGTATTTTTTGAGGGGAGCAGTCCATAATAATTACATGACAGTAGCTTTGTCTCAGTGGGAAAATTTTCAAGATATCTGCATATATTCTTTTTTTTAATCATTATATTACAACTCATCACAATCCATACATCAATTGTGTAAAGCACATTTGCACATTCATTTCCATTATCAATCTCAAAGCATTTGCACTTCACTTAAGCCCCTGGCATCAGCTCCTCATTTTTGCCCCTCCCTCCCCACTACCCCCTCCCTTATGAACCCTTGATAACTTATAAATTATTATTTTGTCATATCTTATACTGTCCAAAATGTCCCTTCACCCACTTTTCTGTTGTCAATCCCCCAGGGAGGAGGTTATATGTAGATCCTTGTAATCAGTTCGCTCTTTCCACTCCACCCTCCCTCCATCCTCCTGGTATCGCCACTCTCACCACTGGACCTGAATGGATCATCCACCTTGGATTCCTTGTTTCCATGTTCCTATCTGTACCAGTGTACAGAGGGTATCTATATTCTATTGTTACCTTTCACTCTTGCCCGGTTTCCCTTTCCAATAGCTTGTCCTATCTCATTGAAAATACAAAATACAAAAGCGTGCAACTGCAGAGTGACTGGAAAGTAGGCGAGTAACATAGACACTCTATAGAAAATTTCATAATTCCCCAAATAATCATCTCTATCACCAGGTAATACGTCAGCTCTTGATCACGTAGAATTCTCCAAGAAGATACCATGACTCCAGGGCTTTGGGTCCCTACTTTGTTAGTTCATACCAGCAGCTCTCCAATGGCTAAGGAGGGGCGACAGGGAGAAGCACAAATTCTGCAGTGTTTCCTAGTTGTCATCTTCCTTTCACCCTGTGCTTCCTGTTCTGATAAATATTCTAATTTCAATCCTCCCTCCAATGGAAGAGAGGATATGAATTTGGAATCGAGGCTTTTATTTTTGATCATTCATCTGATTTATGTGTTCTGACTGTTCTCTATTCTGAAACAGCTAGATAGAAATAAGGCTGCAGTTGGTCACAGACAAACTGTACAGAGATAAACTCATTATGCTAGAAGCATGCAGTCCTTGGGATAACATGTAATTAGTGAGGGAGTGTGTCTAGTGCAGTGTTTCTCAACCTTCCTAATGCTGCAACCCTTTAATACAGTTCCTCATGTGTGCTCACCCCCCAACCAAAAAATTATTTTCATTACTGTAATTTTGCTACTGTTATGAACGGGAGAACCCTTTGAGAGGGTTGTTCAACCCCCAAAGGAGTTGCAACCCACAGGTTCAGAACAGCTGATCTAGTGGGTGAAGTGGGTTAGCTAAACCCTGATGGAAATCCTTAGAGCAAGACCCCTGTGTCTAATGCCCATGTGAAGTCTCTGTTTCCCCAGGACTGTCTTCTTCATCCTTTCACATAGTGGAATGCATGGTACCTTGCCAAGCCAGAATATACGGGATGTTTTAGGACACTGTGGCTGTTGAGGAGGTGGCTCTGAATTTCTCCGAGGAAGAATGGGCATTGCTGGACCTTTCTGAGAGGAAACTATAGAGACACGGGATGATGGAAACTTTTAGAAACCTGGCCTCAGTAGGTATGAATATTTTCATTAAAAACGGAAAGATGTGTGCGTGCGTGTGTATATGTATATTTGTGTATGTTTCATACTCAGTGATGCTATTGCAGTATGTGAGCTGAGTAATGGGAATACTTTGTTATGTAAACAAGTGTAGTACTTTCCTCTCAGGAGCATGATGTCATGTTTCCCCATGAATATAAGGCTCTTAGTGTTATACTGATTTCTTATATCAAGTGTGACTATGAGTCTACTAAGTTTCCTTACGTGTTATAAATGTGAGTGTTGACCTTTGGTGCAGAGAGGCTATGTGTGCATTGTGCCTTGTAAGAGCTCTGTGTTTTTTCAAGGTTAACATGATAGCTTTATCTATTTATTATCTATTTATCCATTGTGTGTCAAGCACAGTTGTACATGTGTTACCTCATCATCCTCAAAACATTTGCTTTCTACTTGAGCCCTTGGTATCAGCTCCTCAATTTCCCCCCTCCCTGCTCACTGCCTCTCCATCATGAACCCTTGATAATTTATAAATTATTATTTTTTCATCCTTACACTGTCCGATATCTCCCTTCACCCACTTTTCTGTTGTCCATCCCCCAGGGAGGGGGTTTTATGTAGATCCTTGTAATGGGTCCCCCCTTTCTGCCCCACTTTCCTTTCACCCTCATGATAGCACCACTCTCACCACTGGTCCTGAAGGCATCTTCTGTCCCAGAATCCCTATGTTTCAGGTTCCTATCTGTACCAGTGTGCATCCTCTGGTCTAGCTGGATTTGTAAGAGAATTAGGTTCATGATAGTGGAGGGGAGGAGGAGCATTTAGGAAGTAGAGGAAAGTTGTATTTTCATTGTTTCTACACTGTACCCTGACTGGCTCGTCTCTTCCCTATGATCCTTCTGTAAGGGGCTGTCCAGTTGCTGACAGACGGGCTTTGGATCCCCAATCTTCACTCCCCTTCATTCACAATATGCCCGATACTGATCCCATCGACACCTTGTAATCAATCCATAGGTTGTGTGCTTTTTCCATGTGGGCTTTCTTGCTTCTAAGCTAGATGGCCACTTGTTTACCTTCAACCCTTTAAGATCCCATATGCTATATCTTTTGGTAGCTGGGCTCCATCAGTTTTCTTCACATTTTCTTTGCACACAGTTGTCTTCAGCTATCATCTTAGGAAGGTGAGCATCGTGGAATGCCAGGTAATAGAACAAAGTGTTCTTGCATTGAGGGAGCACTTGCATGGAGGCCCAATGTCCATCTGATACCGTAATACTAAACCTATTAATATATGCACCTAGATCTATTTCCCCACCCTAATATAAATATATTTACATATGCACATGCTTGTATTTAGACTTCTGTAAATGCTCTTTGTCTCCTAGTTCTTTCCTCTATTTCCTTTTACTTTCCTCTTGTCCCACTATCATGCTCTGTCTGTAGTTCAGTAATTTCAGGGTTTCAGTAATTCTTCTCAGTTACATTGCCTTGATCAATCCCTACCAGGCATCTTACACCCTCCTTGCCACTTATTTTGTGTCAGGGGAAAGGCCAGACCCTAACACATCACAGCGGGTCGGTTGGTGCAATTGTACAGTGATAATAAATAAAGATTATAGTAAAGTCATAGGGAGCATGAGAGATAGAAGAGAGATTGAAATAATGGAGTCAGACACATTTCATAGTTGCATGTTCACCTCAGCCTCACTTGGTGGTCCACATGGGGAGAGAAATATTTATTGCTAACCAAGGCTTTTATATCATCTGGGGATGTGCAGGCCCCCTAATTACAGGTGAAGAAATCCATCACAGGAAAGTGTTGTGCTATAGGTAATATAGTAATGGGAGTGGGATGCTGTAGGGGTTCATATGCTGTTGGAAGAGGAGGGAGTAAGGGTGTGCATGTGACAAGATGGGCGGACCCGAGATTCAGCATGGCAGCCTAACTTTGGATGTCACTGAGCAGGTTTGACCTGTTCTCTGGTTCACTGTAGAAATCATTATCAGTAAGGTGTACTGTAAACCCACCTTGCAGGGTCTAAATTGAAGCCTTTAGGGGGAAGTATCCCATTGTCCTTAACAGCAGGGATGGGCCCTATATGTGGTGGGACTAGACAGTCCTCTGACAGCTGATTGCCTTCAGGGAGGTAACTTGACAATTATTTACCATTAATTGTGAGCAGTGTCCTAAGTCTAACATATATTTGGGGGAGATGACTTGGAGAAATCTTTCTGTTTCCCACTATTTTGGATCACTTATTGATTGTTCCCTTTTCCCTGGGTTGGTTAACACCACTTTCTTTCCCCCACCTCCCCTTCTCCCATGTCATGCTCCCCGCCCCAACCATGGGTCCTGTTGCTTTCTCCTCCAGATTGTTTATCTGACCTATATTATCTAGTTAGAAGTGCAGATATAATATGCACACACACACACACACACACACATACACACACACAAGCACACATACACACAAAAAAGCAAAACAAAATGACAAAAGAAAACAAAACAACAGCAACAAGAAAAAAAGGGAAAAAAGAGAAAAGCCTGTAAAAAGTTAGAGGTCTGTATGTTGACCTTTAGGAGTGCTTTTCTGTGGAGTCTGATGGGGTGCCACGCCCTGGCCCCCGAGTCTAATTTTGGTACTCTTGGGACTTCCTTGCTCTACTTCCCTTGCTGTTCTGTTGCACAACACCCTTAGTGTTTTGCCTGGGTGTGGTGGGGTCAGATCGGATGCAATTCCCAAACTGTCTCCAGTGTTGTCCCCTATAGGGCTATAGGTCAGTGAGGGATGTCATGACTCATAGTCGGGGCAGCCATAGTGCTTCTTTTTGCATGGGCTGCTCAGAGCAGGCATATTGTCCTCAAAGCTTGGTGGGCCAGGATGTGTGCTCCACTCTCTCTTCCTCCCCCTTCATTTTCTCCCGTGTGCTCTGATCAGACATGTCCCTTTCCCTGAGCTGTAGCTTCAGTGTTGTCCTCTGAAGTAAATTCTTCTGGGGGAAGGGGCAGCTGTCCTCTTAGTTGGGATTGGGGCTGGCCCCTCTGATATTTTTGTTATAAATAGATTTTCATCCACCAAAATTCCACAGACCTGGAGGAGCATAGGACTGGCTCAGTGTCAGGGAATTGTTGATTATCTTTTCACACTTTCCTTGTGATGTGTTTTTCTCCAAGAGCAGCATGTCAGGTACACCTTTTCGCCCTCATATGACACTAATGTGATGGGGATCTGCCTTAGGCTGGGTTCTCTAGAAAAATAAAACTATAGACACTGACATATGCATAAGAGAGAGCTTTTCATCAAGAGAACATCCCAGCCCAGTCCAACTGAAGCCCATGGGTCCAATGCTACCTAGAGCATCCATGGCTCAGTGTGTTCAAGTCCCCAAACTTCAGTTTTTGGGTGAGCATCAATCCTATCTGTTGTCCAGCTTGATATATGTGTGTGTATCACATACATATATGTGTGTGTATCACATACATATATGTGTGTCTATATAGTCACTCTAATATTATATGTGCACACGAATGCCTTGGTTTAGTTTATTAATTCATCAGTATATGAGGACCTTCAACACTACAGAAAACTACAGGACTCTAAATTCATGCTTTCATCACAGAATGGGTGGAAACAAATTCCCTGTTTCAGGGTTTTAATCTGAATACATTTGTACTTCCTTTTCTGTAAGATAAATGCTATAATTTTGATCATGCTGTATTTCTTTTTTATTAAATCACTTTATTGGGTCTTGTAGAACTCTTATCATAATCCACACCTCCATCCATTGTGTCAAGCACATTAGTACATTTGTTGGCATACTCATTCTCAAAGCATTTTCTTTCTACTTGAGCCCTTGCTGTCAGCTTCTCATTTTTATTCCCCCCTCCTCATGAACCCTTGATAATTTGTAAAGTATTATTTGTTCATCTCTTATACTGCCCTATGTCTTCCTTCACCCACTTTTCTGTTGTCTATCCCCCTGGGGAGGGAGTTATACGTAGATCATTGTGATAGGTTCCCTCTTTCTCCCCCCACCTTCCCCTTCCACTTCTGATTAACAATTAATAGTTAGGGAGTTAAGTACCAAGAGTTATTTCAGCGTGTTTAAATGTAGCCTACAATATTTTAGCATTTATTAGCTATTCATAGCATATCGTGAATATTTTATGGATGTGATAATTAAATTATGATTAAAGGAATTTTTATGTCTTTTTGGAAGCCTCTTCCTTAAAAAAAAGTGAACCTGGTAGCTCTAGTTAGAACATACAGTCAATTTTTAATATCACTGGTAAAAGTGGACATTTATGGTTGTCCTTTTTCTGACGTGGGGTGATGTTTTTTCAAGTATGACTTTTTCTTTTTAGGAATGTATATTAGCATATTAACATTTTGAACTATATTTGTTTTATGTTAGATTTGTAGAGTTATTTTTCCTTAGCATGAAAAGTCTTTGACTTTGTTTAGTAAATTTTGTGTCTATTTAGATTATTAATTCTTTTTTACATTAATTGGTATATATTACAGTGCTCATTTTCTTATATTAAATCAACTCTAGGATAGATTCTACTTAATTATCATGTGTAATTATTTTCATGTGTTTTCTGACTCTATTCCCAATGTTTTCAAGAACTTTTTCATGTAGATCCATTATCAATATTGCTCTACAGTTTTCTTGAAGTATCATTATCTGACCTTGTTTACAGGTTATTACTGGTCTCATAGAAAATATTAGTAAGGTTACTCTGACAATCATTGTTATGTTTCACCCAATAATGTGAACTTAGACAAAAAGAATAAAGCGTCTATTCATATTGCGTGAATACTCTCCTGTCTAGCTGCCAGAATCTTCATCTTTAATCTGTCTTACAGTTAGCCTTGAAGTTTCTCATGGAATTGAATTGTGATTCAGTTGATTGTAAACTTTCTGAACATCCTGAAACCCACTCGACTCTCATAGATCACTTGCTCTGGCTGGATCCTCTAGAGTGATAAATGCTTTACACCCCTCTTGACGGGACAAATCCTCACTCACACCTGAGACTATGGATGGGACATCCTTGAACCCAAGCCAATAAGCCCACTACTACAGTGTGTGTTGTTTGCCATCAGTCAGCATTACCTAGAAAGCTTGGAATCCAGAATTTAGGTCAAGATGACAAAATGGTTTGATCACTCATCTCTTTTCTGGATACATCTTGCATTTTTAAGCATCTTCCCTCACCTTGGCTCTTACCACGACCCCTTGCCATTCCATGACTGTAAGCTGCAGTCTTTCCCAAAGGCTTTAAAATCGGACATCTGTAAACACAAGAGCTTAAGAGAGTAGCAAATAAGGATTCCCCTGGCTTGTTTTCTTGTTTAGAATATCTCTATCTTGGCCAAGGTACCTCTAGGATGTGCTATTGGTGTCGCTCTGTCTCTTGTTGTCCACCTGTACAAAAACTTTCTCTAGTTACTACACTATTGTGCATAAATGGCCACCCAACCATAGGGATTTCTTCACACAATAGATATTGTAAAGAATACCCAGGATGCAAGGGGATTGGAGTAGGTTTTACTTAATGAGAAGCTCAGCCTGAGTTGGAGTGGCAGATATGAGCGTGATTCAGCTTGATCACTTTCACCAGATATGTCAAGGGTTTTGGTCTGAGGTTCCGTTATGGGCTTTTAAAGAACATTCTTCATAAAATATTCCGTTCTTCAGTTAGATTGCTGGTGAAAAGAAGATATTTACCTTCAATGGAGCTTGAGAAATTTGAGGCCTTAAGTACTTCCACTTTGTGGATCCAAAGTTGATCATGATATTTGGGAAATTAGTAAAATTGCTCTGCAAAGATAGAGTGGACCCTTGTTTAATGCAAACCCTCAGCTTTGAGCAGGATTTTGATCCCAGGTGGTGGGGGTGGTCACTATTTAGCGCAAGAAGTACAGGCCAAGAAAGTGATATGCCTTTTTCAACATTGCCTCCTCTTCTGTTTCAGAACAAAGATTTGCCACAGAGAAATACAGTCCAGTCTAGGGAGCTAGAAATCTGGTACTAGTGTCTTGCACATTGAAGCATGACAAGGAAGGACTTCAACTTCTGACTGGGTCGTGAACCAAATCCATTCACCTGACTCCAAGCAGGGTGAGCATCCCTGGGGTTCCTGGGGTCAGCAATGGGCAGAGGAGTTTGAGGGGAAGCAGGAGGGATCTGAGCTTTCTGGGGTCTGAACCCAGGAAACACCAGTGTACAAGAACCTAGGCTGCCCCATTGGTCGGGGTCCGAGCAATTTGCGCATCTCCCGGAATGATAGAATTTGCTGATAATGTAACCATGTATAATTGTATTAGAACTTAAATTGTGAGCACTCCAGTTTGCAAAAGGCGGGTGGCATAGTGGTTACAGATTGGACTGCTAACTGCAAGGTCAGCAGTTCAGAATTACAAGTCACCCCTGAGGAGAAAAACAAGGTTTCCAATCTTGGTAAGAGTTATAGTCTCCGAAATCCACAAGGGGCCATTCCACCTCCCTTTAAAGGGTCACTGTAACCAGAATCCACTCTGTGGCACTGAGTTGGGTTTAAGGTTTGCATTGCTGATGACAGTGACAACTCTGTCCATTTGCTGCCTCCCCAGTTTGATTAAGCCTCCATTGAATTCCTTTTGATAATTAGCCAAGAATGTAGATCATCTTACCTTTGCGGAAAATGCCTTACAAAATAGATTGCCTGCACTCCTCTCCATCCATCCCCCTCCAAGGGCCTGCCTAGATGTATCCTTGATGGAGCTCACCTAAGCGAGGACAGCACAGGGGCCATTGTTATGAGTCTGGCCTTGATTGCCTCAGTTTGAAGGCCCTGGACCAATCTTTTAAGTCTTTCTATCTAATAATGTGCATGTCCCAATTATGGTCCCATTCCTGCTGCTGCAGTCCCACCTGTATCTGATGTATTGCTTTGCCACCAATCATGATCTGTGACATGGCCTTTTGTTCTGTGTCCTATTTATCTTGGGTCCTGACTCTGAATACTCAGTTGCATTTGAACTGCTAATGGCCTCCCTTATCCATATGATGTGTGTGCGTATCTTTTGTTGTCTCTTAAAGTTCAATAAATGCTCTCCTCAAATTATGTTTGACAAAGAAGTCACTTTTCCACCCTAACACACAATTTAGTACCTCAAGGTACAGTTCTCTGGGACAGCATCTTGACAGCCGTACCTGCAGGTGAGGTCAGGCCCTACAACCCCCTGGCTTCTGTCCTAAATGTACAAAAATTACAAAGTTCTCTTAGTTCTGCGGATAAATTCTCTCTCTGCACCTTAGCCTTATACCAGACACACTTAGCTCTATGTGGGTTGGCAAATCTAGTTCCCCAGATAAGAACTCAAATGTACCCCTATTTCACCTCTAACCTCCTGCCCAAAGGCACTTAGCTCTCTTGTTCTGTGGTCTGGGAATGCCACTGCTCTGTCTCAGGCTCTTGGTTCTGCTGCCACCATGTCTCTGTTGCTGCTTCTTCCCTTCATGTCCACTCTTGTGTCACAGCTGCCTGTCTGCTGGATTGAAGAATTTCTGTGAAAGAATCTGGGATCTAAAGGCCCCTCCCTACTCCTGGTTCTTTTTTTTTAAAGTCATTTTATTAGGGACTCATACAACTCCTAATACAATCCATACATATATCAATTGTGTAAAGCACATTTTTACATTCGTTGCCCTCATCATTCTCAAAACATTTGCTCTCCACCCAAGCCCCTGGCTTCAGGTCCTCAATTTTTCTTCTCCCTCCTCACTCCCTCCTCCCTCATGAACCCTTGATAATTTATAAGTTGTTATTTTGTCATATATTTCTGTGTCCCATTTTTCTGTTGTATGTCCTCCAGGGAGGAGGTCACATGTAGATTCTTGAAATAGGTTCCACTTTTCCAACCCAACCTCACTGTGCCCTTCAAATATCACCACTCACACCACCAGTCCTGAGGGGATTATCTGCCATGGCTTCCTTGCATTTTCAGTTCCCATCTGCACCAGTGTACATCCCCTGGTCTAGTCAGACCTGCAAGTCAGGATTCAGACCATGACAGTTGGAGGGGGGGAGGAAGCACCCAGAAACTTGATCAAAGTTGTATTTTTCATCGTTGCTACATCACACCCTGACTGTTTCATCGCCTCCCCAAGACCCTTCTGTAAGGGAATGTCCAGTGGCCTACAAATGGGCTTTGGTTCTCCACTCCACACTCCCCCGCTGATTCACTATGGTAAGATTTTTTGTTCTGATGATGCCTGATACCTGATCCCTTGACACCTTGTGATTACACAGGCTGGTATGCTTCTTCCATGTGGGCTTTGTTGCTTCTGAGCTAGATGGCCGCTTTTTTACCTTCAAGCCATTAAGATCCCAGATGCTATATCTTTTGATAGCCGAGCACCATCAACTTTCTTCACCACATTTGCTTATGCACAAATCTGTCTTCAGTGATCATATTATCGAGATGAGCGTGCAATGTAATGACTCTTCTCCATCTATCTTGATTGATAATTTGGCTTGGTAGCGTATTCTTGGGTTTGCATTGTTTTCCTTCAATTTTTTGAAAATGTTACTCCACTCTCTCTTCTTCATAGTTTCTGCTGATAGGTCTGATCATATTCTTATTTGGGAACCTTTATATATGATTGCTTGTTTTCCCCTAGCTGCTCTCATGATTTTCTCCTTTTCCTCAAAGTTGGATAATTTAACTATTATGTGCCTTGATGACTTCTTCTTGGGATCCAGTCTTGCTGGGATTCTTTCAGCTTCCTGAATGGTTGCCTTGTTTTAATTCACTAAGATGGGGAAGCTTTCCTCCAAGAATTCTCTCACTACTGTTGCAGATGACTTCTTTGTTGTGTCTTCCTCCAGTAAGCCAATAATTCTAATGATGTACCGCTTCATAGCATCAGACTTAGTTCTTAAGTTTTCTTCAGCTTCTCTGATGATCTTATTAGATTTTTGTTCTCGTTTGTTGAAGTCTGCTTGGCTGTCCTCCAAGTCACTGATGCAGGTCTCTGATTCTTCCAGTTGCTTGTCGAGGTCCATGAGTGTGCTACTGGTTTTTGTTATCTCCTCCCTAAGCTCCTGTATTTCTCTTTGATTTATGGTTTTTACCTTTTCTATCATTTCATCATTGTTCTGTATTGTTTCCCTCATATCCCCTGACTCCAAGTAACATTCTGAAAATTTCTTTCTGTGGCAGCTCAATGTCTGCTTCCTCTATGCATGCATTATGTTCAGGACATCTTCTGGCTTTGCCTTTTGTTCCTCTCCTTTTTTTGTTGAGGTTTTTGGGGCTGATGGCTGCTTGTGTTGCGTTGTTTTAGATGAGCCAGGTGCCATTTTCCAGGGAGTCGAAGAGCACTGGCTCTCTCTGGGAGACTTTGAACTGCCTATAGCTTATTTCACTATGGAATTAACCTACCACTTTGTCCTCCTGTGGCTTCCCTCTCGGGGGAGTGACCCAGAAGGGTTGCCTGCTTTGGTGTTGCAGAGGTTGGGCAGAGGCTCCTGCAGTAACTTTTGTTGAGGAGTGTTGGCCGAGCTGCCTTATGCCCCACAGGCACAAAGGTTGGAAGGAGTTCCCCAGTAAGAAGTTGAGCAGAGTATCCCCTGTTGGGGGCCAGCAGGGATTTTTCCAGCCTGCTAACTACACAGGGTGGAGCTCACCTAGCTGCGTGTCGCTCAGGTGTAAATGCCCTAAGCTAAGGGAGTGGTCTGGAGGTTAGCAGTAGAGTGTGAGAGACCAAGAAAGGGGAAAAGAGGAGAAAAAAAAGTTAAAAAGCAAGCCAAATGTGCCCATGAGGGGCGGGGGAGGGGGAATATAGTGAAGAGATGGATAGAAAGCAACAATGTAGCTGAGCCCTTATCCAGGCCAGAGGAGCTGCAAGGGTTTAATCCTTGTTCCGAGGTGGTAGCAGCAAGCTGTGGCTGTGTTGAGAAAAGGCCGCTGCACAGCCCTCCAAGACTGATAGGGTGACAGAGAGGAGATGCAAAGGTCTAGTGCCTGCCCCAAGGCAGGTGGTGGCAAACTGTGGCTGTGTTGAGACCAAGCAGCCCTACAGGCTCCAAATGGTCCTGGCTCTGGCAGAGACAGTGGCGGGGCAAAGGTCAAGCCCCAGCCGGCCTCCACTGAAGTAAACCAAAAGCCCCCAGCCCCTCAAAACCCCATGGGTCTGTGCCTACTTGTCTTTATGATGCTCCTCCTGCATTCCAGCAGTGTTCAGTTATCTCTAAGTAACTCTCCTGGGCTGAATTCTGTGGAGTTCCTCTGGTGTTTGTTACTCCTTCGCCATCTTGCCGGAAGTCCCCCTGGTTCTTCTTTTTTGTTGGTAGTGAGATCCCAATTTCTGTCTCTGAAATAACTCAATTAGTTGTAACATGAATTCCAAAGTAACTAATCTGTAGGTTAGGTTTCAGACAGTTTATTTACATAACCACAAGGCACAACGGTACCAATGTATTGTTGGCCAAGCTGCCCGATTGTCTTATATGACAGCCCCAGTGGGTTTCCAAGACTGTAACTTTATAACGGAGTAAAAAGCCATGTCACTCATGCTTTCGAGGAGAAATTGGTGGTTTCCAATTGCTGACCTTGCAATTAGCAGCCTGACAGTAACCACTATGAGGGACAACTTTTCCTCGTTCACATTGGCAGGCGACAAACCCAGGTAAATAATTTGGAGGAAGTTAAGGGGGCATAGCTAGACTGTGTACTTGTATAGACCACCTGTCTAACTCAGTGATTCTCAACCTTCCTAATGCTGTGACCCTTTAATGCAGTTCCTCATGTTGTGGTGAAGCTCCAACCATAAAACTACTTTTGTTGCTACTTCATGACAGTAAGTTTACTACTGTTATGAATCAGGCAACCCCTGTGAAAGGGTCCTTCAACCCCCAAAAGGGTCTCAACCCATAGGTGGAGAACCACTGATCTAACTGCATTAGGTACTACAAATAATGGTATATTAAAAACATTATCTATATTGGGATTCAAAAGTGCACTCATTATTGGGGGATATATACTTCTTCATTTACATTTATATGTAATTTATATATGTATAGATATAAATTTCAATCTAATAAATGTCATATAAATGTTTATTATGGAGCCTTGTTTTTGACATGTGTTAAGTGTTGGACTTCTATCCTCAAGGTCAGAGGTACACACCCATTAGCATCCTGTCATGGCTTTAGAATCTTGGAAGCTCTGTACAGCAGTTCTCCTGTGTCCTATCTGCAGCTTATATGTCTAACTCTACTTGATGGTGAGTTTAAAAGTGTTTCTAAAGTTATTTTACAATTTATAGTTCTCCTATAAAATAATCTTTAGTTTATAATAGCTCTTTATATATCCCATGTAAAATGTTTCCAGATGCTTTAATTAACATAATCATCTTAAAGGTTCATTGATTTGTCATTCTCTTTGAGAGTCACACAGTAAGGAATTGGTAGTTTGTATGCTGTGGGGTAGGGATCCAACTCTTTGTTTATTTTTTTATATTTATATTTGATTGCCCAATCTCTATTTGTTATAAAATAATCTTTTATTCACATGTGTGAACATTATGAGTTTTAGATTTTATTGCTCATGGTATAAGCATGTTTCCCATTACTCAATAAGGGCACCGTTAACAGTATTGTGGACTTTGGGTGTTTAGAAGAAGGAAAGAACAGTAACAGCACCTGGACCTATTGGTTATGTGTTACACTGTATTCTCCCATCAGCCTGCCGTTGGTGCATCACCAGCAGCTTAGAGGAAGGAGGAAGAGTGCCTTGTATTATTACTTTTGGGATTTCCTCACGAGAGATTGAAATTTGTGAGCATCATTAGAGCTGATCCAGATAAGACAGAGCATCCCAGGCCAAGGCTCAGGTGCTTCTGATGTGTTTTATCCTTTTCTGTATTTTCTACTGGAATTGTAGGAGCCTGTATAATACTGATTCAGTTCATTGGAAAAGCAGAAATTTGAAATAGTAGAACTTAGAGCTAAACTTTTACTCTGATTTCAACATTTGGCTGGAGAAGATTAGGAATATATTGATCATAGGATTAACAATAAACTATTGACATTGAACATAACATAGCACTGAGGATTCTTTGGATAACATTATCTTCCAGCTCATAATTTATTATTCTATGGCCAGCATATCTTTCAAATTATATGCTATACATGGTTTTTAAAGAGAAATAAAATCACTTCTTTAGGAGAGTTCAGTAGTCCATGGGATTTTTGTTTGAGTAACTTTCTTTAATGCTTATTTCTGAAGGTGATATGTTAAATACTCTCCCACACAGCAGCATTCTCATCAATGCATCTAAAATGGGGCTTGTTGCATTAGTGGTTTAAAAATGAGACAGCATCTCACCTCCTCTAACTAGAGATGCAGGAGAGAGAATTAACTGTCAACATCAGCTCTGATTCATATGAGGCAGAGCTTAGACAGACCTGTACCCTCCAATGGTTTTCCAATCTGACACCAGTATCTTTGCCACACTCCTCTCCTACTCAGCTTATTCTTTTTTTTTTTTGCAGTGGCCATGGACTAATTACTGTCCAGAGTCACAGGTACAAGTTTTACTCAGTAACAGAGTATAATTTGGTATCAGAATTAGTAGGCTACACATTGACTTTCATATTAAAGAACCATGTAGGCACATTTGCTCTTCTTCAGGGAAGGCCTGTTTTCCCTGTCCCCTATCAGACATTTTTCCTTCTAAAGATAGGCTCATTTCTTAGTTCCATCTTTATATGGTCCTCTCAACTACTTTTGGATATCCTCTTCTTGATCTTGCCTGCCTGTCCCACTTTCTTGGCTGAAAAGCCCTTTCTGGACCTGACACCATTGGCTCTGTCACTCTGTCCCTTCTGCCCTGGTCATTGTCTCCATTGGTGCAGCTCTTGACCCATGAATAGTACAGTTCATTTTGCAGGAGCAGCAGTAGACCCATCCCTATGTGGTAGAGGTTCAAGATGGTCCATGATTTGCTCAGCAACATCTCACAAAACTCAAAAGTCATCAAGTAAATAAACCGCTCTTCAAGATGTGGAAGCTGGTGAGTTCCAGATCTATATAAAGGTCAGGAATCAGTCTGTAGGTTTTTCCTCATTGATTTGTTTATAAACGCTGATGAACCAGATCATCAGGTCAGACCACAGTCCACTGCCTCACAAAGAGAAGTTGTTGAATCTGGTCAGCTAATAGGTTGCAGGGGCTGAGGAACCCAAATTGGAAGGTCAGACAGCAAGCTAATGGCTCATAGAGTGGAGGAAGCTCTCAAGTCAGGTCACACAGGCAGCTCATAGTTGCCATTCAAGGAAATGCCACATTAATTTTTTGGAAGCTACAAATCCCTAATCCATGGGTTCATTCTGAACTGTGTGGCTGCAGGGGCTAATAAACCCAAATCAACAGCTCAGATGACAGGATAATGCCTCACTGTCTCCTCTCAAACCATGTCTGCAGGCAGTTCTCTCTCTCCCTCTTAATATGTTGGCTTCTTGGGCCAACCCAGCATCTTCCCTGCCTAGGCAAGATTAGGAAGGCTCCAGAGATCCACCCAGCAGAATTAGGCTGGGGGCGCCTTGGAGAGCATGTGGTGAAAGATGGCAAGTTCAAGAGGACCTTGCAATTAAAGTTAAGATAATTCACTCCAAAGGTGGCTGAGGAGAATTTGTCCTAAGGTTGTCAAGAGGAGCTTGTCCTAAGGTGGCCTTTAAGAGCTTAGAAAGTTGTTCTGCACTCAGTAAGGGAGATAATGTCTATGAACATTCTGATCTTGGTTCTGACTTATAGCTTCTTGTTCCTGATCCCGAGTTGTACCTTGTTCATTAATAGACCACTTTGATCTATTGAGTGTTGTGTGACCACAGCAACAGATTATCAAACCCAGAAGTGAGACAGAGTGATGTGGAAGGATTGACTTGTTTTAGAGTTGACAAAAAGTGTTGGAGAGTTGAGGTATGTTTGACCTCCCCCATCTGCACTGTTCCCAGTACTTATTGCCACTGAAGGTACCGAGCCTCTAATAATGGTGATGCTGGTAGAAACCCTAATGCCATTTAATAACAAATAGGTCTTTATCTACCTTGTGTGATTATAAAGCTGAGCTATTTCTAGAACATTCAGATAATGTCACTGGAACTCAAAATTCTAATGTTAAGAGTGGGTGCATTATTTTCAGGCACTGGGGTCCCCAACACTCCAAAAGTGATCCTCAGGAGTGACATTGCAATTGTGAAAATATTAAAAGACAGAGAGCAGACAGCTGGACACAGGGGCTCTCTTCCCATGTCAGGCCTGAGAGAGTGAATATATTTTCCAGTGGGTATATATAATGGAGCTTACAGGTCTTTCCATAAGGCGTTCGTGTCATGCAGTTAGCATGTACATAGTTAATGGGTCATATCATAAGCGGGTAAAATTCTAAACAAGCAAGATGCTGAGTTACCATCTTGACCTAGTGTTAGTTGACTTCAAACCGGCCCTGTGCCCTCCCCAGGTGTTTGCTACATTTATGTTGGACTGGCTCTAGAACCTGATTGCTCAGATATACAGATAACCTTCAGGCATAGTGAAGTAGCCAGGTACAGAAATGATTCCTCTACTATGGGAGCTCCTTTAAGCCTGCTCCTTAATGTGGAGCTAGCTATTGTGGGGGCACAGTATTTGACCTGGAGAATGTGTTTGAAAACATTTATTTCTCAGAACACTGGAGATCTTTCTAAAATTAGGGCTAGTTTTCTCGGCTGATGGTCGTGAATGTAGAAATAAGGTAAAATATTTTGTACCAAGTCCTCAGTTAATGACACATTATGGAATGAACTACCACAATAGTTTTTATTATTGTTTTGCTTTTTTTACTGTAAGATATATTTTTTTAAAATCTTCAAATGGAAAATACTTCATTAAGTAGACCCCTCTTACTACAGGAACCACTGACATTCAACGATGTGGCTGTAAAGTTCACCCGGAAGGAATGGCAGCTCCTGAACTCTGCTCAGAAAACCCTATATCAGGATGTGATGTTGGAGAACTATCGCAACCTGGTTTCCATTGGTGAGGAGAATTCTCAAGTCATTGACCTCGTCACTGGCTTTTCCTGTCTTATATGTTAAAAACTTTGCGGTGTTTGTGGTATTCTCAAAGAGGTAGGTTCTCATTGCATTTTCTCATCCTAGGTTAGTGGGTTAGGTCTTCTACCCTTGAAAGAATGCTATTTACTTTGTTCCTTTGAACATTATTTTTCTAGAAATACAAAACTGCAGTCTTTACAAACTTTACGTTAATTTTGGTGTGTCCAAGATTCTGTAATTTCCCATAAACTGGTTATCTAATTGTCACCCCAGAAGCTTTCTCTCAATTGGAACAAGAGAACTGTGTTTGGTATTAGAAGCAAGCTATAGTGGAATTTTCTCAGATGCATGGTCAAAACACCTTAAGGGGAATTGGCTGGGGTTGTTGATTGAACAGGGAGAAGGCCTCATATCTATGAAAGGTGTCAGAAAATGCATAAAAATGTGTGCTACTTTGTATGTGAAAATTCACTTGTCCAAGATGTTGAGGGAAGTACACCTGTAGCTCTTATGAGATTAGATTTCCATTTTCTTGTTTTACACTATGTGTGTTTGCTTCCATAATTTTCTTTAACATTCTGAAATTTTCCCTTCTTTTATGTTTCCACTTTACTATGAAAATCTGTCTTGCACGCTTCTCTCCAAACAGAGAACTCTGAATTAGTAACTGTCCTCTGAATACAGCACATTCCTCCCCTACTGAGTAAGAATGGATATCCATTTGCAGTATGCAGCACCATCTTGCATCTTGAGCTCCCACCATAAACGGGTCTCCTTTGTGCTTCCTTAGCTTCCCCCCTTGGAGTTTCTCTAAAGATTTGGTGTCCATATTCTCATTTGGTGTCCTGTTCCTTTAAAGTTTTCTTCATGCAGGTGATGTCAGTTCTTTCTGTTTTCTTAGAGAGATGGTCAATTTGCCTTCTCTGTTGGAATTCTTTAACAGACATATTTCCCCATATTTTACTCCTTTTGGTGAAATATATTTATGACTTCTGTTGTTTCCAGGTATCTAAAATCATCTTCCTAGCAAGAAAATTATCAGCTTAAAGTATACTTTAGCACTGTACCTTACATTTTTTTCTACCTGTAAGATTTTTTTAAGTTGTCTGTTCCTCCAATAATTTTTGTAAGTGGAAAGGGCATGTTTTTTTTAATTAAGCAATGTCTGCTATATATTTCTTACTATGTAGTGTCCCTTCCTTAGGCCCACCCCTTCTTAACATGGCCAATACACGAAAGATGACTGTTGCTGCTTCTAAAGAACATTTTTGCAGTATATTCCAATAGGTTTTATTGCTGTTATTCAAACAATGCATAGTACATTCAATATTGCTCTCTTTCTGTCTCTTGAGTAGCCTTTTGGTTTCCATGTGTAAGTTGCCTTTCATGTCATCCCACATCTCATCTGGTCTCTGTCATTAGTCTTCAGTCAGACTTTTATTCCTCATGTTTATTCTTTACATAGTCTCTAAGCTGTGCTCTAGCTACTTTGGCTAGCTTCTACTTGGATTTGAGCAATTTATGATCTGTTCCACAGTTAACCCCTGGGCGTGTTTTGACTTATAAGCTTCTCCACCATTTCTTTCTGTAGATGTGGTTGATTTGCATTTGTTCCATTCCGGAAAATCCATATGTGTAGTTTCCATTTCTGGTGTTTAATAAGGAATTTGCTATGAATTCATCATTAGTCTCAAAATGTTATCAGTGAACCTGTGTGTCATTTCTGTTACTAAGGTCACATTTTCCAACTACTGCTACTTTCCCCAAATTTTACACTTATCAGTGTGTATGATTGTTTGGTTGATCAATGTCAGGCTGAAAAATTCATGTGAAAATTTCAATATATATTTTTAAATATTTTATTGGGAGCTCTAATAGATATCATAACTTCCCATAGTTCAATTACATGGAGCAGTCCTGTACAATAGCTACCACAGTTTGAAAACTTTTTCTTCTTTAATTCCTTGATATCAGCTCTCCTTTATCCCTTCTCCCCTCAATTTCATTATTGTGGTGGTAAACAGAACCTGGATGAAAGTGTGAGCAGCAGCCTTATATCTGTACTCCTGACCACAGGGCTTGGAAGACCAGTTCTAGTGTTGGAAGAAAACCCCCACAAGTCCCAAAGCTAGAACTGCTAATGAGCAATCTCCAGACAGAGATTTCCCCCCAACTGCCCTCCAGGAAGATGTTAGTATACAGCTGCTACAGGTGCCTGACTTCTTGCTTCTCAGCTGAAAGATGCCTAGCTTTGAAAGCAATCAGGTTCCCTTTGTTGCTGTCACTTAAGGAATCAATTATCTCTTTCTCTCTTAAATGCCCACTGGATGGGTCCTAAAGGACTGGTGTGTAATTGAAGGGCAGAAATAAAAAGGCTTTGCATTCTTTCACCAATTTATATAATCTCAGGGCATGCAGCTCCCTCGCCTCCCACACAAACACAGGCAGACACCTAGCTACCTAACAAGGTAGGCAGGATCTTTAGCCTCGGGATCCCTGAAATAATTGGATGAGCAACTTAAGACCAGTGCTGAGGGTAGGTGGAGTGGAGTAATTGTCTCCTGAGCGGGGAGAACAATAACAACAACATGTCTGCTCTTGTCGTTAAAGCTGCTGGCAGATAGTAATTAGCCAGGCGCTTGTATGAGGTATCATTAAGGTGGCACTACAATGAAAGGATAGTGTGGCGATGATATTTAACTAAGAGTATGTGACTGGGACTCTTCTCCAACTTTGTGAATGCTTCTATGTTTGCTTTAATTGGTGCACAAAACTGAATAACACTTGTACTAACTGGTCTTGCTTGCAGGCATATGAATATTAGCCTACCACTGACAAAATTATACATCAGGGAAGATATTGCAGTGTGCTTTTGGATAATGAATATGATGCCAATCTTCTTGAATTTGTCGATCTCAGCCTTATAAACCACTTGATTATCTAATTAAAAATAGCCAGTACCAGTCTATTAAAGTTGAATAATGCATACACTATCAATTTTTACCATTCCATTTTGTTTTGACAACTTGCAATTTTTCATGATAATATTGCATGTATGCCATTTTCCATTTACTAGAGGATATTAGCAGCTATTTTTTCTCATTTTCAGTCATGCCATGTCAAGCACTGAAGGTCCCCAAAGCTTTTCCTCCATCTACATCATTATGGTTGACTGTACTTTGAGGATTTAGTACTTGTTCAGTGTTATTTCATTGCCATTAAACCTGAGGGGTTCATGTTCCAGAAGTCGATCACCAGATCTTCCTCCCAGTCCCTATTTCTGGAGAATCCACTAAGACCTGTGCACCATGGGTGGTCCTGCTTGTATTTGAAACACTGGGTGGCAGTGCTTCTGGCATCACAGCAACCTGCACGCCACCACAGGACAGCACTGTAAGAGGAGTGCTGTGAGCTAAAATACAGGCTCCACAAACATAAGGAATGTGTTTCTGTACCATAATCCCTTTCATATATACCTGTAAAAATGGTTTTCTCCCAAGTAGAACATTCGCCATGTTTCGCATTCCCAACTTTATCTAGCACTTAGTTGTCTTTCAGTAAAGATTGATTAAATGAATACATTTAACCTCTACCAAATGGAATTAGCAAGTCATATCACTCCTGTGGTCTATTGGTCTCATGTCTTCCTTCTGTTATGTTTGTTGTATGTATTCATGTACCTCTTTAAGCAAATATCAAACCTGTGTCCATTTATCACTTTCATATCCAACCTGATTTCTATAGTAACTATTTTTATCATTTGAATTGTTTACATGATTGTATTTCGTCCAATGGGCAATAAACATTAAGCATAGTGTTTTATTTATAGTCATAAAAGAGGGTTGTCACTAAAGATCTACTTTATATCAATGTGTATTTGATGGGGTCCATTGAAAACCAAGATATTTAAAAGAGTCAATGTTGTGTTCTTTTATAGAAATCCAGAAAGATGATGATCATTTGCTTGAGCACTTGCAATGTGAAAGATGCATTGACAGAATGGAATGGTGCTACAAATGTAATACATATTCTCAGCATAAAAATAATTTTCCTCCAAAGGAAACTTATGAGATGTTTGGATTACATGAAAAAAATGTAAAATCAGATTTAATCATTCTG
Organism: Tenrec ecaudatus; assembly: GCF_050624435.1. NCBI lineage: Eukaryota > Metazoa > Chordata > Mammalia > Afrosoricida > Tenrecidae > Tenrec > Tenrec ecaudatus. The sequence goes on along the minus strand of NW_027459345.1, from coordinate 291,677 downwards.
GAATTAAATCAGAACAGAAGCAACAAAATACAGAAGATGAGAAAACTTTTCTCCACAGTGAACAAGAGCAATTTAATACTGAAATGAAATTCCCTGAGTGTGAACCACCCAGGTTCATGAAGTCACAGTGCATTCAGCATCAGGAGTCTGATGAAATTGAGAAACCACACACAGGCGGTAAATGTGGAACAACCTTCATTGAAGACTCTGTGTTCTATGAACACCAGATTATTGGTATACTAGATAAGACCTACGAATGCAGTCAGTGTGGGCAAATATTCAAGAAAATGTTCAAACTCAATGAACATTATCAAAAAAGTCATGAAGGACAAAAGCTAGGAAAATGCTTGCAATGTGGGAAAAATTTTCACAGTGTATCATACCTCAAGGGACATCAGGAACCTCATGTGGCAGGAATGTCCTATGTATGCAGTGAATGTGGGGAAGGCTTCACTAGGAAGAGTGATCTCACTGCTCATCAGCAAACTCATACTGGAGAGAAACCCCACATATGTGGTGAATATGGAAAAGCCTTTATCAGGAAGACTCTTCTCACTGTTCATCAGCGAACTCATACTGGAGAGAAACCCCATGTATGTGGTGAATATGGCAAAGGCTTTAGCCAGAAGAGTAAATTTACTGTTTATCAGCGAACTCATACTGGTGAGAAATCCTATGTATGTGGTCAATGTGGAAAAACCTTTCTCACGAAGAATGTTCTCACCGTTCATCAGTGAACCCATACTGGAGAGAAACCCCATGTATGTGGCGAATGTGGAAAAGCCTTTATTCGGAAGCATGCTCTCACTGTTCATCAGCGAACTCATACTGGAGAGAAACCCAATGTATGTGGTGATTGTGGAAAAGCCTTTATTCGGAAGCATGCTCTCAGTGTTCATCAGCGAACTCATACTGGAGAGAAACCCCATGTGTGTAGTCAATGTGGAAAAGCTTTTATCAGAAAGAGTAAACTTACTGTTCATCAGCGAACTCATACTGGAGAAAACCCCCATGTATGTGGTGAATGTGGAAAAGGCTTTATCCAGAAGACTGCTCTCACTATTAATCAGCAAACTCATAGTGGAGAGAAACCACATAAATGTAGTGAATGTGGCAAAAGCTTCATTCGTAAAGGAAATCTCAAAACTCATATAAAAATTCACAGGAGTAAAACCCTATATATGTGGCAAAGGCTTTATCCAGAAGATTTCTCTCACTGTTCATCAGCTAATTCACACTCGGGAGAAACCCCATGTATGTCATGAATGTGGAAAAGCCTTTATCTGGATGGCTTCTCTTACTGTTCATCAGTGAACTCATACTGGAGAGAAACCCCATATATGTGATGAATGTGGAAAAGCTTTCAGCCAGACACAATGCCTTACAGCACATCAGAGATTTGACAAAAGGAAAAAAGCCCTTTGCATGAATTAAATGTGGAACATCTTATATGTGGACATCAGATCTCGTTAATCATGAGAAATTTTCAACAAGAAAAACTTTCATTGGAGTTAGTGTAACAAAGCTTTCAAAACAAAGGAAGAGGTGCTGGAGTTTGGCCTGGGCCAAGTGTGTGAACGGACAGTTGTGACTTATCATATGGGTACCCGTGTTCTGTGTTGCTGTCCCTCTACTGACATGGCCCACCATTTTGGTGACAGATGACCTTCCAGACTTCCACAGAGTGCATGTTCTTCCTCAGATGCATGAAGGTTCCCTAGACTATACACGGTAGTCCCTGGAGAAGTGCTGACAAGGTGGGGAAACCACAGCTTCTGAGAGGAAAGCCTCACTGCCTTCATTCCCTTGTCTCTGCTGAAACTGAGTTTGTGTCTGGGCTCACACTGAGTTCCCATCACTGTGTAACTTGCACAGTAATACATGGCCGTGACGTCAGGATCCACAGAGCTCAGTTTTAAATTAACCTGGTTCTGGGATGTATCCCTGGTGATGCTGACTCAGTACTGGAGAGCTAGATTATAGTTTGTGCCCCCCAATCTCCCATATTATCCCAATCCACTCCAGATCCTTTCCTGGAGCCCGGTGGACCCAGGTCACATTATAGCTGGTTAAAGACAATCTAGAGACAGCACAAGTGAGAGATAGGGTCTGTGAGGGCCTCACTAGTCCAGGGCCTGACTCTTGTACCTGCACCTGGGCCTATACAGCTGGGGATAGAGAGAAACCCAGTGAGTCATGTGCCCCGATTCTTCACTCCCAGACTTCATGTCTGACTCCCTGAACCACTCACCACCCTGAGTTGCCAGAAAGAGGAAAACCCACACATGCTTCATGTTCATGTGGATAAGATTCGTGACACCCAGAAAATGCTCTCCAGGTGAGAAGGATTATGAATTTAAGTCCTTGCATGTTGTGGTTTTATTTGGGTTCTTGTCAGGCATTTGCGTGTGGGAGGTGCATGGTATGTAAAGGTGGAAAGGGCTGAATGGGGCCCCTGCCTCTGGGACTCACACTAGAAAAGTGATGCTGGTGGAGTCCTTGAGAGAACACAGCCCTCTCTTTGAGGTCTTCACTCTACCAATCATGCGGACATCTGTGCAGATTTTAAGTTTAATGTAGCTTTACATCTATTACCATCAGAAGTACACAGATGATCTGGTGAAATTAAAGACAATCTCTATGCTTACCATGCAATGGAATCAAGACTAGGCCTACCTGAATCTTTTCATTCCTTTGACCACGTAGGGAAACAAGTATATGTCTCCCTAAAACTCCTTTCCCCTATAACATTTCAGAATATTTGGGAAAGGATAAAATATACTGCGTTATAGTCCATGTTTAATATTGGAAAAAAAGTGTTTCCTACCAACAAAGTTATTTGTGGGGAAACAGGAACCCACAGAAGTCTTAAGAAGGTCATATTTCTTCCCATGGATTAGTACCCTCTGTGGGTGATGGGTATTCTGAGCCCCCTGCTGACAGCAACCCATCACATACAGGAGAGGTGTTTCCTGGGCTTACACAGTCTTCCAACTTCTGTGGGGCACACAATAACATTTTCTCTGGTCATAAGCATTCAGATTGTTGGTCAGGAGTGTTACCTGGAGTTGTCTCTGCAGATTTCCAAACACGGGCACTGGAGCTACCATAGTGGTCAGCACAGCAGCTCTAACTGCAGTCTGTATCCAGGCTCCTGTGGGGCCTAAGCACCCCTGCAAGTCAACTTTCTCCCTGAGGTTATTTTTACCTCTGGTCCCTCAGTGGGAAAAGCTTTAGAGGTAGAGAGTGCTACAAGTTGCAAACACTGTGAGCTGGATACAGTGAAAGGAAGTATGATCTACAGACATAGCTCTTTATACAGATTTTGATATTGAGATATACGCCACAAAAAATACTGGTAAAGAAAATCTGGCTCAAAGACAAAGATATTCTACAGGATTTAGGCTGCCTTCTTTACAGAGGAACGGGGAAGTATTTAAATCAGGCTTCTATTCAAAATAATTGAAACTGGAATGTTTTAGTTAATTATTTGATGTTAAGGGGAAAGTTTCTAGTCAGAATTATTTTGGGGGTGGTTTTCTGTCATGTTTGATGGGAAATTTTGCAGATGTTTTTAATTGTTGAAAACAATGCTCTAATGCCACTGAACTACACCTGAGAAGAATGTTGCAAATAGTATTTTGTTGCATGTTTAATGAGAAAAATATGTTCCAATACATGACAGAAAGTTTTGCACACATAGCTGCAAACGGACAGAAATTCTTGCCAGTACAATATTTCAAAAACTTTAAAATATTGAACAGGAAAGGGATTGTGATATAAACCAATAACTGAATTTACAATAAAAAATTTCATAATGAAATAGTCTATGTTTATTATTTTATTTGATTATTTGTTTTTTGCCCAAACCATCTTATAGTTAGCTGTGGTCGTCATATAATCATTTGTCAATTTCACAGGATTAAGAGTGAAGGGGTGGAGTCTAGCCAGTTAATCAGATCATAGCCAATGTGGCCTCTGTGTTGGAGTGGCCTCCTGAGGATTCTGGGAACTCCTTCATTCCTCCTTGAATGTAGGAGTCTGTCTCTCTTTGTCTCTTTCTGTTGACTTCCTGGGAGACATTGCAGCTGACAAGACATGTGGAACTATGTGAGTGCTCTCAGCTGGAGAAATCACGTGGACCCATGCGAGCGCTGAGATGCTTACAATGCCACCAGATCCAGAAAACTTCCCACCCACTGGCCTGTGCTCTTGCTGCATTTGGCATCATTGCATGTGTTTTGTGAGTCTGAAGAAGACTTTAAAAATAGGTATCGGACATATGGTCTAAGATTGGACTTAAGGAATTGATCTGGACTGGGCTGGGATGTTTTCTTGATATTTGAGTTCTCTTGTACATAAAGCTATTTCTCAAGGACGTGAGTGTCTATGAATTTGTTTCTCTAGTCTACCCATAGTAACATAGATATCATATCATCCCACAGTTCCATCACATCAAGCAGGAGGAAAACATCTTTCTTGAACTTTTTAATATCGGCTCCCTTTTACCCCACCCATTGCCCCACTGTATCTCCAAGAAATCCTTGTTTGTCTTGCTGCCTCTATACATTTATCAATTCTGGGTTCGAATACTGTTAAGTAGAAAGACACATAACAAAACTCAAGAGAATTACCCCCAATTGCAAAATACATCTGAGGTGAACCCAAAAGGAATTGCAAGTTGAGGAAGAAGGCAGTCCAAGTGTACTCTTCTGTCCTTCCCTGGAGTCCAGGACTGAACCAGTTGTGTTTAGGATCAATTATGTCAGTCTGGCTCCTGGGATGTGGTGACCTTGCTGGATAACTGCCTTTCCAGGGCTTCTGTGTTCAAACATACTCTTTAGGTCTGGTGTCCTACAGCCTGCCCCTTCTACCTTTGGTTGAACACATGCTAACATTCCCCAAACTGATTGTTAAATATATTACAAGGAATACAAACGACAAAACTAACTCCCTGCCTTCCAGTAGATTCTCCCTCATAGCATAGCCCTTTTTTGTCATCTTTGCTGGTGAGGAGGGAACACTGTTCTTTTAGCAGCTCAAACGAAGGATGCTTACAAAACAACATCCCTGCACTGGCCGCAAAGTGAGACTGCTGGCTGGGGGTAGTGAGACCCATTACTGATGAGCCAGCTCCATCTCTTCTCTGTGTGTGCAAAGTACTGTTGCATGCAGTGTTTGTTGGTAAACTGTGCTTTTGCTGGGGACCGCAGACAATGGTTTAACAGATTCATGCTGTTAAGTTGACCTTACATTACAATAGAGGGGGATACTATTGGAAGGAAGAATAAGGCTATTTTTGTACATCTACCTTTAAATTGAAGCAAAGCAAGTGAAAAAATATATTTAAAAGGAAAGCTAAGTGTTGGATCGGCCCTGTGAACAGCTCACTGCTGTGGGATTGCCAAATTTACAGGTAGGTAGCTGGGTTGGGGCCTGGGATATAATACCAGGTGTCCTTTAAATTGGTTTATCCACAGAGAGCACAGCTGTGCTCTCAATCATGCCGTCGGAGTTCACAGCACCTTCCTGTGCTTTGCTTCCCTTGCAGGTGCTGTGGCAACTCCCGGCCGAACTGTTGATACTTCAGGATCATCCCACAGAAGCCTGCAGAGACAACTGGAGGCTTGATGCTGAACCACAAGGTCTGCAGAGGGAGGAGAGCTCCCACTGGTGATAATCCCTAGCTATGCCCAGCTCCTTCCTGCAGATGATTAGATCAGGCCACGTGGAGAGAGTCTCAGCACTGGGGAAACAGGAGTGCTTGGAATCTGCCAGGAGCAGGGCTAGGTGTCGGTGGAGGTGTTTCTATATTGCTTTGAGAAAGGAATCACAAAATGCCTCACCGTGCTAGAAGAAATAGGACCTGGTATTTCCAGGTTTCCGGCACTTGTCCTGCACAGGCCAGGTACCTTTCAGAACTGGTGCCCAGACTGTAGCCTGATCCACTTCTGAATGTACACTCCTCCCTGGGCCATTCATTGTAATAGAAAATTGACACCCCAGGACCACGCATAAACAGCGGATAATTCTGAGCTGTTTAGGAAACCACTGTTATAAGCACAATAAAAGTGCACTCTTCTAAAAATAATTCACAGGGTACATAAGGGACTGTAGTGGATTGATTATACTCCTCCCTTGCCCCAAACCACAATAACCTCTGGAAATACAGACTGGTATCTCTCATGAATATAGATGCCAAAATCCTCAACAAAGCCCTGGTCAATAGAATCCAACAGCATATAAATTTATTTTAAAAGACCAATATTCTCAGGTCAATGAATCAGGACAGAAAACCCAACAATAAAAACATCCACATACAATTGATTTTTACATTGGCCCAAAAGACATTAAATGGGAAGCAGGTGCCCTCCTCAATAAATGGTGCTGGAAAATCTGGATAACCACCTGCAGAAGAATGAAATGAAATATCTCATTCTATGTACTAAAATAACTCCAGGTGGATTAAACACCTACATGTAAAATCCAGAGCTAGCAGGATCATTAGTCCAGGGAATACATGGGTTGGCAGAATTAACAAAAGAAACATACTCCATAGAAGGTAACATAGATGAATGGGACCTATGAAAAAGAAAACACTTGTGTAAATCAATAGAGTTTATTTAATAAAAGAGTAAAAAGAGAGCCCACAGACTGGAAAAGGATATTTAGTAATGACACATCATATAAAAGACTAATGATTAAGATCCACAGAATTTTACAAGGTTATAGCAAGAAAAAAACTTTTGATAAGATGGGCTAAAGACCTGAACAAACAATTCATACAAGATGATAGATAAATGGCTAATAAACACATGTGGAAATGTTCTAGGTCTGTAGTCATTCAGGAATTGGAAATCAAAACAACAATGTGATACCAACTAAAGCCCAGTAATGTATCCCAATTTAAAAACAAAACATAACAGAACAATAAAGGGTGGACAGGGTCTGGTGGGATAAGGACTTTTGTACAACTGCTAGTAGTCATGTAAATATGTACAGCCACTATAGAAGGAGATATGGCGATACCTAAAACATATGGAAATTGAACTACCATCTGACTCACCAATACCATTACTGGGCATATACCCCAAAGAAATAAGAAAGAGATGACGAACAGACATGTGTTCCCCCATGATCATTGCAGCACAGTTCACAATAGCACGAAGCTGGAAACAGCCTAAATTCCCATCAAGAGAAAAGTGGATACATTAAAAAAACAAACAAACAAAAAAAAAAACAACTCTGATGTAAACACACAAATAATATGAATCGCTAAAAAGCAGCATTGAAACACTTCAAGTCGTGGAAGGATCTGGAAGACATGCTTAGTGAAGTTAGTCAAGCACAAAAGGACAAATGCTATTTAAGTTCACTCCACTTGGAAAAAGTCGCAGAAAGGGCACAAGCTCAAGTTTGCACGTCATCAGGCCCTCTGGCTATGAGCTAGATCGCCTGGGAAAGAGCTGGACCAGTGCCATGAACCACAAATCCTCTGGTCAAGGTAAGTATAGTGGAGGTCATTTGGCCAGAGGACACTTCCTGATCTCCTGATAGCTGGGATCCATTGGTGGGGGAAAGGGGGCAGGATGCTGAGTAGTAGCAATATGGATCTGGGGTGAGGTCCCCTGGAGAGGGTGGTGGCCCTCTCAAAGGGGTGAGGCTTAGTGATGGTAGGGCGTGGGCAGCACTGAAGAGGGGAGATGGAACAGTCAATTTTGGGTGAACGTAAGTGCGTGTCTGCTCGGGTGTGGGAAAGGAGAGCTGACAGCCAAGTGGAGTAAGGAGGGACTGCAGGTGCTCTTCGGATCAACAGGTAGGGAGGGTATTTCATGACTTGCACTCGGAGAGCAGAGCTGACTTAGGACTCTGGGGTTACCTGGGAAGCCAGGTCAGATGTCACAGAACAGCGGGAAACTGAATCCTGACTCTCAGAGTACAAGTCATGCTGCAGAGCTGCTTCTGTGGGATCCCCAAATGGGAACTCCACTGGGGGAACTGGATTCTACCCCAGACTCACTGTAACCTGAGGAATTAAGCTGGAAAACACATGGTGTCTGGGGTTGAAGAAAATAGCTGTACCAAGAGCTGTCTACTATTGGTTGTCTAACAAACAAGTCTTGGTACAGCAAGTGTGCTGTGTTAAGACGTATTATCCTGGCAACTGTGTGGCTGTTCTGTTGCAGTCTGCTTATACTCATCTACATTAGGCTGTTTCTCACAGGTGTGCCGCCATTGGAGCTCACCGTCTTGAAGCAGTGTAATTTGTTTGGTTATTTTTCAGAAAATGAAACCTAGGGATGTTGTGCCCACAGGGAAAGAAAGCATAACAAGGTTTTAGGGTGCTTGAAGGGTGGAGGAGAAAAAAGGGAGATGATTTCAAGAAGTCTAGGAAGGAACCCTATCATTTGGAAACTATGTATGAGTATGCAAGAAATTGCACAATTCGTTTTGACAGAATTGAACTATGGAACAATATGACCTATACAGTGGTTCCCAAGTTAATAATTTTAATTTTATCAAATAAAAGGTAATAAAGTAATAGATCAAGGAATGGGTTTGGGGCTTGCACTAAATCCTATCCCCAATTTAAGGACTATCAGTTCCAGCCCACAGGACGATGGCAACGTAGTGACACATGCCAGGGGGACTCTGCAGAATCCAGCCCAGGAGAGTTGCTTAGAGGGAAATTCAACGCTGCTGGATCACAGGAGGTGCATCATAAAGATAAGTAGGCACATATCCACTGGGTTTTGAAGGGCTGTGGGTTTTGGCTTACATCACTGGAAGCCGCCGGGGGCTTGACCTTAGCCCAGCCACTGTAACTGCTGGAGCCAGGACCATTTGGAGCCCAGCCAATGTATCTGCCGGAGCCGGGGCCATTTGGAGCCTGTAGCAGGGCTTGGTCTAAACACAGCCACAGTTTTCCCCTGCCTGCCTCAGGGCAGGGACAGGACCCTGGCAGCTCCACCAGCAGGGATCAGGGTTCAGCTACATTGTTGCTTCTGTTTATATCTCTGCTCTCTATTCCAACACAGCCGTGGAGGGCTGCACAGGAGCTTTTTCATGTCATGGCCACAGCTTGCGGTGCCTACGTGGTCTGAGCAGGGACTAAACCCAACACCCCACAGCCCAACAGGCAGGGATCAGGGTTCAGCTACACTGCTGCATCTGTTAACATCTCTGCTCTGTGTCCCCCCACTTCTTTGGGGGCTGCTCAGCAGCTTTCTTGCGACTCTTGGGGCTCAGCTGTGGATAGCAGCTGGGGCTTGGGGCAGGGAGTAAGCCCTTGCAGCTCCACAGGCAGGGAGTGGGACTCAGCTACATAGTTGCTTTTGCTTCCCTCACTTCCCTATACCCCTGCAGAGTCTAGTCTAACATTTTAATTTTTCTCCCCCTGCTCTTTATTCCTACCCTGCTCTCTCATGCTCCATTGCAGACATATGGGGCACTCCCATTGCCCTAGGGCATTTGCGCCTTGGCCACACCCAGCTAGGTGAGCTCCACCCTGCATAGATAGCCAAAGGCTAGGGAAAGGCCTGCTTGCTCTCCAGGGGATACTCCTCAGACTTCTCACCAGGGAGTTCCTGCCTGAGTACCTGGGGACATAAGGCAGCTCAACCAACACTTTTCAACATTCAAACCAATAACAGGAACATCAGCCCAGCCTGTGCAACACTGGGGCAGGCAGCCGACCTGCCATCTGGGGTACTCCCCTGATAGGGAAGCCACAGGAAGATAAAGTGGTAGGTTAATACCATAGCAAAATCAGCTGTAGGCAGTTCGAAGAAGCATTCCTGTAAGTCTTCCAGAGAGAGACTAGAAAATGGCACCTGGTCCCTCTAAAATAACTCAACGCAAAAAGCCATCACCCCTAACGACTTCAACGAAAAAAACAGGAGAAAAAAAAGACAAAGGCAGAAGATGTCCTGAACATAACAACATACATAGAAGAAGCAGACATTGAGATGCCACTCAAAGAAATTCTCAGAATGCTGCTTGGAGCCATGCAGGATATGAGGGAAACAATACAGAAAAAGGATGAAACGATACAGGAGCTTAGCGAGGAGATAATGAAAAACAATAGCACAATCATGTTCCTTGAAAATTGATTGGAGGAATCAGAGAACCCTATCAGTGTCTTGGAGGACAGCCAAGCAGACTTTAATAAACGTGAACAAAAATCTAACAAGAGCATCAGAGAAGCTGAAGAAAACCTAAGAGCTATGTCTGATGCTATGAAGCAGAACATTAGAATTATTGGCCTACCGGAGGAAGACACAACAAAGAATCATCTGCTACAATAGCGAGAGAATTCTTGGAGGAAAACTTCCCCAGCCTAATGAATGAAAACCAGGCAACCATCCAGGAGGCTGAAAGAACACCAGCATGACAGGACCCCAAGATGAAATCACCAAGGAACATAATAGTTAAACTATCCAACTTTGAGGAAAAGGAGAAAATCATGACAGCAGCCAGGGAAAAACAAGCAGTCACATATAAAGGTTCCCACATAAGGATATGCTCAGACCTATCAGCAGAAACTATGAAAAAAAGGAGAGAGTGGATTAACATTACTCCAAAAATTGAAGGAAAACAACGCAAATCCAAGAATACTCTACCCAGCCAAATTATCGATCAAGATCGATGGAGAAGTAAAAGTCTTCCCAGACAAGGAAAAACTCAAAAATTACATTACAAAAAACCCAGCCTTACAAAAGATCCTCGCCGACTCAGTATGGGCAGATGAACAACACTCACCAAGCACAAATAAGAGACCAATACATAGAACAACTTCACCCAGAGCACAACAAGGAGAAAAGAGACCCCAAGATAGCATTGGTTTAAGGATGGAAAGAAGTCAAGAATGATACACACAAAAAACACACACTAATGAGAAAGGAAAGTAGGAAAACTCCCAACACAAAAGGTATAAAATGGCATCACAGAGTCCACAGATGGAGATAATAACCCTGAATATCAATGGCCTGAACTCAGGCATTAAAAGACTGAGACTAGCAGAATGGCTTAGAAAACACAACCCATCAATTTGCTGCCTACAGGAGACACATCTCAAGGCTACAGACAAAAATAGGCTGAGAATCAAAGGCTGGAGAAGGACCTACCAAGTACACAGCAATACAAAAAAAGCAGGGGTTGCAATCCTAATCTCGGAATAAATTGACCTCAAAGTACAAACCATAAAAAGAGATAAGGAAGGATACTATCTAATGCTCAAGGGAATCATAGACAATGAACCACTAAGCATTGTAAACATATATTCCCTGAATGAGAGACCAGCTGAATATGTCAACCAAACACTCCAAAAGATTAAGAAAAAATCACAGACCCGACAATTATAGTGGGTGACTTCAACACACCACTCTGAGAAAGATAGATCACAGGGAAAGAAACTCAACTATGATGCACATACCGGCTTGGGAGGAACTGGAGGAAATCATGCTAAGTGAAGTAAGTCAGGTACAAAAGGACAAGTAAAACATGATCCTGCTGAGGCAAATATAAAAAAAAAGGCTAATGTGGCATAGGGGAAAAAGTTACTATATACTCACATTTTTGGGTTGAAGACTGTGTAGTATGGCAGAGACCAGATCAAAACCAGGGATGCACATAGTAGACAACTGGGGAGGAGGTGGGGAAAGAAAAATAAAAGGATGAATATAAGGAAGAAAAGGTGAGCTGGGGCATGGGGCACTAACCCACCCAAGGGGAGGGTATTGTTTATATCTCCACAGGGAAAGTGGGACCAGACTTCCACCCAGTGCCGCGAGGTGTGAATGCAACATTCCGGAGTGGAGTAGGGAACCAGTGGAGAGGTCTGGGAGGCTGGCCCCAACACCAAAAATTAAGTGGATTCCTGCCCCTCCCCCAAGAAGAATTTGTTTCAAAGGAGGACATTGATTCTACAGCTCGGGCAGAAGGATATATCAGATCAGAGCACACGGGCGCAGATGAAGGGGAGGAGGAGAGAGTGGAGCACAGATTTGCCCACCAGGCCGTGAGGATGATGTTCCTGATTAGAGCAGCCAGTCCACAGAGAGGACAACATGGCCTCCACTATAAGACATGATACCCCTCAGTGACCAATGGCGCTACCGGAGAAAGCATCAGAGACACAGTGTGCAGATTGCACCTGACCTGATCCGACCACACTGAGGCAAATCACTGGGAGAGTTCAGCGGAACAGCAAGGGAATGGAGTGGCAAGGTCCCCAGGGAATGCTGAAAGTGGATTTGGGGCCAGGGCGTGGTGCCCATACAGACTGGACTGGAAAAAACTCCTAAAGGCCAACAAAGAACCTTGAACTAACTACAAGCTTTTCTATCTTGATGTGTTTTGTTTTGTTCTTTGTCAGTGGTTTGTTGTTTTGTTGTCTGGCTGTATACTGTTGCTTTGTTTTCCTCTGTCTTATTTTTGTGCATGTTATTATCTCCACAGGTTTGTCTACATAAGACAGGCTGGATGAACTATCTGGAGGAAAAACAAAGGGACCGACAGTTCTGGGGGTACCTGGGATAGGGGGAGATTGGGCGTAAAGAAGTGGTGTTAACAAACCCAGGGACAAGGGAGCAACATGGGATCCAAATTGGTGGCGAGGTGGGGAGTGGCTGGCCTGGTAGGGAATGATAAGGGCAAGGTTACTTAAAGAAGAGGTATAGCTGTAAGCCAGGTGGGGATGGAGCATGATAGTGGGGCAGGAGGAAAGTCAAGGGAAATAGAGGAAAGAACTAGGAGGCAAAGTGCATTTATAGAGGTCTAGACAAAGACATGTACATGCAAATATATATGTGAGGATGGGGAAATAGATCTATGTGTCTATATTTATAGGTTTAGTATTAAGGTGGCAGAAGGACCTTGGGCCTCTACTGAAGCACTCCCTCAATACATGAATAGTTTCTTCTATTAAATTGTCATTCTATGATCCTCACCCTCCCGACACAATTGCTGAAGCCAAAGCATTTGAACAAGTAAATATGAAGAAAGTTGATGGTGCCCGGCTATCAAAAGAGATAGCGTCTGGGGTCTTAAAGCCTTGAAGGTGCACAAGTGGCCATCTAGCTCAGAAGCAACAAAGCCCACATGGAAGAGCACATCAGCTTGTGTGATCACGTGGTCCCGAAGGGATCAGTTTTCAGGTATCAAAGAGCAAAAAATCATATCATTGGCTGCACAGCTCCATGATACGATTGTCGAGGGCAAACGGGTGCATAAACAAACGTGGCGAAGGAATCTGATGATGCCCGGCTATCAAAAGAGATAGTGTCTGGGGTCTTAAAGACTTGAAGGTGAGCAAGCGGCCATCTAGCTCAGAAGCAATAAAGCCCACACGGAAGAAGCACACCAGCTTGTGTGATCACGAGGTGCCAAAGGGATCAGAAATAAGGCATCATCATAAAAAAAACCCCAAAAACTTAACATCGTGAATGAAGGAGGAAGTGTAGAGTGGAGACCCAAAGCCCATTTGTCGGCCACTGGAGATCCCCTCACAGAGGAGTCTAGGGGAGGAGATGAGTCAGTCAGGGTGCGATGTAGCACCAATGAAGTATACAACTTTCCTCCAGTTCCTAAATGCTTCCTCCACCCCACCCCCCAACTATCATGATCTGAAATCTACCTTGATAGAGCAGAGGTTGTACACTGGTGCATATAGGAGCTGGAGGCACAGGGAATCCAGGGTGGATGATACCTTCAGGACCAGGAGTGTGAGGTGCGATACTGGGAGGGTAGAGGGTGAGTGGGCTGGAAAGGGGAAACCGATTACAAGGATCTACATGTGACCTCCTCCCTGAGGGACAGACAACAGAAAAGGGGTGAAGGGAGACGCTGGATAGGGCAAGATATGACAAAATAATAATTTAAAAATTATTAAGGGCTCATGAGGTAGGGGTAGCAGGGAGGGAGGGGAAAAAAGAGGATCTGATGCAAAGGGCTTAAATGGAGAGCAAATGCTTTGAAAATGATGAGGACAAAGAATGTACAGATGTGCTTTATACAATTGATGTATGTATACGTATGAATTGTGATAAGAGTTGTATGAGTAATAAAATGTTAAAAAAGAAAAGAATCTAAGAAGTTGTCCTAAATATAGAAGAGCACGGAAATAATATTTGTGAAAGCCTTATTAATTCCCTGTAGTGTGAAGATGCCTTAATACTGCATGCCATAAGGTAGTCTGACTTGAAAAACGTACTGATGAAGATCAGAGACTGGTGCCTTAACTACAGAATACAGCTCGTTGAAAGAAAACCAAAATCCTCACTATAGGACCAATACAAATTACCATGAAAAATGGAGATATCATTGAAGTTGTCAAGGATTTCATTTCACTTGGACCTCAATCAATATACACAGAAGCCATAGACAAGTGATGTGTTTCCCTGGGCATATTTGTTTCCCAGGACCTCTTTAAACATTTAAAAAGCAGTGTCTATTTGAGAACTAATATTTACCAGATCCAAGCTATTTTATTTTTAATTGTCTCATCTGCCACTGAAAGTTGAAAAATGAATGAGGCTGTTTAAAAGTAAAATGATGCATTTTAATTATAGTGCTAGTGAAGAACTTGATAGTTTCATGCACTGTCAATTGTAGCTTAGAAGTTGTACAATTATAATGCTTGTCATAAATGGATACTATGAAAATTTCATTTTAAGTATATTAGAAATTTGTTGAGAGATCTGTCCATTAAAGGACATCATGCATGATAAAGCAAAATATCATTGAAAAAAGGATGAACTTCAACAACATAGAACATCACAGTAACTGCAACTAAGCTCAAACTTGACAACTGTGAGAAGGAAGCAGGACCCATATGTGTTTTATTCTCTTTTTTCTCTAACATTTCTATGAGAGTGACATGATTTAATTTGACTTAAACAGCAAAATGCAATGCCAATGACAAACATTTTGCTTGATGCATAGTTAAATAAATTTTTCCCTTTACATATTGGCACCTGATAAGGATACCATTTAATACCACTTTTATTTAATAATATGCTGCAAGTCTTTATGGCAGTTATTGATCAACAAGTGTCTAATAAAAGCTGACAATGGTAGCAAAGATGTAAAACTGTAATTGGAGATGGTATCACTCTAAACATGGACAATCCAAGGCCCTACAAGAAAATCATTGCATCCAAATGAAATGTTCAGCAATTTCACAGGCCATAGGTCAATATAGAAAAGTCCATTTGGATTCCGTGTACCAACAGAGAATACTCTGGAAAGGAATTCAAGAAAATAATACCATTTACAAGAGCCACCTATAAGATAAAATGGAAAAAACCTGGGCAGAAAAACAAACATCTGTACAAAGAAAACCTTAAAAACAGTACTACAGGATACCATAAGACATAAAGTGAAAAATTAGCCATACTCTTTAATAGGGAATTTTACTTTGTGAAAATATCAAACACACCACAAGTGATCTATAATTATAATGCAATTCTGATTCAGATCCCAGCATCTTTCTGAAAAGTTGAAAAAGAAAGGGAAGAGATTCTATACCTAGAAGCTCTGATGGTGTAGTGGATTATACAATGGGCTACTAGCTGCATGGTCCTCAGTTAAAAACTGCCAGCTACTCTTTCGGAGTAAGATGATCCTGAAAAGTTTTATGATCTCAGAAATCCAAAACGGCCAGTTAGCCCTTGTCCAATAGTAGTGGTTCTCAGCCTTTCAAATGCCATGACCCTTTCATACAGTTCCTCATGTTATGTTGTGGAGAACCCACACCATAAAATTATTTTCTTTGCTACTTCATGAATGTAATTTTGCTACTGTTAAGAATTGTAATATAAATATCTGATATGCAGGATGCATTTTCTTTGTTACAAATTGAACATAATGAAAGCATAGTGATTAATCACAAAAACAATATGTAATTATGTATTGTGAAATATTTATTTCTGATTACAAATAAATGAAATTTTGTCTTGAAGCATGGTGTAGCATGGTTAACAGTCTTTAATATAATGATAATAAACTGCATTGCTACATTTTGCGACTGTATGCATAAAAAGCCAGCGTGCGTGCAAATGCTGAGAAACCTTCCTTCTCACCAGATCAGAAGTTCTCAGTCTTTGCAAGAGCACAACGAAGTCTTCTTTGGTATTTAGACTTGATAACCAAAAAGTTGGAAAGCCCTGTTTCACAGATATGTTGTTGGAAATGGAAGAAGATGCAACACAGTCTCAGATAGGTATATGACTGCCAACACTTGATCCAGAATTTTGTAACTGGCATTGTAGCGAAATCAGTTTGTGCTGACTCACTGTTAATGAGTTCAATGAACACTTCTTGAACTGTCTCCGGAGCATCTTCAACTTTGACTGTGAATGGGTGTCTAGCAAGTGCAAATGGAATGTCAGGTAGATTTGGAAAGTACAATGAAATTTTATCTGCAAGCATGTGCAAGTGTTCTTTCATAGGAATGACCATCGTCATTCTTTTGTATGGTTCAATGTCATGTTCCTCAAAAAAAGCAGATAAGTTAGGCAACATATAAATTTTATTTTCATCCTTTTTTTTTGTGCCAAAGCTAAAGTTTCATTTGGAATGATCAGATCTTTTCAGAAAATCAAGTCATGTTGCATTTGTTCCTCACAGTGATCAATTTAACTCATTCAAGATGGAAAATGTGTCAACCAAGTAAGCTATTTTCTGTAGTTTACTTTGATCGCTGAAAAGTGCTTTGAACTGCGTTGTTGCCTTCTGATTTTAAAATGCTTTGAGTTCATCACAAAGCTCAAAAACACGTTTTAAAACGTTTACTCTTAACAACCATCTTACTTCCGTGTTAAATAGCAGAGCATTATTGTGCTCATCCATCTCGTTCTGCAGTTGCAGTCAACTGTTTAAAGTGCTCGCCTTTACAAAATTGACAGAACTTATGACACTATTCATTATTTCTTGTAACTCCTGTGGAAGAATCTCATTGCTAATATTTGCCGATGAATCATACAGTGAATTCCGTTGACTTTTAGTGACTCATTCAGTACCAAACGTTGAAATGCAGGTAGGCATCCTAGCATAGCTGGAGCACCATCTGAGTAAACTCCATAAACTTTTCCCAAGAGATCTTATGCTCTTTCAGAAATGAACCAACTGTGTCAAATACATCATCTGCAGTAGTTGTCGTTTCAAGAGGTTTGCAAAAAAGAAACTCTTCTTTAAAGTTGCCATCATTAATATACCTCAGGTAAACCAGTAACTGGGACCAGGTTGCAATGTCTGTAGATTCATCAAACTGGATGCTAAATATTGGAAGTGACTGGATGCTAAATATTGGAAGTGGAGCAGATTTAATTTCTGGGATGACCTGATAAAGGATATCAGCAAACTTGTCACCTATTCTTCTGCGGACAGTATCATTAGATAAGGAAATTGACTCAATTTCATAACAAGTTTGTCTCCAATCATAACTCAAACAATGACTTTGGTCACTTGCAACAATAAATCCTCAGCAATGGTGTGAGGTTTCATAGCTCTGGCAACTCTGAGTGCCACCAAGTATGAAGCTTCATTGGCTGTTAACGTTTGGTTTGTGGTTTTGCCACCAGTGTCAAGTCTGGCTTTCTTGAGTCCATGAGCTTTGCTTCTAAAATAGTTGGTATAATTGTTGGCAAACACAGATGCTTGCTAACAAAATGGCGTTATAGTTTCTTTGGCTTCATATATTCAGCTGATAGAACTTCACAACAAATAACACATTGTGATTCCTCAATTCCTGCTGTAAATATTGAGATAAATACATACTGTAAAAAATCCTCGCTATATTTTATTTTGTTAACATTCTTCTCTACATGATTCATTGTCATGGCATGGTTTTCTAATGAAAATAATATAAAACAATCGCTTTAATAATACAAAAGGTGATACATGGCACAGTTCAGTCAATAGAGTTTGTTAAAGTTTCCTGTGATTTACCATTCTGTGGTTTTGGTTTGTTTGTGTTTTTTTACATACCTGTTACTCTCACAAGGGAGTAGTATTCATATCAACCATAGCTGAATTTAACAAGACCAATCAGCATCAGGATTAAGTTGCCATGGTACAGATATCCCATATTTTTGCAGTAGTTGATGATTTCACGGTACAGGATTTTACATTTACCCAATAATTATAATTCATGAAGTGTCGTTTTACCTCCAATACTACTGCTTTCAACACAGTAGCTGCTTTTAGCAGAGTAGCTAACTGCTTTCAACAAAGCAACTGATCTCTACAGAGTAGCTGCTCTCTACACATGTGTTACTGGTCCGCTTAAGCACATTATGGTGCCAACCCTTTCACATACACTTGTATTTGTATGGGGTAGGCGCGATGATGTCATCACACCAGTTACCCATATGTGGGTGTATCTGCACGAGGGCATACCCACCTGGAGATGGATGGAGGAGTGGTGTCTTGATTTCTAAGACCATTGGAAAATGTGTTTTCTGATGATCTTAGGTGATCACTGTGAAAGGGTTGTGCTAGTCTGGGCACTTTAGAGAAACAAATCTACAGAAATTCATGTATAAGAGAGAGTTTTATATAAAGGTTAAGTGCACAGCAAGAAAACATCCCAATCCAGTGCTACCCAAGCCCACAAGTCCAAGATTAACCCATATGTCTGACACCAATCCATAAAGTCCACCTATATCTCACAAAAGACAGGCAATAACACTGACTGAAGGAGGAAAGCCAAATCAGTGAAACTGTAAGCATCTCAGAGCTGGCGGGGGTCTCCACACGGCTGCTCCAGCACCCAGGGCTGCACTGCAGTAGGTCTATGTGGCTTCTCCTTGGGGATGTCTTGCAGGAAGTGAGCCTTGACAGCTGAAACAGGGAACTGGCCAAGGCAGCTGCACCCTAGTCCGACTATCGCAAAGCAAGAGACCCAAGAACTAGAAAGGTGAGGATCATCGAGCCATTTATCCTTCAGGCCCTCATTTAACCCCACATGTGTTTACCAGCCATGTTGGCATGAGTAAATACCTCAAATGTCGTTTGCTCATCCCCCTGCTCCCCCCCCCCCCAGCAAGTGGTCTTGAACCATAGGTTGAGAACCAGAGCCTTATAGGGTTTCTAATATTCTTAAGTGACTGGACAGCAGTGAGTTGGGTGTTTGGGGTCCAGCCTCTATACCTGCAACTGAGATAGACCCAAGGAAACAAGGACAATCACAATGAGCCATGTGATCAAGAGAAGCATCTACACACTCATGTCTGAATCACTCAGGCGCTCTCCTCTGGAAACGTCTCAGAATAGACTCACTGTGTTTTGATTTTTCTAAATGTAAATCAACCAGATATTAGGGAAGAGGCTGGAAAGGTTGTATTTCTATATAAGCCAATGGTCACACAACATAAAATGCTTCATAAAGCAAAGGCAGGTGAACCACTCAAGAGAGATTTGAAAACAGTTTTCCTTTGAAATTAATGGATTGAAACCTGAGGGCACAGACATGAATGACCCAGCAAACTGTAGTGAAGAGAAATCATTGTCCACTCCAATGAGGCCTACACTCTACCCCTGGTCTTTCCAGTTTTCCACCTCACCACTTTTTAGCACTTATTTCATGGAATATAATTGTTTTCCTCTTTTCACAACTTTTTACCTTACTCTACTATTTCCTTTCTAAAGCTTTACAGCAATCCTCTTCTTTTTCTTCTTCTTCTTCTTGTTCTTCTTGTTGTTGTTCTACTACTACTACTACTACTACTACTACTACTACTACTACTACTACTACTACTACCACCACCACTACTACTACTTCTGCTGCTTCATCTTCTTTTTTTTTGAAATTAAGAGAAAATAGAATGATTCCTACTGAAATTCCTGCTAAATCTGTTGCTAAAATCCAAATTTTGTTTTAACAAAATAAACTAAAGAACACAGCAGACCATCCTATTTGTGCTCTCACTTGTACCTGCTCCTGGAACCTGGGCCTGTGCTATTTGGGCCTGAGCACACCCATTGCCCCAAATTCCCTTCAGTCCAACCCCACCCCTGTGCTGCAGAGTGGTTTGTGTGGGAATTCACATTGACTCTCTGTGTCTTCTTGCACAGCCATACACAGCTGGATCCTCAGTGGTCACAGAACTCAGGTGCAGGGAGAACTGGTTCTTGGATGTGTCTGGGTTGCTGACTAGATCTCTGAGATTTGGTGTGTATTTGCTAAACCACTCTGACCTGTAGAAGCTCCTTCCCATCCACTCACAGCCTCTCTCAGGGCTGCCTGATCTGCTCCCATGTGGCACTGGTGCTGGAGACTGAGTCCCCAGTAATGGTGCAGATGAGAGTGAGGTACTGTGATGGTCTCACCACCTCAGGGCCTGACTACTAAAGCTGCACCTGGGACAGGACACCAGGAGTCTTAGGAAACAAGCTTTGAATATCCCATCTGTCCTTAAATCTGCTGTGACCTAGTGCATCTCCCTGCCATTGACCCGATGGGAGACCTAGGACCATCAAAACGAGGAAGCGGATGGAGACAGACATTTCTGTATCAAAGTCTCCCTGGCTCAGCAGGCTCTGGAATTCTGGTTCCAGAGGAGAATCTTGAGGGGAGTGAAGGTGGGTGTTCATATCATTTGAGAAAATAAACCACACCAGTCTTCTGCTTGTGCTAATGGACAAGGGTCACAGCTCCACAAGGAAGCTTCTCCAGAGCTGGGCCTTGAAGCAAGTTGGATGGCAAAAATATGTCAGAAATGTGAGTGAGGTGGCCCACAGGCATACACTGAATTTTTACCCTGCCCAGATCCCAATATTTGCAATCACAAAATTATCAGGGTTCCATTGTATATGAATTGTTTGATTTGAACACACGCATCCACTAATGTATGCATTACTGTATTCATTGTGAGTTCTGAGAGCTATGAAGACACCAGACAGTCTTCTGCACGGAGGGAAAATCAGTAAACCAAGCAAGAAACGAATGAGCTAAGAAACGAATGATTTCGTCCTCAAACTAAGCCCACTGCAAGTGCACCTATCCTGTCTCATGGGAACCTTATAAGACTGATTATAAATGTTCCTGAGAACTTCTTTGACCATAAATACTTACAGGAAAAGACAACCTCATCTTACTCGGGAGGCACAGTGGGCTGGTTTGCAGTGAGCAATCCAATACTTATCCCACTGTGTCACCATATCTTCATATATCTCTACACCAAGAAGCCCTATAAAGGGCTGTATAAATGTCACATTGAGAAGCCAAGTGGTGATTTTTTAATACTATTATGTGACTATGAGCTCTGGGCTATGAATAAGGGGGGCCATATCCAAAATTATGGCCATTCACTTACCTTTTGGAAAAGAATGTTGAAAGCACCACAAACTGGGCTATCAATATAACAAACATCTGTTTTGAGGGAAATACAGCCAAGGAATACCTTAGAAGGAAGGATGATGAGACTTTGTTTCATGTAATTTGGACAGGCTATCATGACACCAGTCTGTTGAGAAAGACATCATCCACGATAAAGCATGGGATCAGTGAAGGAGGAGGTGATGGATTGACACAGTGACTCTAACAATAAGCTTAAAAATATTCGTTATGGTTATGGTACTGAACTAGGCATGATTTAGTTCAGTTTTACATTGAATCACTTAGCGTTGCAATTGTCTCTGTGGCACGTAACATCATCAAAACAAATGAAAAGACACAATGTTCTTCCCAGATTGAATGACAGTGCTGGGGGAATGGGTATATGTTTTCTTTTCCTTAGAAAAGGAAATATGTAACAGAATACACTCTTTATAACTTTTTATGTTGAAGTTCCCCGTGCCTTCGTTAGTTATTGGTTGCAAAAGTCTTGTCTACATATTTATAGAACATTAAGCATCCAAGGTTGTTTGGGTGCAAAAACAGTTAAAGACTCGTATTGACCCTACATGAAAGAGAACTGTCTGAAAGGATTTTCTTTTCTGTAATAATAATTGGATAACCATATCAAGTCTTTAACCAACTGAATTGCCAAGGTTTTGAACTGTCTACCTTTTGGCTAGAAGTTGAGCATTTAATTATGCTCACATAGTTCTGTGTTTCAGGTTCACCTATGTACAATTCATATGCATCTATTTTTACTTTGTACAGGTGAACATTTCTGTGCATGATGGCTGGTCTTAAGACATTATGTAGAGTTCTTCAATGCAAGTACTGTTACTATTATGTGTTCCTTGAGTATTTACTATGGGATTCTGTCCTAGGCATTGTGTGATTTTAATAGTAACCCTGGGCACCATCTTCAGTGCCAGAAACACCTCCCAGAGTTGTGCAAACTAAGAGTGACTACTATAATAGCCAAATACCCCATAAAACATATCAAGGAATTGGCGCATTTGGGATATGGTGTGGCAGTTTCATAATCTCTTGTCAACTTGGGAAGGGATGGAGTCTAGCCTATCAATGAGGTCACAGCTTGATGAATTCATTTGGAGGTGCAAAGGAGATAAATAGCTCACTGGAAGCCAGACCCAGATAGAATCTCTACCTGTTGAAATATTCCTGTTTACAAAGCAACATGGTGCTACACTGATAATAGCCAGAGCCCTGGCACTGGAGCCCTGGCAATGTGAAGACCCATGCCAGTGCTGAGATGCTTCCAGCACCACCAGATCCACAAGACTTTCCACCCACTAGCCTGTGATCTTTGTCACTACATGTGTTGTGTGAGTCTGAAGAAGAATTTATAGATTGGTGTCAGACATATGGGCTAATATTGGACTTATAGATGTGATCAGAGCTGGGATGTTTTCTTAATATACAGTTACTCTTTGATATAAAGCTCTTTCCTATACACATGTGAGTGTCTCCCTGGATTTGCTTCTCTAGTCTGCCTGGACTAACACATGGTGTTAGAGAATAATGTTAAATTTGTCATGGGCTGCCTGAAGTTCTGTCTTAGAGTAAGCACATCTTGTTTAATCCTTATAAGTTTTCAAATAAGATTTTATCTCACTTATTTGGGCATTACATTAGGAGGAACAAGAACCCAGAGAATGGTCTTGTGCTTGGTAAAGTAGAATGTCAATTAAAATGGGAGAGACTCTCAATGAGATGGATTGTCACAAAGGCTGCAACGATGAGTCCACATAGAGCTACCGTAGTGGTCAGCACAGCAGTTCTAGCTGACCGGGCACTGCAGTCCTTATCCAGGCTCCCGTGCTCACCTCTTTCTTCACTTGGTCCAGAGTGGGTGGGTTCTTAGCATCCTTGCAAGTCAGCCCACCCCCTGAGGTTAGTTTTATGTCTGGACTCCCACTGACTCTCCCTCACTATAAAATACTTTGGACATAGAGTGTGATACAAGTTGCAAACACTCTGAATTGGTTGCAGTGAAAGGAAGTACGATATATACATGTAGATATTTATCTAGATTTTGAGATTGAGATATATACCACAATAAAATACCGATCAAGAAAGAAATTTGCCTGAAAAACAATCAAATATTGAACACCGGTTAGGCTTCATTCTTTCCACAGGAAGAGGAAACGTACTTAAAGAAGATTTCTATTCAAATTAATTAAAGCAAGAGAGTTATAGAGTTATTTATTCCACGTTAAGGAGGAAATTGACAAGTCAGAATTCTTTTTTATGGGTTTCAGTGACGTGTGATAGGAAAATTTTCAGCTTTTGATAATTGTTGAACACAGTGATAATCTAATTCCATTTGTGTTAGTGTGGGTATATTAGAGAAACGAGTCCACAGAAACTCATTTGAATAAGAGAAAGTTTTATATAAATGGTAAGTTTACATCAGGAAAATATCACAACCAAGTACTACCCAAGTCCACAAGTCCAACATTAGCCCATATGTCTGACACTAATGCACAAAGTCCTCCTCCATGTCACAAAACACATGCAATGAGGCCGATTGCAGGAGGAAAACTGGATCAGTGAGCAGTGTATGCATCTCAGCACTGGCAGGGGTATCCACAGAGCTATTCCAGCACCCAGGGCTGCATTGGGGTAGGTACATGCGGTGTGTCCTTGGGGATATTCTTGCAGGAAGTGAGCCTTGCCAGATCAAGCATGGCACTGGGTAAGGGATCTGCAATCTGCTCCAACCATCAGAAAGCAAGAGACCCAAAAACTAGAAAGGCAAGGCTCACCGAGTCATTTATCCCTCCGCCCCTCAATTGACCCCACATGTGTTTATCTACCAGGTTGGTACAATAAACCACCTCCCTCTCCATTGAATTATGCATGAGAAGAGTGATGAAAATATTAGTTTGTTGCACGTGTATGAGAAAAATAACTTTTAAAATATGACATAGTTTTTCAACCACAATCAGAAACTGACGGAAAGTATTGCTGGTACAGCAACACTTCAAAAAGCTAGCTAAAACATTGAACCCGAAAAGAGATTATGATATAAGCCCAAAATTTGAATTTGTAAAAACTGTTAGCAATGGAATAGTCTTTATTTAATATTTTAATTATTTTCTCACTTTTTTTCCCTCCAAAACCATTTTTTGGGGAGCAAATACAGGTGTCATGTTCATCAGTAGTTCAAGTGCATCAAGCAGTATTGTATGACTGCTACCACAATTAGCTTCAAAACATCATCTTCCTTCTTCAACTAATGGCATCATCTTCCTTTATTCCACTCCCCCACCCACCACTGTAGCCCCAGAAGCCCTTATTCTACTTGCTGTCTCTTTATGTACATCAATTCTGGCTTTCATGTACAGTCAAACAGAAAAACATATCACAGAAATTCAATAATGCTATCCCCCAATGACAAAACACATGAGATAAACTCTAATAGGAATTTAAAATTGAGGAAGTAGGCAGTCCAAGTATAGTCTGCGGCCCTTGCCCGGAATCCATAACAGACCTAGGTGTATTTCAGATGTGTCAGTCTGGCTACTGGAATGTGAGGATCTTGCCAGTTGACCGCCTTTCTCAGGATTTTCTGGAACCAAAAGCACTCTTTAGTAGCTGGTATCCTGCAACACACCCTGTGGCTCATGCTGAACAAGCAAACGGCTTGTCCTTCACATGACATTAAATACACCAAGCAACAACAACAAAAACAACACAACCAACTCCCTGCCTTCCAGGAGGTTTCAGCTCACAGCACAACCCTATTTCTCTATGTTTGCTGTTGAGGAAGGAACACTATTCTACAACTGCAGCACAAACAAGACATGCTTGCAAACCTCCATTCCTGCACTGGCCACAGGTGAAGCCACTGGCTGTGAGGACTGCTGCCTACTTTGATGATGAGCCGGCCCTGTCTCTTCTCTGTGCGAGCAAACTACTGTTGCACACAGAGCCTGTGTGTGAGCTGAGCTTTTGTCAGTGACCTCACACACTGGTTTTACCGAAATCAACAGTTATATTTTGTGCAGTACACAAGAAGGGGAGTAATTCAACTTGAAGGGAGACTAAGGTTATTTTTATAAAAGTACCTTGTAAATTGAAGCACAACCAGCAAAATATATGTAAAAGGGAACCATTAACATGTTAATAATAATTTTATAAATAATATCATAAAAGGTGTCACAGAAATGGATGATATAATTAAAATGAAAACACGATGTATGAAGTTCTATGGAGACCAGGATGATGGAAAAAATAGAACAATTCCTGATAATATCAAATATGATTAAACAAAATACAGAATACACAGAAAGCAATTAATGGACATAAACAAACAAAACAAGATACAAATTCAGAAATTTGATAACTGTAAGCCATTGGCACCAAGTGAATCCCAAATCACAGTGACTCTTGGACAGAGTAGAACTGCTCCGTAGGGTTTCAGACACTGTTAATCTTTTGGAGGAGCAAACAGCCTCATCTTTCTCCCTTGGAGGAACTGGTGGTTTCAAACTACTGACCTTGCACTTTGCATCCCAATATAAAATAAACAAAAAAGATGGCAAAATTAAAAAAAAAACTGTCCCAGGGGAGGCTAAGAGTTAAGTGAGAAAGCCCTAATTCCAACAGGAAATCCTCCCTGTCATCTATCTGTGCCTGTCTAGGACTGGGTGTCTGTGCTCATGAATCCTGCGTGCCCCCTGCTGCCCAGTGTCTCCCCTGCAGGGGAGATTTGTGTCTGGGTTCACACTGACTTCCCCTCACTGTGTGTTTCCCTTGCACAGTAATACATGGCCGTGTCCTCAGCAGTCACGGAGTTCAGCTGCAGGGAGAACTGATTCTTCGATGTGTTTCTGGTGATGGAGAGTCGGCTTTGAAAAGACGGGTTATAATATGTATTACCAATAGAGCATAGCTCTCCCATCCACTGCAGCCCCTTTCCAGAAGTCTGGCGAATCCAGTGCCAGCAGTAACCACTGCTTGTGATGGAGAAACCAGAGACAATGCAGGTGAGGGACAGCTTCTGGGACGGCTTCACCAGTCCTGGACCTGACTCCTGAAGCTGCACCTGGGACAGGACCCCTGAAAACAAAAACAAATGCTCCATGTCAGTCACTTGAAGTCATAACTATCCCCATAGACCCAGGTCAGATATCTGTATCTCTCACCTTGGGGAACTGTCACCAAGCATAGGAGAACACATAACAATAGCATCTTAACACCACACCTCTGCTTTCCCAAGAGACCTACAGCCCTGTCTGAAGAGAACTGATAGCTTTCCCACCCCAAGGGTGAAATTGTACCCTAGTGCCTGAAATATAATTTGCATATGAGGATGTCCTGTCCTTATAAACAGAAAGTGATAGAGACCAGACCCCCTCTATCTTCTGAGCTCATGGTAGGGTAAATGTTTGAACTCATATGCATATTAGTCTATAACAGAAGTTTTTACCAAGAGGTGTGTGGGAGAGGTCAAAGAGTGCCCAGAATTTCTGAGCCCAGTGTTCTTTCCTTCCTGGTCCTCATTGCTCCTGCCCTGCCTTGGGCTCCTGTATATCCTGTGCCCCAGAGAGTGGGCAGAATATAGTTTGTTAAAACCATCAATTGGACCCCAAGTCATCTTCAGACCTCACAATTTCCAAGGTCCTTTTTTTCCTGTATACCCTGAAACTTCTTAATTAACCTCCTCAGAGCCTTAATAGTTTTCCTTGTGTGGGAGTGACATCTTTGAGAAGCATGAATATCAGGTTAGTCCCAAGGAGTTGTGGTTGATAAGATCCCAAAGGTCCAACTCTTCTATGAAGCCATTCAGTTCCAATTTCCACCTACTCCACTCTTGAGGAGATTCCCTTATGTTTCTGGATTCTGTGAATCAATGAAAAATCCAAAAGAAATTAATGAAATTTTGAGGAAAGGAATCACGTGGCGGTGGGTTCTGTTCAGTCCAAATTCTGACACTCAGGAAAGGGTAAACCAGATGCTGTGCCCAAAGGACAAGCTCCACTCCCAGCTTTGCAGTTTATTTGCACACATCTGACCTGAAGCCTCAGGCAGAATGTTTCCAGTCAACATTGTCCCTCTGCTAATCTGTTGCAGCCAGGATTTCCCAAACTTGGGCCATGGTCATCACCAACCCCACTACTCTTACCTGTGATACCCACACTACATCCCAGAGCCCAATGATCGAAGTCAACCTCAGTGTAAGTAAAGTGATTCAAGTGTTACTGGGTCTCAGGGAAGAACGTGACACCTGGAAAAGTTGGGCCCCAGGCAAGACAATATTTTAATTCAGTAGCCTCTAAGAAATGCAAGATTCTGAATAGAAAACCACTCCCTTGTTTGCTAGAATATCCGTAATAGTGAAAAATCAGTCGAGTCATGATTTCAAGTACAAAGATGGAGAAAACCAGTAAATGAAAACTAATCATTTAAGAAAAGGTTCAGAGTAAGAGTCAAGTACAATATTGTCGACTTTGAAACCAAAGACCTTTTCCTGAAACCCACGAGGCACTCGTCATTATAATTAGGTCTATCCATCCAACTGATCCTCGACATTTAGAGATTAAACAGACACTCTTGTAAATGTCCCTTGCCCTGGGACTCTGGTTCCATTGAAATGTGAGCATCTCCAACCACAGACAGCCTCTCCATTTGTGCTCTGGGCACAGCCACATCACAACTGCTCTTGGGTCTCACCTGACATTTATTCCCTAAACTCAAAGATTGTCTAATTTTGGAAAATGGTACATATTATTGGCTATAGAAGCTGTGACATCTATAAACATGTAGTTTATAGATTCTTTCCTCATAAAGTTTAAAATATTTTCCTCAGACTGAGGGTTGACAACACTCATTTGCTGATTAATTAGAATCTGTACACCTCCAAATTAATGTTTCTTTTTACGGTGGGGAAATCCAAGCACTACGTGTTGGTCACCTGGACTTCTTTGTGCCAGAATTTGCTGAAGGGAATAATCAATTACTTTAAAGTGAAGACACATTGTACTCACTACAATCCAGGGGTGAAAGCACAGGACACTGTAGCATTTTTCATTTGGAGATCATTGAGTTGGTTCACTTTTCATATGCACACTGGCAGAGCATCACTTGATCCTGTTCATTTCATCAAACCCCCATCTCACTCTTTGCTCTTGGTGCTTGTCTAACCGATTCAAGCTTGAGACCATGATGTAGCTTGTGTTAATCTGGGTAGACTAGAGAAAGAAATCTATGGACACACATATGTGTATAAAAAAGATATTTATATACAAGAGCAATTGAACATTGAAAAACATCTCAGCAAAGTCCAGATCAAGTCCATACATCCGATATTAGCCCATATTTCTGATCTCAATCTGCAAAGTCCTCTTGAGATTCACACAACACATGCAATGATGCCAAATGCAGAAGATCACAGGCCAGTGGGTAGGAAGTCTTTGGATCCAGTATCATTAGGAATATCTTAGCCCTGGCAGAAGTCTCTGTGGCTTCTCTGGCTTCTGTGGTCTGGTTCTGTCCATGTGGCTTGTCTTCTGGAATGTCTCCCAGGGAGTAGCAGAGAGAGAGAGGTGTCTTCTTCCTCCAAAGAGGAAGTATCGGAATTCTCAGAAGGTCATGCCAACAGAGGTCCCTTTGGCTATCTTCAGATTGACAACCTAGACTCCACCCTTACACTCTCAGTCCTTAAATTGACACCAGATTAGGTGACTACCACATAGCTGCACACTAGTTCAGGTCATTGCCATGATCATATCATAATTTCATAGCAGTGATTAGTAGGGGTCTTCTTAAGTGTCAACCACATGACATTATTCATGTACACATCACTATCCTAACAGGTTTGGTACACATGTTCTCAATGATCTCCTGCTATCTCCCTGTACTCTGAAGGAGCAACACATCGAACTCTTCTAGACTCAGATGTCTGGGTTTCTTTTGCAGTCCCCTATCTCATGAGGTTGGGCTTGGTCAGTCACTTAATCAAGGTGCACTGCATCTCTCAAAATTCTGAAAGATGGAAATAATAGAAAATATGGCTTAAGGAAAATGCAATAATATTTGCTCCAGTTGTCTATTGTTGTACAAGGAATCGATATACATTGCAGCTTAAAATTGAAAGAGCTTTTTGCTTTTTATTTGTTGCTTGATTTCCCTTTTAACTCTTTTGATGCACATAAATGTCTGATTTTTAGATCACTCTCATCTATGTTGCCTTCTTTGTGTGTACTTCCTTTGCTGTGTTTGACAGCGTATGAACGTCCTGAAATGGGGCACTAACATGTGTCCCTGCTTCCTTATAAATGGTCTTCATAGCTCTGGGATTCATATTAGGTCCTTGATCATTACACTTAAAACAACAAACATCGTATTTTGAGAGAGAGAGCTGTTATCAGGAAGGAAAAGGAGCAAGTTCTTACCTTCTCTGGAGAAGATGTCTTGGATGATATTTAAACTCAATAAGATTAGTCTGAAACATTTAAGAAACAGTTAAATGTTCCTTGGGTTAAAGTAAATAGCATCTCCCTGGAACACAGACTTAAAAAAATACTGTTTTCTTGCAGAAAAATCCCTTACGCTGCAGATAATAAACAAAACCTTATTTCCTTATATCCCTTGATCATGGCTACAGTAACAGATGAAGAGTCACTGACCCATGCACCAAGATCCACCACTCCTGACTCTGAGAAGAACAAAATGACTTTAAGGCTCAATACCAATTGGTAAAAATCTATCTTTTAAACAAGCGGCCATCTAGCTCAGAAGCAACAAAGCCCACCTGGAAGAACATACCAGCCTGTGTGATTGAGTGGTCCCGAAAGGATCAGTTATCAGGCATCAAAGAACAAAAAAATCATATAATTGGCTGCACACCTCCATGATAGGATCGCTGAAGACAAATGGGTGCATAAGCAAATGTGGCGAAGAAAGCTGATGGTGCCCGGCTATCAAAAGAGATAGTGTCTGGGGTCTTAAAGGCTTGAAGATGAACAAGCGGCCATCTAGCTCAGAAGCAAAAAAGCCCACATGGAAGAAGCACACGAGCCAGTGCGATCATGAGGTGCCAAAGGGACCAGGTATAAGGCATCATGAAAAAAAGAGATATATATGTATATGTATATATGTGTGTGTGTATGTATATGTATATATATATGTATATATATATATGTACACACACACACACACACATATATATATATACACACACACCATATTGAATGAAGGGGGATGAGCAGAGTGGAGACCCAAGGCTCAAGTGTCGGCCACTGGAGATCCCCTCATAGAGGGGTTTAGGAGAGGAGATGGGTCAGTCAGGGTTTGAGGTAGTACCGATGAAGAACACAGCTTTCCCCCAGATCCTGGATGCTTCCTCCCCCAACTACCATGATCCGAATTCTACCTTGCAGGACTGGATAGGGCAGAGGTTGTACACTGGCGCATATGGGGGCTGGAGGCACAGGGAATCCAGGGTGGATGATACCTTCAGGACCAAGGGTGTGAGGGGCGATGCTGGGAGAGTGTAGGGTGAGTGGGTTGGAAATGGGGAACTGATTACAAGGATCCACAAGTGACCTCCTCCCTGGGAGATGGACGGCAGAGAAGGGGGGGAAGGGAGACTCCAGATAGGGCAAGATATGACAAAATAACAATGTATATATTACCA
This sequence comes from Tenrec ecaudatus, assembly GCF_050624435.1. Lineage (NCBI taxonomy): Eukaryota > Metazoa > Chordata > Mammalia > Afrosoricida > Tenrecidae > Tenrec > Tenrec ecaudatus. Next base: position 260,673 of record NW_027459345.1, on the reverse strand, counting down.
AGGACACATGAGGGAGGGGGGAGTGGGGAGGGAGGGAAAAAAAAGAGGACCTGTTGCAAAGGGCTTAAGTGGAGAGCAAATGCTTTGAGAATGATTGGGGCAGGGAATGTGCGGATGTGCTTTATACAATTGATGTTTGTATATGTATGTATTGTGATAAGAGTTGTATGAGCCCCGAATAAAATGTAAAAAAAGAAAAGGAAAAAAAAAAGGAAATGATTAGGGCAAAGAACGTACAGATGTGCTTTATACAATTGATGTATGTTTATGTATGGATTGTGATAAGTGTTGTATGAGCCCCTAATAAATTGTTAAAATTAAAAAAAAAGTGTCAAAAAATAATAATAAAAGCCACCGTAAGACAAAAAAAAATCTATCTTTAAAAGGACAAGTCTAAAGTCATGCCCCAGACCACCTCTCTATTTAGGCATGAAGTCTTCCATCTGAAGAGGAAGAGCTTAATGATTAGTAGCTGAAGGCACTGGGGAAAACCTTTGCACCAACGGAATGAACAACTTGGAACAAAAGTTCTCTGCCCAATGGGAAAGGGTAGGCAGATGTGTAGATCCGTAGAACCTTCGCAGACTAAAAGGAACAGGTAGAAACCACATCTCAGAGCCCGGTCCAGGAGGACCTCCTTGGAATGAGGCTCAGTCAAAAGACCAGAGAAATGCTCATGGCCCACACCCTGCCACAACAGTGACCCGCACTCAGTAAAAATAACAGCAGGGTGCATCAGGGAAGTTAATATCGAGATTCTCTCTAGCGATAGAGCAAGTGAACACAAAGCAAACACATTTTAAAAAGAGTTTTATAGAGGAATTTGAGTCCTTTAGTATTTTAAATAAAAACCAAGGTTAGCAGTGATGTACATTGTTTGTAGTTAACTACAAATGGATCCATGACTATATTTTAACAAACTCTGACAATTAAAGCCTAGCAGAACTTTGGTCATAATCAGTCCTCAATAGAAAACATCATACAGAACATAATATGCTGATATATATGGACATATTGAACATGCCCATCTATCCACAAATATTATGGGTAATACAAAATAGTAAGAAACGGTTGTAAGTGATACACATCAATTTGGGATACATGATTGACACAGAGATGGGTATTATAAAATTAAATATGAAACTCTAAAATTATGATAAAAAATCTACAGGAAAATGTCAATAAATGTGGTATAAATAGTATCGTTAACAAGGTCACAAAGATGACCTGATACAAAGAAAAACATAAAGTGGGTATTTATTTTTGGAGACTATTACTATAGAAAATAAAGAACATTCTATCCAATAATGTACATTACGTGTAAGAAAAAACAAGAATACACACAAACGGAGATCATGTAGCATTATGCAGCTCATACGCCTTTCTTCTCCTGGACTTCAGGAGTCACATTGCCTTCTCCCCCACCTCCTTTCACAGGGATGCACGGCAATGGCCTGCGCAGCAATGGAGCTCAGTGTTCAATGAATGTGATTATGAACAGGGTCACTGGGGATGTGTACTTGATATATGGGAGGAGGAGTATAGTCTGCACACACCACTCCATAATACGCTGACTCGTAGCTGATGTAAGAGAATCAGGAGACAGAATAGTGAGACAAAATGTATACACTTTATACATTGGTCCAACCCCAGCACATTGGCCTGGAGACAGAGATCCAGGTGCTCAGATGAAGTATTGACAAACCTTCTCATTTCAGTCTCTGACCTACTCACCTCTGAGAGCTGCCCCAATATGATGAAACTGACATATTCTTGGGAATGAGGTCCATGGTTCTGAGATATATTATAAAGAGTGAATGAGACCTAAATTTAAATAAATACATCATGAAACTATATCTGGTTGGAGATTTGCATATCATTGGTAGCTTTCTAATATATTTTAAAATGGGTTCATCTGGGTTGAGATTGTTGACTGTATCCTCAGAGAACACAATCCTGTCCATGACTTTTCCATTCACCAAGACGAAGGTCCCATTCTTCCAGAACACAGAAAGTGATGGGGAAGATGGCTGAGGAGGTAGACTTGGCTTAGCATTGAGGATGACTTTAGGAATAAAGTCAGTAGTCCTCTACTATCGGGAACTTATATATTTATCAGACACACATAACAAAACCAAGAACATTTAAACTGTCAGATACACATTTTCTCTTCTCCATTAGATTATGGTAGAATTATTCAAAAGTTAGAAGATCAGCTAAATCTAGCAATCTTAGTGAATTCTTCCCAAAGTGGCTCCAATTCAATGATTGCTGTAAATAGGAATGGCTTTTGTAAGTCACTAAAGAGAAAGAGCTTTTCTTCAACAACTACACTGCTTTGTCTACTTAAGAGTCATTCTACTGTGGAAAGAGTACATATCACTGTAAAGCAATTTACCTTTGTCACAGGAAGATATTTCTCATACAAAATGTCATCGTTAATAATGTCATTCACACCTAATTTTACATTTAATACAGATTCTTATACTGAAATATCCGAAAATTCTCACGTAAAGTTGCATGTCACTTGATACTGGGAATGTTACTGGTATCCCAATACAAAATAGTAGCAAAGCCACCAGAAGGAGAGTGACAGGTATGGACTCTCTGGGTGAAACAAGAAAGAGTGGCCAACATTCTGTGGGGCTGTGAAGGTGAAGATACAGCATCCAGCATGAAGAACTGAATGATCCCTTTTGGCCCTAGAGATCTCCCTGAATACTGAATTTGCACAGATAAGTTCATGTCTCTCTGGATTATCACGGGTTGAAGGTTCTGAAGGATAGATCAACACAAGACATTAGCACACAGATAATAAAATGCAATGGATGAGCTTGTGTGTTTTCATATGGGGCTCCAGAAAAGACACACACACGTAGGCTACCATCCAGATTAGGAAAACAACCAAACCAAACAACAGCAGCAACAAAACCTGTGTCATGTGAAGAATAATTTCAACATAAAACATGCTGACTGCCTAGATTTTAACTACATCATTAGCTAGATGATTGTCAGAATGCCTCACAAATTGTGTTGGAAGAACATGCTGTGAAATTTTCAGCAAATAGTCAAACACTTAAGACTTAACTTTGCCAGCTACAATGTTTCTAGAGTCTGATTGGAAAGTATTTATCTGAAAGTCATGAGAACTCTGATGCAGGGACCCCTGGCAGAGTCATTTCTTGTCCTTAAAGGTTAACAAGTTGATTGTTGCTGTAGGACAGAATATCTTTTCCTGTTACAATATAATTTTTGAATATAGATAACAGGAGTAGGCACAGAATTATTATTTTTAAATTAGACGGAGATTCCCCGAGGGAACTCTAAAATTTAGAGAATCCACACATGACAACAGGAAACTAGCGTTGAAGCTTGCGCTGCACCTGCTCCTGGGTCTGAGTCCTGTGCTCTGAGGGTCCTGAGTGCCTCCTGGGGACCAGTCACCTCCCTGCAAGTGGGGTTTGTGTCTGGGCACACACTGACTTCCCCTCACTGTGTCACTTGCACAGTAATACATGGCCGTGTCCTCAGCTTTCAGGTTGTTCATTTGAAGATACAGCGTGTTCTTGGAGTTGTCTCTGGAGATGGTGAATCGTCCTTTTACAGAGTCTGTGTAGTATGTACTACCACCATCATAGCTTATGGTTGCCCCCCACTGCAGGCCTTTCCCTGAAACCTGGCGTACCCAGTTCATGCCATAGTCACTGAAGGTGAATCCAGAGGCTGCACAGGAGAGTCTCAGTGAACCCCCAGGCTTTCTTCGGTCACCCCCAGACTCCACCAGTTGCACCTTACACTGGACACCTCTAAACATAGAGTCATTGTGATTAGACGACACACATACAATCACAGACAATCGCAATTATACACACATACAGCAAGCTCTCAGCAATTGCCATGTAAAATTGTCAAAATGAAAGCCAACTTTGGTATAAAATTCATTATGTGTCCTCTGTACTAGCTCCTGTGTTCAAAATAGTAACTAAGACCCCGGAGACAGACTGTCTTCTGAGAAGGCCCACATCAGGGACTGTGGCTGGTTTATCAGCAGACAGTTGCATTTGCATATCCCCTGATATTTAGAAGCAGATGAGTAGAAAATTTAGGCAATAATTCTCCCTCGGACCCAGAGAAATACAAACACTATCAAAGAAAAACTGCACTTTAACAAACTGTTTATCAAGCATTGCTTTAATTGTTCTCTATTATCAATATTTTATAAAGTAGTTTTCTATTTGTAAACTTTATATTACATACAAAACAAACTTTTTAACTTTGTGGTATGAACGCTCACAATGCATCCTCTCTCATTCCCCTTAAGATATGGATACACATGATCATAGTGGCTATTCAATTATATGTTTCTTGTGTGGGTATCTTACTGATTTTCTTGCCTTCCAAGGCATTCCCACATTTCAGTGACATTTGTACCCTGTGGACAGGAAGCTGTTCATAAGGCATGTCCACAAAACATGCAGAATGGTGTCTCTCTGGTTTCTGATCTGGGAGATTCAAGTCCCCCTTCTTTTGTCATGATCAGGAAACCTGGCTAATTTTCACTTTTCTTTATTTTCTAAAAGAGTCAGCTTTCATATCATTGGCTTACTGATGGTGTTCCTATAATTTCAGTTATCTTGGTTCCTTTTATATTTCCTCCTCCCCTCTGCTACCTATTCTATGGATACTACCTATGCATACTCATCTTTTTCTAGGTCCATTCATTGGAAATGGAGGTAATCAATTTCAGAGTTTTGCTTCCACACTATTCAAATGTGTGTGGTTATGAACTGCCTTCTAAGTTCTCTTCAGATAAACCCCACAGTTTGTTGTATTGTGATTTCATTTTCATTTAACCCAGTACAACCATTCATGTTAATGATACAAATAATATAGTATACATCCATGTATTCGTCACTCACACTCACTCACTGCCATGAGTCAGTGCAGACTCACAGTGACTCACGGGGACAGGATAGAACTGCCCGTGAGCATTTCTGAAGCTGTAACTCTTTATGGGAACAGCAAGACCCATTTCTCTACTGTGGAACAGCTGGTGGTTCAGATCTCCTGAAATTTGAAGTCTCAGCTTAATGAGCAACCACTATACCCTCACGATTCATGTGTGCATGCATACATATATTTAATTGTGTTTATGCATACAACTTATAAATGAATTAACATTGAAATTGATGTGTGATTTTGTAATAAATATTAAGGAAGCAAAGATTATTGGAGAAACTATTTTGGAGGGAAAGGAAACCCTAGATACTAACAGGAAGCTCCTTGCTCCTCTGCCTCCCCCATTGCCCTTGCCCAGAAGTCTGGCTCCTATGCTCTGTGCAGCCCATGTGATCCCTATAGACTGAGGTCATTATTGCAGGGAAGTTTGCGCCTGGTATGGCACTGAGTCCTCTCACTGTTCCTCTCACACAGTAATGGACAGCTGTGTCCCTCAGTGGTCATTGAGCTCAGTTGTGGGGTGAACGACTTGGTGGATGTTCTTCTGGAGCTTGATAGTCAACTCTTTGAGGTGGGTAGTTGTTTTCTGCTGATCAACATATTGATTACAACCACTGCAAACTTTTCTGCAGGTTGTGGTAGATTTAGCTCCAGAAATATGGAACCACAAGAGACAGAAAATCTTAGGGGGAGAATTTGTGAGGGATTCATCACTCCTGGGCTCAAATCCTGATGGTGTACCTGTCACAGGGCACCCAGGACAGGGAGAAAAATCCATGATGACTACTAATATAAGCCTCTTTTATATCAACCATTTTAAAATATCTTGATATTGTGAGAAATACATAACCACCAGGCCAAAGAATATCTGAAAGAAAATAAAAACTTATGGACAAGTTAGATAGTTCGTAGAGATCTCTGACCACAGTGTCATGTCTTTCATCATGTTTTGAAATTTAACCCAAAAATTGAAGGTGTGATCTGCGTGTTAGAGTCTCAGGAGGAAAAAGTAGAGAAGCTTTCAGTCTTTTCTCAAAAACCGAAAAGAGAAAGTGTAATGTCTTCATCTTCTCTGGGATTGGCCTCCATTTATTGAGAACTCAAGGTCCTTAAGCTGAAGAGCAGAGAAAATGTCTGGACACAGAAAGCATAGAGAGTGTTAAGAAATTCTGATTTCATTAAAACCCCCAATTGACAGTGGATATTAATTCTACTGTGTTTCCTCGTTTCTCTGAATATTCTCTTGAGAATTTAATCCTCTTTATTTTTTCTAACATCTAAATCAGCCCAGTTGAGACAATGTACATGTACAGTTTCGAGACAAAAAATGGGCAAAAGAAATGAATAGATACATGACTAAAGGAGGCATTCACGTTGCAAAGATACACATACAAATATGTTAACTTCCATTACTCATTGGTGTTGTTATTATTTGGTTGATTTTGTTTTTCAGATATTTTCGTGGAATAGTTAGAGAGGACCTGGCCATATTTCCCAGATAACATTTTTAGTACTTTCATGGAATCTTTTTTCTTCTTCTTTTAAACATATACCTTCAATGCAATCTGTGGTGTATTTTTTTGTTTCCATGGATTTTCAGTGTACATCACAGTAATATAGAATCATTGAAAACTTCAGTAGTTTCTCTGAGAAACATGCTATACTCAGCAAATAACCTGAGAAGCTGTACTAACTGAAAACTACGACATCAAGATTGTAGGAAGTCATGTTAATGATCTGTCATTTACAAATGACACAAAACTACATATTGTAAGGCAGCATGGCTTGTAAAACTTACTGATAAAGAGCGGGACTGCTGCTTTCCCTTTAGTTTAAAATTCAATGTAAAGAAATTAAACTCTCCACTATGTGACCAATGGAAAATATCAGATAAATGGAGATAATATTGAAGCCGTGAAGGAGTTCATCTCGCTTGGATCTGCAATCAATACTCATGGAAGCCACAGTCAATTAAATGATGCAGTTCGTTGAGCAAACCTGCTGCACAGACCTCCTTACAGGTTGAAGAGCAAGGATGACACTTTGAGGACTGAGATGTACCTGGCCCAAACTATGCGGTTTCCAATTGTCTCATATACACGTGCAAGTCAGACAATTAATGAAAAAGATAGAAAATCAAACGATGTACTTGAATTGTGGTACTGGTGAATAATTTGATGGTAGGGTGGACCACCAGAACAACAAACAATTGTATATTGGATGATGTTTAATGCTTAATAGAAATAAGTGAGGTGATTACTTCATCTCAAGTACTTTGGACATATGTCAGGAAAATCAGAGCTTGAATAAGGACCTAATGCTTTATAAAGCATAAAGTAATTTTTAAAAAGCTGACCTTTAACACAATACATTGGCACAGTAACTGCAACAAAGGCCTCATGAATCACAGCTGTGAGGATGAAGCAAGACCCGTGCTTCATTCTGTTTTCTCTCATGTTGCTGTGAGTCCAAACTGATTTGATAGGCCCTAAAATGCAAAGTCAATGACAAACATTGAACTCAATGGAGAGTAAGTGAAGGCATTCTCCTTTCAAATTGGAACTAGATAAGGCTACCATTAAATACCAATCTTAGTTCATATTGTGCTGAAACTCTGTGGTAGTTACATAATCTGGTGTCAACTTGAGAATTTTGATAGCGAATGGGGTGGAATTTAGCCTGTCAATCAGGTGATAGCTTGATGACCTCATTTGGTAACACTATGGAAATAAATAGCTTGCTGGAGATGGGATCCACACAAACTCCCTTGTAGGATACAAATGCCTTCCTAGCTTTGTCTCCCCCAAAGATATGCCAAACATTAGAGGCTATATTCCAGCACATGGTGGGAGGTCATATGTTTAGAGATATTCTCCGTGAGGAAATCTGGTCCACTGTAGGTGGGGTTCACATCCTACTGATAATGTTTCCATGGAGAGCCAGAGAACAGGTCAAATCCGCTTGGTGACATGCAAAGTTAGGCTGCCATCCTGAAGCTAAGATCTGCCCATCTTGTCACATATATACCCTTAATCCCTCCTTTTCCTTTAGGTATGTACCCTTAGATCACTGCCCTCCCATTACTGTATAACCTATAGCACAACCTTTTCCTCTTTGTATTAATCTGTAATTAGGGGCTTGCACGCCCCCCCCCCAAAAAAAAAAAGATATATACGCCTGGGTTAGCAGTAAAAAGCTCTCTCTCTTCGCTCTCTGGCTCTCTCCCCATCCCACCATCCTTGCTCCCCTGTTTCCTTTCCCCTTGTCCCCCTTCCCCTCCCCCTCCCTCCTGCCCTCATGTCTACCATCTCCACGTGGACCATCAATCTGGACTGAGGTGAGCATGCTATCATGAAACGTGTCTGATTCCATTATTTAAATCTCTCTTCTATCTCTCCTTATTCTCTATGACATTATTATAATCATTATATACCTCAACTGTACGATTGTGCCTATCAAACCCGTGATTCATTGTGGGGGAATGGCTTTTCTTCCACACTCCCTGCGAGACATTCCTACTGATAAGACACATGGAGCTACACTAGAGTCCTGCAGCTGGAGGAGCCTGTAGAGACCCCTGCCAGTGTTGAGATGCTTCCATTGCCACTGGATCCATGTCTTTCCACCTACTGACCTGTGGTCATTGCATGTGTTGCATGAGTCTGAAGAAGAATTTGTAGATTGATATCGGACATATGGGTTAATATAGGACTTATGGACTTGATCTGGATTTGGTTGGGATGTTTTCTCAATATACAATTAATTGCTCTTTTATATAAAGGTCTTTCTTAAACAGATTTGAGTGTCTATGAATTTGTTTCTCTAGTTAATCCTGACTAACACAAACTCTGAACAATAGCTATCAATCAACAAATGTAAAACAAGTGCATCCAAAATGACATCAAAGAAATAAAACACTCAATAATTGCTGATAACTCTCTATAATTGCTGATGATTTTCTAAACATAGAAAATGCAAAAGCCCTAGAAGAATAATATTGAAAGCTCTAAAAATTAAATCAGAAAATAATACAATTTATAATAGCTACCTAAAAGGTAAAATAAATGGAATAAACCTAAGCAGAGAAACAAAATTCTTGTATAAAGAAAACTATAAGAAAAACACTACTCCAAGATACCAAAAGAAATGCAAATAATTAGAATAATAGACCATGTTTATGAAGAGGAAGGCTCAACTTTGTGAAAATAACACACTCTAACTAATCTATAATTATAATTTTATTATCATTATAATTAACTTCTGAACAAGATCCAAGCATCTATTACTGATCAAATTTTAAAGAAATTACTCATTAATTTAAAAAAATGAAATATATCTGTCATAACAAAGGTCAAAGCCACACACACACAAACCAAACTTAGGAAATCCAGTGGTGTTGTGAATTACACAATAGACTATTAATTACAAGTTCTGCAGTTCAAGACGACCATCTAATCCTCAGGAGAAAGATAAAACTTTCTGATCATAGAAGGTTTCAGAGTCTCAGAAGTTCAAAAGAGCAATGATGTTTTGTCCTTTACAGTTTCTATGAGTCTTAATTGATTCAACAGCAGTAAAATCGGTGTTGTTGTTTTTTATTGGGGGGGGGGGGCAATCCCTACAACTGCACCTGAGATTGGCCTGAGGGAAAAAGGACAATCACAGTTCAAGTGGACTACTGCTAGACTTGTCTCCGAATCCCTAAGACACTCTTCTCTGGAAATGTCCACCAGTAAAAAAAACCAAAAAACACACACACTCGTGTTTCAGGTTTTCTGGATGTGAATTAGGTAGAATCTAGAGAAGATACTCGAACAAATTGGTGCATATATAAAGCCCAAGGTCACACAGCAGAATGTTTCACTAATCCAGGCAGATTAATTACCTGAAGAAATTATTTCATTTACTTGAGAGTACGGCATTGAAGCTGCACTTAGCGGAGAGGGGCATTTTTGATGAGAGCAAATGGGAGCAAAGAATGGGGAGGAAGAGACAATGGAGCACATCCTGGCCCATCAGGCCTGGAGGACGATATCCCCACTCTGAGCAGCCAATGGCCTGAGTGGACAATATGGCTGATCCCACTAAGAGACACACCATCCCTTGATGGCCCCGGGCCCTAAGGGGTCAACACTGCAGACTCAGGGCCAGGACTGGCTAAGACTGACTCTGTGACAAACCACTAAAAGTGTGCTGCAGAGCAACCGTAGAAGCAGAGTAGGGAGCCCCCGAGGGAGTACAAAGGACAGACTCGGGGGCCAAAGCATGGTACCCCATTGGACCTGACTGGGGGACATACCTAGAGATCAAAAATCAGACCTTGATTTATTTACAGGTTTTTCTCTCCTTTAAAAATTTTTTTCTTTTAATTAATTTACTCTTGCATGGGTAATTGGATTCCTTTTTTGTTGTCCTAGCTGTCTTCTCACTCATCGCCTATCTTGCTATGACTTGATTTTGGTGCATATTATTATCTCTACAGATCTATCTAAATATGATAGACTGGATAAACAGTCTGGAAGAGAAACCTACGGGACCAATGGTTCTGGAGGGACATTGGAGAGAAGTAGGAGGGGGAAAGGAGGTGGTGCTAACCAACCCAGGGACAGGGGAGCAATAAGTGATCCAAACTCAGTAGCAAGGAGAGTGTGAGTGACCTGGTAGGGATTCAGCAAGGGCAAGGTAACCGAAATTACTGAAACCCAAATGAAGGCTGAGCATGATAGTGGGACAGAGGAAAGTAAAAGAAAATAGAGGAAAGAACTAGGTGACAAAGGGTATTTATAGAGGTCTAAAGACTGGAATGTACATATGTAAATATTTTATATGAGTAGAGGGAAACAGATGTATGTGCATATATTAATAGGTTTAGTATTAAGGCAGCAGATGGACGTTGGGCCTCCACTCAAGCACTTACTCAATGGAAAAACACTTTGTTCTATTAAATTGGCATTCCAGGATGCACACCTTCCCAACACGATTGCTGAAGATCAACATGTGCATAAGCAAATGTGGTGAAGAAAGCTGATGGTGCCTGGCTATCAAAAGATATAGCATCTGCAGTGTTAAAAGTTTGAAGATAAACAAGCAGCCATCTAGCTGAGAAGCATCAAAGCCCACATGGAAGATGCACACCAGCTTGGCTGACCACGAAGTACAGAAGGTACCAGTTATCAGACATCAAAGAACTAAAAATCATATCAGTGGGTGCCCACTTCCCTGATACAATCAATGAAGACAAATGTGTGCATAAGCAAATGTGGCGAAGAAAGCTGATGGTGCCCAGCTATCAAAAGATATAGCATGTGGTGTCTTAAGGACTCTAAGATAAATAAGTGGCCATCTAGTTCAGAAGCAACAAAGCCCACATGGAAGAAACACACCAGCCTGTGTGACCACGAGCTGTCAAAAGGATCAGGTATCAAGCATCAAGGAACAAAAAATCATATCATTGAAAATGTGGGTGAGTGCAGAGTGGATACTCAAAGTCCATTGGTAGCCAACCGGACACCCCTTACTGAAGGGTGGTGGGGAGGAGATGAGCCAGTCAGGGTGCACAGTAGCAACAATGAAACATATAACTTTCCTCTACTTCTTGAATGCTTCCTCCCACCACTATCATGATCCCAATTCTACCTTACAAATCTGGCAAGACCAGAGGATGTACATAGGTACAGATAGCAACTGGAAACACAGGGAATCTTAGACAGATGACTCCTTCAGGACCAGTGGTGAGAATTGCAATACCTGAAGGTTGGAGAGAATGTGGGGTAGAGAGATGGAACTGATTACAAGAATCTACCTATAGCCTCCTCCCTGGGGGATGGACAGCAGAGAAGAAGGCGGGGGAAGATGTCGGACAGTGTAATATATGACAAAATAAAAATTTATGAATGATGAAGAGTTCATGAGGTAGGGGGGAGTGGCGAGGGAGGAGGAAAATGAGCAGCAGATACTAAGGACTCAAGTAGAAGACAAATGTTTTGAGGATGATGGCAACAAATGTACATATGTTTTTTGACACAATGGATGTATGTATGGATTGTGATAAGAAGTATATGAGCCCACAATGAAATGATTTTTTTAAAGAAATTATTTCAAAAATATTTTTCCTGTGAAAATTAATGGATTGAAATTGAGGACACAACTTTGTATGAGTGTGCAAGATAAACAGTAAAGAAGAGTCAGTGTGAACCCCAATGCTGTCTTCCCAACCCAACCTGTGTTTCGTACAGAACCACTGGAGTCTTCGGAACAAGCATTAAAGGACCAATGGGTCTTTGAATCTGCTGTGACCCTCTGCATCTCCCAGCCACTGACCTGATGGGAGAACTAGTACTATCAGGCGGAAGAGAAAGGAGACTGACGTTTCTATATCAAAAGCTCCCTTACTCAGAAGGCTCTGGAATCCTCTTATCACAGGGCGGTGATGGTGGTGGTCTCGTTATGAAAGAAACCACAACAGGCATTTCCCTAGGAGTATTCCTGGCTGTTATAAGAGGTGGGGACTATGATCAGAGTGATAATTCACAGGCACCACAGCTCCACAACAAAGTGTCTCCAGAGCTGGTTGCTGAAACAAGTTGGATGACAGAGATGGGAGTGATGTGTCCCACAGGCATGCCTTAAGCTAGTAGGCTCCTTAGATTCCAATATTTGCAACTATAAAATTATCAGAGTTCCAGTGTACAGTATTGTTTGATGTGAACATATACTTCTACTATTTCATTAATTAATTTATTTTTTGTTAGGTCTGAGAGCTAGAAACATACCAGATCTTCTTCTACACTGAAGAAAAACCAAGAAAGCAAGCAGCTGCTTTAGGAAACGAACAAGCTCTTCCTCCAAAACCAAACCCCCTGTGAGTGCATCTATTCTAATAGGAACGCTATAAGACTTGTTAGAACTGCTCCTTAGGCTTTTCTGTGACTGTAATTACTTACAGGAATAGACAACTTCTTACTCAGGAGGATTCCTTATCTGGTTTGAATCCCTGACCTTGTGGTGAGCAACCATATCCTATCCCTCAGCACCACCATATCCCTTCATATCTCTGCACCAACAGGCACATGTTACAGGGTTTCTTAAAGGTCCCTTTTAGAAATCAAGTCATGACATTTTCAATATTATTATATAAATATTAACCCTGGACTATAAATAAGGAAGGTCATAGAAAAAATGATGGCCTTCAACTTGTGATGTTGAAAAAGAATGATGAAAGTACTGTGGGGTGGACTGGCAATATAACAAATGGATCTGTTTTGAAGGGAGTACAGTGAGAGAGTTCCTCAGAATCAAGGATGGGGCGACTTTGTTTCATGTAAAGTTATGATTCCTGTCCCTTGAGAAAGACATCATCCATGATAAAGTAGGAGATCAATGAAGAACAAGGTACATGATGAGATAGATTGACACAGTGGCTGTAACAATGAGCTAAAAATATTCATTTTGATTATGGTGTTGAGGGAGACGTTTTTTAGTTCTATTGTATTTTCAATCACTGTGAATTGGAACTGACTCTTTGGTACTTAACATAATAAAAAAGAAATCAAAATACACAACATTCTTCCCGGGTTGAATAACAGTGCTAGGGAAATGGTATATGATTTAGGCAGAAAAGCACATCTAGCAAAGGGAAATATGTAACAGAATACATTGTCTTTATAAGTGCTCTTATGTTGACGTTCACTGTGTCTTGGATAATTATTGGCAGCACATGTCTTGTCTGCATATCAATCGAACTTTATGCATCCAAGGTTATATGAGCGCAGGATTGTTGTTAGAGACTCCTAATGAAGTCTCTAACACGAAAGAGAACCGTCTGAATAGAATTTTCTTTTCTGAAATACTGATTGGAGAAAGTTATCAGTTCTTTAACCAACGGAATCACTGAGTGGTTTTGAACTGCCAATCTTTTTGCTAAAATTGAGCATTTAATCATTGTGCCACATACCTTTGTGGTTCAAGTTCTCCTGAGTATAACTTGCATGAATCTACCTTTACATTCTGAAGATTAACATTTCTCTTCATGGTGACCAGTGTTAAGACGTCATATAGATTTCTTCAATGTCAGAGCTACTGCTATTTTTTGTTCCGTGAGTATTCACTGTAGTATATGTAGAATATGCTGTCCTATATATTGTGTGTTTTCCGTAGCAACCCTGGACACTATCTGTAGTGTCAGAAACAGCTGCCACAGTTGTGATAACTAAGAGCGACTCTAGTAAAGGTCAAATACCCTATGAGAAATATCTAAGATGAATTGATGTACTTGGGTTCTGGTGTTAGAGAATAATATTAAATATATCACGGGCTGCCTGAAGGACAAGCAGGTCTGTCTTGGAATAAGCACATCTTGGCTGCTTTTTTAAAAAAAATATTTTATTAGGGACTCATACAACTCTTATCACAATCCATACATACATCAATTGTATAAAGCACATCTGTACATTCTTTGCCCTCATTGTTTTCAAAACATTTGCTCTCCACTTAAGCCCTTTGCATCAAGTCCTCCCCCCCCTCTCCGCTCCCCCCTCCCTAATGAGCCCTTGATAATTTATAAATTATTATTTTGTCATATCTTTCCCTGTGTGGCATCTCCCTTCACTCCCTTTTCTGTTGTCCGTCCCACAGGGAGGAGGTCACATGTAGATCCTTGTAATCGGTTCCCCCTTTCCGACCCACTCACCCTCTACCCTCCCAGTATTGCTCTCACACCCCTGCTCCTAAAGGTATCATCCACCCTGGATTCACTGTGCCTCCAGCTCCTATCTGCATCAGTGTACATCCTCTGTTCTATCCACACTTTCAAGGTAGAATTCGGATCATGATAGTTGGGGGGGGAGGGGCGGGGGAGGGAGGAAACATTTAGGAACTGGAGGAAAGCTATATTCTTCATCGGTGCTACATTTCCTCCCCTAGACCCCTCTGCGAGGGGATCTCCAGCAGCCGACAAATGGGCTTTGAGTTTCCACTCTGCACTTCCCCTTTCATTCACTATGGTAAGACATTTTTTTTCTGATGATGCCTTATACCTGATCCCTTTGACACCCCGTGATCGCACAGGCTGGTGGTGCTTCTTCCATGTGGGCTTTGGTGCTTCTGAGCTAGATGGCCGCTTGTTCACCTTCAAGCCTTTAAGACCCCAGACACTATCTCTTGTGATAGCTGGGCACCATCAGCTTTCTTCACCACATTTGCTTGTTCACCCACTTTGGCTTCAGCGGTTGTGTCTGGAGGGTGAGCATCATAGAATGCCAATTTAATAGAAGAAAGTATTCATGCATTGAGGGAGTGCTTGAGTAGAGGCCCAAGGTCCTTCCGATTGGCTGCTTCTTGGAAGCATTCAAGTAAGCCTTTATTTCCTTTATTTGAGCATGTCATTAGGAGCACCACAACCCCGAGATTGGTCCTGTGCTTGGTAAAGTAGACTGTCAATGAAAAATAGAGAGTCTTTCAAGGAGGTGGATTGTCACAAAGGTTGCAATGATGAGTCCAAATGGAGGAATGATTGTAAGCAGAGTGCAGTTCCGAGCAGTATTTCATCCTGTTCTACATGGGATCTCTCGGAGTTGAAGCCAATTCAAGGGTAACAACAATTCAACATATTCAATATTATTTAGGTCATTCTGAGTTAAAATTACTACATAAATGTAGACTTGTGAGTGTTCACTGGAATGAAAACATTGAACATCCACCTGATGGCTTGGAGAAAATTTGAAGCTCACATGAGAATTTTTCCTGCACTAATATTTTTATAACAAGGCTGGTGGCATAGTGGTCATGTGTTGGGCTGAGATCTGTATGCAAGTGCCCACTGCAAAGAAGAAAGACAGGGCTTTCTACTCCCATAAGCAGTTAAAATTTCAGAAACCCACAGGGCGTCACTGTAAATTGTCATCAACTGGACGACAGTGAGTTTGTTTTTGTTTTGTTTTGTTTTATATTTCTAACTTTGACAACAAATAGCACTAGTTAGTACCCTGATTGTAAACTGAGATTTCATCGATACCTGTTACTTTGAAGTCTGCCTTTGCATAAACGGTGAAACACAGACAAAACCCATTCCACTCAAAAGAAGGCAAGTTCAGACACATGAAGGTTCCCTAGAGTCTGTGCTTGGTGGTCCCTAGAGAGGTGCTGACAAGGTGGGGAAACCACAGCTTTTGATGGGAAACATCATTGACTTGTCTCTTTCACATCTGCTGAAACCATGACCTGATGTACTAAGGTTTGTGTCTGGGCTCACACTGACTTCCCATCACTGTGTCTCTAGCACAATAATACATGGCTGTGTCCTCAGGATTCATGGAGCTCAGTTTTAAATAAACTTCACCCTTGGAGGTGTCCCTGGTGATGCTGACCCGGGATTGGAGAGCTGGATTATACTTTGTGCCCCCATTATGCCATATTACCCCAATCCACTCCAGACCCTTTCCTAGAGCCTGGCGGATCCAGGTAACATGATTGCTGGTTAAAGAGAATCCAGAGACAGCACAGGTGAGAGACAGGGTCTGTGAGGGCTTCACCAGTCCAGGGCCTGACTCTTGTAGCTGCACCTGGGCCAGGACACCTGGGGATAAAGAGAAACACAGGGAGTCATGCGCTCAGATGCTGCATCTCCAGACTTCATGTAGGAATCTCTGAAGCACTCACTTCCCGGAGTCGCCACCAGAAAGAGGAACACCCACACAAAATTCATGTTCATGTGGATAAGATTTGTGACATCCAGAAAATGCTCTCCAGGGCAAGAAGAAATATGAATTTAAGTACATGCATGCTGTGGTTTCATGGGACTGGTATTTGCATGTGGGAGGTGCACTTGTATCTAAAGGTGGAAAGGGCTAAATGGAGCCCGTAGCTCTGGGACTCAGACTAGAAAAGCGATGCTGGTGGAGTCCTTGGGAGAACACAGTCCTCTGATGTCTCCACTTTACCAATTGTATGCATATCGGTGCAGATTTCATGTTCAATGTAACTTTATGTGCATTCCCATCAAAAGTACCCAAATGATATATTGAAATTAAAGACAATCTCTATCCTCACCATGTTTGGAATCAAGATCAGATCAACCTGAAATTCTCATACCTCTGAACACAAAAAAGTGAATATCATCCCAAATTCTTCCTTCCCCTATTACATTTCACAATATTTGGAACAAAGTAAAAGACACTTAAATGTTGTATGCAATATTTAGAGTTGGAATGAAATTGTTTCCTAACAACAGGTTTATTTGTGAGGTTAAAAGAAACCACAGAAATAAGAAGAAGCTCATTTATCCTCCCATGAATTAGTACCGGGGGTGGGTGTTGGGCTCAGTGTCTTCAGAGAGTCCCCTGCTGGCAGCATCCCATCACATACAAGAGAGTGTTTCCTGGGCTCATACTGTCCTCCAACTTCTGTGGGTACCACAGCAACATTTTTTCTGGTCCCAAGTATTCTTGATATTGGTCAGGAATGTTACCTGGAGTTGTCTCAGCAGGTTTCCTGCCATGGGCAGTAGAGCTACCACAGTGGTCAGCACAGCAGTTCTCGCTGACCAGGCACTGCAGTCCTTATCCAGGCTCCTGTCCTCACTTCTTTCTTCACTTGGTCCAGAGCTGATGGGTCCTTAGCATTCCTGCAGGTCAGCTTTCTCCCTGAGGTTAGTTTTATGTCTGGACTCACACTGACTCTCCCTCACTGTGAAAAACTTTGGAGGTAGAGAGTGCTACAACTTGAAGACAATCTGAATTGGGTACAGTGGAAGGAAGTATGATCTATAGATATAGATAATTATATAGATATTATATTGAGATATATTCCGCAATAAAATACTGATTAAGAAAGAAATCTGCCTGAAAGACAATGAAGGTATTGAACAGAGTGTAGGCTTCACTCTTTCCACATGAAGAGAAAGATACTTAAAGCAGACTTCTATTCAAAATAATTGAAGCAAGAAAGTAAAAGTTATTTGTCCCATGTAAAGGAGGGAATTGTCAAGTCAGAATTCTTTTTGATGGGTGTCTGTGATGTGTGTGATAGGAAAGCTTACAGCTGTTGGCAATTGTTGAACATGATGATAATCTAAGGCCACTGAATCATTCATGAAAAGAATTGTTGAAAATTTATTTTGTTGCCTATACATGTACCATGAGAAAAATAAATTAAAAATGAAAGATAATTTCTTCATGCATAATCAGAAACTGATGGAAAGTCTTGCTGGTACAACACTTCAAAACACTAGCTAAAATATTGAGCTGGAAAAGAGATTATGATATAAGCCAGAAATTTGAAATTAAAAAATTGTTAGCAATGGAATAGTCTTTATTTAATATTTAATTATTTTCTCATTTTTTTCTCCAAAACCATTTTATTTGGTGCTTATAATCATATCAATTCTTAGTTTAAGTGCATCAAGCAGCATTGAACAATTGTTACCAGAATCAGTTTCAAAACACCCCCTTCCTTCTTGAACTCCTTGGCATTAGCTCCCTTTTATCCCCGCCACCCCCTACTGTAGGCCCCAGAATCTCTTATTCTCTTTGCTATCTCGATGTGTTCATCAATTCTGGGTGTCATCTAATGTAAAACAGATAAACAAAGAACAAAAATTCAAGAATGTTACCGCCCATGACAAAAATACATCTGAGATAAACCCAAATAGGAATTGGAAATTGAAGAAGCAGGCAGTCCAAGTGCAGTCTGCTGCCCTTCCCCAGAGTCCATCACAGACCCAGGTGTGCTTAGGACCAAATGTGTCAGGCTGGCTACTGGAATGTGATGACCTTGCTGTCTGACTGCCTTTCCCAAGGCTTCTGGATCTAAAATTACTCTTTAGTAGCTGGCATCCTACAACACACCTACCTTCTTCTGAACATAAGCCAACATTCCCCAAACTGATTGTTACATACATTACATGGAATATACAAAACAACAACAACAAAACCATATCACTGCCTTCCAGTAGATTCCACCTTATAGCACAGCCTTCCAGTAGATTCCACCTTATAGCACAACGTTATTTCTCTATCTCTGCTGTTGAGGAGGGAACACTGTTCTTCACTTTCAGCACAAAGGAGGGATGCTTGCAAACCTCCATTCCTGCACTGGCCACAGTGTGAAACCACTGGCTGTGGAGACTGGTGCCCATTCCTGATGATGAGCCGGCTCTGTCTCTTCTCTCTGTGAGAAAACTATTGCATCCAATGCCTGTGAATAAGGTGTGCTTTTTCTGGTGACCTCAGACATTGGTTGAACGGAAATATTCTGTTAAGTCGTCCTTACACTATAAAAGAAGGGGGAAATGCAAATGGATGGAAGAATAAGGTTATTTTTATCAAGCTACTTTGTAAATTGAAGCACAACCAGAAAAAATATCTTTAAAAGGAAAACCATTAACATGTTAATAAATATAAACAATATCATAAATGATGTCACAGAAAAGATGAGATTATTAACCTAAAAACACAATGTAGGAAATTCTATGAAGACCATGGTAATGGGAAAAAAAACAATTCCTGACAATAGTATTAAATATGTTTAAACAAAATACAGAAAATAAACTAATGGACATAAGCAACCAAAATAAGATTCAAATTGGAAACACAATTAACGTAACTCACTGGCACTGACTCATAGTGACTGTCTAGAGTAGAGTAAATCTGCCTCTTAGAGTTTTAGGCACTGTAAAACTTTTTTAATTGAGAAATTGGCAATTTTACTATGAAATATATAATAGATAATATTATATCGATGTTAGATTTCTTATTTAATTTTCAATATTATTTTGTTAAAATAATTTTTGAAAGTATTCAAAATAAAAATATTTTAAAACATTTTTTCAAAACTAATATGTTTTAACATTTTATTTCTTTCAAACAAAAACCCTTTTATTAAGACCTAATCCAGACATCATCCCATTCTACAGTTAAATTGTATCCAGCAGTGTTTTAGAGTTAGAAAACATGTTTTTTCCTTCTTCAACTCCTATTAACTCCCCCATCTCTCTTGCTGAAACCCCCAGGAACCCTTATTCTGTGGAGTCACCCACCCTGTGCTTCATACATTAAGAAACATATAAAAATATATGAGGATCAAAAGTGCTACCAACAATAACAAAACACAGCAGAAATAATCCCTTAAATTTGTAAAAATCACATAAAATGTTAAAACCCAGATTCAGCACAAAATTCATAAAAGGAGAGATCAAGTGAAAAGTTTTAACCATCAAAGTCAGTTGTGTCACTCTGAAATTCTATAGTCATCTCTCCAATACTCTCTGATCACCAGCTTTTTCCACTCCTCAGTTACGGTCAGAGGGAAATCACAGGAGGTGTATTCCCTGTGGAGATCCTGCAAATGTATTTTGAGCTTCCACTGTCATCCATGGCCTTCTGCATGCCAGAATCTCACAAGTTAAGCTCTGATACTATTTAAAAATTTTTGTTTTTTAAGCTCTGATACTATTGGCTTCTTTGGATTTGGATTATATAATTTACATTCCTTGTAAATCTTTTTAAAGCCTCATCTGTCTCCCTTGGAGTGGCTGATGCTTTTGAACTGCTTACCTTGTACTTAGCATCCCAATGTGAAATCCACTATGCCACCAGGATAGTGGAGTTGTAAATAACCTTTATTTGCATATATTATATATTAGTTATTTATTATACTTTGTTCTCCTGATTGAAAAACATATAGCTGTAATTTAATTAGGACTGGTACATTTATTAAATTTTAAATGTTAAATAATTTTAAAATTATTTAACATTTAAAATTTTAAAAAACGGTTTCGGATTATTTTAGGTAATTACACTTAGCTGACCATTCTGCACCTCAGGCCATCAAAGATGCTGGGTGTTTTTGAGTCACTTTTACTCATGAAGACTTACAGCAAATAAGTAAACTTCCAAGTCCTGAACCATCCTCACTTGCTCTTAAGTTTGATACCATTTTTGCAGCCACTCTGTCTGTGCTTCTAACTGAGCGTTTTCCTCTGTTTTGCTGACACTCTACCAAACAGGATGTCCTTTCTCTAGGAACCAGTTCCCCTGATCACAGATTCAAAATACGTGTGAAGTCACACTATTCTCAGTTCTAAAAAGCATTCTGAGATATGAGTGTGGAATGTCCTCCTCTTATGACACATTTGCTTTCTTTTGGAAATCAAAGTTTTCATTCCAACAAGCGTTCACTTCCTTGGGACTCCAATGAGTAATCTTACAAAGGAGTCCGCGAACCAGACAGCTCATTCCAGTTCACCTGTTCCCCTCTGTGCCTGGAACACTTGTTTTTGCATCAAGGGAGACAGTGGAGAGCAAGCATTATGAAGGATATGCCACAAGTTTAGCCCCAGAAGTCACCCATTTATTTTCTCAGACTTAGAGCTCTTTAGTCAATTATCACACACAGTGCACAGGGAGCATTGTAGAAAGAACTCCAGAGGCCTGCCCGGGCTGTAATAGATCAGCGAGCTCAGGACATTTGAAATCATGCTTTGCACTCATGAATCTGTGCATGCCTGTATTTCATTGTCAACAGATTTTGAGTAACAGATAGGATGAGAATGACCATGATAATCAGTTTGTAGAGAAGGAAAATCGGTCATACAAGATGAGTATGAAGGATCAGAGTAACTTTAATATTTGTTCCTCCGTTCAAGTATGCAGGGAGGAAATTTAAAAGCCTGTAAATTTAGAGGTGAGTGGAGAGAAAAAAAATTGTCCCTGGTGTGGCTGAGAGGTAAGAGAGGAAACCCTCATTCAACAGGAAATCCTCCCTGTCATTCATGTGTCTGTCTAGGACTGGGTGTGTGTGTTCAGTGGGTCCTGCACGCCCCCTGCTGCCCAATGTGTTCCCTGCAGGGGAGGCTTGTGTCGGCTCACACTGACTTCCCTCACTGTTCCTTGCACAGTAATACATGGCGGTGTCCTTAGCAGTCACGGAGCTCAGCTGCAGGGAGAACTGATTCCTCCATGTGTCTCTGGTGATGGAAAGTTGGCTCAGGAATGACGGGTTATAATCTGTACCACCATCATAATCTCTGTATCTCATCCACCAAAGTCCTTTCTCTCAGGTCTGGCAGATCCAGTTCCAGTCGTAACCAATGCTGGTGATGGAGACACCAGAGACAGTGCAGGTGAGGGACAGCTTCTGGGAGAGTTTCACCAGTGCTGGCCCTGACTCCTGAGGCGGCACCTGGGACAGGACGCCTGTAAATAAAAATAATTGGAATATGTCAGTCACTTGCAGTTACAACCATCCTCATAGAATCAACACTGATATATGAGACCCTCAGGTTGGGGAACTGTCACCAGGCACAGAACTCACAGAAATGGCATCTTTAGACCACAGTTCTGCTTTCCCAAGGGACCCACAGCCCTGTCAGAAGAGAACTGATAGCTTTCAGTACCCAAGGCTGGGATTTTAACCTAGTGCCTGCAGAATGATTTGCATAGGAGGGAACCCTGTGTTTATCAATAGAGGTTCTTTTGTTTCTTCTGAGGCCATTGTAGGGTAATTCTTCTTTTGAACTTATTTGCGTGTTAGGCTGCAATGAGAGATCTCTTTTCCTAAGAGGTGTGTGTGAATGGCCAAAGGAAAACCCAGCATTTCTGAGCCCAGTGTTCTCTCCTTCCAGCCTTCATTGCTCCTGCCCTGACTGAGGCTCCCGTATATCCTGTGTGTCGAGGACTGAACAGTATGGAATTATCCTGTGTGTCGAGGACTGGGCAGTATGGAGTTCCTTGAAACCATCAGGTCCACCCGAGAGTATCATCATTGCCCCACACTCTCCAACACCCATGTCTTCTTTAGACACTGATGCTGTGAGGCAGAACTATGGGCTGTCACTCTACGTGCCAAAGCCTCTCTCGACCCTTACAGGAAGTTGGAAGCTGCTTAAGGCTAAAGGGCATGCTCACATTCAGGTCTTTGTGAGAGGAAGCCGGCACACCTGGTTGAGACGCCATCTAGGTCAGATTCAGCCAATGGGTTTAACCAGTATGGTCGACCACGCCTCCCAACTGGGACCCTGAAAATGCCAAAAACTTTGAGACTACGCCTCTCTCCCAGCAGACACTCTGCAGTTCAGTGCCTCCCGGCACTTAATAATTTAAGTATAAATTATTTCAGGAATTGTAAAATCATGCTTTGTTTTGAGTTGTTTTCTCTTCAAAAGATATTTGGCGTCAGATGTGCACACATACAGTTTCAACCAACTGGCATTTGGGGAAAAATACAACAGTGGAGAGAAACGGAATGTGTTGAAAGAAGCACATTGAGGGCAGAATTTAATGACATTGAGAGAACACTGGGCCTTCTGGGATTGATTTCAACTTATCCCAAGTTTGATGTGTTTCTCCCTGTCTTCTCAGGAAGAACGATGGATTTTCATTTTCAGGGCAGGAAAATAAGAGATATTTGAACTGCCCTTCCGGAGGAGTTCCCGGAGAGGCTCTCGGCTTGGGTAAATTGGGAAAGTCTAGACACAAGAGGAAACAAGCACTCAGCACCCCTGTCCTTGCTCCCATGGCAAAAAACTGTGTCCCCTGTACCCTGAGCTCCCTCTGCTGCCCTCTTGGTCTCCTGATGCTTGAGATGTTTGTCCACGTTCCTTTCACCGTGCCTCCTGGTACTTTTCCCACATAATACATGCCAGTGTCTCCAGGTTTCAGATTATTGCTAAAACATGCTTAGCTGGCTGAGCTATCATGGTTGCAGTGTGTTGATTTTGAAGACGGGGCTGTTGCTAAAATTGTCATCACTAGGCTTCTTTGCCACATAACACACGCTTTGTTTCCCAGAGCCTGATAGATCTAGAAACTTGCTATCTGCAGACATGGCAGTGAGACATAGCCCTCTGAGAAAGCTTTCTGAGCCCATCACTGGTCTGTAGCAGCTCTACCTGCACTATTACACCTAGGAGTACAGAGGAGATCTAATTTAGAAGAGTTCTAAGATGAAAAGCACTGTGTTTGATGTTCAAGGTGCTCACAGGGTAAGACATCCATGTCACCAAGAAGAATCCAGAAGGGTGTCACCGCCACAGGTATCTCTGATCAACATGGGAAGAATATGAGTTTGAGTTGTGCTGCCATATTTTACACTGCAGGTGATCCACGTGTGCTGTGTTTGTGGAAGCAGAAGGTTGGCTCCGAGTAGGAAAGGCTGAGCAATGGCCCCTGGAGGGGATGTTCCTGACCCGCGTTCTGTGATTCAATCTCTCCTCTTCATCATTCACACTGACTGTGGACAAACAAGTCCTCCCTGAAAACCATGGGCAGTTTGGTAGAAATGCACGTGGTTGGCCTGAGCTGTGAGCCACAATGAAGGAAATTCCCGAGGATGCCATTTTCCTTGGTGACCTTCTTTCTTGGTAGCTCCATCCTATCCTAAGGACAAGGTTAGTCTATGAGAGATTCAGGCTATTGGGTAAAGTGAGGGTAAAATGATGACTATTTCTGAGCATCCACTTCTCTTAAAAAATAACAAAATGACATTTTATTGATAATTTATCCACATAATATACAATTCAGTAATTCAACCATATCAAAAGGGTTGTATAATCCTTACCACAATCAATTTTACATTATTTTCTCCCCCATAATCATCATCATTTATGTAACTTTTTATTTTGCAAAAATATACACAAGAAAGCAGTTACCAATTCAACAACTTCTACATGTGTGCTTCGGTGCCACTGACCATTCTTTTTATGTTGTTCAACTATTATTTTTATTCTTCTGTGAATTGCTACACACCCATTAAAATGAATTCACTGTCCCCTAAGCAAAAATTCTTCCTCCTTCACGCACAGTAAAAAGTTTGGTTTCTTTTAAAAAATAATTTTCTTGATATAATTTTCACACTTCCCTTGTTAAACCAGACCTAAAAAGAGTTCCGTATGCATCATCACAATCAGCTCTAATGTTTCCTCCTGCCTCCCGCACCCTCTGATCACTCCCCAATTACCTTCTCCCTCCCCTTCCAGATAAACCATTGCCTCAGTGGTTGTCTTTATGTATCCACTTCTTCTGTGCTCCAAACAGGAAGCAAATAACAGAAACTATAAACAAATACAGAAAGATAGAATAATAGCGCTGGAGGCTCAGGGAATCCAGGGTGGACGATACCTTCAGGACCAGGGGCGTGAGGGGCGAGGCTGGGAGAGTGGAGGGTGAGTGGGTTGGAAAGGGGGAACTGATTAAAAGGATCCACATGTGACCTCCTCCCTGAGAGATGGACTGCAGAGAAGGCGGGGAAGGGAGACTCCGGATAGGGCAAGATATAACAAAATAACAATCTGTGGATTATCAAGGGCTCATGAGGGAGGGGGGAGCAGGGACGGAGGGGAAGAAAAAGAGGACCTGATGCAGAGGGCTTAAGTGGAGAGCAAATGCTTTGAGAGTGATCAGGGAAAAGAATGTACGGATGTGCTTTATACAATTGATGCATGTATATGTGTGGATTGAGATAAGAGTTGTATGAGCCCCTAATAAAATGTACAAAAAAGAAAGAAAATGATTAGGGCAAAGAATATACAGATGTACTTTATACAATTGATGTATGTATATGCATGGATTGTGATAAGAGTTGTATGAGCCCCTAATAAAATATTTTAAAAATAAATAAATAAAGCATACAAAAAAGGGGGGAGCACCCACTTCTCTTCTCATTTCGTCCTCCTCATCTACCTTGGTGGTTGTGGAGTCTCACCTGTCACTTTCCAGGTACTCGATAGAAGTGCCCATGGTTTGTGACAAGATTTAGCTAGATCAGTGCTCTAGGTGATCTTATTCTGAGGACAGGATCTTATAACATGGCTCTGCGCAATCCTCGCCTTCATGGGGAGATCACTAAAGATAAGGGCATTAGAGCAAAGTGTGGTGAAGAAAGCAAATGGCGCAAGGCTATCGATTATCTGGGGTCTTAAAGGTCTTGTCATCAAACAAGCACCAGTCTAAGTGAGGCGTCAAGTAAGTCCACACTGAAGAAGCACATCAGCCTGTGTGATCCAAAGATGGTGACAACAAAATACAAATATGATGAAGGGAAAAGTTTCAGAGCTACAATTGTGAACCTCCAATTTGTTAAAGGCTAAGTGGACAGTGGGAACTCAAAGTCCATCTGGAGAATATCTAGTCATATTAGGCATTTGGCAGATCCTCTTGACAAGCTTTATTATCAGACAGAGATGACTGCAAACTTGATCATAGTGGATCAGACCATGGCATAATATGATACTTGGTCAGTTGACCTACCTCTTGACCCAACCTGAATTTGCTCTAGGGTCAAGTATTTCTCACTTGTTCTACAACAGATCCCCACCCACCTCTGGACTTTAAAATACTGAAGGTGAACTTTCCTTTCTTACTCTTTACTTTCATTTTTATAATGTTTTTATTCTCTTCCTGCTGTTTTGTTTTTGTGTTTTATTGTTTCTATGTGTTTTATTGTTTCTATTGGGTTTCCAAGTGTGTTAAGCACAGAAGGAGTGGATACTTAGAGACAATAACTGATACATTGGTCTGGGGCATGTGGGGAGCAAAGGAGTCAGGAGGGTGAGGGGATTTGGGGAGCAAGCAATGAATGCAAGAGGGGGAGGGAACATAAGAATTTGTTATGATATAGGTATATATATATTTACAATTCTTTTAAAAAGTGATTTAACTATGCAAGTGTATTACATGTGAATATTATATTAAAAACCCCTACATTAAAAGCCATCAAGAAGGCAAAGCCCAGGATGATGTAGAATAGCTGCTGCTTCAGAGAGGGGTTCCTGCATAACCGAGGATGAGGCTCCCAAACCCAGTCCCAATGCCGGCTCCAGAGACACCACTCCAACTTTTCCAGTCCCGGCTCCAATGAGCTTGGCTGCTATGTCAATGTCCCTTGAGATGGTGCTGACTAGAAGCTTCGACAAGGGATCAGTGAGGTCAGGGAATGTGGGACTCTCGAGCTGATGAAGTGCTCATCTGTCAGTGTCTCCAGTTATTTCGGCACCTACACAGACAAGGGTCGAGTCAACAACTGGGAGGTGTTCCTGACCAGGGAAAGGGTGGAGATGAATTTGGTGCAGGCATACATTTTCAGGGGATGAGGAGTAGTGTCAGGGGAGTTGCTCTTGGTGCAGAGAAGATAGACAGCTCTACACCTATTCTTGATATGACTGAATTATTGAATTGAAGCATATGTACATGAAGTTCCAATAAAATTGTTTTAAGGAAGAATGTTGTCTGTTACTTATGCAGACCTTCAGATAGGGCTTTGGTTAACGGGCTCATGGCCAAGAGTCTCTCTTTGTGAATAAAATTCTATCAGCACATGGCTATGTCCTTCTCTACTGCTTGCTGCTATTTTCACACTCCATCAGTTGGGTTCAGTAATAGTCTCCAAGAGTATATGACCAGTGGAATCATAAAGTATGATTTTCAGGCCTTTTTCAAAAAAGAAATTTGCTGATCCTTGATCTAGGGGAAGAGTCAGGAAGAAAACCAGCAAGACTTTCAGAAATATATAAATTTAAACTATAATGATTATTTGACAGAATATAATATTTTAAATTTTTCACTTGAATGGATAGGTAAGAACTACCTACCATGGTTGTACAGTGGTGACTTGCCCAGTAGTTAAATGAAAAGTCAATCATTCAGACCCAGCAACTGCTCTGTGGGAGAAATTTTTGGTAGAATAACCTCATAAGGAACTACAGGCTTGGTATTCTTATATGAGAAGTTCTCATCTGTCCTATAGGATTACTAGGAGTTGGAAATGATCAGTTTTAGCAGACTTTTAGTTTGGGTGAAAAGCAACTTTTTTCAATATATTATACTTGAATAAATGACACCAATTTTCAAACCACCAACTTTACAGCCATTAGTTGAGTCCTTAACAGTTAGCACTACCCAGGAACTTCACTGAGTCTGCCTGAAAGCTATTCGACTGTGGCAGTTAAGTGATTTCCTGTCAACTTGCAAAGGAATGAACTCTAGCCTGTCAATCAGTTTGCAGCTAAATGACCTAATTTGGAGGTGCAAATAAGATAAACATCTCACTAGAGGCCACATACATTCTCTCCATGCGAGGCATTCCTGTTCACAAGTCACATGGAGCTACGCAAATAGCAGCCAGAGCCTTGGAGCTGGAGGAGTCCCATGGAAACCCATGTTAG
Organism: Tenrec ecaudatus; assembly: GCF_050624435.1. NCBI lineage: Eukaryota > Metazoa > Chordata > Mammalia > Afrosoricida > Tenrecidae > Tenrec > Tenrec ecaudatus. Next base: position 232,562 of record NW_027459345.1, on the reverse strand, counting down.
CACTAAGATGCTTTCAAGGCCACTGGATCCACAAGACCTTCCACCCACTAACTAGCCTGTGATCTGCCTGTGCTCAGCGTTGTTGCATATGTTGCATGAATCGAGAGGAATTTACAGATTGGTGTCAGCCATATGGACTACTATTGGACTTATAAGTTTGATCTGTCCTGGGCTGGTGTGCTTTCTCAATTTACAATTGCTGCTTCTATAAAGCTCTTTCTATACACATAGAAGTGCCTATGAATTGATTTCTACAATCCACCCAGACTAACATACTGACCTCAAGACATATGCTGATCACCCCTGACAGAGTAATATACACTCCCTGTAGAACAAGCTCATTTGTTTGTTTTCCTCTCCAACAGAATGTTTTCTCTTCTTACAACTTTGAATCCACAAATATTAAGGGTAGGCACTGAATCATAAACAATATAGATTCCAAGTGGGAAACTATGAGATGAAGAACCCTGGATCAAAGTAAGAAACCTGACTTGAAACTCCCTCTCCAAATGCTCCAGAGTCAGAATGCTTCCTTCTTTTCAGGCCCTTACAGCACCCTACAATACACAGCTCCCTCCCTGCATGGGCGGTTCGTATCTGTACTCACACTGACTTCCCTCCGTGTGTCTTACCCACCGTAATACATGGAATTGTGATTGACTTTTAGACTGTCCATTCGCTGATACAGTGTGTTCTTGGCAATGTTTCTAGAGATGGTACACCAGCCTTCACGGAATCTACATAATATGCGATAGCAACAGTACTAATATGTGAAACCCACTGTAGGCCTGGAGCATGACTGATACAGGTCACAGCAGTGCTACTGAAAGTGAATCCAGAGATTGCACAAAAGAATCTCAAAGACATCTTAAGCTCCCTCAAGTCTCCTTCAGACCCAGCCAGTTGCACATTAGTGTTGACACTTGCAAACACAGAATATGCTGGTCATGAAAACCATGACATATTTCCAGTCTCCTGCTCCACACACTAGCTCTCAATAAAATGACTTGTTAAAATACCTGAGTGAGACAAGTCTGTGTTCATACAAACTACTGAATGGGCTTACCTGGGGACTCTGGTACTGAGGATCTTTTCCCAGAGCTGTATGGTTGGGAATGGTGTGGATTTTATTAGCAGAAGGGGGGGGGGCGGTATTTGCATATCTTCCTAATATACAGTGGCAACTATGGCTGAATATTTTCAAAATGCTCACTGTTCCACCTTAAACGTAAATGAGTCTCCCAGAAGGATTCATTGGGATTATTACTTGGAAATGGTTCCTTATTATGTGATTGCGATACACAGAATACAGTCCTGTTCATATTGTTTCATACACAATAAGCGATTTATATATAGCTGATTTAAGACAGTATGTAGCTCATTTGCTTAACATATTTCACTCAATTTATTTCATTTATGTGGCAATAGACCCATAAGTTTATATCTAGTCAGCATGAATTGATTTTAATGCTTAACATCTTAGAGAAGGAACATGCATATACTACAATTTATCTCTTTTTAGACATTTAGGTTATTTCTCATTTCTGGTTTTATAATGAAAGTTACTATTTGGGTTGAAATAAAAGAGAAGAGAAAAAAGCATTCACATTAATATTACAAGAAATCACAGTAACAGACATGGCCTTACAGTAAACTTTTCTTCAACACAATTGTAATATTAACAATAAATATCATATTTTTAGTGAGAGCGTTCCCATTAGGACAGAAACACACCAAAGTCTTAACTTTGCTAGAGAAGATGTCTTAGATGACATTGGAACTGCATAAAGATTTTTCTAAAATATTTAATAGTTTAAAGCCTCTTGTGTCAAAGTCAATAGGATCTCCCAGAAGCACAGACTTACGACAATACTTGTTTTATTGCAGAACATATCTTAAGATGTAGATAACCAATGTGGCGAAGAAAGCTGATGTTGCCTGGCTATCGAAAGAGATAGTGTCTGGGGTCTTAAAGGCTTGAAGGTGAACAAGCGGTCATCTAGCTCAGAAGCAACAAAGCCCACATGGAAGAAGCACACCAGCCTGGGCGATCACAAGATGCCAAAGGGACCAGGTATAAGGCATCATGCAAAAAAAATGTGTATATATATGTGTGTGTGTATATATATACATACCATAGTGAATGAAGGGGGAAGTGCAGAGTGGAGACCCAAGGCCCATTTACCGGCCACTGGAGATCCCCTCACAGAGGGGTTTAGGAGAGGAGATGGGTCAGTCAGGGTGTGATGTAGTACTGATGAAGAACACAGCTTTCCCCAGATCCAGCATGCTTCCTCCCCCAACTACCATGATCCGAATTCTACCTTGCAGGACTGGATTGGGCAGAGGTTGTACACTGGTGCTTATGGGAGCTGGAGGCACAGGGAATCCAGGGTGGATGATACCTTCAGGACCAGGGGTGTGAGAGGTGATACTAGGAGAGTAGAGGGTGAGTGGGTTGGAAAGGGGGAACTGATTATAATGATCCACATGTGACCTCCTCCCTGGGAGCTGGATGGCAGAGAAGGGGGGGTAGGGATACTCCAGATAGGACAAGATATGACAAAATAACAATCTATAAATTATCAAGGGCTCATGAGGGATGGGGGAGCAGGGAGGGAGGGGAAAAAAAGAGAACCCGTTGCAAAGGGCTTAAGTGGAGAGCAAATGCTTTGAAAATGATTAGGGCAAAGAATGTACGGATGTGCTTTATACAATTGATGTTTGTATATGTATGTACTGTGATAAGAGTTGTATGAGCCCCTAATAAAATGTAAAAAAAAAGAGGTAAGTAACAAACAAAATTGATTTCCTTCTAATCGCTTGATGGTGGCTAGGGTAGCAGGAGAGTAATCACTGACAAAATGCAACCAAACTTACCTCTCCTGAAACTCAACAGAATAAAATTACTGAAAGGCTAGGTGTACATTCATAAAAATCTATATCTGACACAGATAAGAACAAATCTGAAATTATGTCCAGAAGTTACTCTCCAGTTTGTTTGTGTATGAAGTCTTCCATTTCAAGAGGAACATAGACATTTGTAGCTGAAAATATTTTTCAACAAGGGAAAAAGGAAAGGGCAGGCACAGCTTCTCGACCTTTGCAGGAGGAAAGAAACAACGAGAAAGTCGTATCTCAGATGCAGGTTCTAAAAGGAAAGAAATGGGCTTACTTCAGGCAATGGTAGTTACCTGGACTTGAGGTGGGTGATCTTCAGTGGGGCCTTATACCCTGGGTACCATCAATCCTCCAAGGCCAAGCCAAGCAGCTCTTCTACTGAGGCATCTTGAGCAGGTTGCTCCGGAGGTGTAGTGGAATAAACTGTACCACACACTTTGTGTTGAGTGGGGCAGTCATTTCCCCAGCAACCTTTCTGTTCATACTATGGACATTACTTTCTTGGAGGTAACAAATTAGGACATACATTTGCCCATGGCCCCGAGTGGGAGCATCTGAAGCAGGGTGCTCATGGTTCACTCGTGGGCGGCCCAATAACTAGTTTAGATACACCCACTCGGTCCTGGAGGGCACTTGCTAACATTTGAAATTTAACCTTAAGTCTTGATAGCTTATATAACTTTTCCTGATCCTCGCTACTGTTGAAAACTTTGAATGCTGCACTGCGATCTTGCTGTGAAGTCTGGGGTCCACAGTCTAACTTTTTAAGGTTTCTTTTAATGTCTGGAGCTGATTGTGAGATGAAATTTGAGTGACGTACAATGATCCCTTTTGGTGTAGTAGGGTCTACTTTGATATATTTAAACCTTCTGGAAGATGATGTGACAGAAATTTGGCAGAATTTTCATTTGGTTCCTAAATGATTTCCCTAATTTTGTCATAATGGGCTGCTTTATTTGAGGCTTTTGGCAAGCCCTCAATGAGATTAAAATCATATCATTTTGAAGAATTGGGTGCTCATGATCATCTGATAATTCTAATTAGGGTTGTGCTTGGGAACTGCCTTGAAGTCCACGGGCTTAACCCAGTCTGGGCATACCCTTCATCAGCTCTCTTTGTGCAGCTATCCAGATTCTCTCCCGATCTTCAGGGGTCAAGGTAGTTGTTAAAATCATATGGATGTCATGACAGGTAAGATCATATGACTGAGTGAGATATTTAAATTATTTTATTGTTTATCTTTTATTTCATAATCATAAACTTAACTCTGCTTTCCAGCTGGACACAGGAGAAATAAGGAAAGTAGGAAACCTGAGTAACTGGAGGGAGAGCACAAGATTAAATGATACTGCAAGCACATTGGGAACAGAAGGGTGATTTCTCAAGCTACAAAAGGAATGGTCTGCTGCTTAAGATAAAACATGAAAATTCAGATCAAATTTAATTAGAGTTGTCCACAGTCAGCAATGGTGATCTTCTTGCTGGTTTTGCCATTCGTGGAACCAAAACGCTCCATGGCTTCCACAATATTCATGCCTTCTTTCACCAGACCGAAGACCACGTGCTTGCCATCCAACCACTCAGTCTTTGCGGGACAGATAACTGACTGGGAACCGTTCGTAGTGGGCCCAGTATTTGCATAGACAGGGTGCCAGGACTTGTGTGCTTCAGGATGAAGTTCTCATCTTCAAATTTCTCTCTATAGATGGACTTGCACCAGTGCCATTATGGCATGTGAAATCACCACCCTGGCAAATGAACTCTGGAATGCGCCCGTGAAAGAAGGAGCCTTTATAACCAAAGCCTTTCCCCTCAGTACTCAGAGTGCGGAAGTTTTCTGCTGTCTTTGAAACTTGTCTGCAAACAGCTTGAAAGAGATGCAGCTGAGGGGCTCACCATTGACAGCTATGTCGAAAAACACAGTAGGGGTGACCGTGGCTGGACCAGAAACCCTAAAAATTCAAGCAGCAGCATCTGCAAAGCCGATATTTAAATTCTTTAATGTAAGTGTCTGGGTCCAATGTATAGCATCTAAGATGTTTTCCTAAGCCTGAAAAATAATTTAACAAAAAAGGGATCTGAATTTTTACTAGCCTCTCTGCTCCTGCAACATCACAGAGGGTACTGAGGGGGGATAGGATTGAGCATGGATGCTTTGGATTTGAAGGAGCTGTCTTTGTGCTGGAGAGGGCTGGACATAAAAGAATGAGAGGTGGAGATGGTGCTGGCAGTAGGGGACAGGTGTCAGATGTCTTATAACATGGCAAGGGTGGGAGGGGAACTGGTGACAGAGAGGCGGGAGGACTGGACAATCATGGTATGGACAAGGGAGGAGTTTGAGTAGAAAGTGTATGAGGTAACAGGGTAGGGGATACTGGATTACAGAGTGTGGGCTCAGAGGTGGTGGGAGGGTGTTGAAACAAGGCAGGAGTGGGAGGAGGTGGTGAGGAGGAAGGCTGAAGAAGAATGAGACACTATATCAAGAGATATAGGGTTACAGTCTGGCAACTGGGAGAATGTAGCAGCATCCTGTGGGTTGGAGAAACATGAAGGAGGTTGTAAAGGGGAGGGGAGAAAGAAGGCACCGCTGCAGTTTGGTCAGAGACAATAGGCACTGAAATTGGCGGCATATCATGAACAGAAGGATCACAGACTGATTCTTAGTCTGAGAGAGGAACATTTTCCTGAACCAGTAGGACTTGCATAGTGGAACAATTCTGAAATAAATGAGGTTGAGCACAAAGGAGAAAACTTGGATATACGGAATATCAGAATATATTTTGTAGATTAAAAAGAAATTATTGAGATCTTGAAAAAATTTAAAATCAAGTATACCACCTGGTGACCATCTTGAATTGTTGTCCAATTTGTACTGCAGTCATGCATTATTACATAAGAAAATCAATTTTCCCCTATGAATAACTGATTTAAGACCGAGTGAATTGAAGTTTGCCAGTACACAAACTAGAAGTATTTTATGCCATTGCTTAGTGTGGTAGTTATATAAACATTTGACAATTTGATGATTAAGACTGAAGGGGTGGAGTCCAGCCTGCCAATCAAAATATAACCAATGGCCCCTGTGTGGGTATGGCCTTCTCCTGACAATTTTGGAATTGCGGAATTTCCTTCTTGGAGGCAGGAGACAGTCTCTCTCTCTCTCTCTCTCTCTCTCTCTCTCTCTCTCTCTCTCTCTCTCTCTCGGCTCACTCTCTTAGAGACGCTCTACTGACCAGACACATGATACTATGCTGATAGACCCCATACCCTGGGAACTAGAGAAGCCACATGGAGACCCCTGCCAATGCTGAGATGCTTACACCACCACTGAATCCAGACTTTCTACCCACTGGCCTGTGATTATCCTGCATTCAGCATCATTGCATGTGTTTCTTAAGTCTGAAGGGGACTTCATGGATTGGTATCGGACATATGGGCTAATATCAGACTTATGGGCTTGAACTGGACTGGGTGGGAATGCTTTGTTAATGTACAATTTCTCTTTATATAAACCTCTTATACACACGACTTTCTATGAATTTCTCTAGCCTACCTGGACTAACACACTGAGCATTCTTACAACCCATTTTAAAATGCTGAGTGAAAATGTGAGCTCTGTTATATGAGGTAGTAAAACAGGAGAGCGTCCTTACACTGGGTAATTACCACCTAAGCCCCCGGGGCTGGGAAGACAATCTGACTGAGCAAAGCTTTCTGGTACGTGGACATTTTCAGAAAGGCCAAGAGAAAATGAGCAGATGACCTTGAAGTAGGGAGCTTTGGATTTAACACTCACCAATGTGTTGTCAGAGGGTCTTTAGCTGAAGATGTGGAGATCCCTCTGTTAGGCTCAGTGGCTTGAAGGGGGTCCAGGAAGGCTGCTGGGAACTTTAGAGGCTAGGGAAAGGAAAGTGCCACTCCAGTCCTAGCCTCGACAGCCCCCCACCTCCCCCGTGCAGGCCACCATATCTCAGGTTTTACAGAGATAAGAGACAGAGTGAGACCTTTAATTTATAGATTTATTGAGGGAGGTGTGGTTTGTAGGGAACAGGAAATCATAGGGGTTTAGAATAGTTAGGTAAGAAAGGTTAGAGCTGGCCCTTCGTCTAAAGCCAGAGGATTAGCTAAATTAAAATGTGTAAAATCCATGAGACCCACTATTACATAAGAGAACATGAACAAACTACAGTAGAATTGGTGAGGAAGGGGTTAAACAGCTCTAATGTCTGCTGCAGAACCTGCAGAAAGAATCTAAGTGGGAGGGAGAGCCAGCCTTACAGGTAGAGAGAAGAGGTGAGAGCAAAAGAGGCCAGAGCAGCAGGAGGGTAGAAGGAGCCCAATCCAATCCAGGCTCAATTTGAGTGTGTAAGTCTTTGGGATATCTGTACTCTTTTTGATAGGAGGGTTCCCCCACATCTTTGTGGGTGGTCTGGATAACTCCAATGGACTGGCTGCCAGCTTCCACAGACTGACAACACAGCTGGGTGGCAAGATAGATGGAGGAAGCTTTGTAAACATAAGAAACCTATGCTTTCCTTAGTAAAGGCTTCCAACGAACCCTAGAAGGGTTCTGGCCCTTCTAGAGACCTATAAGCTTTTCCCCAAAATACTGGGTCTCCCTTTGACTGAGTTCCAGGTCACTGAACCCAATCTTTCTAGGGCGGGGCCTGTCTCTTCTTCTCCTGCCAGCTGCCAAGGTGTTCACTAAGAGCCACCGAACTGGGCCATCTCCTTGAGGCCCCAGTCCTGGAAGGGCTTAGCCCAGCAACCTGGGAATGCCAATCAGTTTCAGTGCATGGTGGCTGCACTGGAATACCACTTCTACACCCACAAGGCTGAGGCTCCCTGCGGCCACACAACAGCTGGCACTAAGAGCCAGGGAGTTTCTAGAACTGGACCTTGGGTTCTCCCCCGGCCCTGCTTCAGAAGAAGGTACCGCACAGGTGACAAGTCTTAGCAAACCTCCAGAGGAAGCCCTAATGTTTTGCGCACCAGCTGCAGCCACTAGCTTCTGGAGACGCGTGCTCTTCTTCGTAGTGAGAGAAACAACAGACCCCAGGGCTCACCGTTGAGCTGATGAGGTGCAAGGAGTCTCTGGGAGAAGGTATCGATGTATGGAAACAATGAAAAGGGGGGTGAGCAGAAACCCACAAGGCAACGAACCTGGGAACCTCGAAGACAAGACCCCCAGCCTGGGATTACCTTTCTCCAACAGGGATTTCCACCAAGAACCCCAACCAATCCAAAAGTTGGGGGATGGGACACCAGCTCACCTCTCACCAAGAGAGGAGCGTCCCCTGGGGAAGGTGAGGAGAAGAGAAAGGTCGCTTACACCCCAGGAGGACTTCTGTGTGCACCAGGGTACCCCAAACTGGCTGCTGCCCACACGCACATCCTTGGGAAAGAGCGCCCCTCACCTGGGAGCGCTGGCTACTACGCAGAGCTAAGGTACCAGGAGGTTCTCTCGCACCACATGCAGCGCACAGTAAGTAGGTCGCTAGGACGCGCCCAATAAGCCACACTTCCGGCTGGGACATCGCCACTTCCACCCCATCTCTGAGCACCCGGGTTAGGAGGAGCCGGCGGGGTTGGTCTCTGCCTTCACTTCACCTTTGAGGCGGTTCTGGACCGGACCATTGGCTTGGATGCACACACCCAGGTGTCTGGGGAAGGGAAGAACCAGGGTGCTGTTTAGGCTGGGGGCGGGGCCAGAGGCGGGGCCTGGGGCGGCGCGGGGAGGAGCCAGTGATAGTCCTCCCGCAACTATGGGCCCTCAGACTTTGATAATGATGTCCAAGTCACCTGCGGGCAGAAACGGTACTTTCTCCCAGCACCGAGAGTGTGCATGGGAGACATAAAACGATGTACAACGTACGTGGACTGTGTAAGCTTGTGATCAGATTCCCCAGATGGGGCATCCTCCTCACTAACATGAACCATCCAGCCATTCAACCCTGCCACGGTGTTAATGGTGCTGACGCAAGAACCGAAACTAATGACCTTTGAGGTGAAGGGCCATTCTGCTCCCCAAAGCATTGTCATGTATGAAGACTGCCTTTAGGAAAAAAGAAGTAGCTGGCATCAAATGCTCTAGGTAAATTTTATGTCAGAGTAACAAAATTTAAATATAAAACAAGCGGGAGCACTAAAACGTGATGGGAGAAGGGGGAGGGGAGTTGTTAAACTTGACTGTCCTTAGAGTTGGAGTTTGTACTTTTATCTTGTTTTATTTTGCTTGAATGCTATTGGGGCAGTTAAACATGACAGTTCGATTCAATTATGCATATCATGATTTCCCCACTCTGCTAATTTAATTTATCACTCACCAGAGGTTCTATCAATCCAATGGTTTCAAGTGCATGGGCAGAATATTTGTAGAGACTCTTCCAAATTGCGAGGTCTGGAATTTAAATTTAATTCCTCCAAGTAACTCTTGTCTGTTGGGTCTCTCACAACAAGTGCTTATGGGACAGATCAAAGTGAAGCATGTCCCTATTAATTTGCATTCATAAAGACTATGCTTCTTTTATGGCTGTTATACTAGATAATTTCATTATGAAAGTTCTAGTCAGATTCCAAAGTTGCTGGCTGAAAATGGAGATACAAGAATTTCAATATTGTTACATTTCCCAATTTGGTGAGATCATTCCACAGACGATGGAAAACTGTCGCCTAACTTTATAAGGAATAAAAAAAAGTCACTTATCAGCAAATATTTACTGAATTAAACTGATTTATGTTGCCAGTTCTGATGGACTCACCATATCCTTAAATCTTGGGAAACAGAGACTAGATTTTGCAAAGAAAAGGGGACTTCTCTTGAAATACCTTCCCTGTTCGACTGGGTAGGCTAGAGAGACAAATCCAGGGACACTCATAATGTATACGAAAGAGCTTTATATCAAAGTGTAATTGGATATCAAGAAAACATCTCAGCCCAGTCCAGACCAAGTCCATAAGTCTGATATTAGCCCATAACTCCAATACTAGTCCATATATTCCTCTTCAGACTCATGCACCACATGCAATGATGCTGAATGCAGAAGGATCACAGGTCGGTGGCTGAAAATTCTTGTGTATCCAATGGCGGTAGACTTTCTTAGTGCTGGCTCAGGTCTCTATGTGGCTCTTTTGGCTCTCTGAACAGTGTGAAGGTGAAGCAGAGAGAAAGAAGTTGGCCAACTTCCAGGGAGAAAGAGTGGAAGTTCCCAGAATTCTCATGAGAAGGTCAAGCCCACCAGGAAGCATCATGGAGCTGTGACATGAATGACAGGCTAACCTTCACCCCTAGACTAATTTATCAGGTGAATATGAAATTATGTAACTACTACACCTGCTTTCATGTGAGGTTTTCTGCCCCCATGGATAAATCATGAATTGTCAAAAAATAAAACAAGCAAACAAAAAATCAATCACTGCGATCGAGTCAATATGGACTCAGAGGGATGCTTATAGGACAGGGTAGAACATGGTTCAGATGTTTACATATTTTTGCAGTAGTTGATTTCACAGTACATGATTTTACATTTACCCTGTAATTATAATTCATGAAGTGTTGTTTTACTTCCAGTATTGCTGCTTCCAACCCAGTAGCTGCTTTTAACAGACTAGATACTTTCAACACAGCAGCTGCTCTCTACAAAGTAGCTGCTCTCTACACATGTGTTACTGGTAAGCAAAAGCACATTATGGCACTAACCCTGTCACACACACTTGCATTTGTACGGGGTGTATGTGATTGGGTTGGAGTTATGATATCATTATGCCAGTTACTCATATGTGGGTGTTTTTTGCATGTGGGAGGATCTGCCTGGAGACAGATAGAGGATTGATGTCTTGGTTCCTAAGACCATCAGAAATATGTGTTTTCTGATGGTCTTAGGCGATCCCTGCAAAACGGTGTTTGTCTGGGTATTTTAGAGAAACAAATCCAAAGAAACTCGTGTATCAGAGAGAGTTTTATATAAAGGTTAAGTACACATCGAGAAAATATACCAACCCAGTGGTACCCAAGCCCACAAGTCCAAGATTAACCCTTATGTCTGACACCAATCCATTAAGTCCTCCTCCACCTCACAAAATACACACAATGACTGGAGGAAAGCCAAATCAGAGAACATGTAAACATCTCAGTGCTGGAAGGGGTCTGCCACGGCTGCTCCAGGGCTGTATTGGGGTAGGTCCATGCGACTTCTCCTTGGGGATGTCTTGCAGGAAGTGAACCTTGTCAGCTTAAGCAGAGAACTGGCCAAGGCCGCTGCACCCTGGTCCGACCATCACAACGCAAGAGACCTAGGAACTAGAAAGGCAAGGCTCACCGAGTCATTTATCCCTCGGCCCTTCAAACAATCCCACATGTGTTTATCGGCCAGGTAGGCACAATAAACTAATTACCTTGAGTAGTTCGACCTTCAAAGGGGTATCGACCCTCCAAGTTGAGAACCAGTGCTCTATAGGGTTTATATCAGTCTTAAGTGACTGGACAGATGTGAATTGTATGTTTGGGGTCCAGCCTCTAGCGTTGCACCTGAGATAGACCCAAGGTAACAAGGACAATCACAGTTAGCCATGTGTTCAAGAGGAGCATCTCCCCACTCTCATGTCTGAATTCCTAAGGTACTCTCCTCTGGAAACAGCTCCCAGAATGGACTCACTTGATTTGATTTTTCTAAATATAAATCAACCAGTTTTTAGGGAAGAGGCTGAAAAGAATTTATTTCTACATAAGTCCAATGGTCACAAATCATAATATGCTTCATAAAGGAAAGGCAGATGAACCACTCAAGAGAGATTTGAAAACAGTTTCCCCTTGCAAATTAATGGATTGAAACCCGAGGACACAGGCTTGAATGACCCAGCAAACTATAGTGAAGAGCAGTCATTGTGAACTCCAATGAGGCTAACCCTACTCTCTACCCCTGGTTTTTCCAGCTTTCCACCTGACCACTTTTTAGCACTTATTTCATGGAATATATTTGTTTTCCCTTTCCACAACTTTTTACCTTATGCTACTATTTCCTTTCTAAAGCTTTACAGCAATCCCTTTCTCGTTGTTGTTCTACTAATTCTACTACTTCAGCTTCATCTTCGTTTTCTTTTACATTAAGAGAAAATAGAATGGTTCCTACTGGAATTCCTACTAAATCTGTTGCTAAAATCCAAATTTTGTTTGAACAAAATAAACTAAAAACCACAGCAGACCATCCTATTTGTGCTCTCACTTGCACCTACTCCTGGATCCTGGGCCTGTGCTTTTTGGGCCTGAGCACACCCATTACCCTGAGTTCCCTTCAGTTCAACCCCAACCCTGTGCTGCAGGGTGGTTTATATGGGAACTCACATTAACTTTCCCTCACTGTGTCTTCTTGCACAGTCATACGCAGCCGGGTCCTCCACGGCCAGTGCTCAGGTGCAGGGAGAACTGGTTCTTGGATGTGTCTGGGTTGATGAATAGATGATCTCTGAAGGATGGTGTGTATTCGCTAAACCACTCTTACCTGTAGAAGCTCCTTCCTATTCACCCAGGGCCTCTCCCAGGGCTGCCTGATCTGCTCCCAAATAGCGCTGGTTCTGGAGCCTGAGTCCCCAGTGATGGTGCAAGTGCGCCTGAGGGTCTGTGATGCCCTCACCACCTCATGGTCTGACTCCTGCAGCTTCACTTTGGACGGGACACAAGGAGACTTACAAAACAAGTATTAAATATCCCACCTGTCATTAAAACTGCTGTGACCTACTGTATCTCCCTGCCACTGACACGATGGGAGACACAGTACCATCAAAATGAGAAAAAGAATGCAAGCAGACCTTTCTGTATCAGAGTCTCCCTGGTACAGCAGGCTCTGGAATTCTGCTGGTTCCAGAGGGGAATCTTGAGGGTGGGGTGGGTGTTCATATCATTTAAATAATAAACCACACCAGGCTTTTGCTTATGAGTGTTACTGGCTGTTATCAGGGGGTCAGAGGATGACTATTAAGAGTGTGCTAATTGACAGGGCTCACAGCTCCACATGGAAGCTTCTCCAGAGCTGGTTCTTGAAGCACGTTGTATGGCAGTGATATGTAAGCAATGAGAGTGGGGTGGCCCACAGGCATACACTGAATTTATACCCTCCCAGATCCTAATATTTGCAATCATAAAATTATCCGAGTTCCAGTGTACCTTGTATTGTTTGATTTGAAAAAATGCATCCACTAGTGTGTGCATTAATTTATTCATTTGAGTTCTGAGAGCTATGAACACGCCAGACATTCTTCTGCACTGAGGGAAAATCAGTAAACCACGCAACTGAGCTAGGAAATGAATGATCTCTTCCTCAAAAACTAAACCCACTGCGAGTGCACCTGTCCTGATTCATGGGAACCTTATAAGATTGATTAAAGCTACTCATAGAAATTCTCTGACTGTAAATAATAACAGGAAAAGACAACCTCATCTTACTTAGGAGGAATGGTTGGCTGGTTTGTGGTGAGCAACCCAATACTTATCCCATTACATCACCACATCTCTGTATATCTTTATACTAAGAAGCCCATATTAAGGGCTTTTTAAATGTCACTTTGAGAAGCCAAGTGGTGATACTTTCAATATTATTATATGAATATGAGCCCTGGACTATGAATAAGGGGGTCCATAACCAAATTTATGGCCATTCACTTACCTTTTGGAAAAGAATGTTGAAAGTACCATGGACTGGGCTATCAATATAACAAGCAGATCTCTTGTGAGGGAAACATAGCCTGGGAGTTCCTTAGAATGAAGGATGGTGAGACTTAGTTTCATGTACTTGAACATGTTATCATGACACCAGTCCATTGAGAAAGACATCATCAATGATAAAGGGGATCAGTAAAGAAGAAGGTGATGGACTGACACAGTGGCTGTAACAATGGGCTCAAACATATTTATTGTGATAATGGTGCTGAACTAGGCATTATTCAGTTCTGTTTTGCGTTGAATCACTGAGATTTGAAATTGATTCTGTGGCACTTAACATCATCAAAATTAAATGAAAAGACACAATATTCTTCCAAAGTTGAATGACAGTGCTGGGGAAAGGATATATGTTTTATTTTCCTTAGCAAAAGGAAATATGTAACAGACTACACTCTTTATAATTGTTCTTATGTGGAATTTCATTTTGCCTTGGTTAAATATTGGTTGCAAAAGTCTTGTCTTCGTATTTATAGAACATTAAGCATCCAAGGTTGTTTGGGTGCAGGAACATAAAGACTCTTAGTGACCCTACATGAAAGAGAACTCTCTGAAAGGATTTTCTTTTCTGTAATAATGATGGGATAACCTTATCAGGTCTTTAACCAACTGAGTCACCATGTGGTTTTGAACTGCCAACCTTTTGGCTAGAAGTTGAGCATTTAATCATGCCCACATAGTTTTGTGGTCCAGGTTCTACTACATATAATTTACATGTATCTACTTTTACTTCCTACAGGTGAATATTTATGTGTATGTTGACTGGTCTTAAGACATTATGTAGAGTTCTTCTAGGTCAATACTATTACTATTATTTGTTCCTTGAGTGTTTAATATGGGATTCTGTCCAATGCATTGTGTGATTTTAGTAGTAACCCTGGGCACCGTCTTCAGTGCCAGAAACACCTCCCAGAATTGTGAAAACTAAGAGTGACTCCTGTAATGGCCAAATACCCCATAAGACATATCAAGGAATTGATGCATTTGGGTTATGTTGTGGCAGTTTCATCATCTCTTGTCAACTTGGGAAGGGATGGAGTCTAGCCTGTCAATGAGATCTCAGCTTGATGACTTCATTTGTAGGTGCAAAGGAGATGAATATCTCCCTGGAAGCCAGACCCAGATAGCATCTCTTCTTGTTGAGACATTCCTGTTTACAAAGCCACATGGAGCTACACTGATGCAGCTAGAGCCCTGGAACTGGAGGGGCCATGTGCAGACCCATGACAGTGCTGAGATGCTTCCATCACCATAAGAACCACAAGACTTTCCACCCACCGGCCTGTGATCTACATCATTGCATGTGTTTCATGAATCTGAAGAAGAATTTATAGACTGATATCAGACATAGGGGCTAATATTGGACTTATGGACTTGATCTAAGCTGGGATGTTTTCTTAATATACAAATACTCTTTGATATAAAGCTCTTTCTTACACACATGTGAGTTTCTCCCTGGATTTGTTTCTCTAGTATACCCAGAATAGCACATGGTGTTAGAGAATAATATTAAATCTGTCATGGGCTGCCTGAAGGACAAGCAGGTCTGTCTTGGAGTAAACACATCTTGTTTAATTCTTGTAATCATTCAAATAAGATTGTATCTCACTTATTTGGGCATGACATTAAGGAGAACCAGAACCCAGAGAATGATCTTGTACTTGGTAAAGTAGAATGTCAATGAAAATGTGAGAGACTTTCAATGGGACTGATTGTCATAAGGCTGCAATGATGAGTCCAAAGAGAGGGATGATTGTAAGGATGGCGCACTTTCGGGCAGTATTTCATCCTGTTTGTATTAGTCTGGGTACTTTAGAGAAACAAATCCAAAGAAACTCATATGTATAAGAGAGTTTTATATAAAGGTAAGTGCACATCAAGAAAACATCCCCAACCGGTGCTGCCCAGGCCCACAAGTTCAACATTAGCCCATACGTTCAACACCAATCCATAAAGTCCATTTCCATCTCAAAAATACATGTATTGACACCGACTGCAGGAGGAAAGCTGAGTCAATTAATGTGTAAGCATCTCAGCTCTGGCAGAGGTCTCAACATGGCTGCTCCAGTATCTAGGGTGCATTGGGGTGGGTTCATGTGGCTTCTTCTCAGGGATGTCTTGCAGGAAGTAACCCTTGCCAGCTGAAGCAGGGAACTGGCTAAGGCAGCTACACCTTGGTCCAACCATCAGAAAACAAGAGACCCGAGAACTAGAAAGATGAGGCTCACCGAGCCATTTAGCACTCTGCCCTTCAATTAACACCACGTGTTTATCCGCTACATTGCACAATAAACTAACCACCTCACTGTTGTTCATGTGATCACTGTGAACTTAAGCCAACTTAAAGATCCCTAACAAAATATTATGCAGGTTATTGTAAGTTAAAATTATTACATAAACATATATTTGTGAGTATTCACTGGAATGAAAATATTGGACATGCAGCTGATGGATTGGAGAAAATTTGAGGCTCACATAAGAATTTTATACTGCATTAATATTTTTATAAGGAGTTTTGGTGGCATAGTGGTTATGCATTGTGCTAAGATTTGCATTCACCAGTTTGCAACTACTAGCCACTCCATGGAAGAAAGACAGGGGATTCTACATCAGTAAAAATCAGAAACTCACTATAAATTGGCATTGAAATAATGGCAGTGGGTTTGGGTTTGGTTTTCTTTTAATATTTTTAACTTGACAACAAATGGCACTAGTTAGTATCCTGAATTGTAAACTGAGATCTGAGTACATATTGTTGTGAAGTCTGCCTTTGGGTAGATGGTAAATAAAGGCCATCCCTATAAAAAGAAGTATGGTCAGATGCCTGGAGATTCCCTAGAATCACACTCTGCACAATGGTCCCTAGAGAGGTGCTGACAAGGCGAGGGAACCACAGCTTCTGAGAGGAAAGCATCACTGACCTAAGTCTCTTGCATCTGCTTAAACCATGACCTGATGTACTAAGGTTTGTGTCTGGGCTCACACTGACTTCCCATCACTGTGTCTCTAGCACAGTAATACACGGCTGTGTCCTCAGGATTCACAGAGCTCAGTTTTAAATAAACTTGGCTCTTGGAGGTGGCCCAGGTGATGCTGACTTGGGCCTGGAGAGCTGGATTATAGTCTGTGCTCCCATCACCCCGTATATCACCAACTCACTCCAGTCCTTTTCCTGGGGCCTGGCAGATCCAGTACACACCATAGCTGGTTAAAGAGAATCCAGAGACAGTACAGGTGAGAGACAGGGTCTGTGAGGGCTTCACCAGTCCAAGACCTGACTCATAATTGCACCTTGGCCAGGATACCTGGGTATAAAGACAAACACAGTGAGTCGTGTGCTCAAATGCTGTAATCTCAGACTTCATGTACGAATCTCTGAAGCACTCACCTCCCAGAGTTGCCACCAGAAACAAGAAAAGCCATACACAATTCATGTTTATGTGGCTGAGATTCATGATAAAGGAATGCTCTCCAGGGTGAGAAGGCATATGACTTTAAGTACATGTATGCTGTGGTTTCATCTGAATGCATATTAGGTATTTGCATGTGGGAGGTGCGGTTGTATGTAAAAAGGTGGAAAGGGCAGAATGGTGGTGTCCAAGTGTGTAATCTAAAAAGACTTTTCCCCAGCTTTGTCTTCCCTAAAAATATGCCAAACATTAGAGGCTATTTGCCAGCGTATTGTGGGAGGTAATTGTTTCCATGGAGAGCCAGAGAAGTGGTCAAACCTGCTCAGTGACATCCAAAGTTAGGCTGCCATCCTGAATCTGAGATCCATCCATCTTGGCACAGGTATACCCCAATCCCTCCCCTTCCTATTGCCTGTATACCCCTAGATTTTCATCCTCTCATTACTGTATTACCTATAGTATGACCCCTCCCTGTGATGTGTGTCTTTACCTGAAATTAGGGGGCTTGCACACCCTCAAAGGTATATAAATCTTGGTTAGAAATAAAGAATCTCTCTCCCGTGGTGCTCTCCTCTGCGGTCCTCGCTTCCGTGTCCCCTCTCCCCTTGTTCTCCTTCCCCTCACTCTCCTGCCCTCAGGTCTCCCATCTCTATGGGAATCACCAAGTGGGGCTACGGTGAGCATGCTAACATGAAATTTGTCTGATTCCATCATTTTACTCTTTCTTCTATCGCCTGTATTTCTCTATGAGTTTACTATAATCTTTAATTATTATCACTGTACAATTGTGCCTACCAGACCTGGGATGATTTGTGAGGCGCTGGCTACCCTGACAGCCATGGGAGAATACAGTCTTCTCCCTGAGGTCTTCACTCTAGCAATCATACAAACATCTGTGCAGATTTCATGTTTAATGTAGCTTTATGTCATTTCCATCAAAATACCCAGATGTTCTATTGAAATTAAAGACAATCTCTATCCTCACGATATTTAGGTAACAAGACCAGGCCTACCTGAATCTTTCCATACATCTGAACACATAGGGAAACAAGAGTATGTCATCCATAAAGCTCCTTGGCCCTATGATATTTCAGAATATTTAGAAAGGAGTAAAAATACTTTAACCCTATCTTCTAGATTTAGAGTTGGAATAAAAGGTTTCCTAACAATATGGTTATTGTGTGGTTAAAAGAAACCACAGAAATAAGAAAAAGTGCATTTATCCTCTCATGAGTTAGTACCGAGGGTGGGCATTGGGCTCAGTGTATTTTGAGAGGCGCCTGCTAACAGCGAGAGGCGTTTCCTGGACTTACACTGTCTTCCACATCTGTGGGTACCTCAGCAACATTCTTTTCTGGTACTGAGCTTTCAGACTCTTGGTCAGGAGTATTACCTGGAGTTGTCTCTGCAGGTTTCCTGCCATGGGCAGTAGAGCTACCATAGTGGTCAGCACAGCAGTTCTAGCTGACCAGGCACTGCAGTCCTTACCCAGACTCCTGTCTTCACTTCTATCTTCTCTTGGTCCAGAGCTGGTGGGTCCTTAGCATCCATGCAAGTCTGCTTTCTCCCTGAGACTGGTTTTCTGTCTGGACTCACACTGACTCTCACTCACCGTGAAAAGCTTTGGCCATAGAGAATGATACAAGTTGCGAACACTCTGAATTGGTTGCAGTGAAATGAAGTGAGATCGATTCATGTAGATATTTATATAGATATTGTTATGAGATATATGCCACAATAAAATATCAATCAAGAAAGACATTTGCCTGAAAGACAATCAAAGTATTAAACAGAGGTTAGGGTTCATTCTGTCCACAGAAATAGGAACCATACTTAAAGCAGATTTCTATTCAAAGTAATTCAAGCAAGAGAGTTATAGAGTTATTTATTCCATGTTAAGGAAGAAATTGTCAAGTGAGAATTCTTTTTATGGGTTTCTGTGATGCGTTTGGGAGGGAATTTTGCAGCTGTTGGTAATTGTTGAACACAATAATAATCTAATGCCATTTGTGTTAGTCTGGGTACATTAGATAAATTATCCACAGAAACTCATATGTATAAGAGAGTTTTATATAAAGGTTAAGTGCACATCAAGAAAACATCCTAACTCAGTGGTACCCAAGCCCACAACTCCAACATTAGCCCATATGCCCAACACCAATCCACAAAGTCTTCTTCCATCTCACAAAACATGCACAATGAGGCCGATGGCAGGAAGAAAGCCAAGTAAGAGAATGTGTAAGCATCTCAGCACAGGCAGGGTCACCCCTCAGCTGTTCTAGCACTCAGGGCTTCATGGGGGTAGGTCCATGCAGCTTCTCTTAAGGGATGTTCTTGCAGGAAGTGAGCCTTGCCAGATGAAGCAGGGAACTGTCTAAGGCAGCTGCACCCTTGTCTGACCATCAGAAAACAAGTGACCCTAGAACTAGAAAGGCGAGGCTCACCAAGCCATTTATCCCTCGGCCCTTCAATTAACCCCATAAGTGTTTATCGGCCAGGTTGGCACAATAAACTATGTACCTCTCCATTGAATTATGTATGAGAAGAATGTTGAAAATATTATTTTGTAGCACATATATGATAAAAATAACTTAGAATATGACATAGTTTTCATTTTTTACTCACAATTAGAAACTGATGGAGAGTGTTGCTGGTACAACATTTCAAAAGACTAGCTAAAATATTCAATCAGAAAAGAGATTATGATATAAGCCAGAAATTTGAATTTATAAAAAGTGTTAGCAATGGAATAAATATTCTTTATTTAATATTTTATTTATTGTCTCACTTTTCCTCCAAAACTGTTTTATTGGGAGCAAATGCAGTTGTCATATCCATCCGTAGTTCAAGTGCATCAAGCAGTATTATACAACTGCTACCCCAATTAGCTTGAAAACATCATCTTCCTTTCTCAACTAGTGGCACCATCTCCCTTTATTCCACCACCACCACCACTCCACTGTAGTCCCAGAAACCCTTATTCTACTTGCTGTCTCTTTATGTGAATCAATTCTGGCTTTCATCTACCATCAAAGAGAAAAACGTATCGCTGAAATTCAAGAATGCTATCCCCCAATGACAAAATACATGAGATAAACTCCAATAAGAATTTAAATTGAGGAAGCAGGCAGTCCAAGTGCAGCCAGCAGCCCTTCATCGGAATCCATAACAGACCTAGGTGTGCTTCGGATGTGTCAGTCTGGCTACTGCAATGTGAGGATCTTGTCAGTTGACTGCCTTTCTCAGGATATTCTGGATCCAAAAGCACTCTTTAGTAGCTGGTGTCCTGCAACACGCCCTGTGGCTCATGCTGAACACGCAAACTGCTTGTCATATGCATGATATTGAATACAGCAAGAAACAACAAAAAACACCTACTCCCTGCCTTCAAGGAGATTTCAGCTCACAGCACAGCCTTATTTCTCTATGTTTGCTGTTCTTCAACTGCAGCACAAAGGAGGGATGCTTGCAAACCTCCCTCCCTGCACTGGCCACAGAGTGAAACCACTGGCTGTGAGGACTGCTGCCTACTCTGATGGTGAGCCGGCTCTGTCTCTTCTCTGTGAGCAAACTACTGTTGCACACAGAGCCTGTGTGTGAGCTGAGCTTTTGTCAGTGACTTACGACACTGGTTTAACAGAAATCAACAGTTATATGTGTGCAGTACACAAGAAGGGGAGTAATTCAACTTGAAGGGAGAATAAGGTTATTTTTATAAAAGAACCTTGTAAATTGAAGCACAATCAGGAAAAATATATTTAAAAGGAAAACCATTAACAGGTTAATAAAGATTTTTTAAAATAATATAAAAGATGTCACAGAAAAGGATGATATAATTAAAATGAGAATACGATATATGAAGTTTTGTGGAGACCAGGATGATGGAAAAAATAGAACAATTTTTAAAAATAGAACAATTCCTGATAATAATATGAAGTATGATTAAACACAATGCAGAATACACAGAAAACAAATTAATGGACATAAATAAACAAAACAAGATGCAAATTCAGAAATTCAATAACTATAAGCCATTGGCACCGTTGAATCCCGAATCACAGTGATTCTAGGACAGAGTAGAACTGCTCCGTAGGGTGTCAGACACTGTTAATCTTTTGGAGGAGCAAACAGCCTCATCTTTCTCGCTTGGAGGAGCTGGTGATTTCAAACTACTGACATTGAACTTTGCATCCCAATGTAAAATAGATAAAAAGATGGCAAAATGAAAACCTGTGCCAGGGGAGGCTAAGAGTTAAGTGAGAAAGCCCTAATTCCAACAGGAAATCCTCCCTGTCATCCATCTGTGCCTGTCTAAGGCTGGGTTCTCTGCGCCCCCTGCTGCCCAGTGTCTTCCCTGCAGGGGAGGTTTGTGTCTGGGCTCACACTGACTTCCCCTCACTGTGCTCCTTGCACAGTAATACGTAGCCGTGTCCTCAGCGGTCACGGAGCTCAGCTGCCGGGAGAACTGATTCTTCGATGTGTCTCTGGTGATGGAGAGTCGGCTTTGGAAGGACGGGTTATAACCTGTATTACCACCATAATCTATGCACCCCATCCACTGCAGCCCCTTCCCCGAGGTCTGGTGGATCCAGCTCCAACAGTAACCACTGCTTGTTATGGAGAAACCAGAGACAATGCAGGTGAGGGACAGCTTCTGGGAGGGCTTCACCAATCCTGGACCCGACTCCTGAAGCTGCACCTGGGACAGGACGCCTGCAAATTAAAAAAAATATATTCCATGTCAGTCACTTGAAGTCATAACTATCTCCATAGACCCAGGTCAGATATCTGAATCTCTCACCTTGGGGAACTGTCACCAGGCACAGCAGAACACACAGCAATAGCATCTTTAGACCACAGCTCTGTTTCCCAAGAGACCCACAGCCCTGTCTGAAG
Source organism: Tenrec ecaudatus (assembly GCF_050624435.1). Classification (NCBI taxonomy): domain Eukaryota; kingdom Metazoa; phylum Chordata; class Mammalia; order Afrosoricida; family Tenrecidae; genus Tenrec; species Tenrec ecaudatus. The sequence goes on along the minus strand of NW_027459345.1, from coordinate 210,644 downwards.
AGAACTGATAGTTTTCCCACCCCAAGGGTGAAATTGTACCCTAGTGCCTGAAAGATAATTTGCATATGAGGGAGTCCTGTCCTTATAAACAGAAAGTGATAGAGGCCAGGCCCCCCTTTATCTTCTGAGCCCATGGTACGGTAACTGAACTCATATGTTAAGCAGGGACCCTCAGTTCTTGCTTCAGCCCCATTAACACTTTGGCAGAGTTGGGGGGTTGGGTGTTTCCAGTTTGTTAGGAGGATCCACATCCACACCCAACGTACATGGTTCTATCTCAACCATGTCACCCATGCACTCCCTCTGCAAAGGGCCAAATTACTGGTGCCTCAGCCATTGTTATCTGAGTCTTTGCCGCTGGAGTTTCAGCCACAGGTGTGGGCCCTTTGGCGTGGACCGCCTCTCTCCTCTCTGGCTCCTCCCCAAGCCCCGCCCCAAGCCGGCCAGGCCCCGCCCACCCCCTCACCAGGCGCCTGTGCTGGCATCTCAGCAGAAATGGGCGGGGAAAGAGCTGCCTTGAGAGGAAGTGAAGGTAGACCCCTACCCCTCTCTGACCCCGCCAGCTCCTCCCACCCCGGGTCACGCCCAGACAGGGCCGGAAGTGGCGGTGTCTTATTCTGAACTGCAACTCACTGCAAGGATTCCACTGTCGGTACTCTGCTTGGGGTGCCAGAGAAGCGCCCACAGCCTGAGCACCCTGTTGCCGGCGCTCCCAGGTGGGAGGCTCTGGGCTCCGCGACATGTATGTGGGCGGAGGCTATTTTAGTCCAGCTGACTAGGGTGCAAGCGCCCTTTCTCTCCCCCAGGAACCCTGCCAGCGCTTCTCTTGGTGAGAGGTGGGCGGGTGTCCCTAAGGCCAGTCCTATTTCCCCGCTTTCGGATTGGGTGGGGTTCATGGTGGGAGTCCCTGTTGGAGAAAGGGGACCACGGCTGGGGTTTTGGGGTCCGGGTTCCCAGATTTGTTGCTTTGTGAGTTTCCTAACCCCCCTCCCTTGTTTCCTTCCACACAGCGATGCCTGCTCCCCGAGACTCCTTGCACCTCCTCAGCTCAAAGGTGAGCCCCGGGGTCTTGTTCTGCTGACCTCCCTCTGGACCCGATCAGAGTCTGTTCTAGGCACAAGATTTCTTGCTGAGTTTGTGACAGAAACGTCTTCCCTGGCTTTAAAATATTGGTCGCGGCCCTTTTTTTTCTTAACCCCTTGTTTAGAATTCTATTTATATATTACTATGGTTTTTTAAACCATTCCCATTTCCTTTCCTTGGTATTCTTTATTGCTTCTGTTGGGTTCAGTTTGTGAAGCACAGAAGGAGTGGATATCTGGAGATGAAATAACATGCGATGGTTTGTAAGGATGTCTGGGTGGGGTCGGGGTGGGTGGCTGGCGGAGTTGGGGACTAAGAATGAAGGATTGAGGGGACTGAACACTAGAACTGAAAGTGACTAATAAGCCTTTTTAAAGTCGATTGAATCATGGTGGGAAAATAGACAATATGAAATCGATTGTGGTAATGATTTTGCAGTGCTTAAGATGGCTGAACTATGGAATTGTGGGAATTTGTGGGATATGTGGATTCAGTGCCCCAAAAAGTGTTAAAGAAAAAAAGAAAGTTCTCCATCATAAAAGCAATCTAACTAAACTATGCACAGAAGAATCAAAAAAAAACAAACTGAAACAAAGAAACAAAAAAAAAAGTAATGCTAAAGTACTTGACTTCTATTTTGGGGATGAAAATGGAAGTGACCCTGAAATGGGCCCTTGGGTTATGAACGTTGTGAGGCGAAGGACAATTTACTTTACCAGAGTGCAGCGAGAGCTGGCCAGCCTGACTGCAGGGCAACAGCAGGCGCACAGTTGCCAGGATGTCCCAGGCTTTGATGGTGGAGCAGTTTGGAATGTGCCAGTTGAGATGCCTGGTAGGCGATGAGCCCACAGTTGTCGATCAACGAGTGCACGATGTCCATGGCCCTGAATGAGATGCTAAAGTCCAAGGGGACTTACTGGAGTACCTTGTGCACATACACAAGAGTAAGTCTCTGCTGCTGCACTGGCATTTCTTACAGTGCTCCCTCTGAGCCTTAGCTAGAGTCTCCATGGACTTATCAGGGTCAAGTGGGTTGTTTGACTGGGACAGTACACCTGGCAAAGGTAATGTAGGTGTCTTAAGGTGAGCTGAGGGAGGACAGAAACCTCCCCTGGAGCAGAAGGGCTAAAGCTTGCTGGATCTTGATTTTCAGGAATATAGACTGTGAAAGCAGGACCTCCAGATTCCTCTGACCTTTTGGGTTTTCAGCAGGAATTGCTGGAAAAGTTACCACAGGGATAACTGGCTTGTGGTGGCCAAGTGTTCATAGTGATGTCACTTTTTAATCCTTCAATGTTGGAATGATTTGATCTGATCTCCCCTGTAAGATGGGGGTGGAGAGAGAAGGGCTGGGTTAGAGGAGAGAGGAGGGAGGACAGAGGAGCGGAAGGAGGAGAAAGAGAGAGATTGGAGCAGCTTCCACACACCCTGATGGCCCCTAATCTGGATTCCCAGGCTGCCCCCTGCCCGACAAGGTGGGTATACCAGCCACTGAGTGGGGACTTAATTGTTTTTCTAGACACTACGTAGGTGGTCGACCGGTAGATCCTATTAGGAAAACACGTTGGAGATGCTCACATTGTGCACTGTGTGTCAGCATGCCAGTTGGATCCCTGGCCCACTGTCGGCGCTCTCCAACCCTGGGGTCCCCAGGCTCTCCCTCCTGTTCTCACAAACTTTTAAATAGTTGAGTTGGATTCCATTTTAGTTTCTTAGATCTTATCATTGTTTCAAAATGTTTCACAAAATGTCTATTTTCAATTCTATTATTTTACTTACGTGATTTTTGTGTGTACATATGTGCATGTGTGTGTACCATGCACACGTTTTTGTAGTATCCTTTTGGATCACCACTAAGGAGGTCGACCAGTAGTCTTGTTCGGAAATATGTGTGCTACCTGCCAAGTGCGTATATAAATCCGCTATTCCTGTTTGTGCCCATTTTAGCCCTGCAGCCAGGCTGGCCAGCTCACTATTCGCTAGCAAACAGCATCACCTCCTCCTCCTCTTGTGTTTTAGGAGGGTATCGGTGTGTTGGAAAGATGGTCAGCATCTTAATATATAAGAGTTAATAGTTTGGGAGTTGGAGATTAGCAGTTAATCACTAGGGATTTAAGTACCAAATTATTTTTGAGTGTTGAAATGTAGCCTACAACTTTTTTACATTTACTAGCTATAGCATTTATCACCTATTTGGCATCTTTTTATATGAAATCATCAATTTATGATGAAGAAGGAATTTTCATTTGTTTCTGGAAGTTTTTCTTCCTTTTATTAATTCTTTTTTTCTGATTAATCTAGCTAGTACAATTTTTAATATGAGTGGTGGAAATGGACACGTATGTTTATGCTGATTCTGAGGTAGTGTGAATTTTTTCCTCTTCTACATGTGAAATTTGCAGTTTTTTTCATGAATGTGTATTAGCATATTGGATTTAACCTATTTCATGTTAGATTTGTAGTTGTTTTTAACGTGAAAAGCTTTTGACTTTGTTTAGTATGTATTCTGTGTCTATTTAGATAATTGACTTTCCCCCCCATCAGTAGACATATCTGAGTGTTTATTTTCTTGTGTTAATTCAGTTCTGGGATGAATTAGAATTAATCATGATACATACTTATTTTAATATATTATCTGTCTCAGTTTCCTGCTTTTAATGTAACTTTTTCATTCAGATCCCTTATCAACACTGGTCTACAGTTTTCTTAAAGTATCATTATCTGACATTGGTCTCAGGTTACTTCTGGTCTCATAGATGGTGTTACTAAGTACTCTCTCACAACTATTGTTATGTTGGAACCCAATAAGTTGAACTTAAACAACAAAACAGTAAAAAAAGTGTTTATTCATCTTTTGTGAATACTCTGCCAAAATTTTTAGTTTTCATGTATCATACAGTTAGGCTGGAAGTTTCTCATGACATTTTATTTTGATTCAATTGATTATAGACCTTCTAAACATACTGAAATCCAGTGAGTTAACTATTGTCAGTCTCTTGCTCTGCTAGATCTCTGATCTTCCAGCTGAACCCTCAGTGTACAGGACTACATGATTCACAGTTTCCTTGAAAGACAAATAGCTACTCAAAACTTAGTGACTTTGGTGTATGTGCTTGGCTGGGGAGCCAATGGGGCGAAGCTACCATCTGTGGGATTATGACTGAACGCCTCTAAGTCAGAATCCCGCCCAGGAGGAACGATACGGCAGCGCCACGGAGCCTCGGTTGGCCTCGGATAGCTGGCGCTCCGCCGTCCCTGCCGGCAGGTGGGCCACGAGCGCATCTGCCTCGGCGGGCCGCGCGCTTGCCCCCGCTGTGCTTCGGAACCGGGGTCTGGTACAGAGTGCCCCACGTCCCTGGAAACGGGTCGCGGCCGGAAAGGCGGCCGCCCCCTCGCCTGTCACGCACCGCACGTTTGTGGGGAGCCTGGTGCTAAACCATTCGTAGACGACCTGCTTCTGGGTCGGGGTTTTGTACACAGCAGAGCAGCTCCCTCGCTGCGATCTATTGAAAGTCAGCCCTCCACACAAGGGTTTGTAAAAAAAAAAAAAACAACTTAGTGACTGTGCTGCCCTTAGACTAGAGCTCATGTTTGTGAAAATACTCTGCCATCTGGCATGCTGTGAGGCCCTTAGAGAACTGCCTTCAGCTCACCAAAAGAATGGATTAATGAGGGGTAGGAATGCCTCAGTGATTTCGTTGTCACCTTGTTTGTTCCAATTTTATTAACTGAAGAAACCTCTTCCCTTTTTTAATGAGAGAAATAATACCTTATGTAAACACACACTAATGTCTTTGTGTTTGTGCTGGATGCATATTTGTGGATTCTGAGACTGTTATGTCAGCTGTCATTGAGTCAATTCGATTTCACAGGGACCCATTGCACAACAACAAAGCACTGCACTCTCCTGTGCCATCCTCACAATTGAGGATGAATGTATGTTTTTAAAAATTTAATTAATTTATTTATTTTAACTCATTTTATTAGGGGCTTATACAGCTTGTATTACAATCCATGCATACATCCATTGTGTTAAGCACATTTGTACATATGTTGCTATCAATTGTTTTTAAAAAATTTTCTTTATACTTGAGCCCTTGGTATCAGCTCCTCGTTTTTTTCCTCCCTCATGAAGCCATGATAATTTATGTTTTTATTGCTTTTTCGTGTCTTATATTGACCGATGTCTCCCTTCCACCCCTTTTCTGTTGTCCATTCCTGAGAAGGAGTTATATGTAGATCATTGTGTTTATTTCCCCCTTCACCCCCCACCTACTACTTACCCCCCTGGTATTGCTACTCTGATTATCGGTCCTGCTGGGTTTTATCTGCCCTTGATTCCCTGTGTTTCTAGCTCTTATCGGTAACCATGTGCTTTCTCTAGTCTAGCCAGAATTGTATGGTAGGTTTGGGTTCATGATAGTGGGGCGGGGGGGGGGTGGGGGGGAGAGAGCACTAAAGATGTAGAGAATAGTTGTATGTTTCATTGGTGCTATACTGCACCCTAACTGGCTCTTCTCATCCTTTCACCTTTTCTGATAGGTTGGTTTATTGTGCCAACTTGGGCAATAGGAACATGGTATTAATAATGTTGCAGTTTGATTGGAGGGCAAATAGATAAATGGCTAGGCAAATCCTGCCTCTCTCTCTCTCTCTCTCTCGCTCCCTTCTGATCAGATCAGGGTGTGCCTGCTAGTTCTCTGCCCCAACTTGTGAGCTACACTAACAGTGGGACTGCCAACCTGTGGATCATGTCACTAGAACTTGAGATTCCTTCGAGAAGTGGTTCATCATGTTGCTGGTTTATACATCACTTGAGCTTGGGACTGTTGGATCCTATTGTCTTGCTGACTGTTGATGACCTGACCTTCTGTTTGCTTCCTGTGTCCACACTGCCTGCATTGCCCTACATAAGACTCACCTGTCTGCTTCCTTGACTTGGACCCAGGGGCTCTCATGAGTTGAAGGATTTCCAGTATATTAAATGTTTCATGGAAGTGAGATGAACTGAGCACTTTGTACAGCTGTGTGGACTAATTAGCTGCTATATTCTTTTGTGCTTTATATGTCTATCCATTATATATAATACATAATAATATATAATGATTATATATATTATATAGAATGATTTTATATATCATGATTATACATAATATATATAATAGATGTATACAGCACATAAATATATATATGTATATATATTTACAAGTGTCCTGGTTTAGTTTATAAAATACCCTTCTGTAAGGGGGTGTCCACTTGCCTACAGATGGACTGTATGTCTCATTCCATACTCCCCCTATTTCACATTGATAGGATTTTTTGTTTTGTGTCTCTGATGCCTGATCCCTGATCCTATTGATACCTCATGATCACACGGGTTTGTGTGCTTCTTCCATGTGGAGTTTGTTGCTTCTCAGCTAGATGACCTTTAGGACCCCAGATGCTATTATTTTGATAGGCAGACAGCATCAACTTTCTGCACCATTTTGTCTTAATTGATTGTGTCAGGAAGCTGAGCATCACAGAATGCCAGGTTATTAGAGCAAAGTCTCCTTTCATTGAGGGAGTACTGGAATAGAGGTCCAATGTCCATCTGCTACCTTAATACTTAACATTTAAATATATGTACATAGATTTATTTCCATTTCATCATATATATTTAAATATGCAAATGACTGTATTTAGAAATTTATAAATGCCCTTTGTCTCCTAGTACTTTCCTCTATTTCCTTTTACTTTCCTCTTGTCCCACTATCATGTTTGGCATTCATCAGTTTTCAGTAATTCCTCTCATTACATTGCCCTTGATCACGCCCTACCAGGCATCCCAGACTATCTTCGACATCGATTTTAGGATTTTAGATTACTTGTGTCCTTGACCCCAGGTTAACAACCACTTCCTTTCCCCCCGCTTCCCCGTCTCCTGTATCCCCCCCCCCCAGAACCATCAGCCCCATTGTTTTCTCCTCTGGTGTGTTTATCTTGCCTATCTTATCTAGATAGACATGCAAAGACAATAGTAAGCACAAACACAAGACAGAGCAAAACAAACAAAAAACAACTATTGGAGAAAAAGAGAAAAGACTAGAAATCGTCCCAGGTTTGTTTTTTGACCATTAAGAGTATTTTACTATCGGTTGAGTTTGATGTGGTACCATGCCTTGGCCACACACTCTATTTTTTTATTTCCCGGGCACTTCATTGCTTTGCTCCCCTTGCTGCTCTGTTGCATGCCCTTAGCATTTTGCCCCAGTGTGGTGGAGTCAGATCGAGCACATTTCCCACACTGTGCCACTAGTGTTGTCCCTCATAGTGCTATGGGTCATTGAGGGATGTTGTGTCTTGTGGTGTGGCTGGGCCTATGGTCCTCTCTGTGCATTGGCCAATTTGAGCAGGAATATCATGCTTGGGGTTTGGTGGGGCGTGATGTGAGGGTGAACAAATTGTCGCAGTCACTTTGTTAATCCATTTAGTAGAGGGATTCATGTTTTTCACTGCCCTTCGTCTTTTGCAAACAGAATATCCTTTTCAAGGAATGATGTTTTCTGATAATATGTCCAAAGTATATAATATGAACTCTCACCATCCTTACCTCTAAGTAGCACTCTGTCATTACTTCTTCCAAGACAGACTTGTTTGTCCTTTGCCTGTCCATGGTAAGTGAGATATTCTTGACCAGAACCACAATTCTAATGCATTCATTGTTCCTCAGCCTTCCTTTGTCCATCTTTCAAATGCACATGAAATCAATTGACAATAGCATGTTTTGGTCAGGTGAACCGAGTCCTCGAGGTAATATCTTTTCCTTTCAATACTCTAAAGAGGCATAGTTCAGCAGATTTAGCTAATGCAGTGTAACTATTGATCTCTTGACTATTATTTTCAGTATTCAGGGTTTTTGTTTGGTCTTTTTTCCATAAGCTAACCAATTTTCTGGAAGGAGTTAAAATTTACTCAAGCTTTAGATTAAGAATTTTGATAAATGAGAGGCTGTCAGAGCCAGCCGACTAGTCAAACAGTCCTGAAAGGGGGAGTGATGATTAAGGAAAAAGGAGAGACAAAAAGTATTGGGAGGGCAACAGGGAATACTGAAGCCTGGAGTTTATTTTACATATTTTTTTTATCCATGCAGATACAACCGGGGTTAATTATCTCATTGTTAAGCAACTACATTTGATACATTTGCATACTTCCTTGTTCTTGATTTTAAGTGTCTATTCTAAACATAAAGTCGCAGAAGAAATCAGCACACAATGATACATAGGTCATGAGAATTCTGTCCTTTCAAGGCTGAGTCTTAATGGCCTTCAACATCTCCCCCTTTTCTATTTACTGAAGGTGTCTTTACTCAAAATGTCGGCAACTGACTGTGCCTGTCTTAGGTTGTGGAGTCCTCAAATCACCCTTACCTGTCATCAGTCACAGTCCTGTTGGTGACTATGACCCGTCTTAGTTTGGGAAACTCAGACTCCATCTTACGCATCTCTGACTAACCAGCCTCTGTCTTACACCCCTGTTTGGGGAGGGGGCAAAGTGCACAGGTGTACTTCATGAAGCTTTGTTCTTAAGTCCAATAATTCAACCATAACCCTGTGCAGTATCATAGGGAGTATGCATGAGATCAACAATACACATTCTCCCGCTCTGACTAGAGACATAAGCATGTGAGGTAGGCCTCTGAGATTTCCTAATGAAGGGAAAGCAACTCAAAAATGCTGGAGCCAATCCTCAGCAAGTTTAGCGGCATCAAAATCAAGAGACTTAGCATATTTTATGGCTAATATTTTTTGATGGAGTTGTAATAAATCTAAAGACTCATTAGTATTGTGCTATATACCTTGAAGATGGTTCTTCACTTTAATCCAGCTATACTGACTGTTATTGTACTATTTAGGTGTAACACAGATCCATGTACGTACAGCATGGCACTGTAGACTAGACCTGGCCTTAAGCCCTTGCACCTCATCTCCTAAATACATGACCATGTCATAAAGAGCATTTACTTTTTGTTCTAACTTCCTGTCTATATCTTCTTGAGTTCCCAACACAGTAGTCACATTTTTGGATAATTCATTTACACAGTGGGCAGTTTGTATGATTTGTGAAAGTACAATTGCTGCAGTAGTAGCAGTAGCACCTAAACTTAGTATATCTAAAATACTTGCTATAAGCAAACCTACAAAGCACATGGGTCTGGTTAATGCTTTTCAATCTCTTCTAATACCTGTAACCCTCTTTCTGAACACCAAGCCCCAGTAATATTCACTGGTAGCATACAAAAGAAGATTGATACAAAATGGCGATGATAATATCTTCAGGGGACCAGGTAATAAAAGTAGACACATTACAATTATTACAAGACATGGTAAACTTAGAATCATCATGATCTATAGTAATATTCCCTGCCAAAAGTACATAAGGCGATGGTACGCAGGCAGTAACGTTTCCCTGCGGTCTGGAGGAAGGGCCCATAAGCTTCGTGTCCACTAAAGCAGCCCCTATTTTCCACCATTGAATTTGTGGAAAACCCGAGTCTGACCACCAAAGTCCTGCAGACAGCCCCCTTTCCCATTCAGCAGTGTTGTTTTTTAGTATTGTCCTGGTTGCGAGACCAAGCTATGATATATAATTCCTTTGAGATATTATACCTGATGGGCTTGTCCGTGAGACACAATCTCTACAATACGCTTTTATTTTTTTGAGTCTCTAGTCCACAAGGGGAAAAAGACTGCGGAGTGGGTGAGATTACATTTCCTTCACTTTGTACAGGGAGGGCATGAGTCATTAACTCACACCTTGATTTCCGGACCTTCCCAGACAGGAGGATGTAAGAAGGGTAAATGAGGAACAGAAGCCTATACTGCTCACTGAGCAATGTCCTCAGAAACACACCGAGGCAAATTACCATCCGCATGGTTTGCAAACCGCACCAACTCTTCAGGCAGCCACCGTGCTCCATCAGCATCCTGCGTAAAAACACAAACATGCCCTCGTCCCCATATTAATACCGGTTCGGGGCCAAGCCTTGAGGCAAAACAAGCCAATGAGTTCTCTTCATAGGCTCTTTGAAGTTGGTGGAAGGGACGCTAAAGGCAAATCTTTTACAATCATTTGGATCCAAGGGCATGGTATAAAAACAATCTTTTAAATCTAAAATGATCTCATATGTATTGGCTGGAATAGCAGAGGGGGAAGGGAGCCCAGCCTGCAGGGCTCCCATAAGTTCCATAGTATTATTAACCCTCCTTTACTGTTTTTCCTTACAAAGCAGCTGCTGTCGCAAGCCCCTGAGTAAAGAAAGGTCCAATGTCCGAGCATAGTCTGATATATTCGGACATGTTGCCCTTTTTTCTAAAAGGTCTCAGCACTGCCTGGCATTTTCAAAAGCCAATTGTTTCCATTCTGTGAGGGCAAGTACCGCGATGGAAAGTGTATCTAATAAAGATTGAGTAAAAGGGTACTCGGGACATATTGGTCACAAGCAACCTTGAATTCTTTTAGCTGTTTGAAAGGAATAGGAGTATGATCTCTCATCAGATTACCCTGGGCATCCTGTCACTCAGTTACAGGGAACTGCATACTGAACTCCCCTATATCCTCTCCTTGTTTTGCTGCATGTGCGGCAGCACTAAGCATAGATCCTTTCCTGGAGCCCCAGTCCCAACCAGTGCTGCAACTGGCAAGTCTTCTAGAAAAGGATTCCTTTCACTGAATGCACTCTGAAGCCTCTGAAATACCTTGGCCCCAGTAAGTTTTGGCACCCATTCATGGGACTCTATCTCAGAGTGCTTTTCTATTAACTTGACATGCATTTCCCTCATCTTTGCTGCTAATGATGCATAAGCTTCCTCCCAGCCTACCACCTTTGTTTAATCTGGGCAGGACTTCTGAGTATCTTGCACCAGGTTTTGATTCTCAGGTTGAAGTGCCTCGGAGGCAGCGAAAATACCCAAATCCTCATCATGATAATGTGCCACCTTGTCCTCTAAGGGCTCCACATCGCCTGGGTCAAGGGGTTCCTCATCCTTGCTTTCAAAGCCCTCCAGTTAACTTTTCAGTGACTTCAGTGGTTGAGGAGGAGGCAGAGGCGCAGAAGGAAGTTTACTTTCACTTTTGTTTGAGCATGCAAATTGGTGTTCAGGCTGGAGTCCCTCATGCCTATGGTACAGGCTATCCCTAACTAAATCCCATAAGGTAAACGTGTCTATGGGAACCTTCTATGTCCATTAGTGGTGTAGTGATCTTTTAACCATTTCCCTACTTTTTGCCAAGTTTCAATATTTACAGTCCCTTCCTCAGGAAACCAAGGACATACCTTAACCACAAAATCTAAAAACTTCTCTATTCTTTGGTAGCTTACTTTTGCTCCTCTAGCTTTTAACATATCTTGAAAAATATTTACAAAAATCTGTTTGCTATTTCCTTGCCCCATTTTTCTCCCAATAGCTACTCACGTCACCACCAATCTCTTTGTGTACACCTTTGTAATCCACGGTGTCCTTCACTTTGTCCCCCGTTTTCAGTGTCCCTGGTTTGGGCGCCACTCTTGTCCAAGCCAGCCAATGAGTTGAACAGTCCTGAAAGAGGGAGTGAGACAGAATTTATTGGGAGGGCAATAGTGAATACTGAAGCCTCGCGTTTATTTTTCATACTCCTTTTAACCATGCAGAAACAACCTGGGGTTAATTATCTCATTGTTAAGCAAGCATATTTGATACACATAGCAACTCTTGTGACCTATTTTCCCAGAGCTTGCACACGTTCTTGTTCTTAACAGTCTGTTCTAAATGTAAACTCACAGAAGAAATCAGCAAACAGTGACACATAGGTCTTGAGACTTCTCAGCCGTTTCAAGGCTGTCTTTATGGCCTTCAACAAGGGTCCTAGAATCCAACCTTGTTCTTCAACCTGCCTGCCCCAGAGCTCTGAAATTGGAACCTGGACTTATAACATAGGGGAATGGTGAGCCTTATATTCCACATATGCATGATGAGTGGGTAGGAGAAATTTTATGAAATGTGTATTTCTCTAGTAGGCTGATTTGCAGATTAGTTTTATAGGGGCACTAACCTACACCTCTGTCAGATAACTGCCACTTCACACCTCCTTGCCTTAGAAACTCATTGGTGCTTGAAAAAGGCCAATGGTAATGATATCCAAGTAGCCACTCAGGCTAATGCCTCCCCACTTGATCGCAGCACAGCCTCTTCCCTCCACACTCATTTTGTCTTCCTACCCCTTCAGCCTCCTGGTGGAGCATGTTTTACAAGCTCATGCCCACACACTAGCTATCCACCCTCTTCCTAGAAGCCCAAGTCTATGGATGGGACATCCTAGAATACAAGTGAATAAGCCCTTTCCAACAGTTTGTGTTGTTTGTCATCAGTTGAACATTATTTAGAGAGCTTGAACCTCATGCTCTGGGCAAAGATGACGGAAGATAAGTTATCTCTTTCCTTGATCCATCTCATTTACCTTCAAGCTTCTGCCGTCACCTTGGCTCTTGGCATTACCCATTTACCTACAACTAGGCGTTCTTTGAGTATAGCATGCATCCTTTTACAAAGGCTTTATCATTGCCATCTGTAAACACAAGAGCTGCAGAGAGGAGAAAATAAGCATCCCCCTTGGCCTGTTTCCTAGTTAAGGCTGTCTCTGCATTGACCAGCTCACCTCTAGGATTTGCTGTTCATGTCCCTCTGTCTCTTATTGTCCACTTCAAAAAGAAGTTTCACTGATTAGCACACTCTGCTGTGCATATTACTATGGGCCTCTAATGGATTCCCCCAGCCTAAGTCATTTCTTAACACTCAGTAGATTATTCAAGGAGATGCGAGCTCATAAAGTTTGATGAAGAGCCCAGATGAGTTGGAGTGAACACACACTAGCAGGAAACTCACAAAATGACATTTGTATTCTAACAGTCATATTAACATACACATGCATATTGTGAACAAATTAGCACATCTACTACAACTAACAAATCTTCATATAATACCCTCAGATTAATAAATACACATGCATTTACTTAAGAAAAACCACAAAGACACACTAAAATATACTAGAATTATAATAATAAAATAAATGCAGAACAGACTACAAGTTCTGTCACATTGTATAACATCTTAAGGCAATGTGCTAGCACACACAAAACACACAGACATAAAGTGCATACAAGAACATACACTGAGCTACAAGAATGTGGAGGTCTGTGGTAGGGACATTTTCTCTGCAGGTAGAGGAAATAGGTACCTAATTTAACTAATCCTTCTTAGGCTCCTCTACATTTCTCCCCTGAGGGCCCCTTTTATCTGTGGGCTTTCAGTGACCCCTGAGCCCAGCCATATCCCTGTATTGGTGTTTGTGTCTGGGTTCCCACAACCTTTCCCTCTGTGTGTCCGACTCAGAAATACACGATCTTAACTACAGCAGTCACACTGCTAATTGAGGGAAAATCAGTTCCTGGTCATGTCTCTAGAGAAGGATATTCTGCTCTCAATAATATGTGGAGGCATAGCCACCCACAGAACTTGAAGGGAACCTGTGGGTGCCCTGTGCAGAATAGGACGTGTATAGCCCATGCACAAGGGGACATAGGGCACGAAGGGAGGTGAGTTCTGTGGAGGTACCTTGAGACTAAGCATAAAATGTGTCTTGTCTCCCTTTTCCCACTCTTGTATCAATATTCACAACTACTGAATTAAACAAACAGCCTTTGGAGAAAAAAAACGGACTCTAAAATCGGTCTGTGGTGGACAAGGGCAGACAGGAGCTGTGAATTAATAAAATGAATGAACTCAGAGAAGAAAGTCTCCGATTGGATGAATGGAGACAGGAGACTTGATATAGGATTGGGCTACTGGTGATAAGTTCTTGTAATATGTTGTCTGGAAAAATATATATACACACAAGCTAATAAAGTGAGATCCTTTGCACAGCAGGGACTGTTGTCCCAGGGAAGGAGGGAATACAGGAGGGGTATTGAATGCAAGGCATAAAGAGCTTGATGAAGCAGATGATGTGAACAGAATTCATCCTAGATGTAGGAATTACCAATTATATGGGAAATGTGGCGCGATTCAAGGGGAAAACGAAACAGAAACTAAGTTCAAAATCATCCTATCGTCACAGGGAGATTGGGTGAGTGTTTGAGAAAGATGTGAGGAGATGCACTGATTCCCTGAGGGATACCGAGAAGGAGAAGAATCCCCAGACACAACAGGAAGCCAGTGGTGAAGCTCCATCTGCACCTGCTCCTCGGTCTGAGACCTGTGCTCTGGGTCCTGAGGGCCCCTGCAGCCTAACCTCTTCCACTAGAGTACATTCGTGTCTTGGTTAACTCTGACTTCCCCTAACTGTATGCGTTGGTCTGGGTAGATTAGAGAAACAAATCCATAGACACACGCATATTGTGTATAAGAGATTTAATATAAAGGGCAATTGTACATTAAGAAAGCATCTCAACCCCAGTTAGGTCCAAGCCCATAAGTCCATAATTTGTACATATGTTGGATACCAATGTATAAATTCCTCTTCAGACTTATGAAGTACATGCAATGATCCAGAATGCAAGATGATCACAGGAAAGTGGGCAGAAAGTCTTTGGATCGAGTGGCATTGTAAGTTTCTCAGTGCTGACGGGGGCTCTACATGGATTCTCCAGCACCCAGGGCTTCATGAGGTAGATCCACATGGCTTCTACTCAGGGATGTCTCACAGGGGGTCACCCTTGTCAGTAGGGTGTCTCCCAGGGATTAGAAAGAGTGTCTTCCCCTCAAAGATGGAATATGGGATTTCCCAGAATTCTCAGGAGATCGAGATGCCCACACATAGGCGTCATTGGCTATGATCCAATTGACAGACTCCAACCCTTCCCTCTTTATCCTCTCAAGTCCCAAATTTATAACAGATTATATAACTACCACACTGTTGAGTCTTTTGCACAGAATTACAGAGCTATGTCCTCGAATTTCAGATTGTCCATTTGAAGTTATAGTATATTCTTACTATTGTCTCTGGAGATGGTAAATTGGCCCTTCAGAGAATCTATGTGGCTTTTCCTACCAACACTATTAATGTATGAAACCCACTTCCGCCCATTCTCTGGGCCTAGGCAGACCCTCTGTGTATTATACACACAGACAGTGAATGCAGAGACAGCAGGGGAGAGTCTCAGAGAAGCCTCAGGCTGCCTAAAGTCTCCCTCAGATTCCATAGCTCCACCTCACACTGGACACCTGTAAACACACCGACATCCTGATGATGAAAATCATAACATATTCACTGCCTCTCACTCACGCCCCCTCATACACACTTTATCTGCATCAAAGCACCATTTGAAATTCCAAAAAGGAAAATTGAGCTCAATACAGATTCCATGGTGACTTGATGTGTTCAGTCCTGAATGTTGGCACCTGGGAATTCCAGAGTTGGAGCACCTCTCCAAGAACTTCAGAGTTGGGACTTGGATGGTTTTCATCAGCAGGGGAGATGTCTATTTGCATACCTTTTGCCTATATAGTCATAAGTAATGTTGAATGACTTCTAAGAGAGTCACTCCAAGAGTAGCTAAGGATGTTCTAGATATCTTGGAGAGCTCTGCGTGTGGAGTTCATTATGCGATGGGCTGCTAAATGCAAGGTCAATCATTTTAAATCTCCAATGGCTGTGCAGGGGAAAGAATGCTCTCCACACCCATGAAGGTTTACAGACGCAGAAGCCTAGAAGGGCAGTCCTATTCTATCCTATAGGGTTGTTATGAGAAAGAATTGACTTAATGGAAATGTCAACCTACAGTTAGAGACACTTCCTTGAAATGTGCCCACCTCCTCCCCACCCCTTTGTGTGGTGCTTATTCTTTTCTTGATGCAGTTAAATATTCCCCGTAGAAATATATATTTAATCTGACACAAGCTTCCCTTGTCTAATTCTGTTTTAAATTATCTTTTGGAAAGGAAATTCATATGCTAAAAGTAAAACCCTCATCATCACCTTCTAGACCTTCCCTAATTGTCCACTAGAGCTGAATATGACAGTGGCTCCTGAGTTTTGCTCCTTCCCTGCAGGTTTGTCTTGCCTTAATCAAGCTTGCCTTCCCTTCACAAATCTTTTGCACACCAAGAATTTTAAGGTATCAAGTTACACTTAGATGTTCTTTAAATGCTGAAGATCTCTACATCTCCCAGAGAAGCCAATGCTGTTCGTGAATTTGCATAACACATCAGGACGTTTCCAGGGCATCTTCCTAAAACTAGAGGAAGTCTCCCATGGTTAAGGAGTTGATTTTGTTCTCCAAATCTAGGTATTATGCTTTATAATACTAATGCTTTCTTTTTTATTAAATACTTTTATTGGGGACTCTTATGGCTCATATCACCATCCATGCATTCGTCCATTGTCAAGCTCATTTGTACATATGCTGCCATCATCATGTTGGAAGTGTTTGCTTTCTACCTGAGCCCTTGATATCAGCTCCTCATTTCCCCCCTCCCTCTCCCACTCTTCTTCCTTCATGAACCTTGATAAATTATAAATTTTTATTTTACATTTTCCACTGTCTCCCTTCACCCATTTTTCCATTGTTTGTCCCACTGGGAGGGAGTTATATGTCAGTCCTTGTGATTGATGCCCCCTTTCTACTCCCATCTTCCCATTATCCTCTTGGTATCTCTATTCTCATTATTGGCCCTGAGGGTTTTATCTGTCCTGGATTCCTTTTGTTGTGAGATCTTAGCTGTAGAAGTGTACGTGCTCTGGTCTAGTCAGATTTGTAAGGTAGAATTGAGGTCATGATAGTGGGGGGAGAAGCATTAAAGAACTAGAGGAAAGTTGTCTGTTTCATTGGTGCTGTAGTACACTCTGACTGACTCTTCTCTTTCTTGTGACCCATATGTAAGGGGATTTCCAATTGTCTATAGATGGGCTTTGGGTCTCCACTGCACACACTTCTTCATTCACATGGATATGATTAAAAAATTTTTTTTTTGTTCTGGGTCTTTGATGCCTGATACATGATCACATGGACACTTCATGATCACACAGACTGGTGTGCTTCTTCCATTTTTGCTTCTCAACTACATGTCTGTTTGTTTATCTTCAAGCCAGTAAGACCAGAGCCACTATATCTTTTGATAGCAATGAACCATCAGCTTTCTTCACCACATTTGCTTATGCACCCAATTTGTCGACCGCCATCGTGTTGGGAAAGTGAGCATCACAGAATGCAGGGTTTTAGAACAAAGTCTTCTTACATTTGGGGAGTACTTGAGTTGAGGTCCAGTTTCCATCTTCAACCTTAATACCTAACATATCTATTTCCCTGCCATTACATATAAATATATTTACATACGTATATGCCTATATTTAGACCTCTGTAAATGCCCTTTGCTTTCTAATTTTTCCTCCATTTCCTTTTACTTTCCTCTTGTCCCACTAACATGTTCAGTCTTAATTTGAGTTTCAGTAATTCCTCGCTCTGACTTTGCCCTCGATTAATCCCCACTAGGCATCCTATGCTTTCTCTCCAACGATTTTAGTTCATTTGTTGTTAACTTGACCTTGGGTTGGTTGATCCCCTCACCCCCACCTTCTATTCTCCCACCTCTCCTTCTCCCATGCCCCCCCGGGACCACTGGTCCTGTTTTTCCTTCTCTGAATTGTTTATCCAGTCTTCTATCTAGATCGACATGCAGAGACATTAATAAGAACAAAACAAGGCAAAGCCAAACAAAACAACAGAGGAAGACAAAACCAACCGAACAAACAGAAATAACAACAAAAAGATAGCCAGTGACAAAACAAGAAATGCATATAAATCGTTGCAGGCTGGTTTTTGACTTTTAGGAATGCTTTCAAGTCGAGTCTGAAGGGGTGCTGTGTCACACTGTCCCCAACATCTAATTTTGGCATTCCCCGGGGACTTCATTGCTTTGCTTCCCTTGCTGTTGCATGCCCTTAGTATTTTGCCCCAATGTGATGGGGTCTGATCAGACACAAGTCCCACCCTGAGTCTCCAGTGTTGTCCCCCATAGTGATATGGTTCAGTTAGGGACATCATGTCTTGTGGTGTGACTGGCCCTATGATCCTCACTGTGCCTTATCTGCTATGAGCAGTAATATCGTCCTTGGGGATTAGTGAGTCAGGATGTGTTCTTCTCACACTCCTACCCTCTTCGCTTCTCCCGTGTGCTCTAATCACAGATGCACATGTCCCCAAGCTTCAGCTTCAGTTCTGTTCTCTGAATTGTCTTCTTTAGGTAGGGGTGGGGGGAAGGGAAGGGGGAGAGTCCACATAGTTGGGATTGGGGCAAGCGCCATTATATGATTTCTAATGACTATGAGACATTTTGATGCTTTATTAAGAATCTCAAAATGTCAGTTTCTCCAAGTTTCAAAAATACATGCAACTGTCAATTATTTCAGAAATGGTAAAATCAGGTTTGCTTTTGTTTTCTCTTCACAGGAGATATTTGGGCTGGGATTCACACACATATAGTTTCAACCTACAGTAACTGGTAAAAAAGAATTAGGATGGAGAGTAACTGATTGTGTTGAGAGAAGCACATGGAGGTCAGATTTTAACAGCCTAGAGAGATTATCGGTCCTTCTGGGATTGATTTCAACTTGTCCCAAGTGTGATTTCTTTCTCCCCTGTCTTCTCAGGAAGAACAAGGAATTTTAATTTTTAGGATCTTCCCTTCAGGAAAATAAGAGACATGAGAACTGTAGTTGCTGAAGTGTCCTTGAAGAGGTACTCCACGTGCGTGAACTGGGAAACTCCAGACACAAGAGGAAACAAACTTGGCATCCCCTGCACCTGCTCCTGTGGCAAAGATTGTGTCCCATGTACCCTGAGCTCCCTCTGCTGCCCAGTTCGTGTTGTGATGCTTGAGATGTTTGACCATTTAGCCTTCACTGTGTCTCCTGGTAAGTTTCCTACATTTACATGTCATTGTCCTCAGGTTTCAGATTGTTCAGTTAAAGTACACCCAGCTGGTTGAGCTGTTGTGGTTTCAATGTATCAATATGTGAAAACTGAGTTGTTGCTAAGACTCTCATCACAAGACTTCTTTGCCACCTAACACAGGTTGTGTTTCCCAGAACCTGATAGATCTAGAAACTTGATATCTGCAGACCTGAAAGTTAGACATAGCACTTTGAGACATTGCACATAGCTTTCCCAACTCATGACTGGTCTGTAGCAGCTCTACCTGAACAATCACACCTAGGAATAAAGGGGGGGATATAATTTAAAACCATTCTAAGATGAAAATCATTGTTTTTGACATGAAGGTGCTTACAGGGTAGGACATTCATGTCACCAGGAAGAATCCAGAAGGGTGTTACCTCCACCGGCATCTATGATCAACATGGTAAGGATGAAGACCTAAGAAGTCTGACTTTCATTTGTGACTTGGAGCTCTGTTACCATATTTTACTCTAGGTGATTCACGTGTGCTGTGCATGTGGAAGCAGAAGGAGGATGGTTCTGAGTAGGAGCAGCTGAGTAATGGCCTCTAGAGGGAATTTTTCTGACCTTTGTTCTGTGAGGTCAATCTCTACCCTTCATCATTTGCATTCACTATGGACAAACAATTTCTTCCTGAAAACCATGTGTAGATTTGTAGAAATGCAGACAGTTGGCCTGAGGTGTGAGCCATAACGAAGGGAATTCCTGGGGATACTATTTTTCTTGGAATGTTTCACTTTCTCTCTGGGCAGCCCAGTTCTACCCTTAGTACAAGGGTACCCCATGAAATGTGCAAGCTGTAGGGTTAAAGTGGGAGGTAAAATGATGAACCTTTCTGAGAATTTGCTTCTCTTCAAAACAAAACAAATCACTTTTATTGGCACTTTTCAAGTTATCGTATAATTCAATACCTCAAACATATCAAGAAGAGTTGTACAATCTCTACCACAGTCAATTATGGAACAATTTTCCCCTCCATAATCATTATTCATGTAATATATTTCACATACTTGCAAAAATGTATGTAACAAAACTTTCACCAGTTCAACAACTTCTGCATGTGTAATTCAGTGCCACTGAGTATTCTTTTCATGTTGTACAACCATTATTTTAATCACCCTGCATATTTTTCCACCACCATTAAAATTAATTCACTATCCCCTAAGCAAAAACTCTTCCTCCTTCACACATGGTAACCATAGATCAAGTCCCCCCCCCTTTCTTTTGTAATGTTCCTGATATAACATTCAGATTTCCATACTTAAAACACTTCTAGAAAAGAGTTGTATATCCATTGTCAAATAAGCTTAATGCTCACTCGTGCCTCACAGATCCACTAATTACTCCCTAATTCCCCTCCCCCTTCCATATAAACCATTGCCTCAGTTATTGTCTCCATGCATCCACTTCTTTTTTGCTTCCAAACAGGGAGACAATAGCAAAAACAATTAAAAACCCAAAAAAGAAACATAAAGAAAAATAATAATAACATAAAGATACAAATTTAAGTAGAGTATAAAACAGAGAAGGCACCTACTTCTCTTTTCCTGTCCTCCTCTTCATCTGCCTCCTTGGTTGCTGTGGTAGTTGCATAATCTGTTGTCAATTTGAGACTTAAGAATGAAGGGGTGGAGTTTAGTCTGTCAGTGCGGGTGCAGTTTGATGACCTCATTTGGAGGCATTGAGGAGATAAATAGTTCCCTGGAGGCGGGACACAAGCTCATGCCCTGTGAGACATTCCTGTGAACAAGACACATGAAGCGACACTAGAGCCCTGGAGCTGAAGGAGCCACGTGGAGACCCTTGACAGCATTGAGATGTTTCCGCCTCCACTGGATCCAAAAGAATTTCCACCCACTGGCATGTGGTCTTCCTGCATTCGACATCATTGTATATGTTGTGTGAGTCTGAAAAGAATTTATAGTCTGGTATTGGATATATGGGCTAATTTCAGACTTAGTGACTTCAACTGGACTGGGCAGGTATGCTTTCTTAATGTACAATTGCTCTTTGATATAAAGTTCTCTCTTGTACACATATGAATGTCTATGAAATTTTTCCCTAGTCAACCCAGAGTAACACAGTTGTGGAGTTTCACATGTTCACTTTCCAGGCACTAGGTAGAGGTGCCCATGGTTTATGACAAGATTTAGCTAGATCCATCCTCTAGGTGATCATATTCTGGGTACAAGATCTTAACATGGCTCTGTTCAATACTTACCTTCATTGAAAAATGAATGAAGATAAGGGCATTACAGCAAAATGGGGTGAAAAAAAGCAGATGGTGCCAGGCTATCAATTATCTGGGGTCTAAAAGGCTTGTCTTCAAAGAAGCAGCCATCTAAGTCAGGTGTCAAGGAAGTCCACAATGAAGAAGCACACCAGCATGTGGGATCCAAAGATAGTGACAATTAAATTCAAATGTAATGAAGGGAAAAGTCCCAGAGCTCAAATGATGAACATCCATCTTGTCGAAGGGTAGGTGAACAGTGAGAACTCAAAATCCATCTGAAGAATATCTAGTCATATTAAACCTCTGGTACATCCCCTTGAAAAGGTTTACCATCAGACAGAGATGATTGTGAACTTGATCACAGTGGATCAGACCATGGCACAATATGACAATTGGTCAGTTGACCTACCTCTCGATCCAACCTGTACTTGCTCTAAGGTAAAGTATTTCCCACTTGTTCCATAACAGTATTTTTTTTGCTGAACTTTAAAATATTGATGGTAGTCTTTCCTTTCTCATTCTTTATTTTCATTTTTATCTTTATATTATTATTATTTTCTTCTTGCAGCTTTATTTTAGTTTTGGTTGTTTCTATTGGGTTTCCAAAGTTGTAACGCACAGACACGGATCCCTAGAGACAATAACTGATGCAATGGTCTATAGGGCCCTAGGGGAGTAGAGGAGTAGCAAGGGTGAGGAAATTTTGGGAGCAAACAATGAATGTGGGAGGGGGAAAGAACATAAGAATTCATTATGATATATATGCATATATACATATATATTTTACAACACTGTAAACATTAAGTCAGTGAATATTTTTTTAACATTTTATTTTATTTTTTCAATCTTTTTATTGGGGCTCATAAGGCTCTTATCACAATCTGTACATACATCAATTGAGCAAAGCACCCTTACACATTCGTTGCACTCGTCATTCTCATAATTCACCTTCCACTTGGGTTCCTGGAATCAGCTCGGTTTCCCTTTTTTGCCCCTGTCCCCCTCCCTCCCCGATGCCACCCCTGGTCCCTTGATAGTTTATAAATAATTATTATATCTTATCTTACACTCCCCGGCGTCTTCCCCTTACCCACCTCCCCATTGCCCATCTCCAAGAGAGGAGGTTACACATAGGTCTCCGAGATCGGTTCTCCCTTTCTACACCCCCTTCCCTCCTGGTGTCGCCACTCCCACCGCTGGTGTTGAGGGGTTTGTCTGTCCTAGATTCCCTGTGTTTCCAGATCCCTACTGCACCGCTGTACATCTTCTGGTATAACCAGGCCCGCTAGGTAAAATTGGGGTCATGATAATTGGGAGGGGAGGAAGCGTTCAGGAACTACAGGAAGGTTTTTAGTTTCATTGTTGCTACACTGAACCCTGAGTGACTCATCTCCTCCCCACTACCCCTCTGGAAGGGATGGGATGTCCAGCTGTCTACAGTTGGGCATTGGGTCCCCATCATGTACTCCCCCTCTTTCACGGTGATATGATTCTCACCACCACCCCACCTTTGTTGTTGGAGACCTGGTCTCCTCTGCCCTTCATGATCACCTATATGTTGGTGTGCTGCTTCCGTGTGAGCTTGGTTGCTTCTGGGCTAGATGGCCGCTTGTTTGCTTTCAAGCCTTTAAGTCCCCAGACGCTATGTCTCTCAGTAGCCGGGCACCATCAGCCTTCTTCACCACACTTGCTTATGCACACTTTCGTCTTCAGTGATTATGTGAGGAAGGTGATCACACAATGATTGTTTTTGTTCCTTGGTGTCTGCTACATGGTCCATTCAACACCTTGTATTCGTTTAGGCCGTGTGCTTCTTCTCTTTGGGCTTTGTTGCTTCTGAGCTAGATGGCCGCTTATTTGCCTTCAAACCTTTAAGACCCCAGACGCTATATATTTTTGATAGCCGGGAACCATCAGCTTGTCTGCTAGCTTAAGGTGGGTCTCTTGCAGGAAGCAGATTGATGGGTTATGTTTTCTAATCCAGTCCTCCAGCCTCTTACTTTTAATGTACGAATTGAGCCCATTGGTATTCAGAGTGATTATTACTATCTCTGGCTTCATAGTTTCCATACTCTGTTTTGTGTTTTGGGTCTTTACCTATCTCCCTTCATATCAGTGTGCTGCGTTTGAGTGAGGGTTTCTATCATGTCCTCTTTTCCATCTGAGACCCTGTTGTCCTGGTACTTGTTGCTGGCATGTTAACTTCTAGATGGAGATGGGATATATGGTGGCCTCCCTATGGTTCTAGTTGGAGCTTGATCTTCTGGCCATAGTGAGTCCGCCAGTATCTTCTGCAGGGTCGGGTGACTTGAAGCATATTTTTGAGTTCTTCCTTGTCCTGGAAGACCCTTACCCTCTATCTTAATGGATAACTTGGCAGGGTATAGGATTCTGGGTGAGGCATTTTTATCTTTCAGTTTTTGGAAGATGTTGCTCCATTCTCTCCTCCTTCATGGTTTCTGCTGATAAGTCTGAGCATATTCTTACCTGCGCTCCTTTGTATGTGACTGTCTTCCTTTCTCTTGCTGCTCATAAATTTTCTCTTTTTCCTCTAAGTTGGATATTTTTACTATTATATGTCTTGGCGTGTTGCTCTTGGTGTTTACCTTAGCCGGTGTCCTCTCTGCTTCCTGTATGAAAGTCTGATTCTCCTTTGCTAGGTTGGGAAAATCTTCTTCCAGAAATTCCTTTGCTGTCCATTTTTGTGTTATGTTGTGTTCCGGTAGACCGATTATTCGAACATTATTCCTCTTCATATCATCTGTCATTGATCTCAGGCTGTCTTCTGTTTCGTTAATTTTCCCATCTGATTGTTTTTCTTGCTTGCTTCGTTCGGTTTGAGTGTCCTCAGTTCACTGATACGGTTCTCAGCCTCCTCAAGCCTAGATGTAGCTTCTGTGACCTTTTGTGTGGCCTCTGCTACCTCCTCTGTTAGTTTCTGCAGTTCCCTTTGGTGGGTAGAATTCATCCCCTCTATTGTGGACTTCATCCCCTCTATTGTGTATTTCATCCCTTCTATTGTTGCATCCTTATTCTGGGTTGCTTCTCTTAGCTCCTGTATTACTGCAAGCAGAGTTCTGAAGATTTCCTTTTGTGGCTGATCCATATCTGTTTCTTCTATGAGTGACATTAGGTCTGTTTAAGTGCCTCGTTTCTCTTATTTCTTTGTTGGGAGTGATGTGGTCTGTTGATTTTTTCTTGATTCTTTCATAGGCCCATGCTTCTGGGAGACCGAGGTAACCTTATCTATGTTATTGTTAAGGATTCTTTCAGGCAATTGCCTATGACCTACTGTAAGGGTGGGTCAGACTGCTGTGTAGACCGAGTTCCCTGTCGGGTTGGTAACCCGCAGTGCAGAGATGTATCAGCAGCTGGAATGGGGGCTGGAGCCTCAGTGAGTGTCCTCAGGCTGCTTTGACCAGGTGTGACAGGGTACCCTTAGCAACCCCCTTTATGGGGAGTGGAGGTTAGTAATAAAAAGGATTTAAAAGGTTAACGATTTAAAAATAGTTTTTAACAAAATATTGGGAAGGAGGAAGAAAAAAATTGGAGAGAGAGGGAGGAGAATCTGTAATAGAAGAGGGACAAGCTGTGATACTAGTAGAGGTGGAAGGAGAAGAAAAAGAGAGAGAGAAGGAGAATCTATAGAAAAGGGGCAGAAGAGAAATAAAAGCATTAATGAAAAAGTAGGAAGGAAGGAGAGAGAGAGTACAGCACAGAAAGTAAAATAACGGGAAGAAGAAATTAAAAACAAAACAAAAAACACAAAAAGGCAAAAAAAAAAAAACCTATGCTAGATGGAGGATGTGTAGATGTGTATATCTGAAAATTTCCCCCTTTTCCTCTAAGCGCTGGTGATGCCTAATAGAGCGCAGAGGTGGGTGAGTTCGTGTTGTCCCAAGATATGGTGCTGATCTATGTGATGGTGGGAATGCTCTTCAGCTCAGCAAGCCCTTCTAGGTCCAGCCGCTCCCCACTGGCAGTCCTTGTGCTCTAGCTGGGAAGTGCTAGGACAGCTAAGGGTACTGTGGGGGGGCACAGGCCACTGTGCCCGTCTCCTGTGGTGGCTGGGGAGGGCTGCGGCAGGCTTAGGGCTGGCACTGGGGACCCCACAGGGCCCCCAGGTGGTGAGAGCCGGCTGGAGCTCACTGACGGCTCCACAGGGACTGCAAAGCTGAGTCCTAGGCTCCACCGCAGTTGGAATGTTTGATCTGCCCGGGCTGTGAGCAGGCACAGGAAGGCCCCTTGGACAGCAGCACGAAACGGCAGGGGGCAATGGCCCCTGTTCTCCGCCCAGGCTCAGAGCTCAGAGCCGTGTGGACAATGGCGGCTTGGCGCGAAACCGCAGGGGGCAATGGTGCCCGTCCTCTGCCCCCACTCAGAGCTCAGAGCTGTGCGGACAGCAGCGGCTTGGCGCGAAACCGCAGGGGGCAATGGCGCTTGTCCTCCGCTCAGGCTCAGAGCTCAGAGCAGTGGCTGCCGGGGTCCCTGGGGAAAGCACCCACTCTTGTGCCTGGCACCGGGAGGGGCCCTCGGGCAGACTCAGCAGCGCGGGCCACGGCGCTCTGCGGAAGCGCAGGGTCCGGGACAGGCGCGGGTTGGGCTATGGCTCCCGCCGGCGGGAAATGCTCCGCGCAGGGTCCTTGCCGGGAGTGGAGCTGTTGCTAGGCTGCAGGGGGTGGGCGGGGGTGGGCGGCCGGCACACAGAGGGCCGGTGGAGAGGTCCTCGGCAGCAGTGTGAGTGGTGGTCACCCGTGGGGGTCGCCAGACAACCTGCGGGTCTGCCCCCCAGAGCTTGGATAAATGGAGGGAGGGACACGGCCCCAGGGCAGATCTCTGCCTTGAAGGGAGAGGGGAACCACGGGAGAGGAAAACTTCTCTCCTAGTGGGGATCCGCGAGTGGGTCGCTGGTGTAGGGGAGCGCGTGACCTGCTGCGCTGGTCTAAGCAGGGCAGGCAAGCGACTCTGGGCGGGGGTCCGGTTTGGGGATGGAGCTTAGGCTAGTCGCCAGTGAGATGGTGGCAGCTTAGTGACCAGAGATGTACCACGAGTCCGGTCCTGTTTCACCTAGACCCCTGCTCAGGACAAATGTGTGGGGTGGTACTGGGGTGCTGTCCCAGGGGGATATTTCACTCACCAGACCCCTACTATTCAGCTACCTGGACACCAAATCTGCTTTGTTTGGAGGAGCTCTCAGAGTATGCAGGTGTCCAGGTCGGCCATCTTCCTGGCTTTAAACATTTTATTAGGGACCTATACAACTCTTAACACAATTCATACATACATCAATTGTATAAAGCACATCTGTACATTCTTTGCCCTAATCATTTTCAAAGCATTTGCTCTCCACTTAGACCCTTTGCATCAAGTCCTCTTTTTCCCCCTCCTTCCCCGCTCCTCCGCCCCCCTGTAATGTGCCCTTGATAATTTATAAATTATTATTTTGTCCTATCTTACCCTGTCCGGAGTCTCCCTTCACCCCCTTTTCTGTTGTCTGTCCCCCCAGGGAGGAGGTCATATATAGATCTTTGTGATTGGTTCCCTCTTTCCAACCCACTCACCCTCTACTTTCCCAGTGTCGCCCCTCACACTTTTGGTTCTGAAGGTATCATCCACCCTGGATTCCCTGTGCCTCCAGCTCCTATCTGCACCTGTGTACATCCTCTGCTCTATCCAGACTCACAAGGTAGAGTTTGGATCATGGTAGTTGGGGGGGGGGGGGAAGGAAGCTTTTAGGTACTAGAGAAAAGCTGTATTCTTTATCTGTGCTACATTACACCCCGACTGACTCATCTCCTCCCCTAGACCCCTCTGATTGGGGATCTCCAGTGGCCTACAAATGGGCTTTGGGTCTCTATTCTGCACTTCCCCCTTCATTCACTATGGTAAGATTTTTTTTTTCTGACGCCTTATACCTGATCCCTTCAACACCTCTTGATGGCACAGGCTGGTGTGTTTCTTCCATGTGGGCTTTGTTGCTTCTGAGCTAGATGGCCATTTGTTTACCTTCAATGCTTTAAGACCCCAGACCCTATCTCTTTTGATAGCCGGACACCATCAGCTTTCTTTGCCACATTTGCTTATGCACTTGTTTGTCCTTGGCGATCATATCATGGAGGTGTGAAAACAATGATATGATTTTTTGTTCTTTGATGCCTGATATGTGAATATTATATACATCTATTTTTAAAACTACATAAAAACAAAGCTTGACCAAGGGTTACCGTGGGTGGAGGAGATAGGGTTGTTGCTTAGGGGGAAGTCAGTTTATATGAATGGTGGCGGGATAATTTTGAATAGGATATCAATAATGGTTGTAAACATGAAGAGTATAATCAAAGACACTCAATTGTACATATAATAGTGGTTGAATTGGAGAATGTTTTCCTGTGTACATTTTGCCAAAATAAAAATGTAATGATATGAACAAAGAGGAAGAAAAAATTTTAATTGATAGTGATGATAATTGTATACCCCCCACTTTATTAAAAAAAAGAAACATATTTATTAATAAAGTATTTATTTGTCTTTCCTCTGTCAAACTCTGAGCCAATTATTTTCCCCAGACTGCCCGGGGAGGTGCAGAGAAGGGAAATTTTGGGCAGACAGACATGGGACAGAGAAATGTGGGGGGTGGATATGGCTCCTTCACATGGCAAAAGGGATGAGGAAGGCCACCATCAGGCAGAAAAGCCTGAGGGCCTTCAAGAAGGCAAAGTCCAGGATGGCATAGGAGAAGGGTGGCTGCTTCAGAGAAGGGTTCCTGGCATAACCCAGGATGAGGTTCCCAAACCCAGTCCCAATGCGGGCTCCATAGATGCCACTCCAACTGTGGCAGCCCCAATGAGCTTGGTTGCTGTGTCAAAGTCCATTGAGATATGCTGGTTTGAAAGCTGTGACTAGAGATCAGTGAGGTCAGGGAATGTGGGGCTGCCAAGCTGCTGAAGCGCTCCTCTGTCAGTGCCTGTGCTGTTTCTGCGCGACAGACAAGGGTCACCTCATCAGCTGGGAGGCGCTTCTGACCAGAGGAGGGGTGGAGAAGAATTTGGCGCTGACAAAAATTTTTAAGGGATGAGGGTAGTGGCAGGCGAGCTGCTCCTACTGCAGAGAAGACTGACGTGTATGCCTCTTCTTTGTATGATTGAATTATATCATATGTGCATGAAATTCCAATAAAACTGTTTTTAGAAAAGAAACAGAAGATCATCTGTTACTTACACAGACCCTCAGTGTAGGGCTTTGGTTAACAGGCTCATGGCCCAGTTCCTGTCTTTGTGAATAGCATTCTATTATCACACTGCTATGCCCTTTTCTGCTGCCTGCTGTTGTTTACACAATCAGTAAGGTTGAATATTTGTCTCCAAGTCTATATGACCAATGCAATCATCAATTATAGTTTTCAGAGGTTTTTTTGAAAAAAAATTTACTGACCCCTGATCTAGGGGAAGAGTCTGGATGAAAAAGAGCAAGGCTTCATGAAATACATAATTTTAAAGTATGATGATTTTTGACAGAATATAATACTTAAAAATTCACTAAAAATATGTCAGAACTACCAACCCCAGTTAGACAGTGGTGACTTGCCTAGCTGTTAAATGAAAATTCAATCTTTCAGAACCACCAACTTCTCTGTGAGAAAATTAGTGGTAGAATAATCTCATAAGGAAATACAGGCTTGGAAATCTTATGGGAGCAGTTCTAGTTTGTCCTATAGGATTACTATGAGTTGGAACTGATCAATGTCAACAGAATTTTAGTTTGGGTGAAAAGCAACTTTTTACACTATATTATACTTGAATAAATGACACCAAGTTTCAAACCACCAACTGTACAGCCATTAGTTGAAGCCATAAGAGTTAGCACTACCCAGGCACTCCACTGAGTCTGCCTGAAAGATTCTTCGACTGGCAGTTACATGAACTCTTGTCAACTTAAGAAGGGGTGGAGTCTATCCTGTCAATCAGGTCGCATCTTAGTGACCTCATTTGGAGGTACGAAGGAGATAAATAGCTCACTGAAGGCTAGATACACTCTCTCCCTGTGAGGCATTGCTGTTGACAAGCCACATGGAGCTATGCTAATGGCAGCCAGAACCTTGGAGCTGGAGGAGCCATGTGGAGGCCCACGCCAGCAGTAAGATGCTTCTAATGCCACTGGATCCACAAGACTTTCAACCCACTAACCTGTGATCTTCTTGCACTCAGCGTTGTATCATGTGTTGCATGAGACTGAAGAGGAATTACAGGACGGTATCAGACATATGGGCTACTATTGGACTCATGGGCTTGTCTGGACTGGAGTGATATGTGTTCTCAATATGCCATTGTTCTTTATATAAACTTTTTTCCTATACAGGTAGGAGTGTGCATGAATTTGTTTCTCCAGTCTACCGGGACTAGCACATTGACCTTCTCAAAAGAGATGCTGATTTTACCCCTGGAAAATTTCTACTATCTATGGAACAAGC
The DNA here is from genome assembly GCF_050624435.1 of Tenrec ecaudatus. Classification (NCBI taxonomy): domain Eukaryota; kingdom Metazoa; phylum Chordata; class Mammalia; order Afrosoricida; family Tenrecidae; genus Tenrec; species Tenrec ecaudatus. Next base: position 180,893 of record NW_027459345.1, on the reverse strand, counting down.
TCATTTTGGTTGGCTGTTTTTCTCTCTATGAGAATGTTTTCTTTTCTTACAATACAACTTTGAATTCACAGATATTAAGGGTAGGCACTGAATCATAAAAAACAAACAAACATAAATTCCTAGTGTGAAATAATGAGATGAAGAACCCTGGATCACAATAGAAACACAGACTAGAAACTCCCTTTCCAAATACTCATGATCCAGAATCCTTCCTTCTGTCCATGCCCTTACAGAGCCCTGCAAAACAGCTCCCTCCCTCCCTGCATAGGAGGTTTGTGTCTGTATTCACTCTGACTTCTCTCTGTGTCTCTTCCCCACCATTATACATGGATGTGTGATTGACTTTTAGACTGTCCTTTAGCGGATACTGTGTGTTCTTGGCAATGTCTCTGGAGATGGTAAACCAGCTTTCATGGAATCTGTACAATACGTGATATAAACAGTACTGATAAGATACCCTGCAGGCCTTGAACTTGGCTGCTACAGGTCATGGAAAAGTTACTAAATGTAAATCCAGAGTTTGCACATTAGAATCTCAAAGATGTCTTATGCTCAATCAAGTCTCCTTCAGACTCATCCAGTTGCACATTACACACTCATCCAGTTGCACATTACAGTTGACATTTTCAAACAGTATATGCCGGTCATGAAAACGATCACACATGTCAACTGTCTGTAACTCATGCCCACTCACACACACTTGCTCTCAATAACATTACTTATTGAAATAGCTGCCTGAAAAACACAGCTTAGTACAGACTCCATGATGAGTCTGTGTTCATACAGATTGCATAATAGGGACTCTTGTAGATTATGGTACTGAGGATCTTCTCCAAGAACTGTATTGTTGGGATTGGGGTGTTTTTTTTTATCAGCAGAAGGAGGGCCTTTATTTGCATATGCTTCTCCTTGAGAGAAAGAGCCAGGTTCACAAATAAAGCAGTCACAAAACCTCATGCTTCAATCCCTGAGCGTTTCACCTCAGAGTTTCCCCAAGAAGAGGAAGAAACTGACATACTGGCAATGAGGCCTATTATCCCAAGTGTATTATTCAGAGTGAGTAAGACCTCAATTTGAATAAATACATCATGAGACTATATCTGATGGGCTATGTTGGTATGCATGCGATTTGTAAGTTTGTAATAAAGTTTAAAAGGAATCAATCTGGGATGAGAACCTTGACTGCTTCCTCAGAGAACACATTCCCTTCCATGATTTTTCCATTCTCCAAGACCAAGCTCCTGTTCTTTCAGGCCACAGAAAGTGATGAAGAAGATGGTTGAGAAAGGTGAGGATGACTAGGGTGACTTTAAGAATAAAGGCAATTGTATTCTTCTCTCGGGGACTTACATCTTTATAAGACACTCAGAACAAAACCAGGAATACTTAAATTGTCAGAAACACATTTTCTCTTCTGCAATAGATTATGGAAAATCATTAGATACTCAAAAGTTTGAAGGTCAGCTAAATCTAGAAATCTCATTGAATTCAGCCCAAAGTGGCTCCCATTTAATGTATGCTGTAAATAGGAATGGCTTTTGTAAGTCACTAAGAAGGAAGAGCTTTCCTTTGACAACTATACTCTTACATCTGCTCAAGAGTCATTCTAAGGTGAAAAGAGTACCTGCAACAATGAAAAATTTACCTTTGGCACAGGAAGACATTTCTTGTCCACAAAGTCATCATTGATAAAGTTATTCACACATAATCTTACATTTTATACAGGATCTTATACCAAAATAGCTGAAATTCCTCACCTACAGTTGTGTGTCACTGCATACTGGGAATGTTACCGGTAACAAACAGCAAATTAACTAGCAAAGCCACCAGGAGGATGAGAAGCTGATTAACAGGACAAATGTGGATTCTCTGGGTGAAACCAGAAAGAGTGTCCGACATTTTGTGCGGCTGTGAAGATGAAGATACAGCATCCAGCATGAAGAACTGAATGATCCTGTTTGGCCCTAGAATTCTCCCCGAATCCTGAATTTTCACAAAAGTTAGTATGTTTCCTGGACTATCATGGCCTGCAGGTTCTGAAGGATAGACTGATAGAGGATATTAGCACCCAGGTAATAAAATGCAATTGGTGAATTTATGTGTTTTTCAGATGGGATTGCAGAAAAGACACACACACACACACACACACACAGAGAGAAACATTAGGCCACGAATGTTAGGAAAAACAACCAAAGCTGTGCTGACTCCTGAGATTCCCAAATTTTGGAGACTTGACTGCAAAATTTGTGGTAATGGGGCCCTGAGTTTGCGCTCTCCCCTGGCGAGGAATAAAAGGAAAAACAACAAAAGCAAAAATCAGCAACAACAAAAATTGTGTCATTTGAAGAAATTCAATATAAAATAGGCAGACTGCCTACCTTTTAATTAAATCATTAGCTAGATCATTGCCAGAATTCCCCACAGAGTGTGATGGAAGCACATACTGTTAAGACTGTCAGCCAATACTCAAGCACCATTTTCCTGAAATCTGACTGGAAAGTATTTTATCTGAGCGTCATGAGAACTCTGATGCAGGGACCACTGGCAGAGTCATTTCTTGTCCTTAAAGGTTAAGAAGCTGATTGTTGCTGTAGGACAGAATATATTCTTTTGTTACAATATAACTTTTTAATTCATAGATGCCAGGAGTAGGCACAGAAGAATTATTTTTTTTGAATTAGAGATCTGTGAGGAACTGTGAGATTTAGAAGAATCCACATATAACCACAGGAAATCAGCCTTGAAGCTCCAGCTGCTCCTGGGTCTGAATCTTGTGCTCTGTGCATCTGGAGTGCCCCCTGGAGACCAGTATTCTCCCTGCAGGGGAGGTTTGTGTTTGGGCTCTTACTGACTTCCCCTCACTGTGTCTTGCACAGTAACACATGGCCGTGTCCTCGGCTTTCAGGCTGTTCATCTGCAGATGCAGCGTGTTCTTGGCATTGGCTCTGGAGTAGGTGAATCGGCCCTTTACTGAATCTGTATAGTATGTACTACCCCCAGTACTAATGCCTGCGACCCACTGCTGGCCCTTCCCTGGATACTGGCGGACCCAGGTCATCCAGTGGTCACTGAAGGTGAATCCAGAAGCTGCACAGGAGAGTCTCAGAGACCCCATGCTTTCTCAGATCGCCCCCAGACCCCACCAGCTGCACCTCACACTGGACACCTGCAAACAGACACTCTGATTAGATGACTTACACACCAACACACGCACACACTATTATACACACACACAGCAAGCTCTACAATGATTACCATGTAAAATGGCCAAAATGAAAGCCAAGTTTGGTACGAAATTCATTATGTGTCCTCTGGACTAGCTCCTGATTTCAAAATATTAACAGCAGAGACCCTTGAAACTGGCACTGTCCTCTGAGATGTCCCACATCAGAGGTTGTGGTTGTTTTATCAGCAGGCAGAGAGCTGCATTTGCATGTCCCCTGATATTTAGAAGCAGATGAGTAGAGAATATGGACAAGAGTTCTCTCTCGGACTGAGAGAAACACGAGCACCTCCAACAGAAAACAGCTCTTAAACAGGTTGTTTATCAAGCATTGCTTTAATTGTTATGTATTATCAATCTTTTTAAAAATAGTTTTCAATGTGTGAACTTTATATTACATACATAACAGACTTCCTGTGTCGTATGAGCATTCACAATGCATCCTCTCTTGTTCACCTTACGGACTGGATACACATGATAGTAGACCGTTCTATTACCTCTTTCTTGTGTGGGAACCTTACTGATTTTTCTTTCCTTCTAAGGCATTTCCATATTTCAGTGATATTTGTACAGTGTGGACAGGAAGTTCTTCATAAAGCATGTCCACAAAACATGCAGAATGGTGTCTCCTCTCTGGTTTCTGATCTGAGATTCCTGCCCTCCTGCTCTTGGGATGATCAGGAAACCTGGCTATTGATCACTTTTGTTCATCTTCTAAAAAAGTCACTTTTCATATAATCAGATTACTGGTTGTGTTCCTGTTATTTCATTTATCTTGGTTACTTTTTTATTGCCTCTCCCAGGCGTGTGCTACCTATGCATGCTCATCTTTTTCTAGTTCCATTACTTGGAAACTGAACTAATCCATCTCAGTTTTACTTCTATACTATACAATTCTGTGTTGCTATGAATTCCTCATTAAGTTCTCTTCAGATGAACCCCACGGTTTGTGATCTTGTGATTTAATTTTCATTTAATCCAGTACAGCCATCCAGGATGTGAAAATCATTAAACACATGTTCATGATACCAATAGTATATATCCATATATTCATCACTCACACTCACTGCCATGAGTCAGTGCAGACTCATAATGACCCTATAGACAGGGTAGAATTGTCCTTGAGCACTTCTGAAACTGTAACTCTTTATGGGAGAAAATAGACCCGTTTTTCTACTGTGGAACAGCTAGTGCTTAAGAACTCCTGAAATTTCAGGTCTCAGCTTAATGAGTAACCAAAACACCACCAGGGTTTATTTATGCATACATGTATTTAAATGTGTTTATGCATACAACATATAAATGAATTAATATTTAAATTGATGTGGTGTTTTGTAATATTTAGGAAGACAAGATTTTCAGAGAAAATATTTTGGAGGGAAAGGAAACCCTAGTTACTAACAGGAAGCTCCTTGCTCCCATCCCTCCCCCATTGCCCTTGCCCAGAAGTCTGGCTCCTGTGCTTTGTGCAGGCCATGAGATCTCTATAGACTGAGGTCATTATTGCAGGATAGGTTGTGCCTGGATGGTACTGAGTCTTCTCACTGTTCCTCTCACACAGTAATGGACAGCTGTGCCCTCAGTGGTCATTGCGCTCAGCTGCCGGGAGAACGGATTGGTGGACATTCTTTTGGCGCTTGAGAGTCAACTCTATTGAAGCGGGTAATTGTTTTCTGCTGCTCAGACATACTGATAACAACCACTGAAAACTTTTTTGCAGGTTGTAGTAGATCCAGCTCCAAAAATATGGAGCCACCAGAGACAGAAAATCTTAAGGGGGAGGATTTGTGGTGCATTTGTCACTCCTGGGCTCAAATCCTGATGCTGTACCTGTAACAGGACACTCAGGGCATGGAAAAAATCCATGATGACAACTAATGCAAACCTCTTTTATGTCAACCCATTTTTAGAATCTCTTGATACTATCAGGCCAAAGAATACCCAAAAGAAAATAAAAACTGATGAACAAGTGATGTAGTTCCTACAGAACTCTGACCACTATGTGGTGTCTTGCACCAAGTTTTGAACTTTAATCTGGAAATTGAAGGGGTGATCTACATGTTAGAATCCCAGGAGAGAAAAGTAGAGAAATTTTCCATCTTTTCTCATAAATCACAATGAGAAAGTCTAATGCCTTCCTTTTCTCTGGGATTACCGCTGTTTATTGAGAAATCAAGATTCTTAAGCAGAAGACCAGAGAAACTATTGGGACACAGAAAGCACAGGGAGTGTTAGGAAATTTGGATTATATTAAGACCCGCAATTGATAATGGATATTTATTCTACCATGTTTTCTCAGTTCTCTGCATATTCTCTTGAGAGTTCTCTCCTCTTTCTTCTTCCTAACATCTCACTAAGCATCCGTTTGGAGAGTGAAACATGTACAGAGTTTTGAGACTCAAAGTGGGTAAAGGACATGAACTTGACCAAAGGAAACATTCAAGTTGCAAAAAAACACATACAAAGATATTAACTCCCATTATTTATTAGTGCTGTTATTGTGTGGTCGGTTGGCTTTGTTTGGTTTTGAGATCATTTCTTGGAATGGTTACAGAATGCCTGGCCATATTTTCTGGAAAACATTTTAAGTACTTTCATAGAATTAAAAAAAAACATGTTCAATGCAATCTATAGTGTGATTTGTTTATTGTTTCCACTGATTTTCATTGTTCATCACAGTAATACAGAATCTTTGAAAACTTCAGCAGGTTCTTTATGCAACATGCTATACTGAGCAAATAAACTGAGAAGCTGTACAAAATGAAAACAATGACATCAAGATTGTAGGAAGCTGTATTAATAATCTGTCATGCAAGTAGCATAGTACTACATGTTGTAAGATAGTATGACTTGTAAACCTTACTGATGAAGATCAGGGACTGCTGATTTCACTTTAGTTTAAAATTCATTGTAAAGAAATTAACTCCCCACTAAGGGACCAATAGAAAATATCAAGATAAATGGAGATAATATTGAAGTTGTGAAGGAGTTCATCTTGCTTGTATCTACAATCAATACTCATGGAAGCCACAGTCAATCAAATGATGAAGTTCATTGAGCAAACCTGCTGCACAGAACTCCTGAAAGGTTGAAGATCAAGGATGACTCTTTGAGGACTGAGATGTACCTGGCCCAACCTATGTGGTTTCCAATTGCCTCATATACACGTGCAACTCAGAAAAAGAAAGAAAAATAAAAGATTAAATGGTGTATTTGAATTATGGTAATGGTGAATAATTTGATGGTAGGATGGACAGCCAGAAAAACAAAAAAAATGTATATTGGATGATGTACTCTTATAATGCTTACTTGAAAGAAGTGAGGAGGTGATTACTTCATCTCAAGTACTTTGGACATGTATCAGGAAAATCAGAACTTGGAAAAGAACATAATGGTTGATGAAGCACAAAGTTATTTTTAAAACTGACCTTTAGCGAGATAGATTGGCACAGTAACTGCAACAAAGGCCTCATACATGACATCTGTGAAAATGAAGCATGACCCGTTTTTCGTTCTGTTTTCTCGATTGTTGCTGTGAGTCCAAACTGAGTTAATATGATTTTAAACAGCAAAATGCAATGCCAGTGACAAATATTGTACTCAGTGGAGAGGGAGTGAAAGCATTCCCCTTTCAGATTGAAACCAGATAAGGATACCATTAAATACCAAACTTATTTCATATTGTGCTGAAACTCTATGATAGTTACATAATCTGGTGTCAACTTAAGACTATTAAAAGTGAAGGCGTGGAGTTTAGCCAGTCAATCAGATCGTAGACTGATTACCTCATTTTGGGGCGCTATGGAGATAAATAGCTTGCTGGAGGCAGGATACACACTCACTCCCTGCGAGACATTCCTGCTGATAAGAAACATGGAGCTACACTAGAATCCTGCAACTGGAGAACCACTTGGAGACCGCCTGCCAGCACTGAGATGCTCCCACCGCCACTGGATCCACAAGACTGCCCAGCCACTGGCATGTGATCTTTCTGCATTCGGTGTCATCACATGTGTTACATGAGTCTGAAGAGGAATGTGTAGATTGGTATCAGACATATGGGCTAATATCGGGCCTAGGGACTTGATCTGGACTGGGCTGGGATGTTTTCTCAGCTTTTTTTTTACACTTGCTCTTTTTATATAAAGCTCTTTCTTAAACACATGTTTCTCTAGTCAACCCTAACTAACACAAACTCTTAACTACAGCTATCAATTAACACATGTAAAACAAGGGCATCCAAAACGGCAACAAAGAAGTAAAACTCTTCTATAGTTGCTGATGGCATCATTCTAAACATAGAAAAGCCAAAAGCCATAGAAGACAATTATTGAAAGTAGTTGAAAGATTAAAAATTTTCACAGGTTATAAGGTCAACATAGAAAATCAGTTTGAGTTCCACATACCAATAGAGAAAGTTCTGAAAAGGAAATAAAATGTACACTGGTGCAGATGGGCACTGGAGGCACAGGGAATCCAGGGTGGATAATACCTTCAGAACCAGGGTGTGAGGGGTGATACTGGGAAAGTAGAGGGTGAGTGGTTTGGAAAGGGGGAACTGATTACAGGGATCTACATGTGACCTCCCTGGGGGATGGACAGCAGAGAAGTGGGTGAAGGGAGATGCTGGATAGGGAAAGATATGACAAAATAACGATCTATGGATTATCAAGGGGTCATCAGGGGGGGGGGAATGGGGAGGGAAGGGGAAGAAAAAAAGAGGACCTGATGCAAAGGGCTTAAGTGGAGAGCAAATGCTTTGAAAATGATTAGGGCAAAGAATGTACAGATGTGCTTTATACAATTGATATATATATATATATATATATATATATATATATATATATATATATATATATATATATATATATATATATGTATGTATGTATGGATTGTGATAAGACATGTATGAGACCCTAATAAAATGTTTAAAAAATAATATAATTTACAATAGCCACCTAAAAGTTAAAATAAATTGAAATAAACCTAAGCAGAGAAACAAAAGTCTTACATAAAGAAAACTATAAGAAAAATACTACTCCCCCCCAACACCACCACAATAAAGAAAATTTAAAAGAAAAAGAAAAACACTTCCAAGGTACGAAATGACACACAAATAATTAGAATAATGGACCATGTTCAGGAAGATGAAGGTTTACGTATGTGAAAATAATACACTCTAAGTGATCTATAATTATAATGCACTTCTGAACAAGATACAGCGTCGGTCTTTAAGGGCATGGAAATTGCTGACCAAATTTTAAAAGAAAATACTCATCAAGTTAAAAAAAATGAAACAGACCCATGATAAGCAAGGTCAGAACTACCCACCCGTCATACCTCAGAGATCCTGTGGTGTTGTGGATTACACAGTCGACTATTAATTGAAATTTCTGCTGTTCATGAGCACCATATACTCCTCAGGAGAAAGATGACACTTTCTGATCATTGAAAGTTTTAGTCCCAGAAATCCAAAGGGACCTTATGTTTTCTCCTGTATGATTTCTATGAGTCTTCATTGACTCAACAGCAGCCTTACCCATTTTCTATCACTTATTTTAGTGGAGTATATTTCTGTTTTTCTGTATATTTGCTTTCACAATAGTTTTTCCTCTTCTAAGTTAAGACAAAATAGAAGAGTTTCTACTGGAGTTTCCTCTCAATCAGTTGCTTAGCGGTGGGAAAAAAGCCAAACCAAGATACAGCAGAAAATCTCATCTGTGCTCACACACACACACCTGCTTCTGGTTCCTGGGCCTGTTAATTTGGACCTGACCTCCCCCTGCTGATCTTTACATCAGTCGCCCCTCCAATAGCCACCCCCCACACACCCCAGCTGTCCTGCAGGGTTGTTTGTGTGGGGGCTCACACTGACTTTCCCTCTCCTTGGCTCCTTCCACAGTGGTCGTCAGGGGTCACAGAGCTCAGCTGCAGGGAGAACTGGTTCTTGGATGTGTCTGGATGAGGGACACTTGGTAGACCAAGCAACTAAGCGACAAAATGAGCAATCTCTTCCTCCAAAACCAATCCCACTGTGATTGCATCTATTCTGACTCATAGGAAACTTAGAAAACTGATTGGAACTGCTCGTTAGGCTTTCTCTGACTGTAATTATATACAGGAATAGAAGTCATCTTACTCAGGGGAACTGTTGGCTGGTATGAATCCCTGACCTTGTGTTGAGCAACCAAATCTTATCCCACAGCACCACCATAGCCCTTTATATCTCTGCACCAACAGACCCATATTACAGGGTTTCCTAAATGTCACTTTTAGAATCCAAATCATAATATTTTCAACATTATTATATACATATGAACTCTGCACTATGAATAAGCAAGGCCATAGTGTAAATGATGGCCTTTGACTTGTGATGCTGAAAAAGAATGAGGAAAGTGCTGTGGGGAGACCTGGCACTATAACAATCAGGTCTGTTTTGAAGGGAGAACAGCCAGCAAGTTCCTTAGAATCATGGATGGTGAGACTCTTGATACCAGTCCCTTGAGAAAGACATCATCCATGATAAAGCAGGAGATCAATGAAGAGTAAGGCGCATCATGAAATGGATTGACACATTGGCTGTAACAATGGGCTCAAAAATATTCATTGTGATTATGGTGCCGAAGAAGGCATTATTTCATTCTGTTGTACATGGCATCACTGAGAACTGGAACTGACTCTATGGGACTTAACATATTCAAACACACCACATTCTTCCCATGTTGAATGTCAGTGCTGGGGAAAAGGTATATATTTTATGTTGGAAAACACACCTAGCAAAGGGAAATATGTAACAATACACTGTCTTTATAATAATTCTTATGTTGCCATTCACTTTGTCTCGGGTAATTACTCTTGTAAATGTCTTGTCTATGTAATGATATGACTATAAGCATCCAAGGTTGTTTGGGTGCAGGGTGGTTATTAGACCCTGAATCAAATAAAAGAACTGTCCAAATAGGATTTTCTTTTCTGTAATACTGATGGGAGACAGTTATCAGGTCTTTAGTCAACGGACTCACTGAGTGGTTTTAAACTGCCAATCTTTTGGCTAAAACTTGAGCATTTAATCATTGTGCTACATAGTTTTGTGGTCCAGGTTCACCTAAGTATAATTTACACGTACCGACCTTTACTTTCTGAAGATGAACATTTCTCTTCATGTTGACCAGAGTTAAGATTATATAGATTTCTTCAATGTCGGCACTACTGCTGAATTTTGATCCTTGAGTATTTATTGTAGGATGCTGTGCTATACATTGTGTGATTTTAGTAACAACCTGAACGTTATCTCTATTGCCTGAAACAGCAACCACAGTTGTGATAACCAAGAGTGACTCTAATAAAGGCCAATTACCCTATAAGAAATATCAAAGAAGAATTGATGCATTTGGGTTTTGGTGCTAGAGAATAATATTAAATATATCACAGGCTGCCTGAAGGACAAGCAGGTCTATCTTGGAATAAGCACATCTTGGATGCTTCTTGGAAGCATTCAGATAAGACTTTATCTCACTTATTTGGGCATGTTGTTAGGAGGAACCAGAACCCGGAGAATGGTCTTGTGCTTGGTAGATTAGACTGTCAATGAAAAGGAGAGATACTTTCAAGGAGGCGGATTGTCACAAAGGCTGCAACGATGAGTCAAACAGAGGAATGATTCTGAGTGCACTTCCGGGCAGCATTTCATCCTGTTGAACACGGGTCTCTGTGATATGAAGCCAGCTCAAGGGTGCCTAACAATATCAACGTATACAATTATGGTCCAGATCATTGTAAGTTCAAATCATTACATAATGTACACTTGAGAGCATTCACTGCAATGAAAACATTGAACATCTACCTGATGGCTTGGAGACAATTTTGGGCTCACATGAGAATTTTTCCTGCATTAATATTTTTATAACAAGGCTGGTGGCATAGTGGTCATGTGTTGCGCTGAGATCTGCATGCCAATGCCCACTCCAAAGAAGAAAGACAGGGTTTTCTACTCCCATAAGCAGTTAGAATCTCAGAAACCCACAGGGTGCCACCATAAATTGCCATCAACTCGATGACAGTGAGGTTTTTTTTTTTATTATTTCTAACTTTGACAACACACAGCTCTTGCTAATCCTCTGAATTGTACACTGAGATCTCGTTGATACCTATTACTATTGAAAGGTGAAACAGACAAATCCTATTTCACTGAAAAGATGGCAGGTTCAGATACATGAAGGTTCCCTAGAATCTGTGCTTGGTGGTCCCTAGAGAGGTGCTGACAAGGTGGGGAAACCACAGCTTTTGAGAGGAAAACATCACTGACTTGTCTTTCACATCTGCTGAAACCATGCCTGATGTACTAAGGTTTGTGTTTGGGCTCACACTGAATTCCCATCACTGTGTCTCTAGCACAGTAATACATAGCTGTGTCCTCAGGATTCACGGAGCTCAGTTTTAAATAAACTTCGCCCTTGGAGGTGTCCCTGGTGATGCTGACTCGGGACTGCAGAGCTGGATTATAGTCTGTGCTCCTATTACTCCACATCACCCCAACCCATTTCAGTCCCTTTCCTGGAACCTGGCGAATCCAGTGCATATTATTGCTGGTTAAAGAGAATCCAGAGACGGCACAGGTAAGAGACAAGGTCTGTGAGGGCTTCACCAGTCCAAGGCCTGACTCCAGTACCTGCACCTGGGCCAGGACACCTGGGGATAAAGAGAAACACAGTGAGTCATGTGGTCAGATGCTGCATCCCCAGACTTCATGTGTGAATCCCTGAAGCACTTACCTTCCGGCGTCGCCACCAGAAAGAGGAAAACCCACACACAATTCATGATCATGTGGATAAGAATCGTTACACCCAGAAAATACTCTCCAGTTTGCGAAGGAATATGAATTTAAGTACATGCATGCTGTGATTTTATGGGACTGGTATTTGCATGTGGTAGGTGCACTTGTATTTAAAGGTGGAAAGGGTTGAATGGAGCTTGTAGCTCTGGGACTCAGACTATTAAAGTGATGCTGGTGGAGTCCTTGGGAGAACACAGTCTTCTCTCTGAGGTCTTCACTGTACCAATCACATGAATATCTGTGCAGATTTCATGTTCAATGTAACTTCATGTGCATTCCCATCAAAAGTACCCAAATGATCTATTGAAATTCAAGACAATCTTTATCCTCACCATGCTTTGGAATCAAGACCAGGTCAACCTGAATCTTTTTGTACATCTACAGGGGAAAAAGTGTATATCATCCCAAATTCTTCTTCCCCCCAATACATTTTACAATATTTGGAAAGAGGTAAAAAATACTTCAATGTTATTTTCTATATTTAGAGTTGGAATGAAAAGGTTTCCTAACAACAGGGCTATTTGTGAGGCTAAAAGAAACCACAGAAATAAGAAGCTCAGTTTTCCACCCATGAATTAGTACCCGGGGTGGGTTTTGGGTCAATGTATTCTGAGAACCCCCTGTTGACAGCATCCCATCACATACAGGAGAGGTGTTTGCTGGGCTTACACTGTCTTCCAACTTCTGTGGGTTGCACATCAACATTTTCTCTGGCCCTAAGTGTTCAGACTATTGTCAGGAGTGTTACCTGGAGTTGTCTCAGCAGGTTTCCTGCCATGGGCAGTAGAGCTAACATAGTGGTCAGCGCAGCAGTTCTAGCTGACCAGGCACTGCAGTCCTTATCCAGGCTCCTGTCCTCACTTCTTTCTTCACTTGGTCCAGAGCTGATGGGTCCTTAGCATGCCTGCAGATAGCTTTCTCCCGGAGTTTTGTTTTATGTTTGGTCTCACACTGACTCTCCCTCACGGTGAACAGCTTTGGATGTAGAGAGTGCTACAAGTTTCAAGCTCTATGAATTGTTTCCAGTGTCAGGAAGTATGATCTATAGATGTTTATATAGAGATTGAGATAGAGAGATATGCCACAATAAAATACTGATTTCAAAAATCTGGCTTAAAGACAATGGGGCAATGAACAGAGTTTAGGTTGCTTTCTTTCCAGAGGAAGAGGAAAAGTACTTAAATCAGAATTCTATTCAAAACAAGTGAAACAAGAAATTGATAGAGTAATTTATTCCATGGTAGTGTGGAAGGGTTAAGTCGGAGTTCTTTCCGCAATTTCTGTTAAGTGTGACAGGAAATTAACAGATGTTGGTAATCGTTGAAGCAATGATAAATCTCATGCCACTGAATTATGCATGAAACATATGTTGAAAATATTTTTGAATATATATGTGCAATGAGAAAAATTTAAAATAAATGACAGATATATTTGTTCACACATCGTCAGAAACTGATGGAAATCTTTTTTTTCACATTTTATTAGGGGCTCATACAACTCTTATCACAATCCATACATATACATACATCAATTGTATAAAGCACATCCGTACATTCTTTGCCCTAATCATTTTCAAAGCATTTGCTCTCCACTTAAGCCCTTTGTATCAAGTCCTCTTTTTTTCCCCTCCCTCCCCACTCCCCCCTCCCTCATGAGCCCTTGATAATTTATAGATTGTTATTTTGTCATATCTTGCCCTATCCGGAGTCTCCCTTCCCCCCTTCTCTGCTGTCTGTCTCCCAGGGAGAAGGTCACATGTGGATGCTTGTAATCGGTTCCCCCTTTCCAACCCACTCATCCTCTACTCTCCCAGTATCGCCCCTCACATCCCTGGTCCTGAAGATATCATCCACCCTGGATTCCCTGTGCCTCCAGCTCCCATATGCACCAGTGTGCAACCTCTGCCCTACCCAGTCCTGCAAGGTAGAATTCAGATCATGGTAGTTGGGGGGAGGAAGCATCCAGCATCTGGAGGAAAGCTGCGTTCTTCATCGGTACTACATCGCACCCTGACTCACCCATCTCCTCTCCTTACCTCATTCTGTGAGGGGATCTCCAGTGGCCGACAAATGGGCTTTGGGTATCCACTCTGCACTTCCCCCTTCATTGACTATGGTACATATATATTTTTTGCATGATGCCTTATACCTGGTCCATTTGACACCTCGTGATCGCACAGGCAGGTGTGCTTCTTCCATGTGGGCTTTGTTGCTTCTGAGCTAGATGGCCGCTTGTTCACCTTCAAGCCTTTAAGACCTCAGACACTATCTCTTTTGATAGCTGGGCACCATCATCTTTCTTCACCACATTTGCTTATGCACCCGTTTGTCTTCGGCGATCGTATCATGGAGATGTGCAGCCAATGATATGATTTTTTGTTCTCTGATGCCTGATAACTGATCCCTTCGGGACCACGTGATCACACAGGCTGGTGTGTTCTTCCATGTGGGCTTTGTTGCTTCTGAGCTAGATGGCCGCTTGTTTATCTTCAAGCCTTTAAGACCCCAGTAACTATTTCTTTTGATAGCCGGGCACAACTGATGGAAATCTGTGGGTACAGCAACATTTCAAATTACACTTTAAAATATTGAAAAGGAAGAGTGATTTTCATATAATTCAGAGCCTTGAAATATGAACAGTATTATCAATGGAATAAGTAAAGTCTATATTCAATATATTATTTGTTTAATTGCACTAAAATCACTCTTAAAACAAGAGTACTAGCCATACATTATTATATAATTATAGCATATGAAAAAATGAAGAGATTAACCAAAGGACAAGGGATGTGAAAGTAGAATTGGAAATTCTACTATTATTTTAGGACCAAATGTGGGATCCTGGCTACTTGAACGTGAAGATCTTGCAGATTGACTACCTTTCCCAGGGCTTTTGGACCCAAAACCATCCTTTAGCAACTGTTGTCCTACAACATACTCTCTGTTCTGCAATAAAACAAGTATTGTCGTAAGTCTGTGCTTCTGGGAGATCCTATTGACTTTGACACAAGAGGCTTTAAACTATTAAATATTTTAGAAAAATCTTTATGCAGTTCCAATGTCATCTAAGACATCTTCTCTAGCAAAGTTAAGACTTTGGTGTGTTTCTGTCCTAATGGGAACGCTCTCACTAAAAATATGATATTTATTGTTAATATTACAATTGTGTTGAAGAAAAGTTTACTGTAAGGCCATGTCTGTTACTGTGATTTCTTGTAATATTAATGTGAATGCTTTTTTCTCTTCTCTTTTATTTCAACCCAAATAGTAACTTTCATTATAAAACCAGAAATGAGAAATAACCTAAATGTCTAAAAAGAGATAAATTGTAGTATATGCGTGTTCCTTCTCTAAGATGTTAAGCATTAAAATCAATTCATGCTGACTAGATATAAACTTATGGGTCTATTGCCACATAAATGAAATAAATTGAGTGAAATATGTTAAGCAAATGAGCATACATACTGTCTTAAATCAGCTATATAGAAATCGCTTATTGTGTATGAAACAATATGAACAGGACTGTATTCTGTGTATCGCAATCACATAATAAGGAACCATTTCCAAGTAATAATCCCAATGAATCCTTCTGGGAGACTCATTTACGTTTAAGGTGGAACAGTGAGCATTTTGAAAATATTCAGCCATAGTTGCCACTGTATATTAGGAAGATATGCAAATACCGCCCCCCCCTTCTGCTAATAAAATCCACACCATTCCCAACCATACAGCTCTGGGAAAAGATCCTCAGTACCAGAGTCCCCAGGTAAGCCCATTCAGTAGTTTGTATGAACACAGACTTGTCTCACTCAGGTATTTTAACAAGTCATTTTATTGAGAGCTAGTGTGTGGAGCAGGAGACTGGAAATATGTCATGGTTTTCATGACCAGCATATTCTGTGTTTGCAAGTGTCAACACTAATGTGCAACTGGCTGGGTCTGAAGGAGACTTGAGGGAGCTTAAGATGTCTTTGAGATTCTTTTGTGCAATCTCTGGATTCACTTTCAGTAGCACTGCTGTGACCTGTATCAGTCATGCTCCAGGCCTACAGTGGGTTTCACATATTAGTACTGTTGCTATCGCATATTATGTAGATTCCGTGAAGGCTGGTGTACCATCTCTAGAAACATTGCCAAGAACACACTGTATCAGCGAATGGACAGTCTAAAAGTCAATCACAATTCCATGTATTACGGTGGGTAAGACACACGGAGGGAAGTCAGTGTGAGTACAGATACGAACCGCCCATGCAGGGAGGGAGCTGTGTATTGTAGGGTGCTGTAAGGGCCTGAAAAGAAGGAAGCATTCTGACTCTGGAGCATTTGGAGAGGGAGTTTCAAGTCAGGTTTCTTACTTTGATCCAGGGTTCTTCATCTCATAGTTTCCCACTTGGAATCTATATTGTTTATGATTCAGTGCCTACCCTTAATATTTGTGGATTCAAAGTTGTAAGAAGAGAAAACATTCTGTTGGAGAGGAAAACAAACAAATGAGCTTGTTCTACAGGGAGTGTATATTACTCTGTCAGGGGTGATCAGCATATGTCTTGAGGTCAGTATGTTAGTCTGGGTGGATTGTAGAAATCAATTCATAGGCACTTCTAGGTGTATAGAAAGAGCTTTATAGAAGCAGCAATTGTAAATTGAGAAAGCACACCAGCCCAGGACAGATCAAACTTATAAGTCCAATAGTAGTTCATATGGCTGACACCAATCTGTAAATTCCTCTCGATTCATGCAACATATGCAACAACGCTGAGCACAGGCAGATCACAGGCTAGTTAGTGGGTGGAAGGTCTTGTGGATCCAGTGGCCTTGAAAGCATCTTAGTGCTAACATGGGTTTCCATGGGACTCCTCCAGCTCCAAGGCTCTGGCTGCTATTTGCGTAGCTCCATGTGACTTGTGAACAGGAATGCCTCGCATGGAGAGAATGTATGTGGCCTCTAGTGAGATGTTTATCTTATTTGCACCTCCAAATTAGGTCATTTAGCTGCAAACTGATTGACAGGCTAGAGTTCATTCCTTTGCAAATTGACAGGAAATCACTTAACTGCCACAGTCGAATAGCTTTCAGGCAGACTCAGTGAAGTTCCTGGGTAGTGCTAACTGTTAAGGACTCAACTAATGGCTGTAAAGTTGGTGGTTTGAAAATTGGTGTCATTTATTCAAGTATAATATATTGAAAAAAGTTGCTTTTCACCCAAACTAAAAGTCTGCTAAAACTGATCATTTCCAACTCCTAGTAATCCTATAGGACAGATGAGAACTTCTCATATAAGAATACCAAGCCTGTAGTTCCTTATGAGGTTATTCTACCAAAATTTCTCCCACAGAGCAGTTGCTGGGTCTGAATGATTGACTTTTCATTTAACTACTGGGCAAGTCACCACTGTACAACCATGGTAGGTAGTTCTTACCTATCCATTCAAGTGAAAATTTTAAAATATTATATTCTGTCAAATAATCATTATAGTTTAAAATTATATATTTCTGAAAGTCTTGCTGGTTTTCTTCCTGACTCTTCCCCTAGATCAAGGATCAGCAAATTTCTTTTTTGAAAAAGGCCTGAAAATCATACTTTATGATTCCACTGGTCATATACTCTTGGAGACTATTACTGAACCCAACTGATGGAGTGTGAAAATAGCAGCAAGCAGTAGAGAAGGACATAGCCATGTGCTGATAGAATTTTATTCACAAAGAGAGACTCTTGGCCATGAGCCCATTAACCAAAGCCCTATCTGAAGGTCTGCATAAGTAACAGACAACATTCTTCCTTAAAACAATTTTATTGGAACTTCATGTACATATGCTTCAATTCAATAATTCAGTCATATCAAGAATAGGTGTAGAGCTGTCTATCTTCTCTGCACCAAGAGCAACTCCCCTGACACTACTCCTCATCCCCTGAAAATGTATGCCTGCACCAAATTCATCTCCACCCTTTCCCTGGTCAGGAACACCTCCCAGTTGTTGACTCGACCCTTGTCTGTGTAGGTGCCGAAATAACTGGAGACACTGACAGATGAGCACTTCATCAGCTCGAGAGTCCCACATTCCCTGACCTCACTGATCCCTTGTCGAAGCTTCTAGTCAGCACCATCTCAAGGGACATTGACATAGCAGCCAAGCTCATTGGAGCCGGGACTGGAAAAGTTGGAGTGGTGTCTCTGGAGCCGGCATTGGGACTGGGTTTGGGAGCCTCATCCTCGGTTATGCAGGAACCCCTCTCTGAAGCAGCAGCTATTCTACATCATCCTGGGCTTTGCCTTCTTGATGGCTTTTAATGTAGGGGTTTTTAATATAATATTCACATGTAATACACTTGCATAGTTAAATCACTTTTTAAAAGAATTGTAAATATATATATACCTATATCATAACAAATTCTTATGTTCCCTCCCCCTCTTGCATTCATTGCTTGCTCCCCAAATCCCCTCACCCTCCTGACTCCTTTGCTCCCCACATGCCCCAGACCAATGTATCAGTTATTGTCTCTAAGTATCCACTCCTTCTGTGCTTAACACACTTGGAAACCCAATAGAAACAATAAAACACATAGAAACAATAAAACACAAAAACAAAACAGCAGGAAGAGAATAAAAACATTATAAAAATGAAAGTAAAGAGTAAGAAAGGAAAGTTCACCTTCAGTATTTTAAAGTCCAGATGTGGGTGGGGATCTGTTGTAGAACAAGTGAGAAATACTTGACCCTAGAGCAAATTCAGGTTGGGTCAAGAGGTAGGTCAACTGACCAAGTATCATATTATGCCATGGTCTGATCCACTATGATCAAGTTTGCAGTCATCTCTGTCTGATAATAAAGCTTGTCAAGAGGATCTGCCAAATGCCTAATATGACTAGATATTCTCCAGATGGACTTTGAGTTCCCACTGTCCACTTAGCCTTTAACAAATTGGAGGTTCACAATTGTAGCTCTGAAACTTTTCCCTTCATCATATTTGTATTTTGTTGTCACCATCTTTGGATCACACAGGCTGATGTGCTTCTTCAGTGTGGACTTACTTGACGCCTCACTTAGACTGGTGCTTGTTTGATGACAAGACCTTTAAGACCCCAGATAATCGATAGCCTTGCGCCATTTGCTTTCTTCACCACACTTTGCTCTAATGCCCTTATCTTTAGTGATCTCCCCATGAAGGCGAGGATTGCGCAGAGCCATGTTATAAGATCCTGTCCTCAGAATAAGATCACCTAGAGCACTGATCTAGCTAAATCTTGTCACAAACCATGGGCACTTCTATCGAGTACCTGGAAAGTGACAGGTGAGACTCCACAACCACCAAGGTAGATGAGGAGGACGAAATGAGAAGAGAAGTGGGTGCTCCCCCCTTTTTTGTATGCTTTATTTATTTATTTTTAAAATATTTTATTAGGGGCTCATACAACTCTTATCACAATCCATGCATATACATACATCAATTGTATAAAGTACATCTGTATATTCTTTGCCCTAATCATTTTCTTTCTTTTTTGTACATTTTATTAGGGGCTCATACAACTCTTATCTCAATCCACACATATACATGCATCAATTGTATAAAGCACATCCGTACATTCTTTTCCCTGATCACTCTCAAAGCATTTGCTCTCCACTTAAGCCCTCTGCATCAGGTCCTCTTTTTCTTCCCCTCCGTCCCTGCTCCCCCCTCCCTCATGAGCCCTTGATAATCCACAGATTGTTATTTTGTTATATCTTGCCCTATCCGGAGTCTCCCTTCCCCGCCTTCTCTGCAGTCCATCTCTCAGGGAGGAGGTCACATGTGGATCCTTTTAATCAGTTCCCCCTTTCCAACCCACTCACCCTCCACTCTCCCAGCCTCGCCCCTCACGCCCCTGGTCCTGAAGGTATCGTCCACCCTGGATTCCCTGAGCCTCCAGCGCTATTATTCTATCTTTCTGTATTTGTTTATAGTTTCTGTTATTTGCTTCCTGTTTGGAGCACAGAAGAAGTGGATACATAAAGACAACCACTGAGGCAATGGTTTATCTGGAAGGGGAGGGAGAAGGTAATTGGGGAGTGATCAGAGGGTGCGGGAGGCAGGAGGAAACATTAGAGCTGATTGTGATGATGCATACGGAACTCTTTTTAGGTCTGGTTTAACAAGGGAAGTGTGAAAATTATATCAAGAAAATTATTTTTTAAAAGAAACCAAACTTTTTACTGTGCGTGAAGGAGGAAGAATTTTTGCTTAGGGGACAGTGAATTCATTTTAATGGGTGTGTAGCAATTCACAGAAGAATAAAAATAATAGTTGAACAACATAAAAAGAATGGTCAGTGGCACCGAAGCACACATGTAGAAGTTGTTGAATTGGTAACTGCTTTCTTGTGTATATTTTTGCAAAATAAAAAGTTACATAAATGATAATGATTATGGGGGAGAAAATAATGTAAAATTGATTGTGGTAAGGATTATACAACCCTTTTGATATGGTTGAATTACTGAATTGTATATTATGTGGATAAATTATCAATAAAATGTCATTTTGTTATTTTTTAAGAGAAGTGGATGCTCAGAAATAGTCATCATTTTACCCTCACTTTACCCAATAGCCTGAATCTCTCATAGACTAACCTTGTCCTTAGGATAGGATGGAGCTACCAAGAAAGAAGGTCACCAAGGAAAATGGCATCCTCGGGAATTTCCTTCATTGTGGCTCACAGCTCAGGCCAACCACGTGCATTTCTACCAAACTGCCCATGGTTTTCAGGGAGGACTTGTTTGTCCACAGTCAGTGTGAATGATGAAGAGGAGAGATTGAATCACAGAACGCGGGTCAGGAACATCCCCTCCAGGGGCCATTGCTCAGCCTTTCCTACTCGGAGCCAACCTTCTGCTTCCACAAACACAGCACACGTGGATCACCTGCAGTGTAAAATATGGCAGCACAACTCAAACTCATATTCTTCCCATGTTGATCAGAGATACCTGTGGCGGTGACACCCTTCTGGATTCTTCTTGGTGACATGGATGTCTTACCCTGTGAGCACCTTGAACATCAAACACAGTGCTTTTCATCTTAGAACTCTTCTAAATTAGATCTCCTCTGTACTCCTAGGTGTAATAGTGCAGGTAGAGCTGCTACAGACCAGTGATGGGCTCAGAAAGCTTTCTCAGAGGGCTATGTCTCACTGCCATGTCTGCAGATAGCAAGTTTCTAGATCTATCAGGCTCTGGGAAACAAAGCGTGTGTTATGTGGCAAAGAAGCCTAGTGATGACAATTTTAGCAACAGCCCCGTCTTCAAAATCAACACACTGCAACCATGATAGCTCAGCCAGCTAAGCATGTTTTAGCAATAATCTGAAACCTGGAGACACTGGCATGTATTATGTGGGAAAAGTACCAGGAGGCACGGTGAAAGGAACGTGGACAAACATCTCAAGCATCAGGAGACCAAGAGGGCAGCAGAGGGAGCTCAGGGTACAGGGGACACAGTTTTTTGCCATGGGAGCAAGGACAGGGGTGCTGAGTGCTTGTTTCCTCTTGTGTCTAGACTTTCCCAATTTACCCAAGCCGAGAGCCTCTCCGGGAACTCCTCCGGAAGGGCAGTTCAAATATCTCTTATTTTCCTGCCCTGAAAATGAAAATCCATCGTTCTTCCTGAGAAGACAGGGAGAAACACATCAAACTTGGGATAAGTTGAAATCAATCCCAGAAGGCCCAGTGTTCTCTCAATGTCATTAAATTCTGCCCTCAATGTGCTTCTTTCAACACATTCCGTTTCTCTCCACTGTTGTATTTTTCCCCAAATGCCAGTTGGTTGAAACTGTATGTGTGCACATCTGACGCCAAATATCTTTTGAAGAGAAAACAACTCAAAACAAAGCATGATTTTACAATTCCTGAAATAATTTATACTTAAATTATTAAGTGCCGGGAGGCACTGAACTGCAGAGTGTCTGCTGGGAGAGAGGCGTAGTCTCAAAGTTTTTGGCATTTTCAGGGTCCCAGTTGGGAGGCGTGGTCGACCATACTGGTTAAACCCATTGGCTGAATCAAGCCCATCTGACCTAGATGGCGTCTCAACCAGGTGTGCCGGCTTCCTCTCACAAAGACCTGAATGTGAGCATGCCCTTTAGCCTTAAGCAGCTTCCAACTTCCTGTAAGGGTCGAGAGAGGCTTTGGCACGTAGAGTGACAGCCCATAGTTCTGCCTCACAGCATCAGTGTCTAAAGAAGACATGGGTGTTGGAGAGTGTGGGGCAATGATGATACTCTCGGGTGGACCTGATGGTTTCAAGGAACTCCATACTGCCCAGTCCTCGACACACAGGATAATTCCATACTGTTCAGTCCTCGACACACAGGATATACGGGAGCCTCAGTCAGGGCAGGAGCAATGAAGGCTGGAGGGAGAGAACACTGGGCTCAGAAATGCTGGGTTTTCCTTTGGCCATTCACACACACCTCTTAGGAAAAGAGATCTCTCATTGCAGCCTAACACACAAATAAGTTCAAAAGAAGAATTACCCTACAATGGCCTCAGAAGAAACAAAAGAACCTCTATTGATAAACACAGGGTTCCCTCCTATGCAAATCATTCTGCAGGCACTAGGTTAAAATCCCAGCCTTGGGTACTGAAAGCTATCAGTTCTCTTCTGACAGGGCTGTGGGTCCCTTGGGAAAGCAGAACTGTGGTCTAAAGATGCCATTTCTGTGAGTTCTGTGCCTGGTGACAGTTCCCCAACCTGAGGGTCTCATATATCAGTGTTGATTCTATGAGGATGGTTGTAACTGCAAGTGACTGACATATTCCAATTATTTTTATTTACAGGCGTCCTGTCCCAGGTGCCGCCTCAGGAGTCAGGGCCAGCACTGGTGAAACTCTCCCAGAAGCTGTCCCTCACCTGCACTGTCTCTGGTGTCTCCATCACCAGCATTGGTTACGACTGGAACTGGATCTGCCAGACCTGAGAGAAAGGACTTTGGTGGATGAGATACAGAGATTATGATGGTGGTACAGATTATAACCCGTCATTCCTGAGCCAACTTTCCATCACCAGAGACACATGGAGGAATCAGTTCTCCCTGCAGCTGAGCTCCGTGACTGCTAAGGACACCGCCATGTATTACTGTGCAAGGAACAGTGAGGGAAGTCAGTGTGAGCCGACACAAGCCTCCCCTGCAGGGAACACATTGGGCAGCAGGGGGCGTGCAGGACCCACTGAACACACACACCCAGTCCTAGACAGACACATGAATGACAGGGAGGATTTCCTGTTGAATGAGGGTTTCCTCTCTTACCTCTCAGCCACACCAGGGACAATTTTTTTTCTCTCCACTCACCTCTAAATTTACAGGCTTTTAAATTTCCTCCCTGCATACTTGAACGGAGGAACAAATATTAAAGTTACTCTGATCCTTCATACTCATCTTGTATGACCGATTTTCCTTCTCTACAAACTGATTATCATGGTCATTCTCATCCTATCTGTTACTCAAAATCTGTTGACAATGAAATACAGGCATGCACAGATTCATGAGTGCAAAGCATGATTTCAAATGTCCTGAGCTCGCTGATCTATTACAGCCCGGGCAGGCCTCTGGAGTTCTTTCTACAATGCTCCCTGTGCACTGTGTGTGATAATTGACTAAAGAGCTCTAAGTCTGAGAAAATAAATGGGTGACTTCTGGGGCTAAACTTGTGGCATATCCTTCATAATGCTTGCTCTCCACTGTCTCCCTTGATGCAAAAACAAGTGTTCCAGGCACAGAGGGGAACAGGTGAACTGGAATGAGCTGTCTGGTTCGCGGACTCCTTTGTAAGATTACTCATTGGAGTCCCAAGGAAGTGAACGCTTGTTGGAATGAAAACTTTGATTTCCAAAAGAAAGCAAATGTGTCATAAGAGGAGGACATTCCACACTCATATCTCAGAATGCTTTTTAGAACTGAGAATAGTGTGACTTCACACGTATTTTGAATCTGTGATCAGGGGAACTGGTTCCTAGAGAAAGGACATCCTGTTTGGTAGAGTGTCAGCAAAACAGAGGAAAACGCTCAGTTAGAAGCACAGACAGAGTGGCTGCAAAAATGGTATCAAACTTAAGAGCAAGTGAGGATGGTTCAGGACTTGGAAGTTTACTTATTTGCTGTAAGTCTTCATGAGTAAAAGTGACTCAAAAACACCCAGCATCTTTGATGGCCTGAGGTGCAGAATGGTCAGCTAAGTGTAATTACCTAAAATAATCCGAAACCGTTTTTTAAAATTTTAAATGTTAAATAATTTTAAAATTATTTAACATTTAAAATTTAATAAATGTACCAGTCCTAATTAAATTACAGCTATATGTTTTTCAATCAGGAGAACAAAGTATAATAAATAACTAATATATAATATATGCAAATAAAGGTTATTTACAACTCCACTACCCTGGTGGCATAGTGGATTTTACATTGGGATGCTAAGTACAAGGTAAGCAGTTCAAAAGCATCAGCCACTCCAAGGGAGACAGATGAGGCTTTAAAAAGATTTAGAAGGAATGTAAATTATATAATCCAAATCCAAAGAAGCCAATAGTATCAGAGCTTAAAAAACAAAAATTTTTAAATAGTATCAGAGCTTAACTTGTGAGATTCTGGCATGCAGAAGGCCATGGATGACAGTGGAAGCTCAAAATACATTTGCAGGATCTCCACAGGGAATACACCTCCTGTGATTTTCCTCTGACCGTAACTGAGGGGTGGAAAAACCTGGTGATCAGAGAGTATTGGAGAGATGACTATAGAATTTCAGAGTGACACATCTGACTTTGATGGTTAAAACTTTTCACTTGATCTCTCCTTTTATGAATTTTGTGCTGAATCTGGGTTTTAATATTTTATGTGATTTTTACAAATTTAAGGGATTATTTCTGCTGTGTTTTGTTATTGTTGGTAGCACTTTTGATCCTCATATATTTTTATATGTTTCTTAATGTATGAAGCACAGGGTGGGTGACTCCACAGAATAAGGGTTCCTGGGGGTTTCAGCAAGAGAGATGGGGGAGTTAATAGGAGTTGAAGAAGGAAAAAACATGTTTTCTAACTCTAAAACACTGCTGGATACAATTTAACTGTAGAATGGGATGATGTCTGGATTAGGTCTTAATAAAAGGGTTTTTGTTTGAAAGAAATAAAATGTTAAAACATATTAGTTTTGAAAAAAGGTTTTAAAATATTTTTATTTTGAATACTTTCAAAAATTATTTTAACAAAATAATATTGAAAATTAAATAAGAAATCTAACATCGATATAATATTATCTATTATATATTTCATAGTAAAATTGCCAATTTCTCAATTAAAAAAGTTTTACAGTGCCTAAAACTCTAAGAGGCAGATTTACTCTACTCTAGACAGTCACTATGAGTCAGTGCCAGTGAGTTACGTTAATTGTGTTTCCAATTTGAATCTTATTTTGGTTGCTTATGTCCGTTAGTTTATTTTCTGTATTTTGTTTAAACATATTTAATACTATTGTCAGGAATTGTTTTTTTTTCCCATTACCATGGTCTTCATAGAATTTCCTACATTGTGTTTTTAGGTTAATAATCTCATCTTTTCTGTGACATCATTTATGATATTGTTTATATTTATTAACATGTTAATGGTTTTCCTTTTAAAGATATTTTTTCTGGTTGTGCTTCAATTTACAAAGTAGCTTGATAAAAATAACCTTATTCTTCCATCCATTTGCATTTCCCCCTTCTTTTATAGTGTAAGGACGACTTAACAGAATATTTCCGTTCAACCAATGTCTGAGGTCACCAGAAAAAGCACACCTTATTCACAGGCATTGGATGCAATAGTTTTCTCACAGAGAGAAGAGACAGAGCCGGCTCATCATCAGGAATGGGCACCAGTCTCCACAGCCAGTGGTTTCACACTGTGGCCAGTGCAGGAATGGAGGTTTGCAAGCATCCCTCCTTTGTGCTGAAAGTGAAGAACAGTGTTCCCTCCTCAACAGCAGAGATAGAGAAATAAGGTTGTGCTATAAGGTGGAATCTACTGGAAGGCTGTGCTATAAGGTGGAATCTACTGGAAGGCAGTGATATGGTTTTGTTGTTGTTGTTTTGTATATTCCATGTAATGTATGTAACAATCAGTTTGGGGAATGTTGGCTTATGTTCAGAAGAAGGTAGGTGTGTTGTAGGATGCCAGCTACTAAAGAGTAATTTTAGATCCAGAAGCCTTGGGAAAGGCAGTCAGACAGCAAGGTCATCACATTCCAGTAGCCAGCCTGACACATTTGGTCCTAAGCACACCTGGGTCTGTGATGGACTCTGGGGAAGGGCAGCAGACTGCACTTGGACTGCCTGCTTCTTCAATTTCCAATTCCTATTTGGGTTTATCTCAGATGTATTTTTGTCATGGGCGGTAACATTCTTGAATTTTTGTTCTTTGTTTATCTGTTTTACATTAGATGACACCCAGAATTGATGAACACATCGAGATAGCAAAGAGAATAAGAGATTCTGGGGCCTACAGTAGGGGGTGGCGGGGATAAAAGGGAGCTAATGCCAAGGAGTTCAAGAAGGAAGGGGGTGTTTTGAAACTGATTCTGGTAACAATTGTTCAATGCTGCTTGATGCACTTAAACTAAGAATTGATATGATTATAAGCACCAAATAAAATGGTTTTGGAGAAAAAAATGAGAAAATAATTAAATATTAAATAAAGACTATTCCATTGCTAACAATTTTTTAATTTCAAATTTCTGGCTTATATCATAATCTCTTTTCCAGCTCAATATTTTAGCTAGTGTTTTGAAGTGTTGTACCAGCAAGACTTTCCATCAGTTTCTGATTATGCATGAAGAAATTATCTTTCATTTTTAATTTATTTTTCTCATGGTACATGTATAGGCAACAAAATAAATTTTCAACAATTCTTTTCATGAATGATTCAGTGGCCTTAGATTATCATCATGTTCAACAATTGCCAACAGCTGTAAGCTTTCCTATCACACACATCACAGACACCCATCAAAAAGAATTCTGACTTGACAATTCCCTCCTTTACATGGGACAAATAACTTTTACTTTCTTGCTTCAATTATTTTGAATAGAAGTCTGCTTTAAGTATCTTTCTCTTCATGTGGAAAGAGTGAAGCCTACACTCTGTTCAATACCTTCATTGTCTTTCAGGCAGATTTCTTTCTTAATCAGTATTTTATTGCGGAATATATCTCAATATAATATCTATATAATTATCTATATCTATAGATCATACTTCCTTCCACTGTACCCAATTCAGATTGTCTTCAAGTTGTAGCACTCTCTACCTCCAAAGTTTTTCACAGTGAGGGAGAGTCAGTGTGAGTCCAGACATAAAACTAACCTCAGGGAGAAAGCTGACCTGCAGGAATGCTAAGGACCCATCAGCTCTGGACCAAGTGAAGAAAGAAGTGAGGACAGGAGCCTGGATAAGGACTGCAGTGCCTGGTCAGCGAGAACTGCTGTGCTGACCACTGTGGTAGCTCTACTGCCCATGGCAGGAAACCTGCTGAGACAACTCCAGGTAACACTCCTGACCAATATCAAGAATACTTGGGACCAGATGACAGAAGGGAGGTTCACTCCGCTATGGGAATTTGCTAATCTGTGCACTGAAATGTTGAAATCCACAGACACACGTGTATAAAAGAGAGTTGTAATTAAATATTAAATGCACATCAAGAAAACTTCCCTAAAAGATCTTTTTAATCTCATAAGCCCACCATTATGCCATAGGCCCCCCAGAATCCACAACCATCTACAAAAGAGATGGAATGAGGCTGACTGCTATTAAGAGCAAAGTCAGAGAAAGCAAAATAATCTCATATTTGGTGGGCATCTGCATATAGCTGGGGAGCACCCAAAGCTGTTTCAAGTAGATAATGTGGCTTCTGCTCAGATATGTCTGAGTGTACGTGAAGTTTGGAAGGAGTAACATTTAACTGGCTAAGGCATCATCTCACTTTACTGAATTTCAAAATCAAGATGCTCAAGAACTTGCAATGCTAAAGTGACCAATGCATGAATCATTCCGCCCTTCAATTAACACCACCTGTGCATTTTGGACATTTGGCATGATAAGCTAACAATATGAGTGAGCATAACCTGTTGTGAAAAACAGGAAGATACAGAAAGCTCCATTGTTTAATGTAATTATTGTATACGGGAACATGCAGGATGTAAAATTTCCCATATGTATCTGAAGATGGAAAATGACAATGCCCCTTGACCAAAACAAACAAACAAAAAAAACCATGTTGAGGCACTCTCAAAATGAAAAACGTAAATCTGGGTGAGGCAACACAGAAGGCAGCCAGTGAAACGCGGCATGTTAAGATTTCCTTCACATTCAAATAGTTGAAAATCTAAGGCATGAGCTGAGAATAGTAAAACTTTTTGATGCTCCATAATCGGTGCAGAGAAAACACCAGAATAATTGCCTCTTCCTTAATATACTTGAATCTGCTGGAGTTACATTTGGAGGTGAGATATGGGAAACTGTTTGAATTACAATAGTATAGAAGTAAAAGTAATTTTACACTGTGAGAAGCTCAAGTGTTTTCATTGGAATTGGTTGTCTGAATGACACCCACCTGGAGCTTTTTTTTTTTTTTTTCAGTTGTAGCTTTTGATTCTGCGTCTTCTCTTCTGCAGGCTAGGTTTTCAGGGTATTGACTGTTCTTTCTAGACTTTTGACAAACCTTTAGTCTGCAGGTTTAAGGTCTGGTGCTGGCTGCACTTTTGTCTATGGGAAGGAGAGGGACACAGAATCAAAGGGTTTATTCAGATGGTCTATGTGTCATAACGTAGAAGTCAGACAGAACAGTGTGGTTACTGTAGTTGCCATCCGCCTGGGACTGAGTTTTGGCTGCATGAGAAGAATGATAGGGATAAAAGTGATGCAAACAGAAGCAAGTATCTTTAATATATTGATGCGTTCAGACTCCAGCCTAGACACTGATCCTTTCTGGGGACATTATATGCAGTCTCTCCTGACTCCAAAACAGTTCTGAGGAGTCGGTGATTGTGACTGAGTAGGAGGGCTCACTGCCTAGATATCACACGTTGTAGGTCCACATGAGGGCTATTCCACGTCAAGCGGTGTCTTAGTGTGCCTCAATCAGTGTTTCCACCCAAATCCCTAGGCTTCTGAATTTCCTAGTACCCTGTGTCCTGCAGTCCCTTTTACCCAATAACCCTGGTGTTTATACTTTATAACCACATTTTCATTTGTGGAGATTAAAAATTGTTATTAAATAATGTGGTTTATGGAAATTGAAAAAATAAGCCACTAGAAGCTTACTTGGCTAAAAAAATATGCCAGTTTGCAAGGAAATGTCTGGAGAGGCTGCGTAGGCAGTAATAGAGCCGGCTCAAAGTTGGCAGTCAAGCACTTGCTTCATTGAATGTGTGTCACTATCCACAGTGTTGGAAGTAAATTGGCGTCATGAAACAGGTTCCTGAAAGGTCCCCAAATCACTATTCCAAGGATTTAAACCATACTTTCCCCCA
The DNA here is from genome assembly GCF_050624435.1 of Tenrec ecaudatus. NCBI lineage: Eukaryota > Metazoa > Chordata > Mammalia > Afrosoricida > Tenrecidae > Tenrec > Tenrec ecaudatus. The sequence continues at coordinate 151,320 of NW_027459345.1, read as the reverse complement.
TTCCATTTAACCTCCAGATCATTCAAGCTTTTAAAAAACAGGTCAATTTCACATTCAGTTCATCAGCCCACATCTCAATTGGCTCATATCAGTTCAAAGACCCAGAAAACACAATCTCTGAGTTGTGCTGTATTACACTTATGATGAGCTGCATTATGACCCTCTGCTTCACTTTCTGTTTTTAGAAAGTTTATCATAAGTAGCATGCACTCATGCTATACCACACACATCTAATGCCATTGTAGCTGTAAGTTTATATCCATAGTATTCAAGCCCCACAGACTGATGAAGGTGAGATATATAAAGCTAGGGGGTGGGAGTCCCCCATCCAGAGATTTTTCACTTTTTTTAATATTAACAAATACACACATTAGTTTCTCTTGTTAGTTTTTTACAATTTTTAAAAAGATGCCCAGTTACTGTTTTGTTGGGGATTTTATATTTTGTGTTTGTTTTTATTTTTTACCTCTTTTGTATAAGTAGGGAATTTATAGGGAAATATGTACTTTATGGAATAAAGTTTAAGAACTAATATATATTTTATCTTAAATAAATTAACGTATCTTTGATCTTACAGCTAAATCACTGATTATATATTTGCAGAGCCGACTTAAAGGATGAAAGAAAATTCTATCAAGAGTGTTACTTTTGACTTCAAAGCCTTCCTAATAAAGTCTTTTAACTGCCTGTGTAAAAAAATAAGAAAAGAAAAGCTAGTATCATGAGGTATTTGACTTCGGTCAGAACTGCCTCATGACAGAATCATCAGGATGGGGCCGGTCATAACTCAGGACTGAGTATACCTGCATCCAAACTGTTACTGTTGGGTAGATTCCAAGTCATGGAACTACCAGGTGTGCAGAGCCAAACTGAACCTTGTGAGATAGGGGCTGCAAGGCTCTGTGAGGGTTCAAAAGCAAACCACCAGGTCTGCCTTCTGAGGTACCACGGTATGGGTTCAGATGATCATTTAAGTTATGAATTGAGCACTTAACTGTTTGTGTCACCCAGAGATGGCATGGAGGAAAATAGCTTTTCACTGTTTAGTGACTTTTCTAAACGGAAACGGGTGCTTATTTGTGTCTTGCCTTTTCTTATATTACTTGGGTTAGTCTGAGTACATTAGAGTACATGGAGAAAAAATCCCAAACCAGTGCAGCCCAAGTCTACAAGTCCAACATCAGCGCATTTGTCACACCTCAATCCACTGTGTCCTCCAACATCTTAACAAACACATGCAGTGAGGTTGGCTACAGGCGGAATGAACTGCCCATCTGGGTTTCTGAGGTTGTTACCTCTTTACTGGAATTAAAAGCGCCTTTTTTGCACCTGGAGCGGTTGGTGTTTGTAACCACTCAGCCACGAGGGCTCCATCTCCTTGTGCAGGACTACTCGTGATTTATTATCTACCCTAATGCTGCTCCCAGGGTGGTACATGGGCCGGTGATAAACTGTGAACTTTTTAAAATCTGTCCATTTGTAGCTAGGTACAGAAAAGAAGGTCAGAGTGCAGGTCACTGCTATTTCCAATTCCAGCAATGTCATGTAAAGGGCAAAGCGCGTAGCAGGGATTCTAGACTAAGGACACACTGAGGATGACGAAATACATCGGGGAAAATTACTTGTGATAAATCAGAGCTCCTGAGAGGCTGGGTCAAAAGTCGGGGAGGGCCAGACTCCAGAGTGGGTGGCCTGGGTTCCCACCCTGGCTTTGCCAGTCGTTCACTGTATATCCTTGGCAAGGCATCTCACCTCTCTGGGTTCCACTTTCCTCAGCCATGAAACAAATCAGCCAACGAATCTAAAAACAAATAACCTCACTGCTGTTGAATCCCTTTAGACTCTCAGTGACCCTATAGGACAGGGTAACACTCCCCATGTGGGTTTTAGAGACTGGAACTCTTTATAGGACTAAAACTGCACCTTCTGCCCTCACCCCAAACTTAACATGTTTCTAATCCACACAATGTTTACAGCTTTAGGTTCTCATCCCTCTACTTCTTCCAAGACACCGAGGAGAATGGAGTGTTCGAGCAATATCCAGGTCACATGACCGTCTTTCTCAGTTCTTATCCCGCCTTTTCCTCTCCTGAGCACAACTGTCATGTTTTCATGAGCGTCCGTGGCTATGATAAAGAATACACGTTTATGGGAGGTAATCAGGGCCTGGGTCTTCCATAAACCAGTTGCCAAAGACTTTTTACAGATAGGTAATAGTAGACCCATATGTTTTACTTACCTACTGCTGCCTAGTGACTTTCAATCCCACTCAGTGTGTTATTTGCTCACAATTCTGTAATTTGAGGAAGGTTTGACCAGGGCAGCTCAACTCCGCTCCACATGGCATTGACCAAAGCTGCTAAGGCAGCAAGACCGGGCAAGACGGGTTTGCTTTGGTTCATAGGTCTAGGGCCTTGGTTCTTGCTGTTGCATTGGCTCCCCAATTTTCCTCCATGTGATCGTACCATGTTCTTACCTTTAACTTCCTCACTGCAGGGTGATTTTCAAGATAGATTTTTTGTCAGGATAGTTGGGGTGACGGCCCATGAATAAATCCCTTAAAGGGATTAAATTGAATACACAATTTTATATGTGACTGCCGAATATCCCCCAGAGCACACAAGTTGAAGCCACAGGACATTCTCCCTGAGAGAGGTTCCTTGTAGCTTTTGATTGTCTTCTAAGTCTCTTTTCCTTTTCCACAATAATGTCTGGGTTGCTTTATCAATTGTCTTCCTTCTTTTTATGTGGCACAATCTCTGGCTGTTTAGTCCAAGCCAATGCAGTTCCTTCCCAAACTTACTGGGTTTCCCTTGCATTGGATTACATGATGCACTCCATTTTATGAAAGCCTATCCCCACATCTCTTTGAGATGGATCTCTCTCTGTTTTAGGCTGCAATTCAGCCTACTTAGGCTGTAGCACAGCCTCCTGAAGACTCTTAGAAAATATTTTGTGTATGTACATGAGACTGTCTACAAGGCACTGCATTACATTCTTTTGTGATCTCAATACAGGGTATTATACCTATCTTGATCTGATCCAACGCAGAAGCCATGCTTTCTTGGCAGTGCAGAGGCCATTCCTATTGTGAGACATTATTTTTTGGCAAGAAAGACTTGGGGTTGCAAAATAGGTTTATATTTAATTTCAGCAAGTCCCTTCATATTTCATATTTTTTGCTAAAAACACAACTAAACCTCAAACAGAAGTAACTTCGTTAGCTTTTCTTTATCCTTCTGTAGTTTATTATTATTTGTCTGTTGTCTAAATTGTTAATGACGCTGAGAGTTCAGATTCTAGATAAAGGAGAAGAATGGCACTGCCGCCCAAAATAGTTGTTCTTGGTGTTAGTTGGTGTAAATCAATTCCAGCCCATCCACTCACTTACTGCCATTGAGTCAATTCTGACTCATGGCAACGGAGTATAATTGCCCTGGTAGGTTTCTGAGACTACATATCTTTACAGTAGAAAGCCTCAGCTCTCTCTCTCAGAGCAGCTGGTAGTTTTGAACTGCTGGCCTTATGGGTAGCAGGACAATATGTCACCAGGGATCCTTTTCAAGACTGTGACCTTTCAGTATCAGATTGTCAGGCCTGCTTTCTTAGGAACCTGTGGGTGGGTTTGAAGCATCAACCTTTTGGTTTTAATATGCAAGTGCTTAGCAAATGGGCTTTATCCTGGTTTGGAAAGCCTAAGTCACTGGTCTTTTGCCTAAAGATTCACTTTCAATGGCCCTGGCTTGTTTCATGGGAAGGGCCAGTTCAGGGGCTCCCGGACAGATGGTGGGGTAGGATCCTTATTTAGTAGGGCCATATTGGGTGGGGGCGGTGGGGCAGTGTGTGTGTGTAATCTGCATCTTTACCAAATGGCCCCCCAGAGACTCAAATGAGAAACACGGGCCACAATTGTCTTCTGCATCTCTTGTTGCTGCCTTTTGGGGATTTTTCTGTCTTTTAGCAGCCCTGGAGGCCCCTCCTATCTAGGCAGGAAAAGGAGCCAATTAATAAATACACACTAAGGTGTTAGACAGTGATAACAGCTAATCGCTTCCAAGGACAATTGCTCTCAGAAAGAAAAAAAAAAGAGAGCTCATGGGGAAAAAAATCAAAAATTATTTAACTCCAGTGAATAGTGTCTCCTGGATGATTTGTGTGTGTGGGTGTCTGAAGTCCCTCACATCAGGCTCTTCCTCTGCTTTCATGTAAATTGGACTTTAAACACATTCCCCAGGAAGGGTTTGAATGCCTCTGTGTATGGAAGCTTCTTGACAGAAGAGGGATTTTTGTCTCTTTTGTTCAGTGAAAGAGTCCCAAGGCCTGGCACTTAATAAGTAAGTAGCAAGCTGTTTGAATGAATGAGTGATTGAGGTAAAGAAGCCTTCTGCAGCCATCCAGGTTGAGACTGCCCTCTCAGAAGCCTGACTCTTGTCTAAAGTGAGGTACACATCTCCCCCTCCCCATTCATGCTTCCCCGTGGTCTGCCTGGGATTGAGCTGAAAAATGATATTTCATACATGTCGTCCTCATTATAACATCATCCCTCAGAGCGAAGCTCTCTGACCACCCTGAAGACCTGTATTTAATGTGAGGAAAGGTGATTTAATGGAGTGGAGAGTGAAGCATAAAGCAGACAACCCTTTCAGAACAGCAGAGCAGGCTGATCTTCCAAGGGGAAAGGGACAAAAAGGGAAAGGAAAAAATGGGGGTGAGGGGGGAAACCCTAACTCTCACTCTCCTAATAGACTGAAATTAGAAGTCCTTTTGGTCAGCTCCATAAGAAGACAAAACTGAAAGTGGGTTCATCCCACCCTCTTCCCCACCCCGCCAGCGCATAGCTGACTTACCATGCATTTACCTTGGAGCTGATTATGTGCTGAGTTGAGGCAGACAGGGAGAATTTATTGGCATTTGGTCTCCCTTCACACATTTTGTTACAGCCAGACATCAGGGACTGAGCTGCGGGATATTAAAGGATTTGGAAGAGTTATCAGGGAATGTGACATATTTATCAAAACCAGGGAGATATTAGAAAGCTGGGTTGCTGCTACACCTGGGTGTGTTACATGATTAAAAAAGTAATGACAATGCATCCTCTTGATGGATTTTGCACCTGGGTGAATACTGAGCAGGTCTGCTGGACCACCGTGGGTCGAGAATTCACACCTAACAACCCCGTTGGTCTCAGAAGAAAACTGTGGCTGCTAGGTCACACTTGGAATCCAGGTAGGGTCTTGGTTAAGCATGACTGCTAATCAATAGGACGGCACTTGGAATTCACCAGCTATCTCAAGTGAGAAAGATTACAGTCTTGGAAACCTTCCGGGAGGTTCTTCCCTGGCCTACAGGGTTGCTGTAGTCAGAATTGACCTGACTTCCATGGCATTGAGCTGTTTTGAGTTTTGAATGGCTGAATTGGAGACTTCAGGATTGGAGGAAGACTTGAGAACAACCTGAGATATGCAGGCGACTCACCTTGCTTGCTGCAAGGGAAGAGGAGTAGAAGCACTTACTGATGAAGTTCAAAGATGATAGTCTTCAGTATGGATTACAACTCGAGGTTAAGAGAACAAGAATCCTCACCACTAGACCAATAAGCAACATGAGAAACAGAGAAAAGATAGAAATGGTGAAGCATTTCATCTTACTTGGACCAATCCACAACCAGCGCTCATGGAAACATCTGTCAAGAAATCACTGGACAAATTGCATTGAGAAAATTTGTCACCTTAAGAACCCAGGAGCATCTTGACTCAAGGCATGATTATTTTCATGTGGAAGCTGGAAAATGCATAAGGAAGTCCCAAGAGAAGAATTGATGCATTTGAAATACGGTCCTTGTGAGGAATATTGAATACACCAAAGAACTTCTAGGAGAACAAACAAATCTATGTTGGAAGAACTACAGCCAGATTGATTCTTAGAAGCGAGGATGGTGACACTTGGCTTCATGTACTTTGGGTGTTATCAGGAGGGACCAGTCCCTGGAGAAGGGCAGCATCTTGGCCAAGCCAAAAGGAGGACAAACCTCCACAAGATGGGTTGACACAGTGGCTCAAATTTAGGAATGGCTGTGAGAATGGCGCAGGGAAGCGTGCTGTTTTGTTCTGCTGCACATAGAATGGTCATGAGTTGGAACCAAATTGACAGCACCTGGTTACGCAATGGACTAACAGCAAGATCAACCATTCAAAACCACCAGCCACTCCTCAAGAGAAAGATGAGGCTTTTTTTACTCCCATAAAGAGTCACAGTGTCAGAAACTCACAGGGGGAATTCTACCCTGTCATATAGGCTCACTGTGAATTGGCATCGACTCTATGGACGTGAACAGCAGCAACAACAACAACAACAACAAAACACTAATGGTGGCTGGGTGCATGCGCAGACACCCATCCACTTGCACTGGGCTAAGTTAGTGGTTTCAGCAGGAAGCTTACCTCAGTGGCTTCCAGAACTCCCCTGGACTGAACCAATTTACACCAGGTCCTTCAAATATTCCTGGTACCCTGGGTATCTTTCATTTCCCGGAGTTGGTTGTGTGACTTAGGCTTGATGATCATGGGGCCACATGAAGGACACCTATGTGTTCCAACCACTGCCTTCCGAGAGAGGGCTGCGGCCCATTGCCTTCAAGTCAGTCAGCTCCTGACTCATGCGGTCTCCATGCGCTACAGAACACAATGCCCACTGGTCCTGCCCCGTTCCTTCAGTGGGTTGTAGATTTGACCCCTTGTCAGCTGGGAGGTTTTCAGTGGCTGGTGTCTGAAAGGAGGTCACCAGGCCTTCCCTCCTAGTCTGACTGTAGGCTGAAACCATTGCTGAAATCTGTTCAGCATCATAGTAATATGCCAGCCTCCACTAGCAGATAGGTGGTAGCTGTAACAGGAGGCACACTGGCCAAGAATCAAACCCAAATTTCCTTCATGACTAGTGAGAATTGTGCCATGGAGCCACCATTTCCTCTCTTCTGGTTTCTAGTGTTTATGTATACAAGATCACAGTACCTTCTAACAAGCAGTAAATAAGACTGTACCACGAGTCACCTCTATTTAGCACTCCCCCCATTTTTCCACATGAATTATTCAGTGTATGACAGTTTCAATATGTCTGTCTTTTTAAAAATTGCTGGGTGAACTTAAAACAGCACAAGGAAGTGCCAGCATAGCAAAATGATACCCACCTGCTTATTTATCTTAAGAGAAGAAAAGTCTTGAATGCATTCACTCAGGTGAAAATATCATTAACAGAAAGAACTGACTAATGGTCACCAGGACCCATGGTTAATCCAGGCTTGGTCATCTGATTCCAATCCATCAGACCTAGCTATAAATCACTTATATATCTGGGTAATAAAAAGCAAATATAAATTTTCAAAAAGATTAACATTGCATGGGATATAAAGAGACTCCATAACAACTACAGGCATAAATATGTCTCAAGACAAATTCATTGTGTACATCTGGAATACATATTATCTCTTGCTGAAACACGTTTCCCACTAGACCCTACCCCAAGCCAGTAAAAGTCATTAATTCTACAGTAAACTGTGGATTCTACTACTCTGAAATGGGAGCTGTGTCTCTAGACCTAATTTGGGGCTGTTCATACTGAGGACTCACCAATACCCTTCTGTAGGGACCACAGTCCAGGTGAGAATCAGGAAATCTGGACGACAGGCAGGATATAGGAGCACTGAGACCTCAATATGCTTCTAGGGGAGCATGGACCAATGGAATTCCATTTCTGCACCCCTGGCAGGAGGAAGTTGATCAGGAAAGTAATGGTTTCTAAGGCAGTATTTCTTAAACTTTCACATGCATGCACTTACCCAGGTTCCTGGAAATCAGGGTGGGAGGCAGATTCTGATTTTGTGGGTTCAGGGTGGGACCTGGGATTCTGCAGTTCTAGAGGCCCTGGTACTTTTGGGCTGTTAACCACAAAGACAGTAGTCTTAAACCCCCAGCCACTCCTTGGGAGAAACATGAGGGTGTCGACTCCTGTCAAGAGTGACAGTCTGGGAAACCCACAGGGGCAGTTGTACCCTGTCCTATAGGGTCACTATGAGTCTGCCAGTCCTGGGCCACCCTCATATCTTTCTGATGTTTGAACCCATCTTTGCAGCCCCCGTGGCCATGCGTCTTGCAAACGGCCTGGCTCTTTGTCACTGGCCCTCTCCTTTAATCTGACCAGAAGGGTTCGTCATCTGGCCCTCTCTCTGACAAGGTTCTGCCTTGGTTTACTAGTCCTCCACTACCTGACAGTGGTTCCATGATTAGCATAAGGTTTTCAGTGGTGTATTTCATCATCCTCAGTGTGTCCTTACTCTAGAAACCCTGCTGCGGCTTTGCCCTTTACATGACAGAGCAGTGACCTGCACCCTGACCTTCCTTTCTGTACCTAGCCACAAATGGACAGATTTTAAACAGGTCACAGATTATCACCGACCCATGTACCACCCTTTGATCGGCATTGGAGTAGATAATAAATCACGAGTAGTCCTGCACAAGGAGATGGAGCCCTCGTGGCTGAGTGGTTACAAACAACAGCCGCTCCAGGCGCACCAAAGGCGCTTTTAATTCCAGTAAAGAGTTAACAACCTCAGAAACCCAGATGGGCAGTTCTTTCCACCTGCAGCTACCATCACTGCATGTGTTTGTTAAGATGGAGGAGGACATAGTGGATTGGGGTGTGACATATGCGCTAATGTTGGACTTGTAGACTTGGGCTGCACAGGTTTGGGATTTTTTCTCCATGTGCTTTTACCCTTTATCTAAAGCTCTATTTTATACATTTCAGTTTCAGTGGATTTATTTCTCTAATGTACTCAGACTAACCCAAGTAATATAAGAAAAGGCAGGACACAAGTAAGCACCCGTTTCCGTTTGGGAAAGACACTAAACAGTGAAAAGCTATTTTCCTCCATGCCATCTCTGGGTGGCACAAACAGTAAAGTGCTCAATTCATAACTTAAACGATCATCTGAACCCACATCGTGGTACCTCAGAAGGCAGACCTGGTGGTCTGCTTTTGTAACCTCACACAGCCTAGCAGGCCCTATATCACTCGGTTCAGTTTGGCTCTGCACACCTGGTAGTTCCATGAATTGGAATCTACCCCACAGTAACTGTTTGGATGAAAGGTACTCAGTTCTCAGTTATGTCCGATCCCATCCCGACGATTTTGTCAAGAGGCAGTCCTGACCGAAGTCAAATACCTCATGATTCTAGCTTTTTTTTTTCTTATATTTTTTTCCACAGGTAGTTAAAAGACTTTATTTAAAAGGCTTTGAAGTCAAAAGTAACACCCTTGATAGAATTTTCTTTCATCCTTTAAGTCGGCTCTGCAAATATATAATCAGTGATTTAGCTGTAAGATCAAAGATCCGTTAATTTATTTAAAATAAAATATATTTTAGTTCTTAAAATTTATTCCATACAGTACATATTTCCCTATAAATTCCCTACCTATACAAAAGAGGTAAATACAAAAACAAACACAAAATATAAAAACCCCAACAAAACAGTAACTGAGCATCTTTTTAAAAAATTTTGAAAAACTAACAAGAGAAACCAATATTGAGTGTCTTAGTTAATATTAAAAAAAAATGAAAAATCTCTGGATGGGCGACTCCCACCCCCTGGTTTTACATATCTCACCGTCATCAGTCTGTGGGTCTTGAATACATTGGATATAAACTTACGGCTACAATGGCATTTGAGGTGTGTGGTATAGCATGAGTGCATGCTACTTATGGTAAACTATCTAAAAAAGAAAGAGAAGCAGATGGTCATAATGCAGCTCATCATAACTATAATACAGAACAACTCAGAGATTGTGTTTTCTGGGTCTTTGAACTGATATGAGCCAATTGAGTTGTGGGCTGATGAACTGAATATGAAATTGACCTGTTTTTTAAAAGCTTGAATGATCTGGAGGTTAAATGGAATGGGGGAAAGTATGGTTTAAATCCTTGGAATAGTGATTTGGGGACCTTTCAGGAACCTGTTTCATGACGCCAATTTACTTCCAACACTGTGGATAGTGACATACATTCAATGAAGCAAGTGCTTGACTGCCAACTTTGAGCCGGCTCTATTATTGCCTACTCAGCCTATCCAGACATTTCCTTGCAAACTGGCATTATTTTTTCAGACAAATAAGTTTCTAATGGCTTATTTTTTCAATTTCCATAAACCACATTTTTTAATAACAAAATTTTTTTTAATCTCCACAAATGAAAATGTGGTTATAAAGTATAAACACCAGGGTTATTGGGTAAAAGGGACTGCAGGACACAGGGTACTAGGAAATTCAGAATCCTAGGGATTTGGGTGGAAAAATTGATTGAGGCACACTAAGACACCGCTTGATGTGGAATAGCCCTCATGTGGACCTACGACGTGTGATATCTAGACAGTGAGCCCTCCTACTCAGTCATAATCACCGACTCCTCAGAACTGTTTTGGAGTCAGGGGAGACTGCATATAATGTCCCCAGAAAGGATCAGTGTCTAGGCTGGAGTCTGAACGCATCAAAATATTAAAGATGCTTGCTTCTGTTTGCATCACTTTTATCCCTATCACTCTTCCGCAGGCAAAACCCAGTCCCAGGCGGATGGCAACTACAGTAACCACACTGTTCTGTCTGACTTCTACGTTAGGACACATAGACCATCTGAATAAACCCTTTGATTCTGTGTCCCTCTCCTTCCCATAGGCAAAAGTGCAGCCAGCACCAGACCTTAAACCTGCAGACAAAAGGTTTGTCAAAAGTCTAGAAAGAGCAGTCAATACCCTGAAAACCTAGCCTGCAGAAGAGAAGACACAGAATCATAAGCTACAACTGAAGAAAAAAAAAAAGCTCCAGGTGGGTGTCATTCAGACAACTGATTCCAATGAAAACACTTGTGCTTCTCACAGTGTAAAATTGCTTTTATTTCCATACTATTGTAATTCAAACAGTTTCCCATATCTCACCTCCAAATGTAACTCCAGCAGATTCAAGTATATTAAGGAAGAGGCAATTATTCTGGTGTTTCCCCTGCACCGATTATGGAGCATCAAACAGTTTTACTATTCTCAGCTCATGCCTTAGATTTTCAACTATTTGAATGTGAAGGAAATCTTAACATGCCGCGTTTCATAGGCTGACTTCAGTGTTGCCTCACGCAGATTACGTTTTTCATTTCTAGAGTGCCTCCACATGAGTTTTTTTTTTGGGGGGGGGTGGGTTAAGGAGCATTATCATTTTCCATCATCAGTTGTTGATGGGAAATTTTACATCCTGCAGGTTCCCGTATACAATAATTACATTAAACAGTGGAGCTTTCTGTATCTTCCTGTTTTTCAGAACAGGTTATGCTCACTCATATTCTTAGCTTATCACGCCAAATGTCCAAGTTGCACAGGTGGTGTTAATTGAAGGGCGGAATGATTCATGCATTGGTCACTTTAGCATTGCAAGTTCTTGAGCATCTTGATTTTGAAATTCAGTAAAGTGAGATGATGCCTTAGCCAGTTAAATGCTACTCCTTCCAAACCTCACGTACACTCAGACATATCTGAGCAGAAGCCACATTATCTACGCGAAACAGCTTTGGGTGCTCCCCAGCTATATGCAGATGCCCACCAAATATGAGATTATTTTGCTTTCTCTGACTTTGCTCTTAATAGCAGTCAGCCTCATTTCCATCTCCTTTGTAGATGGTTGTGAATTCTGGGGGGCCTATGTCATAATGGTGGGCTTATGAGATTAAAAAGATCTTTTAGGGAAGTTTTCTTGATGTGCATTTAATATTTAATTACAACTCTCTTTTATACACGTGTGTCTGTGGATTTCAACATTTCAGTGCACAGATTAGCACATTCCCATAGCGGAGTGAACCTCCCTTCCGTCATGTCTATAGGTATTTCTCCTTCCTATGGGCAGCTGGACAGTAATTTATCTGGGGAACGTCTGGTAAACCAGGACAATGGTGCCTCCCCAGCTTTCTGTGATGAAGGGCCAGGCCATTGGTTACCTTTATAAAAGTCTCCTGACACGTCCTAGTGATGTCTGTTTCTGGGACCATAGTGGCTTCCTCTTCCTCGGTTGGTCTTGTTGGTAGGTGCTGTCCAGTTGGTCTGCTTCAAAGCAACCCCAATGTACAGGACAAGGAAAGGCTTGCCAGTCCTGGACCACCCTCATTTCTTTCTGATGTTTGAACCCATCATTGCAGCTCCCATGGCCATGCATCCTGCAAACGGCCTGGCTCTTTGTCACTGATCCTCCCCTTTAATCTGACCAAAAGTGTTCGTCATCTGGTCCTCTCTCTGACAAGGTTCTGCCTAGTTTTACTAGTCCTCCACTACCTGACAGTGTATCAAGGATTAGCATAAGGTTTTCAGTGGTGTATTTCATCATCCTCAGTGTGTCCTTATTGGGGACTCTTACAACTCTTTTTACAATCCATACACCAATTGTATCTGACATAGTCATACGTATATTGCCATCATTCTTTTCTAGACATTTACTTTCTATTGAGCCCTTGGGATCAGCTCCCCCTTTTTTCCTCCTCCCCCTCTCGTGGTTCCTTGATAGATTATAGATTGTTATTATTTTCATATCTCACATCGACCATTGTCTCCTTTATCCTCACCTTTCTGTTGCTCCTCTCCCTGCGAGGGGTGTGCAGTTATATGTCATTCATTGCTATCGGTTCTCCTTCCTCCAATCCTCTACCCCTCTTCCCCCTACCCTTTTGGTATCTCTATTCCCATTCCTGTTCCTGGGTTCCATGTGTTGTGAGTTTTATCTCTTGCTAATACCTATGTACTTTAGTCCAGAGTGGGAAGCGGCACTGGGGTGATGATAGTGGGGGGTGACGAGGCCTCAAGGGGTCAGAGGCAGATTGTGTGATTCATTGGTGCGATCCATGTCTCCCCAGGGGGGCCTCCACCCAGTGGGACACAGCATCTGGGAGGCTTGTGGCTTTCTCCTGAGACAGCATGGTGGCCAAGGGCCCGGGCATTGAGGGTGGGACTCTGGGCCTGGGGTGGCAGCACTTGCCGAAGCCACCCCCTCCCCCAGGCACCCACCTGGATATGGACGAGCACGTGAGACAGTTGGCTGTGAACTTTGAGGGTGGCCTCAGCGTCTCAGAGCAGGTGGGGTCTGGCCTGAGTCAGCTCCCACAGCTCCAACCAGGAAGCCCTGCCCCCAGCCGGGGGTCAGCAGTTATCCCAGCATTCTCATTCCTCCCCCTCAGCTTCTGTCTGGTCAGCCCTTCAGCTTCCTGGCTGGGTTTAGAACTTGTCCTAAGCTCCCAGAGGGCCACCGTCCTGAGATCTTGCTCAGCGCTTCAGGCCTTTCTGCAAACTCTCCTCCTAGGAGCCCATTATCACTAGCAGTTTACCCCTTGCTCTAACGATGCTCCAGGAGGCCTGCTTGGGAAGTGTTGGGCTGTTGCCTGGTTCAGTCCCACTAACTGCTCCTCAGGAGAAAGAAGAGGTTCCCTGCTCTTGGAAATATTTACTGACTTGCAAACCCTCTGGAGGATCTCCATGAGTCAGCAGGTGGGGTCATTCTAAAGCCCGGCACTCCGCAGGTAGCCACGTTGTGTGCCACCCAGGCATGCTGTGTGTTTGGAGGAGACTGCACACCCTTCAAAGGTAGAAGCTGCACCCCTCCATGGTTCTTGCATGCAGCAAATGCAGGGCCCCTGAGACTCCGGGCCAGCCTCTGGGCTAGGATCATGGGCAAATCGTTATCTCGCCTAAGCTCCATCTGGGCTGGAAACGCAGTAGCTTGTACTGTGACCTGGGTCAGCCTGGGGCTGTGCAGGGCATCCTCAGCCCAGCTCAACTCTTCCCAGAACGCCCTTGCAGTTGTAGGGAGCCCCTGGCTTGGGAAAGTGACCCTGCTAAGTGGGCTTTGTGACCAGGATCCCTGATCCACCGACCCAGGTTTGCCTCCTCCACAGGCTGCAGACAGCAGGGGCTGCCCTGGGTTTTCTGAACCCGGGTCCTCTCCAGAGACAGTGTGGGCAGGACCTGGAGGGTGTGGAAGTGAGTCGTGCTGGGAAAGTGGATGGAGGAACGGAGGGTAGGGTAGATGCTGGGTGGGCTGAGGGGGCAGGAGATGCCCTGCAGAGTTCTAGAAACAGGGCTGAGGGATGTGGGAGCTGTTGGGGCCAGCTGGCCCTTTCGTGAGTTTTAGGAGCTGCCTGAATTCCATCCACATTGACCCTCTCCAGCCCCACCTTTGGCAGATGCTGGAAGAGAAGTTCAAGGTCTTCCGGGAGAAAGGGCAGAGTGTGGGGCTGCCAGGGTGCAGGCCCTGAGGGAGCTGGCAGGTGCCCTGGAACTCGCCTACCCAGCTCCATGGCCCAGAGTCAAGTCCACAGGAGCGGCGTTGAGGCCACATGGGTGAGGCTGGACAAGGCAATGAAAGCCCGCACAGAGGTGGGTGCCCAGAGGGACAGGCCAGTGACAGCCAAGGGGTTCGGGACACAGGGGCCTACCCCAGATGTGTGTGCGTGTGTGTGTGTGCTCATGTGTAGGGGTGGGCATGTGGGTGTGTGCATGCATACTTCTGTGTGTATTCTCGTGTGCACATGTTTGTATGAAGGGGCATGGCTGACTCCAGCTCCCAGCATCAATCAGCCTTCCCCGTCCAACCACGCTCCTTCCTGCCCCCAGTTTGGAGTCGTTCAGCGCAGGTCACTCCTTGTGGCAGGACCACGAAGTGGGCTCTCCCAATGCTCCCTGAGCACGGGCCACAGTTTCGTTGGGGGCACAGGCCCTGCTGGTCTTCTTGCTGACCGCCACTCTTAGAGCTCCCTGCCTCCCCTCCCCACACCCTCCTTGCTCGGGATCTGGTGTCTCAGTGCACTGAGCACCTGACAGGTCCTGCAACCGAAATCCTGGGGCTGGGTGGCCCCGGGGCCAGCCCTCTCCTCACTGACTTTTGGAGGTGCTACAGGCAGACCCCCTGACAGGCAGCCCACTCGCTCCCTGAGCCGCCGTCCTCATGTGCTCAGGGCTCCCCATCTTTTTGCCTTCCACCCAACATGCGTGTCAAGACCCTTGCCTCCCTCGGGCCCTGCCTGTGGCCCCCGGGCCTCATCAGGAACCTGTTGTGATCAGAGGAAACCATCCATCTTCTAACTACCGAAGGGCCAGAAGGCGCGAATGTACAGCGATGATAATAGGTAAAGGTCACGGTAAAGTCACAGAGGACAGGAAAGACAGGGGCGAGAGAATACAATACAGAGTCAGACATGTTTTATTAGGCATGCTCACTTCAGCTCCTTTGATGGACCACGTGGAACTGGGAGAAGTGGAACCTTTGCTATCTTGGGATGTGTATAGGGAGCCTGGAGACACACCTCTTCAGTAGTGACATGGTCACAAGGTGGGCGGTATCTATCGTAAGGCCCCTGTACTTGAGCTCACCAAGGTGAGGAAAGCTAATACCTGCATTGGGGGAAGCTACAAGGGGGGCTGGGTGTCACGGTGGGAAGAGAGGGCAAAAGGATCATATCTGCTTCTACACAGAGATACAATCAGCCATGTGCTCACATTATGGCAGCCTAGCTGTTAACGGAGAATCCGTGGGAATGATTTTTAAAGCAGGATAATGTACTTGGACTTTACCTCTAACTTACCAAAGTAGAGGCTTTCCTACCGTGGAATACCAGCTTTCCAGATTCTCCCTGTTATAAGTTAGGGAATAGAGTCTTCGTCCTATTTCCCTCCGTGTTAAAGCCCCACAAATCCCCAAGCCACAGTCTTTGCTCAAAAGGAGGTGGCCCTGTTCTCAGGGAGAAAGTTGCTGGCCCTCCTTCCCGCTATGCCCTCGACTTCCACAAGGCGGCACTCGAGTTGTGGGGCCACATGCAGAAGGTGGTCCTGGTGGAGGGTGCTGTCCTTGGCCACGACCTGGTGTCTGTGGAGGTCCTGCAGCGCCAGCACCGCCTCCTGCAGGGGAGGGCCCCAGTCCCTCCCCCCCGCAAGAACCCCTCTTCTGTAGGCAATGGATGGATGAGGAACCCTCACCCCCAGCTGACCCCAGGCAGGACTGCAGCCCGCCCCTTCCCCCTCTGGGATGGGGGGTGACGGGCCTGGGCTTGACCTAGGCTGGGGTACAGCCAGGATGGCCTGCAGAGTCCTGGGTGGAGGAGCATTCAGCCTGCTCTCTGCCAGCTGCAGAGGGAGCTGGTGGCTGTGGACGAGGTGGTGGTTCAGATGCGGATGGAGGCCATCCAGGTACACCCTGCGGTCAAGGAGGGCCTTGCCGGGCAGCTGGCTGAGGTTCTGGAGGCCTGGGCCACCTGAACATGAAGGCCTGGGAGAAGGGCCAGCAGCTGGAGTGGGTAGCCCATGGCCACACCTTCCTCAGGCACTGCCAGGAACTGCTGTATGTGCCACCCCACCTGGATGGGGGCTCGCTCTGTTCCATGCGGGTGGGGGCACCCAGCTCTTCCCTGCCTCCTCCCTGTTCTGCCCTCTGGCCCTGAGACCTGTTCCCATGCCCTGTCCCCCACCCAGTACTCGGGCTCAAGAGAAGCAGGCGCTAGTCTATATCCTCAGAAGGGCCAGCTGGGGCCAAGGAGACACTGGGGCAGGAGCTCTGCCTGAGAGCCCAGGCAGTGCGGCCGGCGGGGTAGCAGCTGCTGGACACCAGCCACGTCATGGCCCCAGAGATGTGCTCGCTGAGGGCTAGGGCCAGGGTGGTGCGTGGCCAGAGCTCCCTTTCCTGCTGCTCCCTGCTCCACGGTAACCCAGCCCTGCCCCACCCAGGCGACACCCTGCGCCCCTCCCAACAGCCCTCTGCCCCCCAGGTCACAGTGTCTCCGGGAGCTGGACAGGCAGCTGCAGGAGCTCCGGACGGCCTGGGCCCTTCACCAGGAGCACTGCCAGGTGAGCCAGGACTAGGAGGAGCTGCGTGGAATGCTGGGTC
The DNA here is from genome assembly GCF_050624435.1 of Tenrec ecaudatus. NCBI lineage: Eukaryota > Metazoa > Chordata > Mammalia > Afrosoricida > Tenrecidae > Tenrec > Tenrec ecaudatus. The sequence goes on along the minus strand of NW_027459345.1, from coordinate 134,376 downwards.
AGGCCGAGGTCTGGCTGGCCTCCTGAGAGGACCTCCTGCTAGACCCTGACTGTGGAGTGAGCAGGGATCCGCCCCTTAGAGGGCCACATGCCTGGCACCAGAACTTGGAAAGGCAGCTGGCGGCCCATGAGGAGAAGCTCACCCAGCTCCAAATGTAGGTGAGGGTGTGGAGGGCGGGACTGAGGAGGGGTCGAGGGGCCTCACCTGTGGTGGGGTCTCCAGAGCATTGATCTACCCTGAGGGGCACCCCTTCGGGGAAACAGCCACAGGGTCCTGTCCTCCATGGGCAGTCTGGCTCTGTGGGGTCCATCACAGCTTCTTCTGCCCAACTGCTCCCTCCCCTCCTCTTCCTGGTTTCGCCCCCTGAGAGCTGCCCCCAGAGCAAGCCCTGTGGGACACAGAGGGTCACTATGGGTGGAAACCAATCAATAATCTCATGGGTGCAGAGCACACTCTGAGGAACACAGGGGAGGTGACACTAGCTACAGAGAATCTGAGTGGAGCAAGGGTTTGTAATCCTTGTGTAGGCTGGGGGTGGGGCTGATAGGGGGGGGTTGATACCACAGGATCCTGTGGGACTGAAAGTGAGGACCTGAGGGTGGACGGGCAGAGGGAGTGCCCCATCCTCTGAGGCAGGAAGGTGGTCAGCTAGGGTGAGTACGGAGGAAGATGAGCAGGGGCTGCTGCAGTCACGCAAATGTCACGTAAGAATCTCACTTTAGTATAAAATGTTTGTCTCCATTGCAAAGCCACCTCTAGCAACTAGGATCCCCTCTCTCCCCATCTGGAGTTGACGAGTGAAGAAAATAAAAAACTGAAGTAAAGCAGTCCACAGGACTAACGGACCACCAACACCACAGCCCTCCATCCTTGTCCTGGAGACCAGGAGAGTTAGATGGTGCCCAGCCCCCGCCTCAAACTGCTCTGGTTGAGCTCAAACTGGCAACTTGTGCACAGCTTGAAAGCCAATGGAAGGTGACTTCATGAAGAGAGGGCATTACAAGTTTGACAGGGACTGCTGGAATCCCGAGACCAGGGCCCTTCAAATTCAAAACAGAGCCCAGCTCCGGGAATCACCCCTGCCCAAGCAACAGTCGAGCTGATAAAGTGAACGCATGGCACCTGTGAGGCAAGTGCTTCCCAGAGCAAAGGGGAGCATTTGCCCTCAAAGTTCAGGAGGGAGGGAGGGGCCAGGGAGAAGGCAAGAAGAGTGCTGTGTTATATTATGAGGGCTGCAAACAAAATGTGTATAAATTGTTAAACTGCTCTGCATGTTTCCACTTAAAACAAAACCCTCTATATTAAAATTCATATATATATGTGCATTATATGTGTGTATATATATATATTAATCAAACCCAAGGTCAGAAAAAGGCATGCCTTGGGCTGCTGCTCATGGCAAGGTCAGTGGTCTGAAACCCATCACAAAGACGCGGCTCGGCTGTCTGCTCCCGTAGTGACAGCCTCAGCGACACAGGGGCCGTCGTGTGCTGTCCTACAGGGCCTCGATGATAGAAATCGACTCGATGGCAATGATTTAAGTGCTTTGAAGGTCAGAAACTGTAGACAGTGATCTATAAACGTCCTTCTCTCCTGTAAGGTGTGTGTAACACAATCAAAGGAAAACAATCGGTCTGCTCTCCAGATCTTCAATGGGACCATTTCCAGGGAGCCTGGTCATACCCTGCCAGACTGTGCCTTCTCAGATCCGCTGGCACTGATAGGAAGGTTGTGGGTCCTGCAGGGGTGGGGGACTCTCCAGTCTGCTCCCCAGCAATAGAGGCACTAGGCCAAGACTGGAAGAGCCCCAGCAGGGGAGAGTGGGGAGGTTGAGGCAGTCACTGTGCCCTGCTTCTGACACTCTTCATATGGCTGCTATGGTCACCCTTGACCTCAGGGAAGGCCAAGGGTCACCAGGGCAGAAAACACTTCCTTTTTATGGTGAGGGCCATATCGGGTCTCAACTTCACTGCTAATTAGCTGTGGTCTCTAGCAAGTAACCCAGGCTCTCGGTGCACCCAGTTTCCCCAGTGCTATCTGGAGTCCCAAGAAGGGCCAGGTACAGCCAGGCTGCTTGCAGCTGGGCCAGAACCAGCAGGTGCCCTCACCGTGCCCTGAAGCCAGAAGCCCAGAACTCAAAGGCTGAGCTTTGCTGAAGGTCGTCTGACATGGCCTCTCAGCTTAAGTAAGGGGTCCCAAGCTACAGGCTGCACAAGTTGCTCCCTGGAACACGTGGCCCGGGCCCCCAATGTGGGCACACAGAAAGCAAGTTCACCTCTCAGGGGTTTGGCAGAGCCACAGCACAGCAAGGGTCTCCCTGGAAGCCCTTCCAGCCCATGCCCAGCACCTCCCCCAAACTCACCCCTGCTCCAGGCTGCTGGTACTCACTGTAGGTCCTGTCACCACTGCTGGGCCCTGGGGGCAGTGCTGGGCCGCCACTCCAGCAGGCTCTCCGCTAGTGGGGCAGGCTGCCCCCTGGTGGCCACCCATCTTCACTTGGTGCTGAAACATTGCAAACTTGGTTAAGAGGAGCTGAGAAGAGAGGAGAAGGGTCCCAGGGGGCCCTGGCTGGTGTGGTTGTGAGACACCTCAGTGAGTGACTGGGCAGGGCAAGACTGGACAGCCACAGAACTTGCCCCTCTACGCAGAGAGGGGAATAGGAAGCCACAGCTGTCCTCAGTCCAGACTGATGTTCCCCATCAGCCCCTTGTGCATGCAGCCCCCCCTCCACCACCCGTCTTCCTTCGGCTCCAGGGCACCTTCCTTGCCCCTAGCCCCTTCCTCACTAGGGTGTGCTCATAGTCCTCTCTCCTCTGGCCACCAGCTGCTGGCTGCTCAGCCAGCTCTGCAAGTCCTCGGCTTCCCTCAGGAAGCCCTGCAGTGCCAGCATCCTCTTCAGATCCTGGCCCCTGTGGTGACAGCTGAGTCCCCCAACAGTTAGTGTGCATGTGTCCACACTCTGCAGGACAAGGGACCCAATCAAAGGGGCTGCCTGAAGGACAAGGTTCTTCATGGTCTTTGCCCAGGCTGCTCCTCTGGATTCAAGAAGCAAACCCAGGGCAGGGGGAGTTGGGGCTGGCGAGGGTGTGGCTGTGGGGAAGGGCAGGTGACTGGATCCAGGGAGCCGAGCCCCTGCCCTGCAGGCTCTCCTCAAAGGTTTGTGGGAAGAGGAAACAGTGAAGGACTCATCTTTTCCTGACACATGTCTACAGGCCTCTGTCACGGTTCTCTTCAAGGCAGGGGTAGCATCTAGGGGAATAAGCAACCCCAGCCAGTTTTCTGGTACCCCCGGATACAGTGACCCTCACTGTTGGGCTGCCAACTCCCACAGTGTCTTCAGCTGCTTCCAGAGCCTCCCCTGCATCACACCCAGCTGCTCTGAGACCTCAGTTACAAGGATCTACATATAACTTCCTCCCTGGAGGATGGACAACAGAAAAGTGGGTGAAGGGAGACAAAAAATGTAAGATCTGACAAATTATCAAGGGTTCATGAGTGAGGGGGGAACAGGGAGGGCGGAGAAAAATGAGGACATGATGCCAAGGCCTTAAGTGGAGAGCAAATGTTTTGAGAATGATGAGGGCAATGAATGTACGGATGTGCTTTACACAACTGATGTATGTATGGATTGTGATAAGAGTTGTATGTGCACCTAATAAAATGATTTTTAAAAATTAAATCATTTAAATTTCTTAGGACAATGCCATTTGTATTTCAAAGCAACATTCACGAAAACTATTTTTCACCTTCACTATCTTCTATTTAGTTTTAAACAGTGCAAAAACAATTCTTATGCCTTTTTATGAGATGTAATGCAAGTAGACATAAATTTATGCATAATTAAAAATGTGAATGAACAAAATATTTTGTTAAAAAATTTGAACTTTTGTGAAAATCATCGAAAGCATATAGCATTTTATTGAAGGGTTGGGAATGTTTTCCTCTATTTTATTCTAGTATTTGGTCTGAGGTTCTTACGGCATATTCTGATTGTTGTCGTGTAAGAGAATGTACATTCCATATAAGAGAAAACTTTCCTTATAATATTTTCCTATCCATTGCTTCCTGCTGAATCTCTCATTTGTTCTTTTATCATTTTTTCCTATAAAACGCCCAGGCTGCTTAATTTTATTCTTATTAATCATTTATATAAGTTAGGAAAATATTTATTATATATACATTTTTATTAAAAATCTTTTATTGGAGACTCTTACAACTTTTGTTGCAATCCATATTGATTGCATCAGGCATTTTGTACATATGTTGCCTTCATTCATTTATAGACATTTCTTTCTTTTTCTTTTTTAAAATCATTTTATTGGGGCTCATACAACTCATCACAATCCATACATACACCAATTGTGTAAAGCACACTTATACATTCGTTGCCTTCATCACTCTCAAAATTTGCTTTCTGCTTGGGTTCCTGGAATCAGCTCATTTCCCCTTTCCCCTATCCCCTTCTCACCCTGCTCCTCTTCCCTCATGAACCCTTAATAATTTATACATTATTATTTTCTCTTATCTTACACTGCACGGCGTCTCCCATCACCCAATTTTCTGTTGCCCATCTCCCAGGGGGGAAGTTATATGTAGATCCTTGTGATCGGTTTCCCATTTCTATACCCACTTCCCTCCCAGTATCGCCACTCTCACCGCTGGTCCTGGGGGGTTCATCTGTCCTGGATTCCCTGTGTTTCCAGTTCCCGTCTGTACCGCTGTGTATCTTCTGGTCTAACCAGGTTTGCAAGGTAGAATTGGGATCATGAGAGGTGGGGGGAGGAAGCGTTTAATAACTAGAGGAAGGTTGTGAGTTTCATTATTGCTATACTGAACCCTGAGTGACTCATCTCCTTCCCACTACCCCTCCGCAAGGGATGTCCAGTTGTCTACAGGTGGGCATTGGTCCCCCGTCATGTACTCCCCTCATTCACGATGATATAATCCCACCTCCCGCCTTTGTTGCTTGAAAACTGGTCCCCTCAGCCCTTCATGATCACACATGTTGGTGTGATGCTTCCATGTGGGCTTTGTTGCTTCTGGGCCAGCTTGTTTACTTTCAAGCCTCTAAGACCCGGGATGCTATATCGCTTGATAGCCGGCCACCATCAGCCTTCTTCACCACACATACTTATGCACACATTCATCTTCAGCGTTTATGTGGGGAAGGTGATCACACAATGATGGTTTTTGTTCTTTGGTGTCTGCTACCTGATCCCTTCAACACCTCGTGCTCACTTAGGCTTGTGTGCTTCTTCTCTGTGGGCTTTGTTGCTTCTGAGCTAGATTTCAGCCTGTTTGCCTTCAAGCCTTTAAGACCCCCAGAGTTTCATTATATTGTGCAGAGAGTGGCTATGAGCCAAACCCACTAGACTGCACCCAACAACAGTAACAACAGGACTTGTGCTTCTAACAATATGCTGAAGAAGACCTTAAGAGAATCTCCCCTTCGTTTAGAGCAGCGGCTCTCGACCTGTGGGTCATGTCTACTTAGGGGGTCAAACAGCCCTTTCATGGGGTGGCCTGAATTATAGCAGTAACAAAATTACAGCTATGATGTAGCAACAAAAATAATTGTATGGTTGGTTGGTCACGACTACATGAGGAACTGGATGAAAGGGTCGTGAGTAAGAATGTTGAAAACCACTGTCCAAGAGGAAGACTCAATTCTTGATACAGTTGAAGGGCAACAAAATAGACTCAGCCCCAATATAGATGGGATAGCACAGTGGCTGCAACAATAAACACAAGCCAAAGAAACACTGCAAGGATGGCACAAGATGGGTCAGTGTTTCATTATATTGACATAGAGTTGTTATGAGTCAAAACACACAAGAAAAAAAAACAGGACTTGTTTTTCTAACAATGTACCTAAGTAGACCTTAAGAGAATCTCCTATTAGTTTAGCGCAGCGGGCCTCAAACTGAAGGTCGTGACCCCTTTTGGGGGATGAATGACCCTTTCACGGCAGTGGACCGTTCATTAAAGTGGAAAAATTAGAGTTATGATGTAGCAATGAAAATAATTTCATGATTTGGCAGTCACCACTACATGAGGAATGGTATGAAAGAGTCGTGGCATTAGGAAGGTTGAGAACCACTTCTCTAGGGCAAGACACAAATCTGGTACAGAAGGGAAGGAAGAGAGCGGCAGTCTCCAACAAGTTGGATTAGCACAGTGGCTGCAACACTGAGGCCAAGCACACAAGCACGGTGAGGGTGGCACAGGTCAGGGCAGCTAAGAGTCAAAACCCACTCGACAGAACTTAATGACAATAACTACAGGACGTGTACTTCTAACAATATGCTGAACTAGATCTTAAGAGAAACTCCTCTAAATTTAGAGCAGTGGTTCTTAACTTGTGGGTCGCGACCCCCTCTCACAGGTGTTGCCCAATTCATAACAGTAGTGAAATCACAGTAATGGAGTAACAATGAAAAAAAATTACTGTTGGAGGATCACCACAACATTAAGAATTGTATAAAGGAGCCATGCCATTAAGAAGGTTCAGAAACACTGCCCGAGAGGAATACACAAAACGTGGTACTGCAGAAGGGCAGCAAGTGAGAGGCAGACCCTACAAGATGGAATAGCTCAGTGGCTGCAACAATGAATGCCATCAACGAACCACTGTGAGGACGGCACAGGACGGGGCAGCGTTTCATTATCTTGTGCTTAGAGTTGCTGAGAGTCAAAACCCACTCGACGGCAACTAACAGCAACACAAAAAGTACTTGAGCTTCTAACAATATGCTGACGTAGATCTTAAGAGAAACTCCTCTTAGTTTAGTGCAGGGTTCTCAGCCTATGAATCACGAAACCTTTTGGGGAATGAGTGGGTTGAATGACCCTTTCACAAGGGTTGCCTGATTCATAAAATTAGCAAAATTACAGTTATGAAATATCAGCGAAAATTTTGTATGACTGGGGGTCCACCACTATTTTGGGAACTGCATGAAAGGGTCGTAGATTTAGGAAGATTGAGAACCACTGTCCGAGAGGAAGACACAAATGTTGGTAGAGTAGAAGGGCAGCAAAGGAGAGGCAGCCCCTCCAAGTTGGAATAGCTCAGTGGCTGCAACAACCAGCGCAAGCAAAGAACCACTGTGAGGAATGCACAGGATGGGGGAGCATTTCGTTATATTTTGCATAGAGTTGCTATGAGCCAAAACCCACTTGAAGGCACCTAAATAAAATAACAACAGGACTTTTGCTTCTAACAATGTGCTGAAATATATCTTATGAGACATTCTTCATAGTTTGGAGCAGAGATTCTCAACCTGTGGGTCATGACTCCATTAGGGTGATGAACTACCCTTGCACAGGGGTGTCCCACTTCATAGCAGTAGCTACATTACAGTTATGAAGTAGCAATGACGATAAATTTATGACTGGGATTGTACCCACTACATGAGCAGTGGTATAAAAGGCCTGTGGCATTATAAGAAGGTTGAGAGCCACTGTCCTTGAGCAAGACAGAAATTTTGGCAGAGCAGAAAGGCAGCAAATGAGAGGCAGACCCCCAGATGATAGATTAGCGCAGTGGCTGCAACCATGAGTGCAGACAAGAAACCACTGTGAGGATGGCACAGGACGGGGCAGCGTTTCATTATCTTGTGCGTAGAGTTGCTGAGAATCGAAACCCACTGGGCAACACCTAACAACAATCACTGTAGGACTCATGCTTTTCACAATATGGTGCTGTAGATCCTAAGAGAAACTCCTCTTAGTTTAGAGCAGTGGTTCTCAACTTGTGGGTCACGAGCCCTTTGGGGGGGTCAAATGACCCTTTCACAGTGGAGGCCTGATTCATAACTGTAGCAAAATTAAAGTTACAAAGTAGCAATGAAAATAATTTTATGATTGGGGGGTTCATCACTACATGAGGAAATGAATGAAAGGGCAGTAGAGGGGCAGCAAAAGAGAGGCAGCCCCCCAAAAGTTGGATTAGCCCATGGTTGCAACAATGACAACAAGCAAAATAACCACTGTGAGGGTGGCACGACACGGGGTCACGTTTCATTATATTGTGTATAGAGTTGCTATGAGCCAGCACACACTCAAAGGCACCAAACAATAACAACAGGACTGTGCGTCTATGAATATGCGGAAGTAGACCTTAAGAGAAACTCCCCTTAGTTTAGACCAGTGGTTCTCAAACTGTGTCACAGTGTCTTTAGAAGACTAATGAACCTTTCACATGGGTGGCCTGATCCATAACAGAAGCGAAATTACAGTTATGATGTAGCAATGAAAATATTTTATGGTTGGGGAGTCACCACTACATGAGGACTGGTATGAAATAGTAGTGGCATTCAGAAAGTTGAGAACCACTATTCTTGAGGAAGACACAAATCTTGGTACGGAAGGGCAGGAAAAGAGAGTTAGTCCCTAACAAGATGGATTACCCCAGTGGCTGCAACAATGAGCACAAACAGAAGAACCACCGTGAGGATGCACAGGGCAGGACAACGTTTCATTACATTGTGCATAGGGTTGTTATGAGCCAAAACCCACTCGAAGGCAGCCAAAAACAAGAACAGGATTTGTGCTTCTAACAATATGCTGAAACATACCTTAAAAAGAAACTCCTCTTAGTGTAGAATAGCAGTTCTCAAACTGTGGGTCGTGATGCCTTTTGGGGGGTGGGAGGGAGAATGACTATATCACATGGTGGCCTGATTCATAACAGTAGCATAATTTTAGTCATAAAGTAACAAGGAAAGTAATTTTATGATTGGGGAGGGGGCGTCACCAATACATGAGGAATGGTGTGAAAGAGTCGTGCATTAGGAAGTTTGAGAACCACTGCCCTAGAGGAAGACACAAATCTGGGTACAGTTGAAGGTCAGCAAATGAGAGGCAGTCCCCCAAAAGATGGATTAGCACAGAGACTGCAACAATGAGTGAAAACAAAAGAAAAGTGTGAGGGTGTTAGAGGATGGAACAGTGTTTCCTGATACTGTGCATAGAGTTGTTATGAGCCAACTATGAGCCAAACCCACTCGACAGCCCCCGAACAACAATAAGAACAGGACTCTTGTGTGTAATAATATACAGAGCTATACCACAGGAGAAACTCCTCTTAATTTCGAACGGCAGTTCTCAACCTGTGATTTGTGACCACTTTGGTTGGTTGAACAACCCTTTCACAGGGTGACTAGATTCATAAGACTTGCAAAATTACAGTTATGGAATAACAGTTGAAAAAAAAACTTTATGCTTTGGGGACCACCACTACACATTGGGAAGTGTATGAAAGGGTCGTGGCATTAGGATTGCTGAAAACCACAGTCCTACAGGAAGACACAAGTCTTGATACAGTTGAAGGGCCGCAATATAGAGTCAGCCCCCAAATAGATGGAATAGCATAGTGGCTGCAGCAATGAGCTCAAGCTAAGGGAACACTGTGAGGATGGCACAAGATGGGGCAGCGTTACATTATATGGAGCATAGAGTTGCTATGAGTCAGAACCCACTCGACTGCACCTGACAACAAAACAACAGGACTTGTGTTTCTTATAATGTGCTGAAGTAGACCTTAAGAGAAACTCCTATTAGTTTAGTGCAGCGGTTCTCAACTTTTGGGTCACGAGCCCTGTTGGGGGATGAATGAACCTTTCATAGTGGTCGCCTAGTCATAACAGTAGAAAAATTAGAGTTACAAAGTTGCAATGAAAATAATTTTATGATTTGGCAGTCAGCACTATATGAGGAATGGTATGAAAATGTTGTGGCATTAGGAAGGTTGAGAACCACTGCCCTAAAGGAAGACACAAGCCTTGGTAGAGTAGAAGGGCAACAAAAAATAGCCAGCCCCCCCAAATATGGCTCCAACAATGAGCACTAGCAAACAACCACTGACAGGATGGCACAGGTCTGGGAAGCATTTCATGATATTGTGCATAGAGATGCGATGAGCCAAAACCCCCTCCGCAGAACTTAACAACAATAACAACAGGGCTTGTGTGTTTAACAATATGCTGAAGTAAATCTTAAGAGCAACTCTTCTTAGTTTACAGCAGGGTTCTCAACATTGGGTCGTGAACACTTTCAGGTGGGGGGTGTTTCGAAACACCCCTTCACAGTGATGGCCTGATTCATAACAGTGGCAAAAGTACAGTTATGAAATATCAATGAATATAATTTTATGATTGGGGTCCACCACTACATTGGGAACTGTACGAAAGGGCCGCAGAATTAGGATGTATGAGAAACATTGTCCTAGAGGAAGACACAAATGTTGGTACAGTAGAAGGGCTGCAAAAGTCAGGCAGCCCCTACAAGATAGAATAGATGCAGCTTGAGTGCAAGCAAAGGACCACAGTGAAAATGGCACGAGATGGGGCCGAGTTTCATTATATTGTGCATACAGTTGGTATGAGCCAACACACACTCAAAGGCACCAAACAATAATAAAAAGAACTTGGGCTTCTAAGAATATTCTGAAGTAGACCTTAAGAGAAACTCCTATTCGTTTAGACCATTGGTTCTCAAAGTGTGTGTCAAGACACCTTTGAGGAGACTAACGAACCTTTCACATGGGTGGCCTGATCCATAACAGAAGCAAAATTACAATTATGATGTAGCAATGCAAATATTTTATGGTTGGATGTCACCACTACACGAGGAATGGTGTGAAGTGGTTGTGGCATTTGGAAAGTTGAGAACCACTGCTCTAGAGGAAGACAGATATCTTGGTACAGAAGGGCAGGAAAAGAGAGGCAGTGCCCAACAAGATGGATTAGCACAGTGGCTGCAAAAATGAGTGTGAGCAAAAGAACCACTGTATGGAAGGCACAGGACGGGAAAGCATTTTATTACATGGTGCATAGAGTTGGTATGAGCCTAAACCCATTCGAAGGCACCAAACAACAGGATTTGTGCCTCTAACAATATGCTGAGGGAGACTTTAAAAGAAACTCTTAGTGTAGAGTAACAGTTCCCTAACTGTGGGTCACAACGTCTTAGGAGGGAACAATGAGCATTTCACATGGGTGACCTGATTCATAACAATAGCAAATTTATAGTTATGGAGTAACAAGGAAAATTATTTTTTGATTGGGGGGGTTACTAGTACGTGAGGAATGGTGTGAAAGAGTCATGACATTAGGAAGGTTGAGAACCACTACCCTAGAGGGAGACATAGATCTGGGTACAGTAGAAGGGCAGCAAAAAGAGGCAGCCCACAGCACAATGGAATACAACAGTGGCTGCAACAATCCGCGCAAGCAAAAGAACCACTGTGAGGATGGCATAGGATGGGAAAGCGTTTCATTATATTGTGCATAGAGTTACTATGAGCCAAAACCCACTCGATGGTACCTAACACCAATAACAACAGAACTTGTGCATCTACCAGTATGCTGAATTCTATCTTAAGAGAATCTCCTCTTAGTTTAGAGCAGGGGATCTTCAGCTGTGTGTCGCGACCCCTTTGTGGATATGGAATGAAAATTTCACAGGGGTGTCGTGACTCATACCAGTAACAAAATTACAGTTATGAAGCTGCAATGAAATCATTTTATGGTTGGGGGGGGGGTCACCACTAAATGAGAATCGGTATGAAAATATCATGGCATTAGGAAAGTTAAGAACCACTGCTCTAGAGGAAGTCCCAAATCTTGGTATGAAAGGGCAGGAAAAGAGAGGCGGTCCCCAACAAGATGCATTAGCACAGTGGCTGCAACAATGAGCGCAAGCAGAGAACCACTGGGCGGCGTTTCATTATATTGTGCGTAGAGTTGCTATGAGACATACCCATTCGACCGCACCTAACAACAACAACAAATGGACTTGAGCTTCTAACAGTATGGTGAAATAGACCTTAAGAGAAACTCCTCTCAATTTAGAGCAGGGGTTCTCACCATGTGGGTCGTGACCCCTTTGGGGCTTAGACGAACCCTTTACAGGGTTGCACTATTCATAACTTGTAACAAAACGAGAGTTACGAAGTAGCAAAGAATATAATTTTATAATTGGGGTCTACCACTACAAAGGAAACTGTATGAAAGTGTCGTGAATTTAGGAAGGTTGAGAAGCACTGTCCTAGAGGAAGATACAGATATTGGTAGAGTAGAAGGGCAGCAAAGGAGAGGCAGCCCCTACAATTTGGAATAGCTCAGTGGCTGCAACAATGAGCGCAAGCAAAGAACCACTGTGAGGAATGCACTAATGGGGCAGCGTTTCGGTACATTGTACATAGAGTTGCTGTGAGCCAAAATCCACTCGACGGCACTTAACAACAACAACAACAACAGGACTTGGGCGTCTAACAATATACTGAACTACATCTTAAAGAAACACCTCTTAGTTTAGAGCAGCGGTTCTCAACCTGTGGATCGGGACCTCTTTGGGGGTTGAGCTACCCATTCACAGGGGTCGGTCTCTTCTTCATAGTAGCAAAATTACAGTTATGAAGTAGCAACGAAAATAATTTTACGAATGGATGTTCACCACAACATCAGGAACTTCATTATAGTGCCAAGGAATTAGGAAGGTTGAGAACCACTGGTTTAGAGCATAGGAAATCTGATGCAATACTGCATATTTTAACACACATGAAGGTGGAAAATAAAGGAAATTGGGAGAGGACAGTAGTATCAAATTCCTATGAGTCAGAATTGTTCTATATCATAGAGTAGCTAAGACAATGAGAAGAAATGACAAAGTCAAAGAGCTGAAGAGAAAATTCCATAGGACACGTGGCAACAGCTTTATGCTCTTGTTAGACCCTCGGGACCTCCTTATCTTTTGCTGGTGCACCTCCAAGATCCCAGAATCCCTAGTTGACAGTGGAATTTGCATAGCGAACTGGCTCATTGAGCCAAGCCGGAGGCCTCTGTCTGCAGAAGAGACCAAGCCCTGTGCTGCAGCTCCTGCTCCCATATGCAAGCAGTGGGGTCCAGATGTGGGTCCTGTGTCTGCTTCCTGTTGTAAAAGACAGTGTTGGGACAAGTAGCCTTCTACTGAGTCTCTCCTCCGTCTACCTGGGGGAGCAGGCTCCTGGCTTGCTGTGGCCAGCTAATAGCAATTAGTAGGCATAGCGCTAATGAAGAGAGGGGACAGCTGGGCAGAGGGCCTAAACCTGCTGAGCGCCATGGCCCCTGAGACACTGGCGAGCTGTTGGCTCCCAGCTCCTTGTCCCTGACTCTTACCTGCCTCCCTCTCTCGAGTTCACTCTTGAATTTCAGTCTCCATGCAATCTCACCCAGCCTTGCTGCCTGACTGGAGAGGGAGCCTGGAGGCTGTTAGAATAGCGCTGCTCAGGCTCTTTGGGCTAAAGAGTCTGACGTGGGCCAGGAGCTCCATGAAGTTCCCTCCCTCAGGCAGTTTTCTGCCTCTCCATCCCCCTTAGTCTCCCTGCAGGCCTGGCCCTGGGCCCTGACCTTCCACTTGCTTCCTCATCCAACATGTGGAGGGCTGGCTCTTGCCAAGTACACACATGGGTGCAGACATGAGAGATCCCACTCTCTCCTGGAAATCAGGAGGTCTGTAAACAAGGGCACAGCTGAGGCCTGTTCTTACGCAAATCATGTGCATCCTTCTCTCTGCCCTCTGCCCTGGGGTAGGGACAAGGGCTCTGGGAAGACCGGCCACCCCATCACTATGGGGCATGGCCCGATGGTGCTGGTGCACAGAGCACTGGGCAGGCAGGGCTCCCTACAGGCCCATGCACCATGTGGGGCTACAGAAGGGGAGAAAGGCAGAAGAGTGCTGCCAGGAGCCAGCTGCACTCTGGCAACGTGGGGTCCTCTGGGCTGGGCCACTGAGGTGGGGTGCTAAGGCTGTGCTCCCCTCTCCCTCTCCCCAGGTGTGTGGTTGTGCTCTTCAATCCCCGGAAACACAAGCAGCACCACATCCTCAACAGCTCCAGGTAAATGGGCTCTGGGGCTTTGGGGAGTGCCACCTTTTCCCAGGGACGGCCAGAGGAGTGCCACTTGCTTCTCTGTGGCATTGGGCCCTGTTGGGCCCCAGGCCTGCAAGGGAAGCAGCACAAGGAGGGCGGGTTTGCTGCCCTTGTTTTGAGAGGGGACTGTGAGAGGCCAGACCTGGGCCAGGCTGCCAGTGCCTCCCTTGAGCCTGCCCCCATTCCTTTCAGGAAAACCATCACTGCCCTTGCCTTCTCTCCTGATGGCAAGTACCTGGTCACCGGCGAGGTGAGTGAGGAAGGAAGCTCAGGCACTGCAGAGGGGGTGGCCTGGCCTTAGCAGAGAGTGACAGCCTGCAGCCCGCATAGGACTGGTGCCAAGTTTGACTTTCTGTACTGGTGTCAACTTTGGGTGTTTGGTCTGCCCTAGAGCAGTGTTCTTAGGCTGTAGCCTGCATCAGAAGTGCTATGGTGGCCCCGTAGTACAGATTGCTGGCTCTCGGGCTCAGCAGGTCTGGGGTGGCTCTCTTCAGTTTGCAATGCTAACAAGTAGTTCCAGATGAGGCTGAAGCTGCCAATTTGGGAACCACATTTTGGAAAACACCTCCTTAAAACATTCCTTATCCTGGAGTCCTCCTGTTGGTCACAGTGTGGAACAGGGCTGCCCTCCCATAGACTTGCCCTGTGAGGCTGTGGGAGCCAACCACAGTAGTGGTGGTTATTGCCCATCCAAATCACGCCAGGAGCCCATCCCTGAGAGTCCCTGTTCCCCAACACTGATCACATTCCCTCCGGGGGTGTCCTTGATTCATGTGCAGGCACATTAGGTTAGGTGTCCTTCATTTATGTGCAGGCTCTTGTCCAGTGGCTGGGAGAACCAGGCCTCCTTGGATGGGGAGGGAGCTGGCTGCCTCTGGCCTTTACTTTGGGGTCTTCGTCCCCGCAGAGTGGACACATACCTGCTGTGCGGGTGTGGGACGTGTCGGAGCGCAGCCAGGTGGCAGAGCTTCAGGAGCATAATTATGGCGTGGCGTGTGTGGCCTTCTCACCCAGCGCCAAGTACATTGTCTCAGTGGGCTACCAGCATGATATGATCGTCAATGTCTGGGCCTGGAAGGTGAGTGGGCTTCTGGCCTCAGGACAGGCAGGGCCGGGAGGGGAGCCAAGAAACTGCTGACAGGTGGCCTTCACTTCCGCCTGCTGGCCTCAGTCCCTTTCTAGAGAACTCTGAGCAGAAAGGAGCAACTGTGTATCTAGGATGCTGAAGAAGGGGCAGAAGGAGAGGTCAAGTTCACAGCTTGTCTAACCTCCTTCAGTGTGTAAGTTTCTTTTCCCTCAGCTCCTAGAAGCAGAGCCTTGATTTCCCTTGACTTTCTCTCCAGAAAAACATTGTAGTGGCTTCCAACCAGGTGACCAGTCGGGTGAAAGCAGTATCCTTCTCTGAGGACTGCAGCTACTTTGTCATTGCAGGCAACCGGCACATCAAATTCTGGTTCCTTGATGACAGCAAGAACTCAACGGTGAGGCAGCAAGTAGCCACCAGGGTGGGGTCGGCCCAGATCTGTTCCACCTGCGCCCCCTTCTGCATGCTCAAAAGCCCTTTGGAAGTCTCAGCTGGGCCAGGTGCTATGTCAATCTGCAAGGGAAGCTTTTTCCCTCTCTCCCCAGGGCCTGCTTTCCAGGGGGTAGCCTGCAGGGTGGGTGTGTGGGTGGCACCTGTGGTGTGCCTCCACAGGTGAATGCCACTGTGCCCTTGCTGGGCCGCTCCGGGCTGCTGGGGGACATGCAGAACTACCTGTTCACTGATGTAGCCTGTGGCCGCAGGAAGAAGGCTGACAGCACCTTCTGTATCACATCCTCAGGGCAGCTGTGCGAGTTCAGTGACCAGAGACTGTTGGACAAGTGGGTGGAGCTGAGGGTAAGTGAATGCTTTGTCGGCACCCTCCCGTCTGTCACCTCCAGGCTCCGGGGGTCCTGGGGTTAGCAGCGGGGTCTGCATGCACGCTGGGGGAGGCCCCAGGCGGAGGAAGGTGTTTGGGAACCTCTCTGCTCGCTCGCGCTCTCTGTCTCTGCCACTTCCTCTGCTTTCCTCTTCTGCTCAGCACAAAGACAGCATCACAGTAAGTGTGCTGGCCCTGTCCGCTGCCTCTGCTGCCTTTCTCTTGGCCGGCCTTTTCTGAGTGTGTGTTTGCCTAAAACTCAGGTGGCTTATAAGGCTTGCTGACTCCTTCTTCCTAATTGCATGGGGCTGTGGGCCCTCTGGCTAGCTGCTGTTAGAGGGAGGGGCACTGAGGGGCTCTGGCCAGGGCAGCTGTCCTACCTTGCACTTGTCCTTGCCTCTTGGCTCATGGCTGTTGAGGTGGGGTGAAGGAGTGCGCAGACGCCCTTGCTGAATGGGGCTTCTGTGCTCACAGACCACAGTGGCCCACTGCATCTCGGTGAGCCAGGACTACATCTTCTGTGGCTGTGCTGACAGCACCGTGCGTCTTTTCAACCCCTCCAACCTGCACTTCCTCAGCACGCTGCCCCGGCCCCATGCCCTGGGAACAGACATTGCCAGCATCACAGAGGCCAGGTGAGCGGTGTGGGTGGGCCCCTGAGTCCTGTCAGAGCCCCACTCTGTGCCAGGCCATCCTTGGCATGCTGCAAGGAGAGAAGGGCACACATAGGCCTCTGGGAAGACCCTTGCAGTCAAGCACAGGTGGGTCTTTTAGCATTTCTTGCTCACTGTGGGCAACCGTGGTAATCTGAGTCTGCCGTGTGGTAATGCATTGTCCTGTAAAGACCACAGCTAGGACAGACGGGCAGTTCCTTAGGGTTTCTGAGAGAGACTGGAAACCTGATGCAGCAGGCCTTTCTCCCTCAGGGTGGTCCTGGATTGCAGCTGCGGTAGGAGGGGCTTATTGTAGCCTCGGGCCTTGGGTTGGGTGATTGCAGGAAGTGAAGTTTTGCTCTGGTTTCAGTGCTGTCAGGAAGCGGGGCAGTTCTGCAGTTGGGTATATTAATTTCTCTTTCAGGGCAGGACGGGACTAAATCTGCAATTGGTAGGAAATGATATATGACCATGGTTGTGGCTTGCACAGTGTCCTTCCTTGTCCTCTGACGTGAGTCTAGAAGGGCCTGACATCTGCTTGGCTGCATCACGGCCACACACTGTCCCTGCCTGACGTTGGGGGCTATGAAATAACTTGTGTTCTTTTGGAGAGCCCCATGGCAAGGAATGCCAGGCCAGCTGCTGCGTTCTTTCTCCAGTGACTGCTGGCCAACCTGCTGCTCCTCCCTTGAGTGCCCCATTTCATTTGCGCTCACTCACTAGTTTGCCCTGTCTGCCCTGGACACCCTGCCCCCCTCTTTCCTCAGTCGCCTTTTCGCTGGAGTGGCCAATGCGTAGTATCCGGACACCATCTCCTTGGCCTTTGATCCTGCAAATCAGTGGCTGTCTTGTGTGTACAATGACCATAGTATTTATGTCTGGGATGTGAAGGACCCCAAGAAAGTGGGCAAGGTGTATTTAGCTCTCTATCATTCCTCCTGCTTCTGGAGTGTAGAGGTACGTGGGCCAGGTCTGCTGAGACTGACCGTGTTTCCTGGGCTACTATTAGGAGCTGGAGTTCCTCAAGTGTGGAATTTGTTTCCTCTAGCACCCTTGCTCCCCCAGCAGTGCCCCTGGGTCCCTTCGTATCTGTTAATTGGCTCTGAGGATGGGAGGGGATTTTAGTGCTGACTCATCTCAGACGTTTTTCAGTATGCCCTGTGCAGTCTGAGCTTTGCCTCTTTGGACATGTTCCTGAACTTGACCAAACCTTAGTTTCTGCAATTGTGAAATGACATACCTGATGCATTTGATTTTTACGAAAAGGAGACAATGAAAGTTGGAGATTTAGAATGCCTAGTACTTACTAGGTGCTTGGTTAATGTATATTCCTTTACTTGTTAAAGACAAGAGCTAATCATTATGACTTGCTTGCTCTGGGAAAAGCCTGGGGTTAAGTCTTGACCAACCTTTTCTCTACTCTCATCCCGTCCCATCTCTGAGGGCAGCCAAGGTCTGACCCAGGTCCCTCTGGTCCTTGTGCTCCTCCAGGTCTACCCTGAGGTGAAGGACAGTCAACAGGCCTGCTTGCCCACGAGCTCCTTTATCACCTGCTCTTCTGACAGCACCATCCGCCTGTGGAATACAGAGAGCTCTGGGGTGCATGGCTCCACCCTGCACCGAAACATCCTCAGCCACGTGAGCCTGGTGCCCCCACACCACATTCTCAGGATCTGAGTCTCCAGACCAGACTCTTCCAGATGTTTCTGCAAGTGTATGAGTGTGAGTGTGTGTGTGTGTGTGTGTGTGTAAAAAGGACCCGAAGTCAGAAGCACTCTAGACATTCTGCAAGGTTGTGTGAGTGTGTGTGTGCGTGTGTGTGTGTGTATGTAAAAACGACCCGAAGTCAGAAGCCCTTTACATTTTCTGCAAGTGTGTGTGTTTGAGTGTTTGTGTTTGTAAAAAGGACATTAAGTCAGACACCCAACAGAGATTCAGAAAGCGTTTGTGTGTGTGTGTGTGTGTGTGTGTGTGTGTGTGTGTGTGTAAAAAGGGCACGAGTCAGAAGCCCTCTAGAGATTCTGCCATGGTGTGTGTGTGTTTGTGTAAAAAGAACAAGAAGTCAGAAGCCCTCTAGATGTTCTGCAAGGGTCTGAGTGTGAGTGTGTGTGTGTTTGTAAAAAGACACGAAGTCCGAAGCCCTCCAGAGATTCTTCAAGTGTGCGTGTATGTGTCTTGTGTGTAAAAATGAAACAAAATCAGAAGCCCTCTAGTGATTCTGGAAGGGTGTGTGTGTGTGTGTCCTAAAAAGGACACGAACTCAGAAGCCCTCCAGAGATTCTGTAGGGGCATGAGTGTGTGTGTGTGTGTGTGTGTGTGTGTGTGTGTGTGTGTAAGTAAAACCTACACAGTCAGAAGCCCTCCAGAGATTTTGCAAGTGTTTTTGTGTGTATGTGTGTGTAAAAAGGACATGAAATCAGACGCCCTACAGAGATTCTGCAAGGGTGCGTGTATGTTTGTGTGTGTAAAAAGGACACGAAACCAGAAGCCTTATAGAGATTCTGGAAGTGTGTGTGTGTGTGGTTTTGTGTTGGTAAAAAGGACATTAAGTCAGAAACCCTCCAGAGATTCTGAAAGTGTGTGTGTGTGTGTAAAAAGGACACGAAGTCAGAAGCCCTCTAGAGATTCTACCATGGTGTGTGTGTGTGTTTGTATAAAGAGTACAAGAATTTCGAAGCCCACTAGGGACTCTGCAAGGGTCTGAGTGTGAGTGTGTTTGTGTGAGTGTGTGTGTGTGTAAAAAGGCCATGAAGTCAGAAGCCCTCCAGAGATTCTGCAAGGGTATGAGTGTGAGTATGTGTGTGAGTGTGTGTTTGTGTGTATGAAAAGGACACGAAGTCAGAAGCCCTCCAGAGATTATGCAAGGGTGTGAGTGTTTTTCTGTGTGTGACTAAAAAGGACACGAAGTCAGAAGCCCTCGAGAGTTTCTGCAGGGGTATGAGAGGGAGTGTGTGTTTTGTGTGTGTAAAAAGTACACGAAGTCAGTTGCCCTCCAGAAAAACTGCAAGGGTGCGTGTGTGTGTGTGTAAAAAGGACACGACATCAGAAGGCCTTCAGAGATTGTGCAAGGGTATTAGTGTGAGTTTGCGTGTGTGAGTGTGTAAAACGGACAAAGTCAGAAGCCCTCCAGAGATTCTGCAATGGTTTTCTCTGTGTGTGTGTGTTTGTGTGTGTAAAAAGACATGAAATCAGACGCCCTACAGAGATTCTGCAAAGGTGCGTGCGTGCGTGTGTGTGTGGAAAAAGGACAGGAAACCAGAAGCTTTTTAGAGATTCTGCAAGAGAGTGTGTGTGTGTGTTTGTGCTTGCAAAAAGGACATTAATTCAGAAACCCTCCAGAGATTCTGCAACCGTGTGTGTGTGTGTGTGTGTGTGTGTGTGTGTGTAAAAAGGACACGAAGTCAGAAGACCTCTAGGGAATCTGCCATGGTGTGTGTGTGTGTGTTTGTAAAAAGGACACGGAATCAGAAGCTCTCTTGAGATTCTGCAAGGGTCTGAGTGTGAGTGTGTGTGTAAAAAGGACATGTAGTCAGAAGCCCTGCAGAGTTTCTGCAAGTGTATGAGTGTGAGTTTGTGTGTGTGTGTAAAAAGGACACGAAGTCAGAAGACCTCCAGAGATTGTGCAAGGGTGTGTGTGTGTGTGTGAGTGTGTAAAAAGGAAAGGAAGTCAGAAGCCCTACATATATTCTTCAAAGTTTGTGTGTGTGTGAGTGTCTAAAAAGGACACAAAATCAGAAGCCCTCCAGAGATTCTGCAAGTGTCTGTGTGTGTAAAAAGGACACAAAGTGAGAATACCTCAAGAGATTCTGCAAGGGTGCGTGCATGTGTGCATGTGTGTGTGTAAAATGGAAACGAAGTCAGAAGCCCTCCAGAGATTCTGCCAATGTGCATTTGGGTGTGTAAAAAGGACAGGAACTCAGAAGCCCTCCAGAGATTCTTCAAGTGTGAGTGCTTGTGTGTGTGTGTGTGTGTGTATAAAAAGGACACGCAGTCAGAAGACCTGCAGATATTCTGCAAGAGTGTGAGTGTGTGTGTGTGTGTTTAAATTGGACACGAAATCAGAAGCCCTCCATAGATTCTGCAAGTGTATGAGTGCGTGTGTGTGTGTGTGTTTAAAAAGGACATGAAATCAGACGCCCTTCAGAGATTCTGCAAGGGTGCATGTATGTGTGTGTGTGTGTGTAAAAAAACACGAAGTCAAAAGCCCTCTAGAGATTCTGCAAGGGTCTGAGTGTGAGTGTGTGTGTGTGTGTGTGTGTGTTTGTAAAAAGGACACGAAGTCAGAAGCAATCCAGAAATTCTGCAAGATTGTGTGAGTGTTTGTGTAAAAAGTAACCAAATCAGTAGCCTTCTAGAGATTTGCAAGGATGTGTGTGGGTGTGAGTGTAAAGGACATGATATCAGAAGCTCTCAAGGGATTCTGCAAGTGAATGAGTGTGTGTCAAAAGGGCACGAAGTCAGAAGCCCTCCAGAGATTCTTCAAAGTTGTGAGTGCTTGTGTGTGTGTGTGTGTCAAAAAAGGACATGAATTCAGAAACCCTCCAGAGATACAGGAAGGGTGCGTGATAGTGTGTGTGTGTGTGTGTGTGTGTGTGTGTGTGTAAAAAGGACAGTAATTCAGAAGCCTTCTAGAGATTCTGCAATGGTCTGTATGTGTATGTGTAAAAAGGAGAAGTCAGAAGCCCTCCAGAGATTCTGCAAGAGTGCGTGCATGTGTGCATCTGTGTGTTATTGTTCAAAAAGGACACGAAGTCAGAAGACCTGCAGATATTCTGCAAGGGTGTGTGTGCGTGTATGTGTACAAAGGACACGAGGTCAGAAGACCTGCAGATATTCTGCAAGGGTGTGTGTGTGTGTGTGTAAAAAGGACACGAAGTCAGAAGCCCTCCAGAGATTTTGCAAATGTATGAGTGTCAGTGTGTGTGTTTGTGAGTGTAAAAAGGACACTAAGTCAGAAGCACTCTAGAGATTCTGCAAGGGTGTGTGAGTGTGTGTGTAAAAAGGACACGAAGTCAGAAGCCCTCTAGAGTTTCTGCAAGAGTGTGAGTGTGTTTGTGTTTGTGTTTGTAAAAAAGACATTAATTCAGACACCGTCCAGAGATTCAGAAAGGGTGTGTGTGTGTGTGTGTGTGTGTGTGTGTGTGTAAAAAGGGTATGAAGTCAGAAGCCCTCTAGAGATTCTGCCATGGTGTGTGTGTGTGTTTGTGTTAAAAGAACAAGAAGTCAGAAGCTCTCTAGAGATACTCCAAGGGTCTGAGTGAGAGTGTGTATGAGTGTGTGTGTGTATGTGTAATAAGGACACGAAGTCAGAAGCCCTCCAGCGATTCTGCAAAATTGTGTGTGTGTTTGTGTAAAAAGGAAATCAAATCAGTAGCCTTTTAGAGATTTGCAAGGATGTGTGTGGGTGTGAGTGTAAAGGACATAAAGTCAGAAGCTCTCCTGAGATTCTGCAAGGGTGTGTGAGTGTGTGTGTGTGAAAAGGGCATGAAGTCAGAAGCCCTCCAGAGATTCTTCAAAGGTGTGAGTGTTTGTGAGTGAGTGTCAAAAAAGACATGAATTCAGAAGCCCTCCAGAGATTCAGCAAGGGTTCGTGATAGTGTGTGTGTGTGTGTGTGTGTGTGTGTATGTATGTGTAAAAAGGTGAATTCAGAAGCCCTCCAGAGATTCTGCAAGGGTGCGTGTATGTGTGCATGTGTGTGTGCGAGTGTGTAAAAAGGACACGAAGTCAGAAGACCTGCAGATATTCGGCAAGTGTATGAGTGTGAGTGTGTGGGTGTGTGTGTGTAAAAAGGACACGAAGCCAGAAACCCTCCATAGATTCTGCAAGTGTATGAGTGTGAGTGTGTGTGGGTGTGTAAAAAGGGCACGAAGTCAGAAGCCCTCTAGAGATTCTGCAATGGTGTGTGTATGTGTTTGTGTAAAAAGAACCAGAAGTCTGAAGCCCTCTAGGGAGTTTGCGAGGGTCTGTATGTGAGTGTGTGTGTGTGTAAAAAGGAAACAAAGTCAGAAGACTTGCAGATATTCTGCAAGGGTGTGTGTGCGTGTGTGTGTACAAAAGATACGAGGTCAGAAGCCCTCCATAGATTCTGCAAGAGTGTGAGTGTGTGTGTGTGTGTGTGTGTAAAAAGGGCACGAAGTCAGAAGCCCTCTAGAGATTCTGCAAGGGTCTGTGTGTGTCTGTGTGTTTGTAAAAAGACACAAAGTCAGAAGCCCTCCAGCGATTCTGCAAGATTGTTTGTGTGTTTGTGTAAAAAGGAAACCAATTCAGAAGCCTTCTAGAGATTCAGCAATGGTGTGTATGTGTGTGTGTCTGTAAAAAGGAGATGTCAGAAGCTCTCCTGAGATTCTGCAAGGGTATGAGTGTGAGTATGTGTGTGTGTGTGTGTGTTTAAAAAGGACACCATATCTGAAGCCCTCTAGAGATTCTTGAAGGTTGTGTGTGCATGTGAGTGTAAAGGACACAAAGTCAGAAGCCCTCCAGAGATTAGGAAAGGGTGTGAGTGTTTGTGTGTGTGTGACTAAAAAAGACACGAATTCATTAGACCTCCAGAGATTCTGCAAGGGTGCGTCATAGTGTGTGTGTGTGTGTGTGTGTGTGTAAAAAGGACACCAAATCAGAAGCCTTCCAGAGATTCTGCAATGGTGTGTATGTATATGTGTGTGTGTGTGTGTGTGTGTGTGTGTGTGAAAAGGAGAAGAATCAGAAGACCTCCAGAGATTCTGCAAGGGTATGAGTGTGAGTATGTGTGTGTGTGTATAAAAATGACACGATGTTAGAAGCCCTCTAGATATTCTGCAAGGGTGTGTGTGTAAAGGACACGAAGTCAGAAGCACTCAAGAGATTCTGCAAATGTATGAGTGTGTGTGTGTGTAAAAAAAGAACGAAGTCAGAGCCCTCCAGCGATTCTACAAGGGTGTGAGTGTTTGTGTGTGTGTGTGTGTGTGTGTGTGTGTAAACAGGACACGAAGTCAGAAGCTCTCCAGAGATTCTCCAAGGGTGCGTCTTTGTGTCTGTGTGTGTAAAAATGAAACAAAATCAGAAGCCCTCTAGTGATTCTGGAAGGGTATGTGTGTGTGTGTCCTAAAAAGGACACGAAGTCAGAAGTACTCCAGAGATTCTGTAGGGGCATGAGTGTGTGTGTGTGTGTGTGTGTGTGTGTGTGTGTGTGTAAGTAAAGCGTACAAAGTCAGAAGCCTTTTAGAGATTTTGCAAGTGTTTTTGTGTGTATGTGTGTGTAAAAAAGATATGAAATCAGACGCCCTACAAAGATTCTGCAAGGGTGCGTGTTTGTTTGTGTGTGTAAAAAGGACACGAAACCAGAAGCCTTATAGAGATTCTGTAAGTGTGTGTGTGTGTGTGTGTTTGTGTTTGTGTTTGTAAAAAGGACATTAAATCAGAAATCCTCCAGAGATTCTGAAAGTGTGTGTGTGTGTGTAAAAAGGACACGAAGTCAGAAGCTCTCTAGAGATTCTACCATGGTGTGTGTGTGTGTTTGTAAAAAAGTACACGAATTTAGAAGCCCACTAGGGATTCTGCAAGGGTATGAGTGTGAGTATGTGTGTGTGTGTGTTTGTGTGTATAAAAAGTACACGATGTCAGAAGTCCTCAAGAGATTCTGGAAGGTTGTGTGTGAGTGTGAGTGAAAAGGACACGAAGTCAGAAGCCCTCCAGGGATTCTGCATGGGTGTGAGTGTTTTTTTTGTGTGTGACTAAAAAGGACACGAAGTCAGAAGCCCTCTAGAGTTTCTGCAGGGGTATGAGAGTGGGTGTGTGTTTGTGTGTGTGTAAAAAGGACACGAAGTCAGTTACCCTCCAGAGATACTGCAAGTGTGTGTGTGTGGGTGTGTGTGTGTAAAAAGGACACGACATCAGAAGCCCTCCAGAGATTTTGAAAGAGTATGAGTGTGAGTTTGTGTGTGTGAGTGTGTAAAACGGACAAAGACTTTGCATTTAGTAGCTCTGTGAGTAGCCCGCCATGTCACCAGAGGTTCTTTGCGTTTGATGGCAGTGGGGTGGAATGTTTACAATGGAAAGACCTTTTTCAAATGTATTGCTACTGACCGCGGTCTAAAGCCCAAGTGCTTAGCCATTGGGCCACCAGGATTCTTCATGGTAGGGATGTGTTCCTGCCAAAGTTTATGAACACTACACAGCGGTGGGGTTTTAGAACTGCTAGGTAGTTTAGCTTAGGGACTGAGGCATCCATTACGCAGGGTCAGCAGTCTGAGCCTTTGTCCCATGAACGAGTGGTACACTGCGCATGCTCAAAGGCTCAGGTTCCCAGCCAGGAAGGGGAGGTACACCTGGGTGTGGTCTGCACCTGAATTGGCCCACCAAGGCCAGGTGAATTCAGTTCAGCCAATGAGTTCACCAGGGTCACCAGCACGCCCCACCTCTTGGAGTAATTTAAAAGGCAGGAGCAGAGAGCAGACCTCGTGACTTTCAGGGAAGCTTCTAAGGAGAAGCACATTTCTGAAGAGCCCTGCAGGTGCCTTTATAAACCTGAAACTTCTTCTAATTCTCATAAAACTCACTTGGATCACAAACTAGGCTTGGAGGTGAATGCTTTCTCGTGTGTAGCCAAGGAGCAAGGTATATCTCTATCCTGAGAGATCTCACAGAACCATTGATTGCCCTGGCATGTTTTGGGGTCCTGATGGTGTCATGGTTATGCTTTGTGCAACAGTTTAAAACCACTAGCCACTCCACAAGGGAAAGATGGGGCTTTCTATTCCTATAAAGAGATACATCCTCAGTAACTCACAGGGGAATTCTACCCTGTCCTATAGGGTTGTTATGAGTCAGCATTGACTCAATGGCAGTGAGTGAGTGCCCTGGCAAGTAAGCCTTGGGTATCTACATTGACTCTCAGTTTCTGGTTAGCGTTTCACCACTTCACCCCATGAACTTGAACTGCAGTGGATGAGGGTTGGGAGCTCTGGCTCTGGGGCTGCTTGCTTGAATTTTCACATCATGGCCCTGCCCCTGATGGGACCTTTGCCATTTGGGCAAATAAGCACAAGCCCGAGTTTCCTTTTCTGCAGTATAGGCTGAGGAAGGAGATGTCTCCTCTCTTGTGTGCTAACTGACTTTTACCAGTTAGTGTGAATTAGATCTTTCAAAGAGGAAGATCAGGGAGAAGGGGGAAGGATGAAGCAATTTGTATAGAGGTGAAGGCAGTGTGAGGGGTCAGAGAGAGATGAAAGGACCATCATGTCACATTTGACTACTCTTAGTGAGGCTGGCTTGGAGTGCAGGAGACGGGGAGAGTGAGGACACGGGCTAAAGGCAGTGCTCATTCATTACTTCCGGGCAGAGTTCAGCCTTTGGCATGTTTGTTGGATGCTGGCGCTGTGTTCATCCAATGAAACTTCAAACTTCTGTCCTCTCATTAACCCTTTATCTCCCCTTTGTTCACGATTTAAAACTTCTATTCTCGGGTTCTCTTTAGAGCCCCAGGAAATCAGAAGTCACAAGTCACTTCTGTTTACAGAGAGGCCCCCAGTATGCAAAGGCAGGAGGGTGTGTTAACAGCACACCGGTCTAGTGGCTGGTCACGCCTATGCAGTACATTCTCCATCCCTTAGCTCAACAAAAGGAAAATCACCAAAGAAAAAAAATTTTCTTTTTCATGGATAATTACTTTTTCAGTTCCCTCCCCCACCCATAATCTGTGTGAATTACAATAGAACACGCACACACACACATACACACAATTTTCTGCCAGAATGTGTTACTCCAGTACATTCTACCCTCCTCCCTCACTGCCTCCTACCCTTTTTTCTCCTATCTACTTTCTTCCCATGACACCCAATGGACAGGTAGGGGAATTCAAAATAGACCCCAATCTCAAATGTAGTTTAAAGCTCACTCACGCACTGCTATTGTGCCAGTTCTGACTCATAGTTACAGGATACAACTGTCCTTGTGGATTTCTGAAACAACAATTCTTTGTGGGAGTTGAAAGCTGCCCTTTCTACAGGAATGTAGCAGGTGCGTTTGAACTGCCAACCCTGCAGTTAGCAGGCCAATGTGAAGGGATTTTGCCACTTTGCCACCAAGGATCCTAAAGGTAGCATGAGGAGAACATTTATTAAATCTTCCATGGTACACAGGCAAGGGGGAGACCTGAACCACAGCTCTCGGGATTCTTGGTGCCTCGCAGTGGACAGTTCCAGCCACATCGGATCCAGGCTTCCCAAGATTTGCAGAGCCACCAGCATAGTCTTTGCTCCTCTCCAGGATTCACAATTGCTTCCTGGTTGCTCAGGTATGTAGGAGTTTAGTGGTTCTCTAATGCAATCATCCCATTTTGCAAAGAAGATGCTGATGCCCAGACCGGGGAGAAGATTATCTGAGGCCACTGAGAAGGACACCATCACCTCAAGTCCTTCTGACCCCCCACAAGTTTCTGCCAACAGCACTGAGCCCTGGGTTACGTACTCAGTCTTTTGAAGCCTTAGCCAGCTGATGCAGCTGCCAGTTGGATTGATCAGGGTATGTGACCCAGAGCTCCTTAGAACGCGCCCCGCCCCCAAATGCAAATTTACTGCCATAGAGTTGATACTGATTCATAATGACCCTATAAGACAGGGTAGAACTTCCCCTGTAGGTTTCTGAGACTAACTTTCAGCCTTTCTCCTGAGAAGTGGCTGGTTGTGTGGTGGTTTAGACCTTGCAGTTAGCAGCCTTTTAGCATGAGAGGTAGGGTCTCATTTCTGTTCTGATTATGCTCCATTCTCTGAGATGCCAGTGCCGAGGCTCCCACCCCTGCAGGTAGCAGTGAGATTTTTCTCACTAAACTGCGCTGGATGGGAAACTTGGGGCAAGTAGTGCATCGCAGCCAAGGAAGATCTCATTGACAGTGCAGAACTTGAATAAGGCAGGAAGACACAGGAGTGGCCATCTGGCGGTGGGGAAAGTGTTCCAGGTAGGAGACAGTCAGTGCAAAAGGCCTTGTGATTGGGTTCTCCAAGCTTCTTCCTGGAACAGCAAGGAGACCAATGTGAGTGGGGCATGACACTCTGTAGTGAGGAAAGATGATCACTGTGTGGGCCTCCTGTATGATTTAGAAGCCAAGGGGAATTTTTAAACCCTAAGCCAGATCAATGCTCAAGGAAGCATTAGTCAAGACATCAAATGACACGCTGCATTGGCTAAATGTGCTACAACAGATCTTTTAAAAAGACTGAAGATCAAGGATGTTACTTTGAGGACACTGCCTGATCTTGTGCCAAATCTTGCCATGGTTGTTAGGTTGGAGTCCATTGTTGCAGCCATGGTGTCAGCCCATCTCCTTGATGGTCAGTCTCTTTTCTTGTGGACCTTCAGTTTTACCAAGCATGATGTCCCTTTCCATGGACTGGTCTTTCCTGATAAAATGTAGTAGCTACCAGATTGGATGTCATGCCTTTAGAACAGTGGTTCTCAACCTTCCTAATGTTGTGACACTTTCATATAGTTCCTCATGTGTGGTGCTACCCCCAACTATAAAATTATTTTTGTTGCTACTTCATAACTATAATATTGCTACTGTGATGAATCGGATGATCCCTGTGAAAGCATTGTTCGACCCCCCCCCATGGGGGTCGCGACTCACAGGTTGAGGATCACTGCTCTGGAACATTTTCATCATAGAAGAGAGTTTGGTTGCACAGATCTGAGTTAGACGGTGAGACGGGTTATTTGACATTCATTTGCTGATGTGTTTGCAAACCCAGTGGAAACACTCGGGAATGAGCATCTTCTTAGCCATATTCCCGGGTCATTCAAATGCCATCTCCCCTGTGAATGCCTCACTCCATCCTTGGCTTTCCATACTTGCCATATGAAAATGGGATAATATTCAATACTTAGCATTATATATAACCCAGTATTTGGTAGTCTGCCTCAAACAGATGCGAGTCTCTCTCTTTTTCTACTAATATTTAATTTTGATATGTGAAAACATACAAAGCAAAATCTGTTCCATTTCAACCCTTTCTGGACACAATGTTCAGTGACATTGGTCACACTCTTCATATTGAATTAACATTCTTGTTCTTTCTATTCTAGGTGTTTCCTTTCTTTTTACTTAATCTCTCTGCCACAACCCTCTCACATATATTTTGAATTATCTG
Organism: Tenrec ecaudatus; assembly: GCF_050624435.1. Classification (NCBI taxonomy): domain Eukaryota; kingdom Metazoa; phylum Chordata; class Mammalia; order Afrosoricida; family Tenrecidae; genus Tenrec; species Tenrec ecaudatus. The sequence continues at coordinate 105,793 of NW_027459345.1, read as the reverse complement.
TAACCCATTTAGTTTTGTGCTGAGTTTTTAAAGACTGCAATACTCAAGGATGCAATCCTTTAAGAGCTAAATTGTTATTTAGTTTAAAGATGACTTCAGGGGACAGTTTCAATTCAAGGTTTGAAGAGTAACTCAGGGTCATAGTCTCTGGGACTCTTCCAGTTAAGTAAGTCTAGATAATTAAAGAATTGTAAATTACATTCCACAAGGTTCTCCCTTTCTATCAGCATCCTTAGGAATCATGGTGCTATGGTGCCTGCTAACCTCAAAGTCAGTAGTTGAAACCATAAGCCACTCTGCAGGGGAAAGCAAAGGCTTTCTGTTTCCTTAAAGAATAGCAAGCGAGGAAACCACAGGGGGTGTTCTATACTGAGTCAAAATTGACTCCATGGCAGTGAGTTTATGTTGTTATCGAAAAAAGAACACATTTTAATGGGGGCTCTGACAGATAATAAAACAATCCATAAATCAATTAGATCAAGCGAGTTTGTACATATGCTGCCACCATCATTTTCTAAACACTATCATTCTATTCGACCCCTTTGATATCAGCTCCTGTTTTTTCCCTCTTTCCTCAACCCTCCCACCCTTACTAAATTATATATAAATTAATATCTTTATACACACCGTCTTCTGTGTCCCTCTACCCCTATTTCTGTTATTCGGCCCCTAGGCTGTGTGTGTGTGTGTGTGTGTGTTCTAAATCCATCATTGTTATCAGTTCCCTTTCCCTCCCCTTCCCTACACAGCCACCCTGTGCCCTCATGGTATCTGAGTCAGTTCGAGTTGACTAGAGAAGCACATTCATAAACACTCATGTGTGTTAAAAAACTTTATATAGAAGAATAATTGTATATTAAGAAAACATCCCAGCCCAGTCCAGACCACGTCCACAAGTACGAAATTAACCCATATATCCAATAACAGTGTGTAAATTTTTTCAGACTTATGCAAAACATGCAATGACACCAAGTGCTGGAAGATCACAGGGCAGTCGGTGGAATGTCTTATGGACCCAGTGGAGGTGGAAAGTGGCATGGGTCTCCACATGACTCCTCGCCGTTCAAGGCTCTGGCTGCCGTCAATGTAGATCCATGTATCTTGTCAGCAGGAATATCAAGTTATGGGTGTCACTCACCCCCAGGAAAGAATACAGGAGTTGCCAGAATCCTCAAGAGAAGGCCATGCCCACATTGAGACCTCACTGGCTATGGCCTGAGTGACAGTCTGGACTCCACCCCTATGCAAGATGATGGGAGATTAAAAAGCTACCACAGTATGGCTACTCCCATTACTTTTCCTGAGGATTTTATCTGTCCTGGATTCTGTGCGTGTTGCTATTTTTTTTAATGATTTTTCTTTCTGCATCCATCTGTGGTGTCCCTGATCTGAATGCCCTGATGCAGTATCTGTGAGTCTCCTGTGAGCAGGGACTGTGTTCTCTACATCTGGGTCTTCTTAAAGCTTTGCAAAAAGTTGTCATTTGAATAATACTCAATAAATATTTGTTGAAGGAATGGCATTGCAGGTGACAGTCAGTACCTATTCTCCCATCAGTTATATGGTTGGCGGTCTTTTTACCTCTCAGACATATTCCTGAATCATTACAATGTGAGGGTCTGAGTCTGGTTATATTATTGGGACATGTAGTCAAAAGACAAAATATGTTTGCCTAAAGCACCTTTTGAGTATGATGTTTCAATAAAATAAATTGGACAGATCCTGGCAGCAGACATGTTTCAGCCACTCACAAGCTATGTGGCTTTGAGTAGTGTACCCTAAGCTCTGAATTCAAGGTAAGTAGTTTCAATGGTCAATATGCATGTGAGAGCTGGACAGTGAGTAAGGAAAACTGAAGAAGAATCAATGCATGTGAATGATGTGCAAACAATACCGAAAGTCGTCTGGGCTGTCAGAAGAACAAGCAAATCCCTCTTGGAGGAAGCACGGCCAGAATGCCCCTTAGAAGTGAGGATGGCAAGTCTTCATCTCACATCCATTGGACATGCTATCAGGAGAGACTGGTTCTTAAGAAAGGACATAATGCTTGTTAAAGTACAGGGGCAGCAAGAGGGAAGAAGACACTTGATAAGATGGATGTACACAGTGGCTACAGCAATGGGCTCAACATGGACCAACGACTGTGGTGATGACACAAGAGCAGGCAGGGTTTCATTCCGTTGTACAGTTCCGGTCTCTGGTACAAAGGAAAATAAGTTGCCCTATCCTGTGGGGTCGAGGCTATTGTGCCTGCTGTGTATTTTGTCCTAAGGATTTGCAGTGTTGTTCTTTATACAGTGTTGTTGTTATTAGCTGCTTTTCGGTCCATTTTGACTCATAGCGACCCCCATGCATTTCAGAGTAGAACTGTTCCATAGGGTTTTTAAGGCTGTGACCTTTTGGAAGCAGATTTTCAGGCCTACCTTCCTTAGGCAACTCTTGGATTCTGGGGGGGATTTAACTGCCGACTTCTGGGTGCTAGTCAAACACTACCCAGGGAGACCTCCCACTGAATAGTGTGAGTGTATTCCCACCTAGGGTGCTCCTCTTCCAGTACTTGTTTGGACGGTATTCTCTTTTGATCCATAGGGTTCCATGGACTCATTTTCAGTAGTACATCATCAGGTCTTTCTTCCCAGTGTGTCCTAGCTTGGATGCTCTGGTGAAGCGTGTCCAGAGTGGCTTGCTCTGGTTATAATCTTAGCTGGTGACACTGCTTACAGCAATCACAGCTATAGACAAATGACAACATGATGACAAACTGACAGATGGGTGGCAGCCTAGGGAAGGAATGATCAACACAACACAACACAGCCTGAGTGGAAATTGAGCTACGGAGTCTCTGAGAGTCCAGGCTCTTCGTCCTGGCACAGCCTGGGGCAGGGCCTGGAGCCAGGAACTGTGGCTGCTGGGGTGAGGACCCCCAGCTTCCCCACTTGGCATTCCCTCCCCAAACACAGCTGGCAGCCTGTGGGAATTGTCTTTCCGCTTGCACATGATGGCACTGACGAGCATAACGCAACCCTGCTGGTGGTTAATGACTGGTGACATTTTGAGGCCGCTGCCCACCTTTGGTTGAGGGAATTTGCCAATGTTCGGAAGTTGTTGGGCTCTAACGAAATGCAACCCCTGCAAGCAAGCATTGAGTCAGTGCATGAGGTGTGGGGCACTCTGACATCCACGTGTGACCGTGAAAAGCAGGCTGCGGAGCAGTGGTGGCTGCTGAGGCTCCTTTCTCCTGGCAATACTGGCGTGTTGAAATGGCGGGCTGATTTGCCATGGAAAGCAGGGTTTCATGGGAACTTGAGGATTAAGAATCCACATGCCTGCAATCAATATTGTATGTTCATCGTATAATTTACTTTGAAAGGGGGACGACACAGTTCTCCGAATTTTTGGGTGAAGTAAACCACTTTTCCAAAGGAGTAATTGGATTTCTGTGTTTATAAATCATGCCCACCACTTGGGACTGCAGAGGAGGATATGGGAGGATGGTAAAGAAGAGCAACAGGAGAGGACCTGAAGACCTCATGTTTCCTCAGGGTCAGGGTCAGGGGAAACCAATGTCCCTGGAACACCACTGTCTCTCTGGAATGGTATTAGCACAGCTTGTTATTTGCATACTGTACTGAGTTCATTCTGACTCGCAGCGCCCCTATAGGGAAGAATAAACATGCCCCAATGAGTCTCTGAGACTATAATTCTTTACTCAAATAGAAAGCCTCATCTTTTTTCCATGGAGGATCTGGTGGATTCAGAACTGCTGACCTGGTGGTTAGCATGCCAACACCGAACCTACTATACCACCACGACATTTCTGTTTAGCCTAGAGACTTTCAAATGGATAGAACAAGACCCATCCCAACCCTGTTCACTGCTATCAACCCCCCTTTCTGTGAAGTCCCCACTACGTACTGTGAAGTTCACCACTTTCTCCGTGTGTGTGTGTGTGTCTGTGTGTGTGTGAGAGAGAGAGTTATAAAAATAGGAACTTTGACCCCTTTTTAGAACTCTTGCAATTCCAGGGCTTGTTCAACAAAGAACGAATCCCCAGTGTCTTCAACCTGAATTGTCCCATGTGGTAATACACATTGGGGTTCCAGACACACTGCGCTAATGAGTGAGTGGACACTACTGTGCTATCTAAACAAACCCTGTGTGACAGGGCTGCACCTGCCTTACTTAATTAAATAACCAGAACCGTTTTCTAAAATAGGTAATATCAACTTAATCTCCCTGCCATCGAGTCACTGCTGATGCATAGCAACCTTGTAGGACAGGGGAGAATTGCCCCCATGAGTTTCTGAGCCTGTAACTCTTGACAGGAGTAGAAAGCCTCATCTTTCCCTCACTGATTGCTGCTGTTTTCGAGCTGCTGAGTTTAAGGTTAGGGACACAATGTGTAACCCACTACACCACCAGGAGATGCTTGTGTCAACTTTCTATATACGAAAATGAAGTGTCGCCAGGTCCGATGCCATCTTCATGGTCACTGCTGTATGTGAGTCCAAAGTTGTGGGCCAATACATCTCAAGGAGAATCGCCTGCATATCCAATGACACATCCCCGCACCAAACCCGATTTCCTTTTCTACTGATCAGCCTTGCTTAATGACTTGGCCAAAGTGAGCAAGCATAAATCCTCCCAGCCTCCCTTGCCAGGCACAGTGTGGTTCCCGAGAGCAGTGTTTCTTCTACAATGGGAGTGCTCATGCTTTTGCCACACTGGGCAGATTCTATGAATATTTTGACTTTTTTTTAACTTATTTGATCATAGAGCATGTTTCCCTTTTCCCTTTGTATGAGATGACAAAATTTCACTCACTTCCTAGTCATCCAAGGAAAGAGTAAACTTCCCTGCCCTGCCAGCAAAGGGCTTGGCCAATAGAATAAAAGTGGAAGGAGTTGTGTGCCACTCTCGATCAGAGGTTTTAAGAGAAATGGTCCTTTTGTTGCTTACCTATCCTTCAAGAGGAAGGAACCCTGGTAATATAGTGGTTATGTGTTGGGCTCTTAACCTCATGAGTCACATGCAAGTCTTTCAATTTCAAAGCCTGATTGTTCCCCTGCACAAAGCTAACAGAGATAAGCAACAACTGCTTGTAGGCTGGAAAGATTGCCCAAACATAGTGTACTTAGGGGATTTCTTACTGCCAGGAGAAATACAGGCGATGTGGCAGGTGACGGTCCTAGTATCTCTCAGCTGCCAATCAGAGGCAGGTTCTGAGCCTTCAGTCAGGGCCACTGGAGGAAGTGGCTCATGGTCCTGCTGCCATAGTCAATCCCAGGTCAAGCCCTCTGAGGTGCTGGGTAACAGAGTTTTGGATTGGCACTCAGTGAGGGCTACTTCAAAGCTCCTTCCTTTCTTAAACTTGCTCCTGCAACCACATTCTTTCTGAAGGTCCTTGTCAGTAAGCCGAAATCCCAACCAATTTGCTAAGTCAGGACAAAATGCAAAGTTGATGGTACCGAGAGACATTAAACCACCTACAACCTTTTAGACCATGTCAACAGATCATCTGTAGCCTCAACTGCAGAAACATTTCACTAAATCCTCTCTGTTTCTCCACAAAGATTAGGAATGCCCTTCTATCTTTTAAAAACAGATATTGGTCTGGCACCACTTCGGTTCCAGCTGAGGTAGTGGATTCACCTGAGCTAAGCTCTAAAGAGGATCACTTAATCTTCATTCAAGATATATGTCATGAGGACTGTAGATCATGCAGGGACTGCAAAATCCCTCTGTGTCGGCAGCGGCTGCATCACGGTCTAGCCCATTGGGAAGACAGACGGACCCATGGCAATTATAAGGCAAGATGCTGAGGGTTCTGGGGTGGTCTAGGGATACAGGAAAGGAACTATTGGGCATGGAGGCAATTATGAAGGGTTCTTTTTTCCCATGGACCAAACCCATGCCAGTTGCCATGAAGTTAACTCTGATTCATAGGGACTCCTTTGGGCCAGAGTAGAACGACATTCTGTTGTTTTTTTCTATAACTGATTTTGTTGTTGTTGTTTGAAATGCAGCACCAGGCCTTTCTTCAGAGACACTTCTGGCTGGGCTTGAAGCTCCAACCTATGAGTTAGTAGCCCAGTATGTTAGCCAACTGCACTACCCAGGGACTCCTCCATGTGACTAAAGAATGACTTAAGGACTTCCCCCACAGACCCAAACCAAAACCAAATCCACTGCCATGGGGTTGACCTCATATATGGCACAATAGACTGGCTCTGCTGATTTTCAGAATTGCACATCTTTACTGGAGCAGAAAACCCTCATCTTTCTCCCAAGGAGTAGCTGGTGGGTTTGAACCATTAACGTTGCCATTAGCAGCAGCCCTACTCTTAACCCAATATACCACCAAGAGTGGTTCAATTTGGAAAAATAGTATGTGATCACCTATCTATGAAGGGAAACCCCTCTCATAGAGTGCACTTACACAAATGAGAAAGAAATGAGTCCCCAAATGCCCGTCTTAATCAACAATCTGGGCAAGGGTGTTCTGGGAAGCAGCTTTCAAATGTGGCTGGAGATTATAAAATTAATCAACCTAATCCCTGTTTTAAAGAGCCCTGGTGGTACAATGGCTAAGGACTGGGTGGCTAAACAAAAGACTGGTAGGTTGAACCTACCCATGGGCTCTAAAGGGGAAAAGACCTGACGAGCTGGTCCCATAATGATCTCAGCCTAGGACACCTTTGGGGGCAGTTCTACTCTGTCCTGTAGGGTCACTATGAGCTGACATCAACTTAAAGACACAGAGCACGTTTGACTCTACGTCATTTTTTGATAGAGTTTGTGCAGAGCTTTCTGAGTAGAAAACAGACTCAGGGGCATCTGACATCAACCAGCAACAGTCTCTTTCCTTGAGAAAGACTGTGGAAAGGGATGAGGAGGGAGCTTCCAAAAGCGTGTGGAAAAATGATACGAAAAAATAATGGAATTTTGCCATGAGCTTTTTGAAGCTCTCTTCATGAGAGCTAGTCCTCCATGGAGGTTTCTAGAAAAGTGAAACACGAAGGAAGAGGCTGGTAAGTCCCACTGAACAATTCCAGGGGAGATTGGGTCTTGACTCAGAGTACTTGAGCATTCTGGCTTATTCCTCCAAATAGCAAATCAGACTAGACCAGGGTCTGAGACTCAGGGAAGGCAAATAAGACACACCAGGCCCATGATTCAGACTTATGGCGAAAGTCACACTGGAGAGGGAAGGCCTCTTTACCTTGTGTGCCTGACAAGTGTCTCATTTGCCTCATCTAAAACCCAGCCCTGGATAAAAGGCTAACAGTACCAGCTTCAAACTTGTGTTTGAATCTTGTCTCTGTCACTTATTAACTTAGCCACCTTAAATCCCTTCCTCTAGTTTTCCGTCTGTAAATGAGGCACAGTTCCAATCATAGGGCCTTCAGTAAATGGCTATTATTAGCTAGGCATGCACTCCTGTTTTCTAGGCGCGAGTTCTCAGCCAGGTTTTTGTGGGAGCTTGTTCTTCAGGGTATTGTCATAGATGAGTGTGTCACCCAGATTCCTCTCAGGGCCAAGTGACTGATTTCCCCAGCTGCGGAGAGAGCCACTGATAGAAAAGGTCCCAGCTGTCTGGCCCCTATCAGGATTGCCTCAGCTGATGAGAGCTCATCCAAGGTCTGCTCCTTCCCCAAACTAACCTTCATCCAACGACTTGTCAATGTAGGGGTATAAATGGCATAGTGGAGGCATTTGACCCCCCTGTAACTTCACAAAAGGCAATGGAGGAAAATCAAGATAAACAGCCCAACGCTGATTCCTATGAGACAGAGATCAAAATGCCTCCACCCTCCTTTCTTTTCACAGTTTCTGACACCAACCATCCCTACCATGACACTCTCTTCTTCTCTGCTGGGTTTGATAATCCTTAAGTGGCAATGGCCACACAGAACTCGCAAACAATACTTATGTTTCTGGGGTTAATTGGGGACCTAGCAGGTGACAATTCAGGATCAGAAATGACTGGGGATATAGTTCTTCAGTCAGGACAGTCTCTTCCCAGTGGTGCCCAGAGGCAGAACTTTTTCTGGTCCTTGGCCTCTGCCCTGCAGCTCCTTGACCTCTGCTCTGCTTGGGACCGTGTACAAAGTTCTTTCAGCTCTGCTGATAAGTGCGTTGAGGCAGCCCACTTTGTCTGGAAGCCTTGGCCCAAAGACACTCAGCTTTCTCATTCTGTGTGCTGGCGAGCTCCCTGTTCTGGGGTCTTGGTGCTGCTGCCTGTGCTTCCATGAGCTATTTATCTGCCACTGTTTTTCATTGTCTCCTGATGCATCCAGTGTCAGGGATCTCTGTCTCCTGGACAGAGGTGGTGCTCAGAGTAATAATCCTGGGTCCAAAGAGCACACTCCACTGCTGGCTCATCTTTCTCGGTGCTCTAGAACCTCCACTTTCTGTTTCTGAGTTAACTCACCCAGGATGACCAAACCGACCAATCCCCACATTAGGGGTCTACAGGTCTTATTTGAATGGTCTCACCTCTTCGAGGATGCCATGCACCTTACTGATATTATTAGCATGCTATCTACTTCCCTCGGTGACATAGTTCCACCCTGTCATTGGTAGGAGTTACAAAGACTATAGCTAGAGGAGAACTAGTAAGCAATTCACTGCAACGTATTAGGCTACAAAGTCCCAGGCTACTGGTCACCACTTGGCCAGGTCCCAGTTACAGAGCTCCCAGTGATGGCTCCTTTTGCATATCAATGTGGCCAGGCTATGGTGCCCAGTTTTTTGGTCAAACAAGCATTCATCTATTTGCTCTTGTTTTTTAAACATTTTATTAGGGGCTCATACAACTCTTATCACAATCCGTACATATACATACATCAATTGTATAAAGCACATCTGTACATTCTTTGCCCTAATCACTCTCAAAGCATTTGCTCTTCACTTAAGCCCTCTGCATCAGGTCCTCTTTTTTTGTCCCCTCCCTCCCCGCTCCCCCCTCCCTCATGAGCCCTTGATAATCCACAGAGTGTTATTTTGTCATCTCTTGCCCTTTCCGGAGTCTCCCTTCCCCCCTTCTCTGCCGTCCATGTCCCAGGGAGGAGGTCACATATGGATCCTTGTAATCAGTTCCCCCATTCCAACCCACTCACCCTCCACTCTCCCAGTATCACCCCTCACACCCCTTGTCCTGAAGGTATCGTCCACCCTGGATTCCTTGTCCCTCCAGCTCCCATATGCACCAGTGTACAGCCTCTGCCCTATCCAGTCCTGCAAGGTAGAATTTGGATCCTGGTAGTTGGGGAGAGGAAGCATCCAGGATCTGGGGGAAAGCTGTGTTCTTCATCGGTACTACATCGCACCCTGACTGACCCATCTCCTCTCCTAAAGCCCTCTATGAGGGGATCTCCAGTGGTCGACATTTGGGCCTCTGGTCTCCACTCTGTACTTCCCCCTTCATTCTCTATGGTATATATATATACCCATATACACACAGATATATATATATATATTCTTTTATTTTTGCATGATGCCTTATACATGGTCCCTTTGGCACCTCATGATCGCACCGGCTGGTGTGCTTCTTCCAGGTGGGCTTTATTGCTTCTGAGCTAGATGGCCGCTTGTTCACCTCATCTATTTGCTCTTATGAAGGAGTTGGTCTCAAGCAAAATAGAATACCTTCCATAATGTGGGAAGGGGTAAACCTTTCAGGCAAAGGCCTTCAGCACAGAAAGGGAGTTTCCCTAGGGTGTGTTCTGACCATTCTTATTCTTGTCTTTTCCCATCACCTAACCTATCGATTTTAGGATGAACATCTACAGAGCTCTTTAGTCTGTTGCCTGACCTCTGAATTTGGAACTTGCCATTCCCCTATGTGAGCCAATTCCTAGAAATAAGCCTCACTCTCTGGGGCACTGGTGTCGTAGTGGGTGGCCCATTGGGCATCCAACAGCCAGGACATAAGTTTGAAAACACCAAGGGCTCCTTGAGGGAAAGATGAAGCTTCATAATCTCCTGAAGAGTTACAGTCTCCAACACCCAAAAGGTCAGTTCTATACTGTTTTACACAGTCACTTTGAGTCCACCTTGATGGCAATGAGTGGCTGGTGAAGTGGTTAACCATAGGAGCCCTGGTGGATATATCGATATCTCCAGTTACAGCTATATAACTGGTTTGGTTTCTCTAGGGAACACTGACTATGACACTCTCCATAGGCAGGGCTGAGACCTCTGTTGAGATTTCCCTCTTGTGCCCTTCCTGGATTCCCCCCACAGGTGCTTATTCCCTGCGCATTCCTCAATAAATGTCAGGAATCCAGAGCTAATTCCATCACAGTGTCTCCTTCTTGCAGGGAGTCTGAATGGCTTCCGGGGAGTATGAACTGCAGTCTCCATCCAACTTCCTCCTTCTATTTCTATGATCTGGATCTTATTTGGGACTCATTTGGTTGTAAACAGGCAAAGAGACCAATACTTGGAAGAGAGAATCCTAGGAAAATGGAAAGGTGGGGAGAACAAGAGGACAGCTGGCTCTGTCGACCGTTCCTGACCACCACTGGCATGTTCCTGTGTTCTTTGTGTCTGTCTCTCAGGGCACATGCTGTAATCTCGCAACATAGACCGCCTCCTCCACGTGGCGGGACATGTGCTTCTGAATTATGCTTCTTAGATGCCAGGCCACTTGCAAAAGCGGGACTTTCTTTTTCGTTTTTTGGTTGGAAATGCTCCAGAAAAAGCATCTAGTTGACTCATCTTATGTCAGTGTCTCCACTGGGCCAATGAAAACAGCCTTGTGACCATATTGAAATGTGGTGTCTTCCTCAGGGAACTGATATTTCAGCCAGTGAGGTAGTTCACAGGGACAGATAAGAAAGGGGGTTGGGACAGATTAAAATAATAATAATGTCTATTTGCAAAGAATAGGGCCTTGTTATTTTTCGGATGCCCCCCATCTGAACACCCTACCACTGAATATAGGCAGGAGGTAGGGCCCACCTGTCACTCAAGCAGCTAAAAATGTACAGCACTTGCTGTAGCAGCTGCTAATGTGCCCATGTATTAGCACTTGGCACCCACCACTCCCATAAATGCCAATGGTCTCACAGGAAGCACATGTAACTCCCCACACAGGGAACAGTCATTGAGCAGACAGGGAAGTTGACATCCTCCAGGACCTAATGCCACTTTAACCAATGACACATGAGGATAGGTGGAGCCACACTCCAGTTCCCTCAGCCGTTGGGTGGGACAACTACAAGAGGATTTATACTGTCTCTGGGAACCTACTCAATGACATTTCTTTATCGGCCCCCTCCTTTGCTCTATCAGTATTACCCTTCTCTACTGGTCCTTCCTGGAGGCACCTCTCAAGGAAACAATAGTCTAGCTGCCATTCCAATTCTAGTGGATTCCAATTCTTGGTGATCGCATTCATGTGAGTCAATCAGAACTGTGCTTTCTGCAGATTCTTTCTCTCCCCTTTTTAAGAGTAGTTTTAAGGACACTGTGAAAGCTTCCCACCATCCAGTTCCAGAACATTTTCATCGACCCTGCAGCCATTAAGCAGTCATTCCCCATTGCCCCTCCCACCCCACCCTGGGAAACCACCAATCTACTCTATGGCTCTACGGGATTTACCTGTCCAGCATTTTTCCTCTAAATGGACTCACAATACATGGCATTTGGTGTTTGGCATCTTTCACTTCATGTCTTGCGTTCACCTGTGTTACAGAGTCTGTCCGAATCAAAGGCCTTAGTTTTCTTGTGGCAGACTATATGTATACCCCACTCTGTGTAGATCATATTTTCTCTATTCTTCTACTGATGGGTATTGTTGGCTTATTGTTTACATTTTGCCCATAGTGATTAGTGCAGCATCCATCTGGGTACTCGTCTTTCATTCTTTTAGATATGCACTTGGGAATGGACTCCCTGGATCAGCTGGCAAGGGTTCATGACCAAGTGGGTTATGTTGGGCTGCTAACCGTAAGGTCAGCATTTTGGACCCTTTAGCTACTGCGAGATAGAAATGCTCTCATAATGATCCACAGCCCCCCCCCCCCATACCCACCAGCCGCAGTTCTACTCTGTCCTTTCGGGTTGCTGTGAGTCAGAATCGACTCGATGGCAGTGGAACCAGGGACCGTGGAGAATTCTGGCAGTAGCCATGGTGTCCTCACTACCCAGATGACAGCAGCCACCAGTGAACAAAGGAGGCACAAGCAAGGTTCTCGTTGACTTCATGCTGGCGACCCGGCTGCCCCTGCTTCCTCAAATGCCATTTCCTCAGCTTTACTGGCAACGGGGTGTACTCCCTATTATCATGTCACCAACTCTTTCAATGGTCCACCTAGCCAGGTGTGATTCCAGACACTCACTGTGCAGCCACCATCAGCGAAGGTGGCTGCCCACCTCATTTGTACACATGCAAAGAATGTGATCATTCTTGGCACTGGTGTCCTTAGTCATCCTGGTTGGTATATTTACATCCTTGGGGAGCTGGGTCAGTGAGCAAGCGCTTCTCAAGGTGCCCATATGATCTGTTTACTGAGAGTGCCAGCCCAAGGATCTGACTTGCCACCCACAGTGAACGCACCTCTGAGGCAAAGGGGAAGGCTTCTTTCTAACTGGGAGACCAGCAGGTCTTCTGCAGACATCACTCCCATGCAGCACTCTGATCCAAGACCTTTCATATTCCAAAGAGCAGCATTAAGATTCCCATCTGCCACCCAGTCAGACTCACATGTGTGAATTCTCTTTTAAGAGCAAGACAGCCAATGCAGTGAGCTGGGTAAAGGGGCAGTCTCACTCTGAGGAGACTCAGCCAGGAGTGTAGGGACAGGGAGTGAAATGTGCAGCTTCCAGCTGCCACCCAAGCCTCCTTAGTGCAGTGGAATGAGAGCAAAGAGATAGTCCTTTGTGACTCTTTGACCTCCTTCCTGGCCTTGGTGGAATTAACACTGCTCAGTGTCAGTCTCTTCTGAATATATGGAAAAGATAGCTCAGAAAAGAATAGAGTTAAATAAGAGCAGGACAGAGTAAGGTGGCTTCATGGTGTTGCATTTGTGTGTCTCAGAGCCCATCCTGGCTCACAGTGACCCTCTGTGACAGAGAACAACTGTTCCACAGATTTTTCTAGGCAGAATTTTAAGGAAATGTACCTAGCAGCACAGTGGTTGCATGTGCGGCTGTAACAGAGAGACTGGCAGTTTGAACTCGCTGATCCCCATCGAGAGAGTGAAGACGTGACTGCCTGCTCCCATGAAAACTCCTAACCTGTTGTTGTCTGTCCATTTGTGGTGCTGTGGTGAGTTGTGTGTTACTGTGATGCTGGAAGCCACATGACTGGTATTTCAAATGCCAGCAGGGTTACCCGAAGTGAAGAGGTGTCAGAGAAACTTCCAGGCTAAGAACAGAATACAAAGAAGGGTCCCACTGCCCACTTCAGAGGAAGTAGACGCTGAAAACCCTAACACTATAGCACAGTGTGCCTTTCCTTCCCGTCACAGGGAGTCAGAATCGCCTCAATGGCACATAACAACCAACAACACCTTTGAGGAGGGAAATCTCCTTCAGTAGGGCTGGGTGAGTTTAAACTGGGTGGCTTCTTGGTTAGCACTTGAGCTCTGAATCATCTCACCACCAGGCTACCATCTTCATGATGCAGGCAAATAAAACCATCTTGGTCCTGCTCAGTATTGCCAGCGCCATCATGCTCTTTCTCCCATAAGCACATGTCTGGTGGTTGGACCACAGCAAACCCGGTTGACACTCTTTCCTCATCACCCTGTGTGTGTCAGAGTAGAAGTGAACCATGAAGTTTTCTTTGATTAAAAACATTTTTATTGTGATTTGGGTGAAGGTTAAAGAGCAGCTCAGCTGTCCATTGAGCAATGCATACACATTTTGTTTCATGTCATTGACAGCAATTCCCACAATGTACCATCACTTCCCCCACATCTTCTTGTTTCTTGTCTCCAAGCTGCCTTCATTCTCAACTTTTTTGAACTTCGTTCTTGGGGGAATGCTGTCTTTTGATCTCATGTAATCTATTATTCTACGGTATTTGTATGTCTCTAATGTCATTGTTCCCATTATAGGCCTGTCTATTGTTTGGTTGAACATCGAGCCATGATGAGTTCAGTTCCAGACCTGCATGGAAACTAAGCACCATAGTCTTGCAATTTCACCAGCCTTTATCCAAACAGTAAGCTTGGTGTTGTATCATGATTTTGAGTTTTGCCCCACATTTCCCTTCTAGTCTAATCAAGCCCTTCCAATGTGATCTCTTTCATAGCAGTCGATAGTGGGAGCTAGGCACCATCTAGTTCTTCTGGTCTCCAGTGGTGGAGGGTGATCGTTGCTTGAGTCACTAGTCATTAATTCATTGTGCTCAATCAGTTCTCCTCTTCTGCTGTCCTCTGGATGGGGAGAGACCAACTGTTGCCCCTTTCCTGATTGCTCAGGAACTTTGAAAATCCCAGAGACGATGGTCCTGATCCCCCAGGCTCAACAACTCATTCCCTCACAGTTTTTGCATCTGTCTCAGAGGTTTTTTCCACCCCCACCCAGTTTTATGACATTGGTCCCTGTATGCTCCACCATATACCTGGATCTATTTAACAACCAAGGTCAATACATTCTATAAACTTTTCAATGGCCGAGGATTCTGAAGAAGATTGCCAGGCTTCTCTTTCACAGCTCCTCTAAGTGGGTTGGGAATGACAACTTTTCCCTTAATAGCAGAGCTCATTAACTGTTTACACCCCTAGATACTCCTTACTCTTAGAAAACTCACTGCCATCGAATCCATGCTGACTCACAGCCAACTTATAGGGCAGAGTAGAACTGCCCCTGTAAGTTTGCCCCTGTGAGTGTCTTAAACTCGAACTCTTTATGGGAGCAGAATGCCTTATCTTTCTCCCACAAAGCAGCTGGTAGTTTCAAACTGCTGATATAGCAATTAGCAGCCCAACCTGTAGCCACTAGGCCACAAAGGCTCTTTTTCTTCTTAGCAAAGAGAGGAAAAATAAGCAAACAGAACATTCCCCTGGTGCTTCCCGTGGATGCTGTGATGGGAGCTGGATCCTGAAGGCCCGGATTGGCAGAAGCTCCATTTACACAGGAACACATGCCTCCCTTGTTAGTATTTGCATTGGGCAAGCAATTTCCTGCGCTGACATTTTGCATCTAGTTAAATGCCAGCAACTCCAGAGAGACATAGCTTTTACCTGTGGCTCTGCCCTTCTGGACAAGCCTTTGGTGCTCGATGGGGCTACTTTCAGTCTATGATCTTACATGTCCTTTTGGATCCCTTCGTCTCTTGTTTTTGTTTTGATTAACACAAACTGGATGAACAGCTTCAGGCTTAATATAATCGCTGCTGAATATTTCATTGGGAAATGTTCTTAAGAAGGCAGTTGGCATCCATGATCTAAGTGTATGCATAGAGATTTCTTTTCAGATGGTAAAGTGGCTTTGAATAATTATTGTTATTATTAGTGAATTAAAGACAAATGTGCCTCAAAATGTGAACATCAGGGGTGTGTGTGTGTGTGTGTGTGTGTGTGTGTGTGCATGTTTTAAAGAGCACATGGCTTGGTGATAGAGAGGGCGAAGCACTGGTGAGGAGCACATGACAGTGTTCAGAGAGATGACAAAGGGTAGTGATGAAACAAAACAGATTCCAACCTCACATCCTCTGCTCCCTGCCTCAGAGGGAGGTCGCAACAAGGAGCAGAAAAGCCAAGGGCATTTACTGCCCTCTCACAGCTGACAAGCGCCCCAGAAGGCACGGGGTTTTAATGCCAAGGCTTTGCTGCTGTGAGGCAGGGAGGGGGGCTTGCCATAGTTTCCACACGCTGACATCACAAACATACCGCAAGTGGGTGCCTTTAACTCACCAAAGTCAATGTTCTCACAGCACCGGAGGCTGACAGCATCATGCCAGTGCACCAGCTTGATGGGCAGGCTCTCTTTGTCCATCCCTGGGGGCTGAGGGCTGGTGGGCGGTATTCTTGTTTTGGCTTCAATAACCTCCATGGTTGGTGGTCGTTGGAGCTCTCTGCATGGCAGCTGCCTTCTTCCCTTGGAGTTGGTTTGCTTCAGTGTTGAATTGAATCCTTTTGTATCAGCCAAGTGATTGGTGTAAGGTACAGCCTCTTTAATGTCACAAAGAAAATCTCTGCCCAGGTGGGATTACTTCCACAGTAAAAAATCCCACTCCTGTAGAGCTCACTCCAGCTCATCATGGCCCTCTCCAGGGGGGTTCCATGGCTGGGCATCTTTATGGAAGCACACAGCCACAGTTTTTCTCCAGAGAAACAGCTAGTGGGTTCTGAACTACCGACTTTGTTGTGAATAGCCCCCTTCTTAACATGTGCGCCAGAAGCCCTGCTCTGCGGTTTGATGAGCAGCCCTTCTGGCCATTGCTAAGGGGTACATGGCAAAGCCATTTGGTACAAGCAACGTTGTCATCAGCAAAGAATGAGTTTAGCTGGCCTCAGTAGGATGCTCAGCAGGGAAGTGATAAACTGCTTGGCTTGGGTTTTATGAAGGAGAACCATGGGAGCTGAGATGTGCAGTCTCTTGATTTGAACCCAGACACTCTATCTCCCAGCCTGAACTCTCACCATCACACTCAACTTTTGGGGGTTCAAATGTTTGACTCACCTGAGAGATGTGCAGGTGAAAGCGTGCCCCAGAAACATCTCCCTCCCATCCCTGTCATCTCAGAGAGTTCTCCAGATAAGGATTGGTGGTTCATGTGAAGGGACAGATTGTAGCATTTCCCTTGCACTCCTCAAAGGCAAGAAAATGACCCACAGCACCTCGAGTTGCCAGCAGTGTCAAAGGGGATGTGCTCCTTGAGACTCAAGCTGAGTCCCCAGGAGACGAGCTCTTAACTGTGGAATTAGCGCTTTTGAAAAGGGGCAAATCTTCCAGCAGTTCTCTCTTCAGAGGCCTGGCTGTATGCTCTGCAGACTTGTGGGCACGCTCACTCTGGTCAACCCAAATTCTTGGGAGAGGCTGATCTGTCCCTAGAAAACTGGCCACATGCAAAAGCATAGAGACCAATATCTGCCTCCTGCTGGAAGGATATGGAAGGAGAAGGGTGGCTGGAGTCCTCTAGGAGGGAAGTTGAGAGCCAGGAGAGGCAGCAAAGCCACAGTTCCAGCAGGTGGTGTCCTAAGGCTAAGGGAGCTTCCCAAGGATCAAGTGATTCCTGGAGGTGTCTGCAGCCCATCTTGCTGAGGGCCTCCATTTATTTCAAATATCTATGGATAATGGGAAGGGCCCCCAAGGCCCGCTGGCTGACCTCATATGATACACCGTGAACTATCCACCTTGGCATCCTCCAAAGTCTCTGAAAGCTGCAGCCCCTCCCACCCACTGGCAGCCTTCTTGGACAGGATCTCCTCCACACTGATGCAACCATGGGCTCACACACAAGGATCATTGTGAGGACGGTGCAGGACCAGGTGGTGCTTCAATCTCTTGTGTGTACTTTTGCTATGAGTCAGGAGCTCACTCAATGGTATCTAACAAGTTATTGTGAGATGACATAAGAGGACTTCGTGGAGGCCCTTCCAAGAGAGGATTGGAACATAGCATGGTAAGAGGCCTGGTCAGGAATGTGCTCATTGTTTCCATCCCCTTCTCCCAGAAGCCACTGCTCTAGGGAGGAAAGGCAGGCCCAGAGACAGGGAAGGGCTAGGGAAGAGGGAGCGATAGGAGAGCAATAGAAAAGACAAGTTACTCTCCCTCATTCCCAGTATAGCTCCTCAAACCTCAGGTAAAGCCTCTGATTCTGAGGCTTATAATTGGATCAGACTGAACATTTAATCCGTCAAGCTGCCTGGAAAGTGTGGGAGCTGATTAAGATGGCAAGAGGTGAAGAAGGAAGGAATCTACTGGTTACAGATGTGAAAGCATCTGTTAGTGAAGCCTTCTCAGTTTCTTATTGCCTTATCAATGTCATCAGTCCACTTAATGTACTCACTTTCCAAATGCCTATGAACCAATTGTACATACCTTGAGTTCTTTCTAGGAGGCAATATTAATATTCTCATTTCCGAGTTGAGGCCACAGAAGTTTGGACAACTTCTGGTTGTTGTTGTTGCTGGCAGGTGCTCATCAAGTTGGTTCCAACTCATAGCAACCCCTGTGCATACCGGAAGGGAGCATGGCCCCGTCCTGTGTCCCCCTCTCTGGAGGGCACTTGCCTCAAATCTTTAAATTCAAAGCTTCATGTTTTGTCAAATGAAATCATTTCTTCAGTCAATCTCAGAAATCTTTATGTAAAAACGTTGGAAACGCCTTTCACTCAAGGTCTAGGGAGGCTGAGTAAGGTGGGAGGGGCTCCGGGACAGATGTTGGGAATCACTCCTGCAGATGGGTGGTAGGTTGGCGAGGCCAGTCTGACTTGCCTCCCTGGTGACTGACCTCAACCAGCAATGGGCAGCTGGACACATGGCATGAAGTGACCTCTGGTCTTCGTGGTGGTGGATGCCAGTAGACCGTCAGGTATGGGAGACCCATGAGAAAATAGGTTACTTTTCTCTTTCTCTCCAAGTTTCTCTGCGATCTCTTTATGCTGCCTGAGCCCGCATGCATACTGACAAAGGCAGACATGTGCACACACGTGGCAAAGTAAATAGAGACGCCCACATTCACAGACGTATCAATCCACGTGCAAATAGGCACATATGTGCACATGCATGCCAAAGCAGACACAGACATCCATGAATGCACATGTATTCGTGCAAACTGATTTTCATGGGGAAAAAGATCAGATCTATCACTGTCAAGTCCACTCCAACTCAAAGCAACTGTAGAGCACAGAGGAGAACTGCCTCATTGGGTTTCCAAAGCTGTCATCTTTTCAGACACAGTCAGCCACCACTTTCTCCTGCAGAGCAGCTGGGGTTTTCCAACTGCCGAACTTTCACTTAGCAGCTGAGCACTTGCTGATTTTCATAGGACTCTGGAAATCAGTTTCATTGCCTGCTACTCACACCTCCTCTGTGAGTTAGCACAGCCTGGTAAGCTTGGAAGGAGAAAAATCTTCCTTCCCGAGGTAGTTGAGTGGTTTTCCCCTGAAGAAATGGTTCAGAAAAAGATTTCCTTCAAGAAATCAGAACACTCTTGAAGATAAATTTCCTGCCAAAACATGTGTTTGCTTGACAACGAGACAAGTGAAGCAGCCCCTGACTTCCCCCTTGGGTCCTCTTTCTCATCATGACTGCTCTGCTCAGCTACAAGGCTCCAGGTCCTGGGATCAAGGGTGCCCTTCTATCTGGAACCTCACAGGGCTCCACTGTGAGTCAGGGAAAGACCTGGAAACTTGAGCATCCTGAAACGGGGCCTACATAGCAATATCATCTGTCATCAGGCTCATCGTTTCTCTCATTTTTTGTAAGATCATTGAGCCTTTGGAGCCCTGAGAAGTTCTCTCAGAGGAAGCCATCCTCCTCCCATGAATCCAAGAGGGACTGCTTAAAGATTGTTGTCTTGTACTTACAGGAATACCAGCAACCAATTGCCATTGAGTCAACTCGGACTCATGGAGAGCCCAAGTGTGTTAGAGAAGTCCAGTCCCTAGAATTTTCCATGGCTGGGGTGGGTTTTTTTTTCCAGAGGCATATCACCAGGCCCTTCTTGGAAGGCACCTCTGGGTGAACTCAAACCTTTAACCCGTAGTTCGCAGCCTAGCTCATGAACAATACCATCCAAGGACGGTACAGTTCCTTGCAAATGGTCACCTGCAGTAGATGAACCAAGGTCAAGTAACTGCCTGAGAAACATCAACCAGAGGAAAGCAGAGTGAACCCCAGGGTTCTTGGGAAGAGGGCCAGAGAGAGAAAAAGGAGAAAACAGCTTTCTCGGGACATCAGAAAGGAGAGGACTCCACTTTGTGGATGCCATAGAACAATCCCAAGCCAAGCATGGGTGAGAAACAGACCCCACCCAAACCCAGCGGGCTGGATTCTGTCGCCAAGTGTTGAACACCAGACATGGATATGACAGAGCCGCTAGTCGTCCGTGGAAAGAAACTGCCCATTGTCTGGTAGTTTTGCAGCATTTGAACAACCAGGCCTCTGCTGCCTCTTCTGGCCTGAAATATAATTGCAGCCATAACCGCCCAGCGGTTCAATGGGTAGAACTCCCTGGGGAGGGCTAACTACCCAAATCATTTGGGAGATCATTTTAGGATTGTCCAGGAGATCTTTGGCTGTGTCTATTATATGAACGATGGTGTCTTTTTTTTTTAAAAAAAGAAACTTTTTATTGTAAGGTGGGTTAAGATTTACAGAGAAAATCAGCTTTGCATGTAACAATTTATACACGTTTTGTTATGTGACATTGATGACAATCTCCTGCAATGTAATATCACTCATGCCATTGAAACTCTGCTTCCTGTTTTCATTCACCCTTCTCCCCTAACCTTGCCTGCCTTTTGAATTTGGCCTTGGGCAAATACTGCCTATTAGCTTTTGAATGGTTGATGGTTCTGAGGAATGTGTGCTCCTCAGTGCTATGATTCATTTTGGTGTAGTTGTTCTTATCAGGTGCCATTGAGCCAGTTGCAACCCACATTGACCCTATGCCAAACAGAAAGAAACACTACCTAGCCCTGAATTATTCTCCTAATTGTTCCCAAGCTTGAGCCCCTTGTTTCAGTGTACTGTCAATCCATCTCCTTAAGGGGCTTCCTCTCTTTCACTGTCCCTCTACTTCACCTGGCATGATGTCCTTCTCCAGGGACTAGTCTCTCTTAATAACATGACCAAAGTATGTGAGAGGAAGTCTCACCATCCTTGCCTTTAAGGAGCCCTCTGACCATACTTCTTCTAAGACAGATCTGTTTGTTCCCTTGGCAGTCCATGTTACTTTCAATATTCTTCACCAGCACCACAATTCAAACATATCAATTCTTCTTCAGCCTTCCTTATTCAATGTCTGACTTTCACATACTTATGAGGCAATTTAAATTACTATGGCTTGGGTAAGGTGCACCTTAGTCCTCAAAGTAACATCCTTGCTTTTTAGCACTCTACAGACGTATTGTGCACCAAATGTATCCATATGGAATGCGTCATTTGATCTCATGATTGCAGCTTCCAAGAGCATTGATTATAGACCTCATCAAGACGAAAATCCGTGACAACTTCAACAAATAACAACAAATAAAACAACAACAACAAACTTCTCTATTTATCATGGTACCTATTGATCAAGTTGTGAGCATGTGTGTCTTCTTGACATTGAGTTGTAATCCATACTGAGGGCTGCAATCTTTGATTCTCATAAGGTTCACTTTATAAACCTGTTTATTTTTCAGGGGGTTGAATTCAGTTCCAGACCTGAAGGGTGATGAAGGACCATAGTAGTGGGGATCTCACTAGTCTATCTAACCAATAAACCTCATCTTTTATCATTATTATTATTACTATTGGTAGTAGTAGTATGACTTTCAGTTTTCTTACACATTACTCCCCACTCTATCTAGCATTATATACCATGATCCCTTTCAGAGCAGCTGTTTGTGATAGGCAGGCATCATTTAGTTCTTCTGACCTTAGCATCATAGAGGCTGAGGTACGCATAGTCCATTACTGATTTGGACTAATTGTTGCCAGTCATCTTGATTTTCTTCACTGTTATTTGCTCCAGACAGGGTGCAATAGTTTATTGTGCCAGCCTGGCCGATAAACACAAGTAGGATTAATCAAAGGGCAGAGGGATAAATGGCTTCGTGAGCCTCGCCTTGCTTGTTCTGTGCCTCAATTTAAAGGGGTACACTGCCTGTGGGATGCCTAGCTTGTGGACTGTGTCGCTGTAAGTTGAGGTCCATTTAATCCCACAGATTGGAATGTTCGTCTCTGGAGCTGGGGACCGACAGTTGGTGACAGTTGGTGACTTGCCTTGCTGTTTGCTGCCTGGGTATATATAGCCCAACTCTCTCTACAGAAAGGGACTGGCAACTGGCGGCTCTCAGCCTTAAAGGACTGCTAGTGTCTTACTGTTTTATAATTTAACTGTTAGTTTCTTGTGTTATCTATCTGTATATAATTTAGTGGTTCATTTCTTGTATTGTATATCTAGCTTTATAGATATATTTATATATAATTACTAGCAATATGGTTTTGTCTCTCTAGAGAACCCTGTCCAACACATAGGGTGAGACCAAGACCGACTTTTAGTTTGCTACTCACTAGCTTTTGAAGACCCCAGTCACTTCCCTGATGGATACAGAACATTGTCTTTGTGAGCTAGTTTGTACCAATTGATCTTGAGGTCTCTCAGAGCTATGTTCCTGATCCCCCATATTTAGGACACGCTCCCTCAAGGGGTTTTGTTCTAGCTAAGACATTTTCATAACTATGCCTCCTGGATGCACTATTATATTCATGGGCATATTTGTAGTATATGCTAATATGTATATAGAACTATTCTCTGGCAAACCTATATTTATTCATGGGGCTAGTCCCATTCTCCTTCCCACAACTGCTAAGATTTTGTGGTTTTTCTATCTATCTATTTATCTCTTTAGCTATCCTTGTATGTTATTGTTATTATTGGAGTATTTATCTCTGTTGCCTTTAATGCTTGTAGTCTACTGAGAAAGGATAGTGTTTTGATGTTCCAAGTGTTTCCCATTTTCTGGGTTACATGACACAAACCAATAGAAGAAGAGAAAAGAAAAAAAATTAACCCAAGTAATAACACCAACAATAAAACCAATTTAGTCTTTGGTTAAGAATTAGTCAGACTTTCCCACTCCTAGGCTAACCCTTGAGAGAAAAAGAATGAGATAAAAGACCATAGGGAGGAAGAAAGGAGAATGGGAGGCAAGGGAATAAAGAAAGAAGGTGGCAGGGTTGTGTGAACAATTAATGTGGACCTTCTTTGATGTGTATTAAAAATAATATTGACTGGTTTTTTCAATACTCACCAAAAATTATTTATGTCAATCAAGAAAACCTCACTACCCTGGAATCAATTCTGACATATAGCAACCCTTTGGACAGAGTATAGAACTGCCCCTGTGGGTTTCCAAGGCTGTAAATCTTTATAGGAGTAGAAAATCTCATCTTTCTCTTATGGAGTGGGGGTGGGGGGAGTTTCGAACTTCTGATCTTGCCGTTAGAAGTCCAACTCATAATCTACTTCACCAACAGGGCTCCTCCTTTCATCATTAATCTAGACTGTTTGACCTTCTTGGCTTACTGGGTTTTCTTTTCTCGCTTTGGAAGACATGGTACCAAAATACACACCATTTCCTAGCCCCCCAAAAATCAAAAGTAAGCAAAAACAAAACAGGAAAAAATAGCAACCCAATCCAAACCAACTAACCTTTTTAGCCATATAGATAAAGGATACTTGTAGCCAACCTCTGTGTTGGGGGCAATAGGGATGGATGGGGACTGTGGTTAACAGGCACGTGTCAGCTCATCCACAGGGGACATTCAAATTCTAGCTCCAGACTGTTGTTGCCTTGGGGAAATGCAAGGATTTTAAGGCCTGATTTTCTGTTTGTAACTGAGATGCTGAGAATATAAAATTCGATGTGAAACCGTCAACTTTTCAAATATTGGAGCACATTAGTTAAAACCACTTTTCAGGCTGCTCATCATCATACTAGCACGTCATTAGGCTAAAATCATATCAAAGACATCTGGTTTATCCCCTGTGCCCTTTAAGGACAGCTGAAACATGAGGACGGGAATTTGACATTCATTCTTCCTCTAGACCCTCACCCTTTGCCTCCATCGGCTGGCGTTCATAGAAGAGGCAGACGGTTTTGTTCAACTTCAGCATAATCAGAGTCCTGAGAGTTAAACACAATACATATATCATTTCATACTAGTCATTTTAACATTAGCCCAAACAAAACCAACAAAAACCCAACACGTTGCTGTTATGTTGGTTCTGGCTCCCGAGGACCCCCTGGGTGCCAGGGAGAAACTACACATCACAGGATTCTCAAGCCTGTGGGCTTCTTGAAGCAGGCCATTAGTTATTTGTTCTGAGAGGTGCAACTGCCCACCTCTTGATACGTTGAGTCCTTAACCATTTGTGCCACCCAGGGTCTCCCAGTCTTCGTATGTGACCCCCAAATTCCTTGACAGGCTACCTATAGGAAGGTAGAGTCTATGTCCTTTCCCCTTAAATTGGGATGTTTCATGACCTCTGTGACCAATAGATTATGGAGAAGATGACACTGTGACATCTAGTTTGGGCAACCCCCTTTCCTCCCCCAAAGTGCTTCACGGCTTCTGAAAAATCCCTTCAAAGACTTCTTCTTGAGTGCTCACCCTTAGAATGTCTAGCCTCCACGTGCTACCTCTCAGGACACTTCTCAGCACCCGAACACTATGCTGAAAGAAGCCTGAGCCACCTGGAAAGGCCATGTGGAGACACTCCAACCAACAACCTAGCTAAGCACCCAGCTAACGGCCAGCTTCAGCTGCCAGCCCTCTGAGTGCACGTGTAGGCACTGGAGTCACCAGAGGCCCCTGCCCCAGCTCCCATATGACTGCCAACTCATGGGAGACTCCAAGCACGACCCAGTAGCCTCCCAGCAACCACACGATGATGGTCCTTGTTTGAAGCCACTGCGTTTGGGGAGGAGGCGTTTCTTGCCCAGCCACAGGGATGAGAACCTGCATCTCAACAACATGCAGGTGGGTGAGGGGGCCGTCTCTCGAGCAAGGCAGCCTCCCTTTTTGTCAACTCCTGGGGATTTTTGTTGTTCTTGCCACTGCTGCCCCAATTCCCCAGGAGCTAGAGGAAGGCAGGCAGCAGGCCTCATGTGGCCAGGAGGCAGGAGCCTTTGTGGGATGCAGTTACAATGGGAGAGATAACCTTAAAGGCAGGAGCCTGACTTTACCTTTGCCTCCTGAACATTTGGGATGCAGAGCACCTGTCAAATCCCATCTTCTGTCCAACCCTGATCATATGTCTGCCTTATGTTTGCACACAGGACGAAGACTTGTGAACACCCAAAGAACAGGGTCTGGCGCCAAGAAACCAGCGTCACAAGGAACTGATGTTTCTCCAGCAATGGGGAGGGGTGGGATGAGAGGAAGAAAGGAGTACAAATCACTGGATCAAAACAAGGTGGGGAAAGGAAGGAGGAAAGGGAGAGAGTGAAGGAGGGAGACTGGGAGGCTGAAGGGAAAGGCAGGGAAGTAAAGGAGAAAGGTGGGGGTGGGGAGAGAGGAGCGATGAAGAAATGGAGGAGTGCGGGAGGGAAGATGGAAGGTGAAGGCAGGCAGGAAGACGTGAGCAAAGGGAGGGAAGGAAGAAAAGAGAAAGAGAAGGGCAAGAAGAAGAAAGGAAGGTAGGGAAGAAAGGAAGAAAACGAGAAACCTAATGTCAATGGCACCCTCTATGTTTTTATTTCCTGTTTTTCTGAGGTAGCCTCTTCAGCAGAAGCAAATGGGCTGAATCGCCTCAAACTCCACCTAGGTAGAAAGCACGGGTTTCATTTCGCCAGGGCCTGTGTAAATGTTTGAACTGAGCAGCATTAACACTGAGACAGTGATTACCCGACGTGGCTGTTGCGCTCTGATGATGCCATGGCAACGGGAAAGGGGGCTCATTTTTTCTCCAGGTGAAAAAAAAATTGTATTTTGACATTTCACCCTGAACGTGGGGAAGGGGGGCGTGGTGGAGGAAGCAGGGGCCCTTTGTGGAGTCTCCTCTTGCCATTGTGATGCCCCTTGGCCTGCCAACAACCTGAGGTCCTGCACACTGCCAGTGAGGAGCTTGGCTGCAGGCCCTAGCCCAGCATTTCTTATCAGATTTACTGTGACAAGTGATGGGAGAAAAGCAAGATGCTGTTAACAGCGCATCCATTCAGACCCTGCTATTTAGAAATTTGGATTTATATTTTGTCAGAGAGAAGTAGCACTGATGTTAATCTTTGCACTACCCTTGGAAAAAATCATTCATAATCTAATAACAATAATCCATAGCATTTGTGGAGCTCTGAGAACCAAGGGATGGTCAGAAGCATTTTTAGACAGATGTCTCATTTCATCTTCAAAGCAACCCAGTGAGGAATAAGAAAAGTTGGCTTATGACTTCCCTTCTGGAAAGTGAGTCTTTGGAAGCACAGAGAGGTCCAGGTTTGCCCAAGGTCACATAGTCAATAAGTTAGAGAGCCTGGATTTGAACCTGAGCGGTCTGCTGCCAGAGGTACTTTTTTGCTCGTGTTTATTAAGGCAACTTGCAGCTCTGGCAAGGATTCAGATAGAATTGAGGATCACTTTTTTAAACAATTTATTAGGGGCTTATACAACTCTTATCACAGTTCATACATATACATACATCAATTGTATAAAGCACATCTGTACAGTCTTTGCCCTAATCATTTTTTTCTCCTCTTTTCTTTTTTTACATTTTATTAGGGACTCATACAACTCTTATCACAATCCATACATATTCATACATCAATTGTATAAAGCACATCCATACATTCCCTACCCCAATCATTCTCAAAGCATTTGCTCTCCACTTAAGCCCTTTGCATCAGGTCCTCTTTTTTCCCCCTTCCTCCCCTTTCCCCCCTCCCTCATGTGCCCTTGGTAATTTATACATCGTTATTTTGTCATATCTTGCCCTATCCAGAGTCTCCCTTCCCCGGTTCTCTGCTGTCCCTCTCCCAGGGAAGAGGTCACATGTGGATCCTTGTAATCAGTTCCCCCTTTCCAGCCCACTCACCCTCAACTCTCCCTGCATCGCCCCTCACACCCTTGGTCCTGAAGGTATCGTCCACCCTGGATTCCCTGTACCTCCAGCCCTCATATATACCAGTGTACAGCCTCTGCCCTATCCAGCCCTAACAGTGCTTCTCTCTATCCTTGTGGAGCCCTGGTGATGGGCTGTGCAGCTAAGTAGTAGGTTAAACAGGCTTTCCCCTCCTGTGAAAAGTTACACTCTCGGGAAACTCACGGGTTGCTCTGAATCAAGGTCAACTCAATGGCAGTGAGTTTGGCTTTTTAATGTCTCTCCCTGTTGTTGTTGTTGTTGTTGTTGTTAGTTTGCCATCCAGTTGGTTCTGGTCCATGGCAAACCTATTCACAGCAGAATGTAACAATAACAGCACCTCCTCCATCCACCCAAGTGTTCCTATGCTCAGTCCTCTTGTTGTAGTCACTGTGTCAATCCAGCTCTTCAAGGGCATTCAACCTTTTTTCACAGCCCTTCCATTTTTCTAAGCATGATGCCTCTCCAGGGACTGCTCTCCACTGACAACATGTCCAAAGTCTCACCATCCTTACTTCTAATGAGAATTCTGGCCGTACTTCCAAGACAGATTTTGTTTGTTCTTTTGGCAGTCCATGGTACTGTCAATATTCTTTGCCAGTACCATGGTTCAAATTCATACAGTTTACCTGGGTCTTCTTCACTCAATGGCAAGCTTTTCACATGCAGATGAGGCCAATGAAAATACCATGGTTTGGATCAGGTGCACTTCCTGCTTAAAGTAA
Organism: Tenrec ecaudatus; assembly: GCF_050624435.1. Taxonomy (NCBI): domain Eukaryota; kingdom Metazoa; phylum Chordata; class Mammalia; order Afrosoricida; family Tenrecidae; genus Tenrec; species Tenrec ecaudatus. The sequence continues at coordinate 78,317 of NW_027459345.1, read as the reverse complement.
CATCCTAACTTTTCAACATTCTAAAGAGCTCTTATGCAGCAGATCTACCCAATGCAATGTATCTTTTCATCTCTTGACTGCTGCTTCCAGGAGCATTGCTTGTGGATCCAGACAAGACAAAATCCTTGACAACTTCAAGTTTTTCTCGATTTATCATCATGTTACCTATTGGTTCAGTTGTGAGGATTTTGGTTTTCTTTGTGTTGAGTTGTATCCCACATTGAAGGCTGCAATCCTTGATCTTCACCAGCAAGTGCTTCAAGTCCCCCATCCTTGTCACCAAGCCAAACTGTGTCGTCTGCATATAGCAAGTTGTTAATAATATTTCCTCCAAATCTGATTCTGTGTTCTTCATATAATTTGGCTTCTCTGATTATTTGCTCACCATACAGATTGAAAAATTATAATAAGTGCGTGAAACCTGGATGCACACCTTTCTTGATTCTTAAACCATGCAATCTACCCTTGTTCTATTTGTGCTACTGCTTCTTAATCCATGTACAAGTTTCACATGAGCAAGAGAAAGTGTTCTGGAATTCCCTTCTCAAAACTATCCATGTTTTGTTATGATCCACACAGTCAGATACCTTGGGTGTTAATAAAACATAAGTAAACATCTTTTGGGTATTCACTGCTTTCAGGCAAGATCCATCTGATATCTGATATCCTTTGTTCCACATCCTCTTCTGAATCTGGCTTAAATCTCTGGGAAACCAAACTCACTGCCTTGTAGTTGATGACAAGTCATCCTGACCCTATAGTATAGGGTAGAACTAACTGCCCCTGTGAGTTTCTGAGACTGTAACTCAATATGGGAGTAGAAAACCTTGCCTTTCTCCCACGGAGTGACTGGTGGTTTTGAACTTCTGACCTTGGGGTTTGCAATCCAACCTGTAACCACTGTGCCACGATGGCTCTTGAATGCTGAATATGGTAACTTTCTGTCAATGAATTAATGCAACTGTTGTTGTATTAGCTTCAGTACAATTTGACTCACATGGGATGCCAATGATAGTGTTACATAATTTGACCATTCGGTTGGTCTCCCTTCTTTGGTATGTATACACATATGGATCTCTTCCAGTCTGTAAGCCAAGTAGCTGTATTCCAAATTTCCTGACATAGATGTGTGAGTGCTGCCAGTGCTTTATCAGCTTGTGGAAACATTTCAATATATATTCCAGCAATTCCTGGCATCTTGTTTTTGGCTAGTGCTTTCCATGCATCTTGAATTTCTTCTTTCCTGACCATTGGTTCTTGCTCATATGTTACCTCCTGAAATGGTTGAATGTTGGTCTATTCTTTTTGATACAGTGACTCCATATTGTTTCCATCTTCCTCAGATGTTTCCTTCATCATTCAATATTTTGCCCATAGAATTTTTTAATATTGCACCTCGAGACTTGACATTTTTCTTCAGTTCTTTCAGTTTAAGATATGCTGAATATGATCTGCTTTGGTTTTCTAACTCTAGGCCTTTGCACATTTTGTGATAATATTTTACTTTGTATTCTCGAGTTGTCCTTTGAAATTTTCTATTTAGCTCTTTACTTCATCATTTCTTCCATTTGCCTTAGCTACTCTCTGATTAAGAGTAAGTTTCAGAGTCTCTTCTGACATGCACTTGTATCTTTTCTTTAATTCCATTTTTTTAAATGACACTGTGCTTTATTCAGAGAGGTTCTCAAAATTTGGTGGGTTATTATCAAGGTTGTATATTGACTCTCGTGTACTTGTTTGCATTTTCTTGAACTTCAACTTGAGCTCACATATGAACAATTGCTGATCTGTTCCACAATCAGTCCCTGGACTGGTTTCAGTTGCTGATATTGAGCTTCTTTTATTGTCTCTTCCCACAGGTGTAATCAATTTGATTTCCGTGTATTCCATCTGGAGAAGTCCACATTTATGGTCACTTTTTTGGTGTTGATCAAATGTTTGAAGAAATCATTAATCATGCAAAATTCTAACATACAATCAAGATAAATTGGTAATTATTGGTGATTGGAGTGCAAATGTTGGAACCAAAGAGGAAAGAACAGAAGTTGGAAAATATAGTATATGCTATCAGCAATTTATTGTTCTTGCAAACTCTGTCATGCGATCTCCAGCTTGGTTTCTATCACCAAGACCATATTTTTCAACTACTGATCCTTCCTCTTTGTTTTCAACTTTTGCATTCCAATAGCATTTTGATAGCAAGTCTGACAAATTTGGGACTGAATATGGTGGTAGAATTATTCAATTTCTGCATCACCGGCTTTGGGTGGTTGGTGCATAAATTTGAACAATAGTTGTATTGATTGGTTCTCCTTGAAGGGGGCTAGATAGCATCCTATCAAAGATAACATTGTACATTAAAATAGATCTTAAAATGTCCTTTTGATGATGAATGCAATGTTGTTTCTCTCTATTGTGTCATTTCCAGCAGAGTAAACCATAAGATTTTCTGTTTCAAAATGGTCAATATCAGTCCATTTCAGCTAACTAATGCTTACAATATCAATCTTTATGTATTCCATTTCATTTTTAATGACTTCCAATGTCCCTAGATTCATATTTCATACATCCCAAGTTTCAATTACTAATGACGATTTGAACTGTTTCTCCTCATTTTGAGTTGTGGCCCATCAGCAAATGAAGGTCCTGATGGCTATCCTCGATTTGCATCATTATGGTCGACTTGCCTATGAAAAGTCAGCTCTTCCTCTTCCTCAGCCAGTATTTTGAGTACTTTCCAAGTTGAAGAGCTCATCTTCTGGCACACGTTCTGACAATGTTCTTCTGTTGTTCATGGGGGGTCTAGTAACTGACAGTATTGCTGCTATCCATAGGGTTTTCAATGGCTCATTCTTCCCATGCAGGTAGCCAATTCCTTCTTCATTGTCTGTTCTTTGTCTGGAAGCTCTTTGGGTGACCCTGCTGGTATATGAAATGCCAATCACATAGCTCCCAGTATCTAACAAAACAAAAGTCACCACAGTACCACAAAATGCCAGACAAGTGATGGACCTCTATTTTTAGTGAGGCGTGGCCTGGTGGGAGGAGTGGGCCCTTAGGTGGTTCTGATCCACTTACTGGAACAAATACTGTTAGTTCTTATTTCATAAATGTGAAATGCATAAAAGAGACCCCCCCCCCCAAATATCCTCCAATTCAGACTTTCTGCCTTTTAAAAGAGGATAACCCACTCTGATTCAAAGTCATTGAGGTGTTTTGTTTTCCCCTCCCTCTGAGGCTACAGAGACTAGACTAATCACAGCTGAAGTGGAGCGACTGAAATGACTTAAAGCACCAGCTAGACTGGCTGTCAGAAGCAGCTACAGTCAACAGCTACAGACTGACAGAGCTGCTCAGCCAAGAGCTGAGGGTTCTCAACTCCCACTTCTACTGATGGGCACAGCCAGTGGCCTCTGGGAGTTGACTGGAACCCAGCAGCCAGCTGTGAGGAGCAAGCTAATTCATCTCAGCCTGGCCCAGGTCATCAAGTCACTGAAGGAGTATCGGGAAAGAGGGAAGAAATTTGGGGTCCCACATTTGGCCACAGACAAAAGTTGTTCTGTGTTTAGACAGTAGTTCTGGGCCTGAGTTTGGGGCAGGTGTGATGAAGGAAAGTGAGCTCCCTCCCTGCATCTTGGAACAGATGGTGGGGCTGCCCTGGAAACAGCAGGCCAGTCAGCTGGAGCAAAAAAGGCTTGGCCTCTAAAGCCCTGGCAGGGAAGACTGAAGCTACCTGGACTGTTTTTTCTTAACCCAGTGGCTCCTGCTACCCTCACCACCCCCAACTAGGTAAAAGAGAAGAAAGATGCATTTTCTTTACAGAGGCAACTTTCTAGAAAGGAGACCAGCCCACCAGCTGTGAAAGGTCCCCTTAAACCATTTTACTTTGAGCAGGAGGAAGAAATGTTGAGAGTCCCAGAGCCACGTGGAATTGTGGATCCTCTAGTTTAGGTTCCAGTGATGCCAGATCGATTTTTCTAGAGAAAGTCAAAATTCCTGTTTTCTTAAAAACCTCCTGATTTTTTCAAAGGCGATTCAATAACATTGGATTGAAGCCAAGTAGGCCAAAGAGCCCTGATGGCACAGTGGGTTATGTGTTGGGCAGCTAACTAGAAGGTCAGTAGTTTGAAACCACCAGTCACACTGGGGGAGCGGGGGGTGGGGGATAGGGTGGGGGGCTGTGCAGAGATGAGACCTTCTAGTCCATATAGAATTTCAGCCTCAGAAACCCACAGGGGCAGTTCCGCTCGGTCTTACAGGGTCACTGTGAGTTGGAATCTTCTAGATGGCAGTGAATAAGCAGGCCAACCAGAGTCCACACAGGTCCTCATTTGGCCATGGGAGTCCCCAGTCTGTGACCCTCACAGAATCGACCTTTGTGTATCGATGTTAAAAGTGAGATCCAGAGAGGGGAGCACCTGTCCCCTTGAGGAGCACCGAGTTGACTTTCCAGTCTCCAATCTGTAGCAGACATTCCCGGTGCTCCTTCTCTTCATTCCCAAATTCCTGATTCCGTGTACTCGCCTCAGTCACCAAGGGCCAGCCCTGAAGGTCCCTTTGCTGGTGCTGGCTGAATGTGCTGAGGAACATATGCCCCTGGGAACAGCCCTGACCAGGCCCCTCACTCCTTGGATGGCAAAACTCTGAGAGGCGTGTGCTACACCTACCCCTGGAGACTTCCTAAGTGATTAAGCAGCAGGTTCCCAAGTTTGTCATTGGATTCACATTCTATTTGTTATCGGTGGCCTTCCCTCCACTGGCTCACAATGCCACATCATTACCTGCATGCTCAGAGTTTCCTAAATAAGCTCATTGCCTTTAAGTCTTTGGCCAGGGTCTGCTTCAGTGAGAACCCAAACTAAGCCCAGGTCTGAATCGTTATGTGTCCTTCCTGCCATCCAGTTGATGCCGACTCATGGCGAATCTATAGGATAGGGTAGAACTGCACCTGAGAGTTTCTCTGACTGGAACTCTTTTTTTTTATAACATTTTATTAGGGGCTCATACAACTCTTATTACAATCCATACATATACATACATCAATTGTATAAAGCATATCCGTACATTCTTTGCCCTAATCACTCTCAAAGCATTTGCTCTCCACTTAAGCCCTTTGCATCTGGTCCTCTTTTTTTTACCCTCCCTCCCGCTCCCCACTCCCTAATGAGCCCTTGATAATCCACAGATTGTTATTTTGTCATATCTTGCCCTATCTGGAGTCTCCCTCCCCTCCCTTCTCTGCCGTCTGTCTCCCAGGGAGGAGGTTACATGTGGATCCTTGTAATCTGTTCCCCGTTTCCAACCCACTCACCCTCTACTCTCCCAGTATCGCCCCTCACACTCCTGTTCCTGAAGGTATCATCCACCCTGGATTCCCTGTGCCTCCAGCTCCTATATGTACCAGTGTACAACCTCTGCCCTATCCAGTCCTGCAAGGTAGAATACGGCGCATGGTAGTTGGGGGGAGGAAGCATCCAGGATCTGGGGGAAAGCTGTGTTTTTCATCGGTACTACATCGCACACTGACTGACCCATCTCCTCTCCTAAACCCCTCTGTGAGGGGATCTCCAGTGGCCAGCAAATGGGCTTTGGGTCTCCACTCTGCACTTCCCCCTTCATTCACTATTATGTGTATATATATATCATATATATACCATATATATACCATATATATCGTATATATATATATTTTTTTCATAATGCCTTATACCTGGTCCCTTTGGCACCTTGTGATCGCACAGGCTGGTGTGCTTCTTCCATGTGGGCTTTTTTGCTTCTGAGCTAGATGGCCGCTTGTTCACCTTCAAGCCTTTAAGACCCCAGACACTATCTCTTTTGATAGCCGGGCACCATCAGCATTCTTCGCCACATTTGCTTATGCACAAGTTTGTCTTTGGCAATCGTATCATGGAGGTGTGCAGCCAATGCTGTGATTTTTTTGTTTTTTGATGCCTGATAACTGATCCCTTCGGGACCTCGTGATCACACAGGCTGGTGTGCTCTTCCATGTGGGCTTTGTTGCTTCTGAGCTAGATGGCCTCTTGTTTATCTTCAAGTCTTTAAGATCCCATACACTATCTCTTTTGATAGCCGGGCACCATCAGCTTTCTTCACCACATTTACTTGTTCACCAGCTTTGGCTTCAGCAGTTGTGTCTGGAGGATGAGCATTGTAGAGTGCCAATTTAATAAAAGAAAGTATTCATGCATTGAGGGAGTGCTTGAGTTAAGGCCCAAGGTCCTGCCGCCACCTTAATACTAAACCTATAAATATAGACACAAAGATCTATTTCCCCATCCATATATATATTTGCATGCACATGTCTTTGTCTAGACCTCTCTAAATGCACTTTGACTCCTAGCTCTTTCCTCCATCTCCCTTGACTTTCCTCCTGTCCCACTACCATGCTCCGTCCACACCTGGGTTACAGCTATACGTAACCTTACCCTTGATCATTCTCTACCAGGCCTGCCACTTCCCCCTCACTACCATTTCGAGTCCCATGTTGTTCCCTTGTCCCTGTGTTTGTTAACACCACTTCCTTACCTCCCGCACCTCCCCCTATCCCAAGTGCCCCCGGAACTGTCGGTCCTGTTGTTTTTCCTCCAGGTAGTTCATCCAGCCTCTCTTATTTAGACAGACCTGTGGAGACACTAACATGCACGAAAACAAGACAGAGGAAAACAAAGCAACAGTATACAACCAGACAACAAAACAACAAAAACTAACCACTGACAAAGAACAAAACAAAACACATCAAGAAAGAAGAGCTTGTAGTTAGTTCAAGGATCATTTGTTGGACCTTAGGAGTGTTTTCCAATCCAGTCTGTTGAGGCACCACAACCTGGCCCCAAAGTCCACTTTCAGCATTCCCTGGGGACCTTGCCACTCCATTCCCTTGCTGTTCCACTGCACTCCACCACACTTTGCCTCGGTGTGGTGGAATCAGGTTAGGTGCAATTCGCACACTGTGTCTCCAGTGCTGTCCCCTGTATCACCCTTGGTAACTGAGGGGCATCTTGTCTCATAGTGGGGCCAGCCATGTTGTTCTCTTTGTGGACTGGCTACTCTGAGACTGGAACTCTTTAGGGGAGTAGAAAGTCTCATCTTTCTCCCTTGGAGTGGTTTGGGATTTCAAATTTTCCATTTCAGACATTACGTTTAGCAGCCCAACACATAACCCCTATACCCCACCATAGCTACAGAAAACAATAAAGAAACAAAATCCAACAACACTCATTGCCATTGGGTGCATAACAATCCTATCGAGAGAAAATACTGCGGCCTCCTGGGTTTCCAAGGCTATAACTCTTTGTAAAAATAAAATTGTGTTATGTTTTCAGTGAAAATTTACATAACCGATTAGATTTTCATTTAACAAATTCTCTACTTGTTTAGTGACATTAGTTAATTTTTCAATAAAAAGGAAAGCAGAAAATTAAAAAAAGAACAAATGAAAAACGTGTTAAGAGTAAAGACAAATGATAAGATGTTAATTTTTAACCTAATCATATCTGCAACAATACACTTTCTGATGTACTGATGTTGAGCAGGGTTTAATCCCATCCCTGGTGAATGGTCCCAGGGGATTTAATGGAGGCTTATTCTCTGTGGAATCTCTGCCAATGCATTTTGAGTTTTTATACTCATCTAAGGTTATAACTCTTTATGGGAGAAGAAAGCCTCATCTTTCTCCAAAGGAGCGACTGGTGAATTCCAACTGCTGACCTTGCAGTTAATAGCCCAACACATAACCCATTATGCCACCAGAAGAGAGATTTGTATCTGGGTGCCTTCCAATTCAAGCACTACAATTATGCAAGGAGGATATTTTTTTCTGTACTGGAGCCAGGTCAAGTCAGAACCAGTGTGTCCATGGTTTGCAGCGAAGTCAGAGGAAGAAGAGGGTAGACTGTCTATAACTTCTCATAGCCCAGGGAAATGCTAGGCCTGGAAGGGGGCATGTGGCTCAACCATATTCAGAAAATCTGCACACTAACCTCCCCAGCTCAAATAATTACCAGCACCATGTCTCTGAATATCACCTGAAAGCAAAATAGTGAAAGCACCATTTCCGTTTCATAATACTTTTATTAAAAGTAAAGTTCAATTCAGTGATGTGAAGAAGCTGGGAAAACTATCTTTTCATTTCTTTCTTTTTCTTTCCCTCCCTTTCCCCTTCTTCTCCACAGAACTGAGAGGCAGAAGGAATAAAGGCAGCATGGCACCAGCTGGAGGACACCGTGGGGTCAGGGTCACCATTTAACTCATGCTACTCCAGTTTGGAGGGGCAACTGGATGTCCTCATTTATGAATTTGCTTATTAATCTTTTTGAGTTAACAAGGTCATGGTAAAAAATGATTGTTGGTGTTTTTGTTAGGAACCTTCTAGTCCAGTCCAACTCATAGTGACTCAATGCATCAGGGCCGAGCTCTCTAGACCAATGGTTCTCAACCTGTGGGACCCTTGCACAGGGTGACTGTAACAAAATTACAGTTATGAAGCAGCAATGAGAATATTTTTATGGTTGTGGAGGTCACCACAACATGAGGAACTGTATGAAAGGGTTGTGGCATTAGGAAGTTTGAGAACCACTGCTCTAGGCTTTTCTATGCTGTAATCTTTACAAGAATGAGTTGCCTGGTTTTTCTTCCAAGAACAGAGCCACTGGTGGGTTCAAACCTTCAACCTTTTGGATAGCAGCTGAGCACTTAACCATTGTGCCTCCAGGGCTCTTTGATAAACTCTATCAGAGGGTCTTAACCATTGCAACCCCATGGATCCTTTTGGCATTTAGGAAAGGCTATGGAACACCTGCCCACTCCCCAGAATAATATTTCCAAATACTTCCAATGAAATACAGAATCACAAAGGCACAAATTGTATTGAAATGCAGTGATAAAAATAAGACATTGGATTTGTGGCAAATATACATGTTAATAAATACATTAAATATGATTTGATGGTGGGTCTAATAAACCAAACCCACACCATTGAGTTGATCCTGACTCACTGTGACCCTATATAAAATTCCTCAGGCTAAATCTTGACAGGAGCAGATCATCTCACCTTCCTCTCAGAGAACAACTGGTGCCTTTGAACTGCCAACCTTGAGGTTACCTGCCCAATGGCTCACCCACAGCGTCACCGTGAGTTCTAGATAGTGATGAGCATGAACTGTACTCAACGATGGCTGCAACGACTAGCATGGGGTGTGAAAGCATGTAGAATTTCTCTCGGTGGTAATCGCATGGCTATTCAGAACACAGCTGTGGACATGCTAAACTGCCCTAGGAGCTTAGGGGAACTAACTCAACCAGGATTGTCCCTCATCCAATTTGACATTGCTCCCCAGCCTGCTGGGGCTCAGTGGTTCAGTGTTAGGGTCCCTTGTCTAGATACCAGGGCTGGCATGGAGAAAGTCATTCCTCTGCAGCCTTCTAGTGTGTGGGGGAAGATATTAGTGTTAAGCCTTGGCAGGAAATTGGTGGATTTTCCTGGCAGCCACATTCTTAATAAACATTTACTGGATACTTATTATATTCTGAGGGTAAATTGTGGTTCAGTTGTAGAATTCTCCTTTTCCATGTGGGAGATCTGGGTTTGAGTCCAAGACAATGCAACTCATGTGCATCCAACACTCATTTGTCAGGGGGATGCTTGGTTATTGCTGTGGTACTGAACTGATTTCTGTGTTGCTATGATACTGAAATGGGGAAGCTTGGTTGGGTGCGGCTATGAGACTGAACCTGTTTCTGTGATGTGTCCAGACTAAGATGAGCGATGAAGAAGAGCCTGGTATTCTACTTCTGAAAACCAATTAACGAAAACCCCTGTGAATCACAATCTGATGCACAACCAAAGAGATGGTGCAGGACCGGGGAGAATATTGCCCATGGAGTCACTGGGAGCTGGTTGTCACAGTGAGTTGGACTGGAGGCTGACTCAACAGCAGCTAACAACCATTGTGTTCCAGGCACTCGATTTGCTTTAAAAATCTAGCTCAGCCTTCTGGTACAGGGAAGTGATTAATCATGCCTACTTTATACCACACAGTAAACCCTGATCAATGTCAGGCCCTGCTTGTGTTTTGTCCCTCCTTTTCCACATTCACATCACTTCCATTCCCCTCTTCAGACAAGTACCCCCTGCTGGGTGCTTGGTGTGTGTGTGTCCTTATAGGCATACAGCCATGTGCACTAGACCATGCTGCTTGGTGAATGGGCTTTCAGCTTCCATGAATGGTACTGCAATATAAATCTCATTCAGTTTCTGATCTTTTCAACTCCTTGCAATGTCATTAAGAGTTATTGCCATGCTGCATATCAATTGCATGTGCTGCTGCGTGCCACTTGGTCATGAGCAATCATCATCTTTCTTTTTTTTCCTTCTTCAGTTGTCTGTTGATTGGCATCCAATTCGGCTCCAACTCTTCTCTACTGCAAGTATCAGCGTGGTGACCATTCTTTTAAAAATGCCCCAAGGGCCCTGTGAATTGGATAAATAGCTTGGCCTATATACCCAGGAATTATGCGTTGGGCTGCTAACCCCAAGGTGAGCAGTTCCAACCCACCAGCTATTCCATGGAGCAAAGAGAGGCTGTCTGCTGTCGTAAGAATTTAGTTTTGTAAACCTATAGCAGCAATTCTACTGTGCCTTGTAGGGTTGCTAATGAGGAAGAATCAACTAGGGTTTTGTTTGTTTTTATCCATCTAGGAGAGAGCTTTGATGGGGGAGATATTAAGTGCTTGGCTGCTAACCCAAAGGTCAGTAGTTTGAAGCCGTCTTCCACACACTGTGGGATAAAGGCATGGCTGTCTACTTCCCAATAGAAGCCTTGAAAACATCATGGGACCATTCAGCTTTGTTTGATAGGGTCATGAGGAATGAAAGTCAACTCAGTGATTGCGCTTCTTTGGTTGTACGCCCAGGAGGGGTTCACTAGGTCCTAGGGTCCATTCAATGGGCTTTCACTAAGCTCTGCCAGATTGCTGTGCAGCAAACCTGCGTCATTAGCAGTGTTTCTCTGCTTTCCCCGGATCTCCAATGACACTTGGTATGTTTTTCTTTCTAACTGTTGCCCGTTTGATGGTTTTAAAAGGTCAAGCACAATAAACTCATCTATCCCAGGCACTTTATGGTTCTGTAGCAGATTCTTAGGGTTGCCATGCCACATTCCTTTGACCCATCTCTGACACCATCTCACTGCCTTCCAGTCAATACCGACTCATAGCGATCCTGTGGGGCAGTGTACAATTGCCCCCTGCGAGTTTCAAACACTACAACTCTTTATTGGAGTAGAAAACCCCATCTTTCTTCCTTGGAGCTAGTAGTTTTGAGCTGCTGACCTTGAAGTTAGCAAACCAACTTGTAACCACTGCACTTCCAGGGCTCCTCCTGATATCCATCATAGCAGTGGCGAACGGCTCTATGTAAGTGCAGGCTCCTGCTGAAATGGTGTCTTATCACAACTGTGCAGCACGCAGCTCTCCATGTCCTTCTGCCTCGAAGCCTTTTCAAAGGCATGGAAAGCCAAACCCAGGAAGGTAGGAGAGGTCACCTTACTAGGAGGAATGCTCAACACCACTACAGGCGAAGAAGAGCCCAGCCTCCTGTTTCTGGTAGACAATTCTAGGACAGAACCCATGTTCCTCAGAAGTCCTGGGGGAATCAAGCCCCTGTATCCTACATTAAAAGCCTCAACACCCCGTTCCCATTGTGATTGCTTCTCCCCCTAACTCAGTCTTGCGTCTGCTTTCCTATTCCCACTCCTTGCCATCAGATCTCAAATAGACTCCCTGCACCCAGGCCTGAGGAATAAGCTCGGCATGCAAGGGCACTCAATCCAAGACACACACATTACTCTGAATCTCCAAAACAACCCTGTGGGCTACGTGTGTAATCCCCAGTTCACAGATGAGAAATGGATTGAAAAACAGTGACACACCCAAGATCACACAGGCCAGGGTTCAAGTCTGTGTCTATCAGTTATTCTTTTATTCAAGTATGCCAGAGAAGACTGGGTCTTAACACTTGAGCAATCTTCTTGGAAGAATAAGGCAAACTACAGAAAACACAAAATGAATATCGCTTTTGTTCGTTTATCCATTTGCAAAAGACATAATACCTATAGTGCTAAGAATAGTATTCAAAGTATCTATTACTACCCCCTCAAAGCTTACATACTAGTCACCAAACTCAAACAAATACAATGCTATCAAGTTGATTACAACTTATAGCAACCCCATATAGGGCTTCCAAGACTGTAAATCTTTACAGAAGCAGAGAGCTTCACTTTTCTCCCCCTGAGTGACTGGTGCATTTGAACTACTGACCTTGTGGTTAGCAGCCCATTGCTAAATGATTAGTTCCATAATCATTACGCTTACTTAACTCTACATTCTTTTAATTATTTCTCTATCAGTCCAAATTGCATCTGGCTACATGGGAAAAAACAAACCGACACTAGTGGTCTAATCACAAAAGCTTCATTTTTCTTATATTAACACCAAAAATACCAAACCAGTTGCCACTGAATTGATTCTGATTTACAGTTACCCCATATGATTCAGGGTAGAACTGTGCCCCATGAGGTTTTCAAGGGCTGAATTTTTAAATGTAGATTGCCAGGTTTTTCTTCCAAGGCATCTTTGTCTTAGCAGTGAATTGTGTTAACCCTTTGCACCACACAGGGGTTTGTCTTATACAATAGTAAGTCTTGAAATAGGTAGCCTAGGTCTGGCGTATTTGCTCAGGGACTCATCTTGGATATAGGAGAATGCATGCTTTTTGGTCTGCCAAACTCATGTAACCTATGTGACTCTCTCATCTTTCAATATTCTGACTAGGGAGCATGACAGCAGAAGAGCCAAGGACAGAAATGAAATGGGTTATGCCAGACAAGTGTTTTGCCTTAAACAACAACAAAAACTTTCTTGGGAGTCCTACTCAGTATCTTTCACCTACACATATTTGGCCCAAACTGGGTCAAATGCTTATGCATAGCTGCAAGGGAGCCTAGGAGGGAGCGATTTAAGTAGGTACATTATCACCCTAAACAAAATTGAGCTTCTATTAGTAGTAAGAATGAGAAAAATGGATACTGTTTAGGCATATAGCAGGGTTGGGTAGAATTCTATTTTGTGTCTTAATTTACATTTTGAATGAACTCAGAAAAAGTCATAGAGAGTAGAACAAAGGGATGGATGCGCATCCAACCACCTCAACTACTCATTTCTTTTCATGCTCTCCCTCTAGCTTCCCTGAATAGTTCTTGGTTACACATTGGGCTGCTAATTGCACGGTCGGTATTTTGAAATCACCGGCTGCCCTTCGGGAGAAAGATGGGACTCTACTCTGTAAAGAGGTACAGTCTCAGAACCTCACAGGTACAATTTTACCCATGTCCTGTAGGGTCGATATGAGTTAGCATTGATTCAATGGCAGTGAGCTTGGTTTGGATAGATATGTGGAATCTTAGGATGGAATAGTTTGAATACACAGAAAAAAATTTAGTGGAATCATAACCCTCTAAATAATTACCCTCTAAAGCCACAAAGATCAACTGTGTCCAGCATGGTGACAGTTTAGCATATGCCATGGGCACATTGCTCATATCCCAGTGTTGTTAATCAACAAAAACTCACGCACTGCCACTTATAGTGACCCTATGCACAATAGAATAAAAGCCTTTCTAGTCCTGTGACATCCTCACAATGGTCATATTTTAGCCTATTGTTACAGCCACTGTGTTGATCCATCTCATTCAGGGCTTACCTGTTTTTTGACGATGCTCTACCAAGTATTTTGTCCTTTTCTAGGGACTAATTTCTCCTGATACCATGTTCAAAGTATATGAAATGGAGTTTTACCATCCTCACTTCTAAAATACATTCTAGCTGTACTTCTTCCGGGATAGACCTCTTTGTTCTTCTGGGCATTCATGGTATATTCAATATTATTTGCAACATCATATTTTAAAGGCATCATATTTTCTTCAGTCTTCCTTATTTATGGTCCATCTTTCACATGCATATGTCAAACATTACCATCAAGTCTATTCTTATTCATAGTGACCATATAGGGTTTCCAAGGCTGTAAATCTTTACAGGGTCAAATAGCTTCCTCTTTCTTCTGTGGAGCAGCAAGTGGGTTGAACCACCAACCTTGCTGTTAGTCATTCAACCCATACCAGACACTGAAATTAAGACTCCTTTCACATGCATCTAAGGTGATTAAAAATATCAAGGCTAAAAGCAGGCATAATTTGCTAATCCCCAGAGTAAAACATTTGCTCTTTCACATTTTAAAGAGGTCTTTTACAACAGATTTTTCCAACGAAATACGGTGATTTATTGACTGCTGCTTCTGTGAGTATTGATTGTGGGTCCAAGTAAAATAGAGTTTAGCTACATTTCTCTATTTGTAATGATGTTGTGTGTTTATATTTGTCAAGTTGAGAAGACATTTGCATTCTTAGTGTTGAAGACTAATTCATACTGAAGGTGTACTATATGAGCTTTATCAGTAAGTACTTCAAGGCCTATTGACTTTCAGCCAGCAAGATTGGGTCATCTGCATAATACAGGTTGATAATGATTCTTCCTCCAAACCAGATGCCTCAACTTCTTCATACAGAGCAGCTTCTCAGATTATTTGAATAAGTATAGTGTGATAGATAGGTAGGTTTATAGTGCCAACCTGGCCAATAAGAATATGTGGGATTAATAAGTTCGCAGTTTGATTCGTGGGCAAAGAGATAAATGGCTCAGCAAGCCACACCTCTCTCTCAGTTGCTCTCTGGTGATCAGACCAGTGTGTGGCTGCCTTACCTAGTTCTGCAGTTTGCTGCCTGACTGTACTGCCATATTTACTGTTGCATGGAAGTGAGTTAAACAGTCCTTTGTACTGCTATGTGGACTAATTAGCTGTTATATTCCTTCGTGTTCTATCTATCTATCAAATCATAAATGTCCTGGCTTTGTTTCTCTAGAGAACCCTGTCTAACACATATGGTGAAAGGATATAACCACAACACACACTCTCCTGATTTTAAACCACGCACTATCCACTTGTTCTATTCGAACCACTTCCTGTTGGTTTGTGTACAGGTACCACAGGAGCACAATTAAATGTACGGGAATTCCCATTGTTCTCATATGTATTCATATGCTACCCAAAGTTTGTTATGATACACAGTAAAATCCTCTGCATAGTCAATAGTACCTAAGTAAGCATTTTCCTTGTATCCTCTGTTTTCAGCCAAGGTCCATCTGAAACCAGCATTGATATACCTTGCCTCATGCCCTCTTTTAATACAGCCTGGATTTCTGGCAGCTTCCTGTTGACATATTGCTATAACTACTTTTAAAGGTATCGTCAATAAAAATGTACTTGCATGTCATATTAATGTTATTTTAAATTAATTTGCAGATTTTGTTGCGTCATATTTCTTTAGAATGGACACAAATATTAATCACTTCCAGTTGGTTGGCCAGATAGCTATCTTCCAAATTTCTTGACATGGACTATCACTGCATGAGCGTGTTGAAATATTTCCATTCCTATCCCTTCCTTGCTTTTCACTAATGCTTACATTGCAGCTTCAACTTCCTCTTGGCCTTTTGAACTAGTAGAACCTCAACTAATTCTTGGGAACAGAGACTCTGTACACTCTGTCCATATTCTTTGGATTCTCCTTACATCATTCAATAGTTTGATAAATAATCCTTGAACATTGTAATCCGAGGCTTGGATTTTTTCTTCCGTTCTTTCAATTTATGATATGCTGACTGTACTCATTCCTTTTGCTTTCCTAATTCCAGGTCTTTACACGTTACAATATAATTCTTTACTTTATCTTCTCAAGCTGGCCTTTCAAATTTTTCTGTTCAACTCTTTTATTTCATCATTTCTTCCATTTGCTTTAACTGCTTTAGGTTCAAGAGCAAGTTTCCCAGTCTCCTCTGATATCCACTGTAGTATTTTCTTTCTTTCCTGTATTATTAATGATCTTTTTGAGGAGCCCCCAATAAAATGATTTATGATAAATAAATAAATAGCCACAGGTGACATGACAAAAAAAAAAAGATTGATGACCTTTATGCTATTTCACAAGTCTTCTGGTAGCTGATCATTAATGTTCAATATGTCCGAACCATTCTTGAGATAGGCTCTAAATTCAGGTGAGATATTGTGATAGTAAGGTTTCGTGTCAATTTAGCTTGACCAGGATCTTCAGAAGGTGCAGCTCACACTCTCCTTGGGGGTATGACCTATTTCATAGCTATAAGTAGACTGTGGAGAATGGGCTCACTCTTTTTCTTCCTGATGAAAAGACCCTGGACCCTACGTCTGGCTTCTTGGGATGGCAATCACCATGAGACCTGCTGACCCTAAGAGCTGTCTGTGGCCTGCCAACTGCCTGTTGACATTGGATTCTCCCAACTCTGCTTCCACCAACCTGTGGTTTTCCTGTTTCTTGGGCTATTCCTCCAACAGCTTCAGGAGTCTGGAAGGGCCTCTAGTTTGCATCTGATTTATGGGCTGGAGTTGGACTGGGGTTTCTTGTTGTGTGGACTTCTTAATGTAAAATTCTTTATTGATATAAATTTCCTTCATCTACATGTATCAGTATCACTGGTTTGTTTCTCTAGAAACCCCAACCGACCACAGATATAATATAGACTGTATTTGGGCTCTTTTGCATTCCTATTTTAATTTTCTTCAGGTTTGATTTGAACTTGCATATTGGAAATTGATAGTCTTTTACATAGTTGGCCCCCGGTCTTGTTTTGTCTCAATGATATTGAGTTTCTCTATCATGTCTTCCCACAGATTTAATCAATTCCATTCCTGTGTTTTCCACATGTATATATGCCGCTCCTGTTGTTGAATAAAGGTGTTTGCAATGAGGAAGTTATTGCTCTTGCAGAATTCTTTCATGCAGTCTTCAGCTTCTTTTCGATCCCCAAAGCCATAGTTTCTAATTACTCTTCCTTCCTTTTTGTTTCCATGTGTGCATTCCAATTGTCAGCAATTATTAATGCATTTTCAGTACATGTGTGGTCAATTTCAGACTAAAGAAGTTGGTACAATTGTTCATTGGCTTTAGTGGTTTGTGAGAAAATTTGAATAATGGTTCTATTAACCGGCCTTCCTTGTGTATGAAGATAAATATTATTCTGTCACAGGCAGCATTGCACTTCAAGATAGATCTAAAAATGCTCTTTTTGAGGATGAAAGAGACATTCTTTTGAATTTGTCATTGTCAGCATAGTCATTCTTATCATTTTAAGATTCAAAGGGACTATTTCAACTCACCAATGCCTAGGATATTGATCTTTATAGGTCAGATTCCGTGTTTTTATGATTTCCAATTTTCCTAGATTCTTATTTTGCACGTTTCATGTTCTGATTATTAATGAATGGTTGCACTGATTTTTCTCATTTTGAATTATAATCCATTAGCAAATGAAGGTGCCAGAAGAAGCTTTAGTACACTTTGTTGCTAGATGCCTTCAAGTCAGTTCTGTCTCATAATAATGCCTACACAACAGAATGAAACATTGCCTGGTCCTGCCCCATACTCAAAAATTTTGTTATGTTTGAGTCCATTGTTGTAGGAATTGTCTCGATCCATTTGATCGGGTGTCTTCCTCTTTTTGCAACCCCTCCACTGTAATGTGTATGATGTCCTCCAGGGACTGGTCTGTCCTGATAACATCTGCAAAGTACATGAGATGAAGTCTCGCCATCCTATCTGCCAAGGAACATTTAGCTGCACTTCTTCTCAGACAGATTTGTTTGTTCTTCTCTCCACCCATGGTACTTTCAGTATTTTTTTGTCAGTACCTTAATTCAAATGCACCAGTTCTCCTTCAGTCGTTCTCATTCAATGTTCAAATTTCACATGCATAAGGTGTGGCGGAAAATGCCATGCCTTGGGCCAGGCGCAACTTAATCCTAAGTGAAATTCTTGATCTTCAGTACTTTAAAGTGGTTATGTGCAGTAGATTTGCCTAATGCAATATGTTATTTGGTTTTTTTGATTGTTGTTTCCATGAGCATTAGCTGTGAATCTAAGCAAGACGAAATCCTTGATAACTTCAATATTTTCTCCATTTATTATGATGTTATCTACAGCTCCTGTTGTGAGGTTTTGAGTTATCATTAAGGTGGACTCTACTTTGAGGAAGCTCTCTTTCTCGGTGATATTTTGATTGTTTTGCAATCTGAGGGGCTCATTTTCTGGCATTATATCAGACAATATTTTACTGTTATGCATAAAGTTTTCAATGGTGAATCCCTCAGAAGTGGACTGATTGTTTTGTCGTCCTGTCAGTTCTTAGTCTGGAAGCTGTGTTGAAATCTGTTCACCGTGGGTGATCCTGCCTGGTATTTGAAGTACTAGTGGACTAACTCCCAGCATCACAGCAAAGCACAAGCTACCACAGTGCAGCAAATTGACAGATGGGGCACGGGAGGGGAGTTGTCATTGTTAGACACTGTTAATTTGGCTCTAACTCATAGCACCCACAGCCTGTTTCCTCACAGTGAATGTTGGAGACCATTTTTGCAACCAGTATGCCAATTCATCCCATTGAGGACCTTCTTCTTTTTTTCACCACCCCACTTTACCAAGTATGATATCCTTCTCTAGGGTCTATGCTCAGCTGTTAACATGTCCAAAGTATGTGATATGAAGTCTTGCCATTCTCACGTCTAGGAAGCATTCTGGCTCTACTTCCGCCAAGAAAGATTTGTTCCTCCTTCTGAAAGTCCATGGAATATTCAATATTCTTCACCAGCATCATAATTCAAAGACATCAACTTTTATTTTATCTTTCATAATTATTGTCCATTTTCAAGTACATATGAGGTGATTGAAAATGCCATAGTATGATAGTTATATAATTTTATGTCAGTTTGAAGATATGTAAAAGTGTAAGGTTGGTATCCAATCTGTCAATCACACCATAGCCTGATGGTGCCTCTTTGTGACCATGGCCTTCTCATAAGGAGGGCCCTGGGAACCTCCCCTTCTTTTTGCATTCACCTGACTGCTTCCTGCCCACGTTGAGAGCTGCCAGAGTCTTGCCATGCTTCCATCGACCTTGGGTCCACACGACATTGCAATCACTGGCCTTTGACATCCCTGCATTCTGCATCATTGCATGTAACTGCGTAAGTTGGAAAGGAACTTATGGGCTAGTGTTGGACTTATGGACTTGAGTTGGACTGGCCTGGGATATTTCCTTGAAATAGAAATACTATAATGACTTCTTGATTAAAAACTATTTATTGCACATATATGAGTGTCACTTGATTTGTGTCTCTAGTCAGCCTGTCTTACATCCAGCTCACTGCCATCAAGTTGATTCCAACCCTTAGCAACTCTGTAGGACAGGGGAGAGATATCCCTGTGGGTTTCCAATACTGGAACTTTGTATGGGAGCAGAACTGCTGATCTTGTGTTGAGCAACCCAACTTGGTTGGTTCTGACGCATTATGTTTGTAACCACTATACCACTAGGGCTCAGCTGTGCCTTATTCCTCAAAGTGACATCTTTTAACACTGGAAATTGGTCTTCAGCAAGATCTACCAGTGTACTCGGTCATATGACTTATTTTCTTTTTACACTGTTTTGATTGTGATGTGAGGGAAAATCTACAGAGTAAATTGATTTTCTTTACAATTCATGCAATGTTTTATGATATTGATTGCAATACCTACAATGCAATACTACTTTTCCTATTCCCTCCCTTTGTTTTCCGTTTCCATTGGTCTTTCGTTCCCATGCCTTCTTGCCTTCTGAGTAACTCCCTGACAAATGCTGGGCTCTGAATTGTACATCGTTGACAGTATAGGTCTCCTATTTGGGGGCTGAAAGTTGAGCCATGGAGGTGAGGTCAGGTGTCAAATGGGAATTCCACTAGTGCCTATCATATCCTAAGGTTAGTCTTCTTATTTTGATTTCTACATTTTCCCCAGTTGATCCAGGGCCTACTACTGTGAGCACTTTCAGAGCAATCTGCAGTGAGAACCCTATGCTATCTTGGTCTTCTGGACTCAGCGCTGTGGAGCCTGGGCTTCATGTGGTCAGTGAATCCCTTTCAACTTCTTTTGATGCTATCTGTGTAATTCTGTATTTTGAATTTCTCTTCCATTTTTTCAGCTAGTGAAATGCACATGCTTTTCATTTTTGCTGTCCTAATTCCAGGGCTTTGCACCTTTTCATATAATTCTTTATTCCATCTTTTTGAATTCCCCTTTGAAATTTTATGTTCAGCTTCTTTATTCAGCGTCTTTACTTCATCAATTATTTCTATATTTCTCTCTCTCTCTTTTTCGTACTTCATCATTTCTTTCATTGGCTTCAGCTACTCCACATTCAAGGTGACATCCGTTTTGTCTTTTCTTTAGTTTCTATCTTTTTAATTATCTTTGAATTTCTTTATTTATGATGTTCTTGGTATTATTGCAGAACTCGTGTCATCTCAGGTGATTTGTGTTCAATGTGTCAACTTTCTTCTTGAAGTATCCTCTAATTTAGATGAGATATACTCAAATTCATACTTTGACTCTTGGGGACTTGTTTTAATTTTGTTGGAATTCGAGTTGAATTTGCCATTGATGGTTTGTTCCACAGTTCGTCTCCAGTCTCGTGACTGATGATATTGAACTTTTTTATACCATAAATACTTGAGTATAAGCCGAGGTTTTTTCAGCACATTTTTTGTGCTGAAAAAGCACCCCAGCTTTGGGGGATAAAATTAGTTGCCTTGGGTTATACTCGAGTATGTATAGTAGTTTATTTCAACAGATATAGTTGATTTAATTCGTGTGTATTTCTATCGAATATACATGATCCATGTCTATGGTTACTGTTTACATCCCTGAAAAATAAATCTTCAATCAATAAGCCATCCTTATTGGAAAATTCTATCATGAGATCTCCCATGTGGCTTCCATCCCCATGGCCATATTTTCTAACTAGTGATCCTCCTCCTTAGTTTCCAATTTTTGCATTCAAGTCATCAGTAATCTTGATTGCATGTTTCATCAATTTCAGACTGAAAAGGTTGGTAAAAATCCTCAATGGCTTTATTGTTAGCATTAGTGGTTGGTGTGTAAATTTGAATAATAACTTTATTAATTATTCATCCTTGTAGGTGTAATATATCCTAAACCTAACAATGGTGAACATTGGAATCGATGTTGAAACATTCTCATTTTTAGCATGAAAGTCATCCATTCCTTTCAAATTTGTTACTCTGGTATGTAAACCATATTATTGTGACATTCAAAATGGCCAATACCAGTCTATTTCAGTTCAATAACACCTAGAGTGTTTGATCTTTATGTGTTCCATTTTTTCATGGCTTCCAATTTTTCTAGATCCATATTTCATGTATCCCATCTTCTTGTTAGTGATTATTGCAGTACTGCTGTTTCTTCTCATTTTGAGTCATTGCCACATCAACAAATATAGGTCCTGAAAACTTTATATCACTAAGGTCAACTCTACTTTGAGGAGACAGCTCTTCCCCAATTATATTTTGAGTGTCTTCCAACTTGAGGGGTTCATCATCCTGCACTATATGAAACAATATTCCACTGCTATCAATGTGCTCCACAAACACCACTATTTTTTTCAGATGTAGATTGGCAGGTTATTCTTCCTAGTCTATTTAGCTTGTAAGCTTTTCTGAAAATTTTCCACCACGGGTAACTATGCTTGTGTTTGAAATACCAGTGGTATATCTCACAGGATCATGATGACTTTCAAGTTATGATAGTTCAAGAACCTGACATGTCTGACAACTTGGCATGCTAGCCTAATTCCGAATGGCCAGCACATCTCTCTTCTTGCTTTCTCTAATTTCTGTAGACCACTGTACCTGAGCATGCATGGCTTAGGAGGTTGTGGAGTTAATTCTTGCTTCCTGGAGTAACCCTTAACCAATGACCCATAGGAGTTGTTGGACAAATAGCCACACTCCCTCACATTCTGGGCAGAATAACTAGTGGATTTTCTACAGTGTCTCCAGTAAGATTAACCTCCAGTTGCTCACAATTTTAAATTGTTTGATAATGTACTTTTCATTGGCTGCCTTCTTTCTCTTTTCTATTTCCCATTTCCTTATTGATATCTCCCCAGAAAATGGCTTAATTAAAACCTTTGTCTCAGGATCTAATCCTATGGGGAACCCAAACTCAATCACACAAGACATTTGTCAAATCATGGACTTAGTGGTTATAGCTATTATATGTGTAGGTCATGGAAGAGGAGAATTCATACCATCACTTTGAATAGTCATTCGGAGTGCCAACTGGGTCCCCAGCATAGATCCTGGACATCAAAACTCACTGTTTCCTGTATCATAACACTTCCTTATAGACTTCAATCATTCAAAAAACTCAACAAATAGCTTGCTGTCTCACTTCAAATTTTGTAGTGTGCAAATATGGCTATGTTTTCATTGTGTGTTTAGCCCTGGACAAATCAGCTTTGACCAGGAAGGTGAAGTCATGTGGAAAAACAAACCAAAAACACTAGCAGCTGTGTGTTGTGGAAGAAAACCCTGTGGATGAAGTGCAATTTTTAGGGAACAGAGACCAGAAAGATAAACCAATAAGTGTCCACTGTTTTGATGTTAAGGAGAACCCTGGTGAGGCAGTAATTAAGCACTTAAGGGCTAATCAATCAGCAGTTCAAACCCACCATCTTCCCCAAGGAAGAGTTACGATGTGGCAGTCTGACCCCCTTAAGATTTACATTGATTACCACTACCAACTGATCTGAGAGGGATAGCATTAGGGGATGCTGGATCGCATTCTTAACGAGCTCTAATGGCAGAGTGGACTCCTCATTGATCTCCTAACCACAAGGAAAGTGGTTCTAACCTATCAGTTGGTCCATGTGAGAAATAGGAGTTTGTCTGCTCTGGTAAAGATATAAGCCTTGGAAAATCAAAGGGTGAAGTTCTATTCTATCTTGTAGGGTCTCTATGAGTCAGCTTCAACACAATGATAATGAGTTTGCTTTGGAATTTTGGGATAGAATAGGAGAAATATGTGCAACAAAGTTTAAACTTATTTTAAATGTTCAGTGGTATTGCTCGAGAGAGATTCTTGGAACCCACAAGACTGTTGTCCTTAGGCACCTTCAGATCTGGAACTGAACTCACTCCCTTGGCTCAATCTTCAGCCAAACAATAGGTAGATCTATAAGGTAAAAAGTAAAACTAATCAACTCTTTGAATCAAAAGGATATAATTTATTCAAAGATAAAGTTCAGAAGGGTCAGTAAAGAAGGGGGAATGGAAACAGGAAATACAAGGAGGAAGTGCGATAAGTGATATTACGTTGAGCAGATTGCAGTCAATATCATGAAGCAAAATATGTGTGAACTGTCAAATGGAAAACAGATGTATTCTGTAAACCTTCACCCAACTCACAATAAAGATATTTATTTTCAGCCTTGGAAACCTATGAGGCAATACTATTCTGTCCTATAGGGTACCACTGAGTTGAAATCAACCCAGTGGCAATGGGATATTGATGCTGATGCTTTCTGCCGATTCTAAAAAATAGGGTTATTAGCAATTATTGTGGAAATAGCAAGAATTAGACTATGTAAATGGGGTTGGTTACAGATAAATTCTTGTAAATGTTAAAGGATAAGTGATTGAGGATGGACTTGCCCAAAAAGAGAAAATTATTGCAAGATTTTGTTCCAGGGATAAAATAAAAATAGGTTTCCTGTGGGTAAGACTTAAGCCTATAGATATGGAATTTAAGGAACTGGTATTCCATGATGGTCACCTTCCCGACACAATCACCCAAGACAAAAAGTGGGTGTATAAACAAATGTGCTGAAGAAATCTTATGGAGCCTAGCTATCAAAAGATAAAGAGTCTAGGGTTTTAAAGACTAGAAGGTTCACAAGTGGCCATCTAACTCAGAAGCAATAAAGCGCACATGAAAGAAGCACACCAGCCTGTGTGATCACAAGATGTAGAAGGGATCAGGTATCAGGCATCAAAGAACAAAAAAATCATATCATTGTGAATGAGGGGGGGTACAGTTAGGGGATCCAAGATCTATCTGTAGGCAACTGGACAACCCCTTACAGAAGGGTCGCTGGGAGGAGATGAGCCAGTCAGGATGCAGTGTAGCAACGATGAAACATATAACTTTCCTCTCATTCCTAAATGCTACTGCGCCTACTATCATGATCCCAATTCTACCTTACAAACCTGGCTAGACCAGAGAATATACACTGGTCCATATAGGAACTGGAAACACAGGGAAACCAGGACAGATGACCCCTTCAGGACCAGTGCTGAGAGTAGCAATAACAGGAGGATGGAGGAAAGGTGGGGTAGAAAGAGGGATCTGATTACAAGGATCTACATATAACCTCCTCCATGAGGGAGGGACAACAAAAAAGTGGGTGAAGGTAGATGTCGGACAGTGTAAGATAGGACAGAATAATAATTTATAAATTATCAAGGGTCCATGAGGGAGGGGAAGGGGGAAGGAGGGGAAATGAGGAGCTACTACCAAGGGCTCAAGTAGAAAGCAAATGTTTTGAGAATGATGATGGCAACAAATGTACGCAGTGGATGTATGTATAGATTGTGATAAGAGTTGTAGGAGCCCCCAATAAAATGATTCTTTTTAAAAACCTCAAAGAGCAAAACACACTATGGTTTATTGTACATCAATGATACTTCAATAAAATTACATAAAAAAGGGGAAAAAGAAATGGAATTTAAGGTAAAGAAAGTATTCCCTTTGAGGACCATATTGCAAATATATATTTAGGCAGGCAATTAGATAAAGACATTTTAAGTCTGGGCTTCTATACCTGCCATCTGTCTGTTATGAAAAGTATAATTAGCAACTAGAATCTCTCATACAAAATCAACTCAATATGGTCTTTCTGGTCTGACCTCCGTGGTGTTCTACTCTGCTTTGATGGAGCTCATCATATCATGACTCTATAACAAGATTGAGGAGTTATTTACATTCTTATGTGGAAGGTAAATCTGTTTGGCCATTCTGTTAGACTAGTTCATTTTCTTTCCTACCATCCCATCTGCCATTTTAATTCAAAACAAGGCGAAAAGCATGTATGTGCCTTTTGAGGAAGGAGAAGATTTTGGTGTGGAAGAAATTCTCTTCTAGACTGCAAGGTAAGTATTTACCCCCTATAGCCCTGTTGGAGGAGGGGAAAAGGAAGAGAGGCAAGGCAAAGAGAACAACATAGTTAGTTTCATGCCTCCTTACTTGACCTGGGGATTGAGGGGAATATCAGTGACTATGGACCTGTTGTGCTCCCCATTTGGAAGCATGAAGAATAGAGGCTGCCAGGCAGAGCAGCCCTCTGGGAAGTCACTGAAGACAAACATATAGAGAGTGCCATCAAGTCTACTGTGATCCATGGAGACCTTATATGAAATGGAATGGAGTGCTGTCTGATCTTGCACCATTGTCACACATTCCTGAATGTTGAAGTCCATTGTTGCAGCGATTAGGTCAATCTGCCTCAATAAGGATCTTCCATGTCCCTCTATTTCATCAAATATGATGTCTTCCTCTAGCAATTGTCCACTGATAGTGTGTCCAAAACACATTAGTCAGTCAGTGTTCTCTTGTGATCCATAAGGTTTTCTTTCAGTAATTTTTGGAAGTGGACTAGCAGGCCCCTCTTCCTTGTCTGTCTTAGTCTAGAAGCTTCACTGAAACCTGCCCACCATGGGCAATCCTGCTGGTATTTGAAATTCTGGGAATAGAGCTTCCAGCACCATAACAATACACAAACCATTATAGTACAACCAACTGACAGATGAGTGGAGGATATCTATATCTATATATGGAGAGAGAGAGAGTAAAACTGGCAATGCAGTCTGATTAGGCAGTATTCTGATAATCTGCTGCTAACAGAAAGTATCCCCACAAATAACATCTTAAAGTAATGATGATATCAATTTTGCTCACAAATCTGCAATCTGGGCAGAGCTCAGTGAGGACACTAGTTTTGGCTTCATCAAGCATTAGCTGGGGTAGCTCAAAGGACAGAGGCTGCAGCTCTCTTAAGACTCACTCCCTCACACGACTGATACTTCTATTGGTTGGAGCTCAAGAAGAACCCTATATGTGACATTTTCATTTGGCTTGGTCTTCCTTGCAACATCCTGACAGGGTCCCAATGGTGAACAACCCAATACGACCAGGTGGAAGTCACAGAGCAACACTTCTGCCATAGTCAAAGGCCTGCCAAGATGCAAGGAAGAGGGAAAGCAGGCCCTGTTTCTGGAAAAATGAACACAAACTCATCTTGTAACAAGAGAATGTGCGATGTGCAACATTAGGACAGTCATCTTTGAAGGACACAACCTGCCCTGAGCCAAGATACAGAGACAGATTTCTACGAAAGCGAAAGGGCAGGACTTAGACTTAAAGATAAAGCCACAGACTTCATAGGACAAGAGCAATAGGGAGACAAGCAAAGGAAAGCTCTAGGACGCAAGCCTAACATGGCTAAAGATAGGGACAATGTCAGGACTGAACTGGAAGCAAGCAGACACCTGTGCAAGGCAGAACCCGTGAAGTTGTGAGTGCCTTCAAAGCTAAGTCAAAGTACCTTGGGGCGTGAGAAGGGAAGGAGCAGGAGAAGGAATTAATGGGTAGGTTTATGGAATTTGTAAGTCTGGAGACAGAGCATCAGGAATAGCTGGGTTCTGGCACTCAGTTGATACCATCAGAGTTTGAACCTTTTCCTTTCAGAGCTGTTTCCTTTTGAGTTTCACGCAGGCTTCCTGATGACAGCTGTAGTTTTATCTAGAAGCTCAGGAATTCTATTAGAGAGAGGCTCTTTTCCTTTCTAATCATTGGTGGTACTATCAGGTAAGCATTGGATTGCTAACTGCAAGGTTGGCAGTGCTACCCTACCAGCTACCTCATAGGGAAAAAGATGGAACTTTCTGCTCACATAAATATTTACAGTCTGAGAAACCCCACAGGGACCTTCTATGATTCAAAATGGACTCATTGGCAATGGGGAAATTGTTTCTGGGGCATTTTTTAGGGTTAGATATCATTAACCTAGCATGAGTCTCATACTGAGTCTGACCCAGTCCCTTTGGACAGAGGAAAGTCATGCCCTGACTAGCCAGGCCTGGAGCTGGCAGATTGGGTCAATGCCAGCAGAAGCATGGAGATGGAGCATGGTGGAAGAGTGATCCCAAAGATACAAGCCATGTGCTGTGAGTGGAAGAAGGGCAAATGAATGCTGCATTAATTAACCAGTCATTGACAAAATGAGGTTGCATGACAAATGGCTCCAAAACCCAGCAGTTCAACAAACAGCCCAACCCCTTCCCTCCCACACACACAGTTCTTAAAATTCAGGATCAGGGAGATTAACTGGAACTTTGAACTTGGCACTTCAGGGCTTGGAAGAGGTGACAGTGCAAGTAAAGGCCTTGGGGCAGGAGAGATCTTGGTGTGACTGAAAGCCCAGAAGAAGACTAATTTGGGGGAGGTGAGATAATAGGAATGGAGTTTTCAGTGAGCATTTCCTTGAGAGCCTTCAAGCAAAAGAGATTTTTCTATATTCATGTTTTAGAAGTAGATCTCCACCCATTGTGTAAAGCTTTGGGTATTGGATTGGTGTCGGTATGCAGGGAAAAAATAAATGGGCTTGTTATGGATTAGGAGCCTGTGGTAGTCACCTAATCTTGTGTCAAGTTAAGGATTAGGAGTGTAGGCGTGGAGTTTAGGCTGCCAATCTGGAGATAGTCAGTGAGATTTTTATGTGGGCATAGCCTCCTTCTGAGAACTCTGAGAAATCTGGTACTTCCTCCTTGGAGGTGGAAGACACCTGTCTCTCTCTCTCTCTCTCTCTCTCTCTCTCTCTCTCTCTCTCTCTCTCTCTCTCTCTCTCTCTCTCACTCGGCTACTCCTTGGGAGACATTGCAGAAGGCAAGCCAAATGGATGCGACCAGACCTCTGAAGCCAAAGAAGCCTCAGAGAGATCGCAGCCAGCACTGAGATGCTTACAATGCCACTGGATCCACAAGACTTTCCACCCATTGGCCTGTGATTATCCTGCATTCAGCATCACTGCACATGTTTTATGGGTCTGAAAAGGAATTTATAGATTGGTATCAGACATATGGGCTAATACCAGACTTATGGATTTCATGTGCACTGGGCTGGGACGTTTGCTTAATGTACAATTACTGTTTGATATAAAACTCTCTCTCTGGATTTATAAGGTAGAATTAGACCAGAACATGTATTCTGGTACAGAAAGGAGCTGGAAACACAGGGAATCCATGACAGATGATCCCTTCAGGACCAGTGGTTAGAGTGGCAATACCAGTGGTGAGAGTGGCAATACCAGTGGTGAGAGTGGCAATACCAGTGGTGAGAGTGGCAGGACCAGTGGTGAGAGTGGAGGGAAGGTGGGGTAGAAAGGGTGAATCGATTACAAGGATCTACATAAAATCTCTGCCCTGGGGGACGGACAACAGAAAAGTGGGGGAAGTGAGATGTTTGACGTGTAAGATATGACAAAATAATTTATATATTACCAAGGATTTATGAGGGAGGGGGAGGAGGATGGAAGTGGGGAAATGAGGAGCTGATACGAAGGGCTCAAGTAGAAAGCAAATGTTTTGAGAAGGATGAGGGCAACACATGTACAAATGTACTTGACACACAATGGGTGGATGGATGGATGGATGGATGGATGGATGGATGGATGGATGGATGGATGGAATGACTGTGATAAGAGTTGTATGAGCCCCCAATAAAATTATCAAGGGTTCATAAGGAGGGGGGAGTGGGGAGGGAGGAGAAAAATGAGGAGCAGGTGCCAGGGGCTTATGTGGAGAGCAAATGTTTTGACAATGATGAGGGCAATGAATGTATAAATGTGCTTTATAATGGATGGATGGATGGATTGTGATAAGAGTTGTATAAATCCCTAATATAATGATTAAATAATAGGGAAATGATATTTAAAAACCACCAACTCTCTCTCATACACATGAGTCTCCCTCGATTTTCCTCTAGCATACCCAGACTAATACACAGTTCGCCCCTGTCCTATAGGGCCGCTATGAGTTGGCATGGACTTGAGGGCAGTGGGTTTGTTAGGGCTTTGGAGTTCAGCAGGCCTTTGTTGGTGTGGTTGAGTCTATTTTTGTAGCTGTTGTTTGCAGGTCAGTGGCTCATCTTCCAGCACTCTATAGGACCATATTTTTTTGTGACCCATAGGCTTTCATTTGTTAATATTTGGAAGTAGATCACCAGGTCTTTCTTCCTAGTCTGCCTTAGGCTAGAGCAGTGGTTCTCAATCTGTGGGTTGTGACCCCTTTTGGGGTCCAGCGACCTTTTAACACGAGTCACCCGATTCATGGCAGTAGCAACATTACAGTTATGAAGTAGCAAGGAAAATGATTTTATGGTTGGGGGTCACCACAACATGAGGAATTGTATTAAAGGAAGGTTGAGCACCACAGGGCTCGAGGTTCCACTGAAGCCTGCCCATCATTGCTGACCCTTCTGGGGTTTGTCATATCGGTGGCACAGCTTCCAATTTCACAGCAGCACTCTAGCTACCACTGCACCACGAACTGATAGACAGGTGGTGGACTGTTCTTAAAAGCCACCTGATTTACGATGCTTTGTTTTGACAGCCCTGGAAAATGGATACAGAATCTAGTTTCATAGTCAATGCAAGACACACCTTGGGGCAGTAGGGATGGCATGAAGTGAATAGATTCAAAGTATATTTTAGGGAGAGGAAGGATGACAGTTAATGCCTGGGGGGTGTGCAAGAAGAAAGGAAGCAGAGACACCATTGATATTAAGTGCCTGAGTTAAGACAGGAATTTCCAGGGAAGCTGGTGGGTCATGATGGGAGAATTTCACACTCCCCGGGGACAGGGGGAGCATTGATTAGTTCATATGTCTGCGCATCTTCTCAGACAATAGAGGCTTTGTCATCCTCAAATGAAGCATGCAGTTGGAGCTCAGAGAGGGCATGCAGTGCAAATGAAGACTGGGTTGGTTGAGATGGGTGGACCAGGGCCACTAGTCAATTCTGAGGAGCTTCAGCAAACCTGCCCAGTGTCTCTTGGAGAGTGGGCATGTCTCATGGCCACAGAGGGCCTTTTAATGTTTCACCTCCCACTGCAGCAGCGAGAGGCTCTATCAGCTC
This sequence comes from Tenrec ecaudatus, assembly GCF_050624435.1. NCBI lineage: Eukaryota > Metazoa > Chordata > Mammalia > Afrosoricida > Tenrecidae > Tenrec > Tenrec ecaudatus. The sequence continues at coordinate 48,071 of NW_027459345.1, read as the reverse complement.
ATCCTGGAAAGGAAACATACTACCTGCCATCAGGTTCATTTCTTCAGAAAGGATGGAAGAATACAAATGAAAGACTACAGTTTGAAGGGGTCTTAGGCAGACTATCAGGCTCATTAAAGCTTCATTTATTAAAACTTCATTATTCAGAGACATTCTCCCAGTAGGATGTATGCTGGGGTGGGGGTGGGCATGAGGAGGAAGGGTTGGAGCAGGGTAGGGGAACAACCCCACACCCCCAAAAAATACCTTCCCAAGAAGCAATTCCAGTGGGCACAGATTAGAAAGGAGTTTCATCCTCTGGTCACTTGATGTTTGTCCCTCTCTTTTATCTGAATGCTCTTTCCACATTGCTCAGATGAATCATCAAATTTATATTAAAATGCAAGTTAGGAAGCATCATCCCCAACCAACCTTGTTCATAAAAATGGTAGTGCTCTCTCCGGGTACCCTGAGTTCAGTTTGTCAACAAGCTGAAGCAGTTGAGCTGGGGCTCTGTGAGGCCCAGGAGCATGAGTTCATTAATATCCGACCCATAATGCCTTGCTGGGTTTATGCCAACAAAGCCCTGTCACTCCTTACCATAGGATTTACTCACTCTTTGAAACAGGCATTTATTTACACACAGTTTGACCTCATGATGGTGTTCAGCAGATGTGGATCTTACTTATTTGCATTGTTCTGTGACAGTTGCAAAATTCGTTAGTGGCTCAGGGATCAATCCTCTGTGGACTGCCCCGAAGCTAGATGAAGCAAGCGGGTTCTCCCTGATTCATCCTCCCTCCTTAGCAATGCTTGCTAGTCAGGATAACATAGTGCCCATTAAAGAAACTGCCTGTGTCACTTTAAATTTGTGACCTGGGCGGGAGGGAGGGTCATGATCACAAGTGACAGAAACTGACGCTTGACTAACTTAGGGAAAAAGGCCTAATGGTGGATAAATGTTGGCAAGACAAGAAAATGTGGCAAATGCCTGGGCAATCTCAGGGCTGTGAAGCAGGTAATGGCGAAACACTCCTCCTGAGGCCAAAGCGTGCCCTCTGTAGTACATTAAATCACATTCACACACACCCATTCATGTTCACATGGGACCTGAGGCTATGGCCTTACTTGGAGAGGAGGTTTTGGCAGATGTGCTTAGATAAGTATTTCAAGAGCTCCATATTTCTGGGTTTAGATTTCAGATGGATACTACATGCACTGATTGGTGTGTTCTTATAAGAAGGGGAGTGGGCACACAGAGACCCCGTGTGAAGACACTGGCAGAGATTGGATCAGTGCATGTATAAGCCAAGAAATATCAAGGATTAGCAGCAGTGACCAGAAGCAGAGAGAGGCTACTTTGATTCTCCTTCAGAGCTCTCAGAAGGAATGAATCTTGCCCACACCTTAATTTTAACCCTTTGTCCTTCAGAAAAGTGAGAGAACAAATGCCTGCTGTTTAAGTCACTCGATTGGTAGCCAGTTGTTACAGCTACCCAAAAGAACCATTATGGATTGATCTGTAGCCCCCTCAAAATATGTGAGAAATTTGAACCTTGGTGGACATGATCCTGTTTGAAAAGAAGGGAGTTCTTTTGTAATATAAATGAGGCCGTATGGCCACTGGAGATCCCTTCATAGAGGGGTTTAGAAGAGGAGATGGGTCAGTCAGGGTGCGAGGTAGTACCGATGAAGAACACAGCTTTCCCCCAGATCCTGTATGCTTCCTCCCCCCAACTACCATGATCCAAATTCTACCTTGCAGGGCTGGATAGGGCAGAGGTTGTACACTGGTGAATATGGGGGCTGGAGGCACAGGGAATCCAGGGTGGATGATACCTTCAGGACCAAAGGTGTGAGGGGCGATGCTGGGAGAGTGGAGGGTGAGTGGGTTGGAAAGGGGGAACTGATTACGAGGATCCACATGTGACCTCCTCCCTGGGAGATGGACAGCAGAGAAGGAGGGGAAGGGAGACTCGGGATAGAGCAAGATATGACAAAATAACAATGTATAAATTACCAAGGGTACATGAGGGAGGGGGGAGCGGGGAGGGAGTGGAAAAAAAAAGAGGACCTGATGCAAAGTGCATAAGTGGAGAGCAAATGCTTTGAGAATGATTGGGGCAGGGAATGTGCAGATGTGCTTTATATAATTGATGTATGTATATGTATGGATTGTGATAAGAGTTGTATGAGCCCCTAATAAAACGTAAAAAAAAGAAAATGATTAAGGCAAAGAATGTACAGATGTGCTTTATACAATTGATATATGTATATGTATGGATTGTGATAAGAGTTGTATGAGTCCCTAATAAAATGTTTAAAAAAATGAGGCCATATGAGAATAGGCTTGAGCCTAAACCTAAACACTTCTATGTTAAAGGCCAGGATAGACCCAGTAACACACAGTACGGGGAGAAAGATAGCGAGGAATGCCAAGGAACTTTCTGGTATCCACAAAGAAGGACCCTGACCTAGAGTCACACCCCAAACTTGAACCTGTAAGCTCCAAAGCAGGGGGAAAAGTGTTTTAAGGCTACTGACTTGTTGGATAATTTTTGGTTAAGGAGATTAAGACAGAAACTTAAGACATCCTCCAATCCTTCCTCTGGCTTCGTTCCATTTTTCTCACATTCAAGAGTCCTCCTAGAGGATTCAGTCAGGTTGTTGTTGTTGTTGTTGTTCAGTGTCATAGTGAGGGTTTGGATTCATTGTGACCATACATACAACATAATCATACACTGCCCGGTCCTGTACCATTCTCACAGTTGTTCTTAAGTTTGAGCCCATTGTTGCAGCCACTGTGTCAATCCCATTTGTTGAGGGCTTTCCTCTTTTTCATTGCCCCTCTACTTTCCAGAACACGATGTCCTGCTCCAGGGACTGATCTCTCCGGACAACATATCAAAGTTAAGGCGAAGTCTCATTATCCTTGCCCTGAGGAACATTCTGGCTGTACTTCATCCAAGTTAGATGGGTTTGTTCTTTTGGCAGTCCATGGTACATTCATTACTCTTTTACATCACTACTAATCAAATATATCTATTCTTCTTTGGTCTTCCTTATTCAGTGTTCAACTTTCACATGAATATGAGACAGTTGAAAATACCATGGCCTGGGTCAACCCGCCCCAGTCCTCAAAGTAATCTCTTGCTTTTCAACACTTTAAAGAGGTCTCGTGCAGCAGATTTGACTAGTGAAATGTGTCATTTGTTCTCTTCTCTGCTGCTTCCATGAGAATTGATTGTGGATTCAAGCAAGACAAAATCCTTGACAATTTCGATCTTTCCTCCATTGATCATGATGTTATCAATAGGTCCAGTTGTGAGGGTCTGGGCTTTCTTTACATTGAGTCATAATCCAAACTGAAGGCTTTAATCAATCCTTCATCTTCATCAGCAAGTGAATCAAGTCCTTCTCATTTTCAGCAAAATTGTGTCATCTGTATAATGCAGGTTGTTAATAGGCCTTCCTCCAACCTGATGCTCCATCAGGCACTGCCCCTTAATGAGTTTAGGTCATGAAGGATAGTCCTCCATAGGCACATTGATTATTACACTACCACCCTCACATAATAAATTCAGAGAGAGAAAATTTCCCCAAAGCAATGGAAAGCTTACTAGAGAAGTGGAAGGTGCTAAAAGCCAAAGGTGACACAAACCGGAAATCAATACTAGTTTTCAATACCTGCAGTCATCTAATAGTTTACTGCACTATCTAAGGAAAGGTGAGGAGAACTGGGGCAATTCCATTAAAAAAAGACAATGCAGGGTATATAAGTCCGTCATTCCTCTGGAGAAGAAAAACACATAGTTGGGTTGTAGAGCTTTGTTTGCTAATCAACCGAATGTAGTTGTAAGGCAGGGGTGTGCGTGTACGCGTGTGTGTGTGTGCGTGCGTGTGTGTGTGTGTTGAAGGGAGGGCCTTGCCATTCTATTTCATAGCCAGGAGAAAGATGAGCCTCTTCCCATATCTTTTGCTCTGTGGCAAGTTACTGATCTACAAGGAACTTTTATTTGACAAGGACTTTGCCGAGAAAAAAACGGGAAGCTTGTGTTCATCTCTGCTGAGAGGTGGAGTCAAAGAGATGGGCTTTATGACAGACACCCTGATCGTGCAACCAAACTATGAAATGGCCTCATACATTCAACACACATTTGCTGCACCTCCCCAGTGTGCTGCCCAGATATTACCAGGCAGAGTGTTTTATGGGCAGCATTTTAGAGTTAGGCAGGCAGAGGGAGTGTCTTTGTGAGTGTTGCCTTTACCAGTCCTTGGATTGTTCTGGGACAGGCATGTCTTTTTCCTGTAAAGTAACTGATCGCGTGTAAAGAAGGAGTCTCCTCAGTAAGACGGGTTGAACCAAACCCAACCTATGACAATCATCTCAATTGGAACACATAGCGACCCTATACAAATACCCGTAGGGTTTCCAAGTTTGTAACTCTTTTGGGGGGTCAACTACCATATCCTTCTCTTGCAGAACCACTACAGAGTTGACCGTTGTGTTAGCAGCTGAATGCTTAATCACTGTGCCCATTTTGTTTGCTGAGCCGCCCTCAAAACACTGAATAGGTTTTCTGGGTACCAAGTATGTCCACTTCTATGTCTGACATAGGGTGTTTGCTGAGCCGCCCTCAAAACACTGAACAGGTTTTCTGGGTACCAAGTATGTCCACTTCTATATCTGGCATAGGGTGTTTTCTCCAAGTTGATAGGAGGTGCAAATCAGTTACTAGGGGTTTGGCTGAGTCAGTATGGAAACTGGGAGGGTGTGTGAAATTTGAACCAGAGTAGAACAATTCCAAGACACTTCCTCGGGATTCCTGGCATATAATATGCAAATGATAGTCAAGATATATAACTGTGTCTCTGTTCTTGGTTCTGTCAGTACCTGGTGTGGCCACAAAGGAGAAACCTGGTCTCCTGCTATTTTGAGCATCTAGTGTGAATGACAGGAGATAAGTCACATGCTAATGAACCCTGGTGGTGTAGTAGTTAAGCACCATGGTGCCCGGCTATCAAAGCATATAGCGTCTGGGGTCTTAAAGGCTGGAAGATAAACAGGGGGCCATGTAGCTAAGAAACAACAAAGTCCACATGGAAAAAGCACACCAGCCTACACCAACATGATCGCTGAAGACAAAGCGGGTGCATAAGCACATGTGAGCATGTTTTCTTGATGTGCACTCACCCTTTATATACAACTCTCTTATACATACGTGTTTCTGTGGATTTGTTTCTCGAATGCACCCAGACTAACATAAGCAGCGTAGAACGCATTTAAGAAGCCTAGACAAGGGCAGGGCAGGATATTCGGAGGGACTGGATCCAGAATTTGAGAGGAAGGAGCCCTGGTGGCAAAACGGGCTGCTAGCTCGCTGCCCCAGGGGGGACAATGAGACTGCTGGCTCCCATGAAAATTTACAGTCTTGAAAACTCCATATAGGGTCACTGTGGTTGGAATCCACTGGACGGCAGTGACCTTTTGGGATTGAAGGTGGAAGCCACCAATGACTTCCTGCCATTGAGCCAAGGAGCCTCAGGAGAGTGTGTGAACTTCTGGAATGCAGTGAACAACCTCTGCACATCTGCTTTTCGTGCTGCCCAAGTCATGCCCTTGGCCTTTGCTTAAACATATTCATCCAGAAGTGAACCATCACAGCTGCTCCCTCGGGAAGCTGGGGGCTGAGCTCTCTGGTTCCACTCTGTCAGCATTTCTGGTCCGGGTACCTCCCCTCTTCCCCGGCACAGGCAATGTGCTTTTGGAAGCAGTGCTCCCTGGGTAGTGGGTGTGATTTGACTCCTCTGGCCTAACATGATGAATGCTGAGTGGGGGTGGATACTAGGGGGTTAAACTCCCTGAACTTTACCTAGCCCAGGGGAAAACTTATTATTTAAAGTAAGCTTTAGACAGAATCTTTAGAAAGAGAAATGGTTAACTTTATGTACACAATTACTCCCCAACACATAGGCTCAACCTCATAGGCTGTGGATGACCTTGAGCAGGTGCTCAGTCACAATGGTTTTCTATCAGGATTGAGAGTTCAGCTCTCTCAACTCTCCAACTGGTTATTAGCACCATAGTCTCGTTTCTATTTTTGTATTTACTTTGTTTTTAGGGGAAAAAGACTCCCAATCCAACTATATTTTATTAGGAACTCCTTTGCTAAGTTTTACACAAGAAAAAGGCACAAACTGCTGTTCTGGATGAAGGAGAGCATCCGCATGAGGCCACAATGGTGTTGGAAGGACCCACAGCCACAGTGACTTAAATAAAATGACACCCATTCTGTCCTGCTGACTCTGACTCATAGTGACTCTGTGTAGGGATCCTGAAGTTGCTACCTTTACAGGAAGCAATAACCTCATCTTTCTCCTGTGGAATGACTAGTGGCTTTGAACCAGCGACCTTGCTCTTAATAGTCCAACACTATCCAGCATTACCACCTGGGCTCCTGAAAACTTAAATAAGACATAGAAAACAAACAACTTTGTCACAAAATTGAGACTGAAGACAGATCAATTCCTGGAGTTTCAGGAGGGCCTGTGAGAGCATGAGCGGGACCTTCATTGGGATGTGCACACTACCGTATATCGTTGAGTGTGGCCCGGGGAGTGGACGCAAGCACACTGCCTGAGGGACAAGCTTTCCACTGCCAGTCAGAGTAGGAAAGAACTCAATGGCGGCTGAATCTGTGGCCCCTCAAAATGGATGTAGGGTCTCCACATAGACTCTCACTGTGAGCCACAGCCTATTGCTCAAAATTTAAGCTCAAATACGACTTAAACGCCAAACATTCTGTTTCCTTAAAATAGGGTACTGCCAGGATCAGCTAGAAGTCTGCATGACCTATCAGATCTCAACGCCGATCTCAAATCACTTCACATGATCCATTCTACCAGTCATGTCAAGGACAACTAGAGGTCTGCATGAGCGAGCCCAAATCGCCTCCTCACTTACCCATTCCAGAGGCTGTGCCTGTATAACCTATCGACTAACACATTCCCATATGCCATGGTTATGAAACCAACCATCATGCTGGAATAAGGACCAATCACGATGCAAGGGTCAGGATCAATGGGAAAGCAAAATACGGGCTGAGGGGAGCCAAGAGGGGTCGCTTCACTCAATCCCTAAACCTGATCTAATGTCACTAGACTGGGGTCTTCCTTACATCTCAAGGGCACCCGATTCATGATTGAAGTGAATTGTGCTTATTCAATCTTTGTTCTGCTTGCTGTCCTGCTGTGCTGCATCCTCTTCTTGCTTTTTTGTGCATGGCTCCCTCTGTTGTGGTGACAAATGGCTTGAGAGGGATTTGACATAGGGAGAAAGCCCACCCACATCAACTGTCACCAGAAGCAGACACTAAGTCCATTTCTCTCACCTCACAGAACTATGCACACCAGACACTGGTAGGGCTGCCTGGGAGGGGAACCCTTAGTGCAGTGGTTCTCAACCTGTGGGTTGCGACCCCTTTGGGAGTCATATGACCCTTTCACAGGGCTCACCCAATTCATAACTGTAGCAAAATTACAGTGATGAAGTAGCAAGAAAATCATTTAATGGTTGGGGGAGGGGGGCATCACCACAACAAGAGGACCTGTATTAGGAAGGTTGAGAACCACTGCCTGAGTGTGTTTAGGACTTTGCTGCCCTCAAGGTCATCAGACATTCCTGAAGGCAGAGCCACTGCAGGAAGCCCTTCTGGGAAATGCCCTGAAGACAGGTCTCAACCAACTCCACCCTCACCCTCTGAGATCCTAATCATAGGATGCATGGAAATGCTCCCTGCCACTTCGAAGGCTGTAAGTCCATGGGAGCAGAAAGCCTCCTCTTTCTCCCTTGGAGTGGTGGCTGGTGAGTTCAAACTGCTCACTTTCTGGCTAACATAACCCACAGACCAGCTCCCCCTGAGCTCAGTTTGGTTTGCCGCACAGCACACATTGTTTGGAACCTTCTGAAATAGCTATGCACATGTGCAGGTTGGGGGGATTTCGCACAAGATGCAGTTTTCCACCCTCTCTTGGCAAAAATAATTTTTGCAAAAGGCTTGTATTCTCTTCTGGATCTGAGTAGCAGGTACTCTCATGAAGTCATAGCACATACATTCATGCTACAGTCCTCCCAACTCCCTAATATCTACGCCGAGTCTGCTCCATGCTTTTCTGTGTCCTACATGGCAGCTGTAGGCACCCAAGGCATGGGCTCTGTAGCCTGGGTCCAAATCTCTCCTTCCCACTTCCTCACTGTGTGGTCCTAGGCTCATGACTTTATCATTCTGTGCCACTGATTTTTCATCTGTAAAAGGAGGCCAAATAGAGTCCACACATAGGCTTGTTAAGTGGAATAATTGAATTATTATACACAAAAAGCTTAGAACGGTGCTTGGCATCTTGCAAATACTATTAGGTGGTTTAGCAAAGGGACTGGGTCATCCATTACATATGCTCAGGTTCAAACTTCCGGCCAGGAAGGGGTGGTACACCTAGGTGGGCATTACACCTGGATTGGCCCATCTGGGCCAGGTGAATTCAATCCAGCCATTGGGGTTGACCATGACCGTCAACCATGCCTCCCTATGGAGGAATTGAAAAGGCAGGATCTTGACCGCTCTGATGTCTCCCTTCACCCACTTTTCTGTTGTCCGTCCCCCAGAGAGGAGGTCACATGTAGATACTTGTAATCAGTTCCCTCTTTCCAATCCACCCTCCCACAACCCTCTCAGTATCACCACTCACAAATTATCAAGGTTTCTTGAGGGATGGGGGAGCGGGGAGGGAGGGGAGAAATGAGGACTTGATGCCAGGGGCTTAAGTGGAGAGCAAATGTTTTGAGAATAATGAGGGCAATGAATGTACAAATGTGCTTTACACAATTGATGTATATATGGATTGTGATAAGAGTTGTATGAGCCCCTAATAAAACGATTTTTAAAAAAAGAAAAAAAGGCAGGATCCCGGAGCCCACTGAGTGACTTTCTCTCCAGCAGCTTCTAGGTAGGCTGTGCCCCGTGAGGGGCCCCGAGGTGCCTGTGTAAACCTGAAACTTCTTCTCTCAAAAAACCCACTTGGATCACAATCCAGGCTTCGAATTGAATTCTTTCTCGCGCGAAGCCAAGGCCTGAGGTATATCTCTCCCAGGAGAGATCTAACAATAGTATCTCTTATTATAGCATTAGGAGCCCAGGTGGTGTAGTGGACTGTGCATTAAGCTGCTAATCGCAAGGTCGGGGGTTTGAACTGACTAGCCCGTCCGTGGGAGAAATATGAGGTTGTCTATTTCTGTAAGGCAGTGGTTCTCAACCTTCATAATGCCCCCACCCTTTAATACAGTTCATGTTGTGGTCACCTGCAACCATAAAATTATTTTCATTGCTACTTCATAACTGTAATTTTGCTATTGTTATGAAATGGTTGACCCCTGTGAAAGGGTTATTTGATCCCCAGAGGGGTCGCGACCCACAGGTTGAGAACCGCTACTGTAAGGATTTAAAGTCTCAAAACCCTAAAGGGGCAGTTCTTTGTCCTATTGGGCCGGTATGAGTGGGAGTCAATAAAATGGTAGTTAGGTTTTTTTCTGCATCAGTATCAGATTCTGGTGGCAATCTTAGTCATCACGCATTGTGGTCTGGTTTGAACTCTGGTAGATCTGTGGGAAATGACTGCCCTGGTTTGAGGTGAGGGCCACGGTGCTTCAGTGGTAGATCTCTCATCGTCTTTCACCGGGAAGACCCGGGTTCGATTTGCAGCCAATGTGCCCCAGACTGTCAGTGAAAGTTTGTGTGTTGCTATGACACTGAGCAGGCTTCAGGGATGTTTCCAGACTGAAATAGAATAAGGACGAAAGACCTGATTATCTCCATCCACACATCGACCTATGGCCCTCCACTGTTGGCTTCCCTTCCCAGCCCTGGTGATAGCACAGACTGGCATAGTTTGCTCCGCTTCCCATGAGGTGTCCATGAGAGGCTGACTCGACAACCACGGTCAAGATCAACAGCTTGAACTCCTTTATGGGTCTACAGAAACAAGAACAACCTTCTGAAAGGAGGTCGCATTGCTATTTGGGACTGGGAGAATGCCTTTGTGACAAGGATTGTGCTCTGGATCCCAAAGGCGACTTTTAAACACAGCCACATAGCAACTCCGGAAATTGCCATAGCAGAAGCCAGGTTTAAAAAAAAAAAAAAAAAAAGTTCTACTGACTTGCTCAAAGGAGGCCAGAGTTGGATGGGGGTGGGGTGGGGTGGGAGACTCCTCTAAAAATGAACAAATTTGTTTGCTTACATATTTGTCATGTCTTTTGGGCCTGAAAGAAAGGGGGGAAAAAGCAGACGAGAGGAGGAAACAGCGACTGACAGTCATCTTGTTGGTATTCCCACAGCATCCCCTCCTTAGGCACTTGCTGCCATCTCATCCAACTCCACTCAGTATATTTTCACCCAGCAATGATGCAGAAATGTCTGTGTACTCCAGTGTTATTGTAGTCGGGCAGCGTTTACGGGTTTGACTTTCAACTCAGCATGGCAGGACGTCTAGAAGCAATTATAACCAGCACCTGCTCTGTCTGTGCGGTGGGCAGGCAGCGACGGATCCCCAGCTTCCAGAACACTAGTGCCCCCTCCCAGCTCAGGATAATGACGGTGACACTCGGCCTCCTTGTTGTCTGGGGGAGCTCTAGGAGCTCTCCTCTGAAACCTCATATTATTGGCATTTCTTTGAGAGAACACATCAAATTAGTGACTGTAAAGGAAGGTGTAGGATATGATTATTGGTGACAAGACAAGCCTCAACCACTTCCAGAGAGCATGTCTCCTACGTGCAAAGTATGGAGAGGGAGGAAACAATTGACCACAAATGGAACAGGCTCTGAGTCTCGCCACACAATGTATGTGCATGGTCACTGAGGCGCCAACATTATGGCTGGAGGACGGATATGGTTTGTGCAGCCGTGATTGCCATCCAGAACGTGCCGTGCTATTGTGAAAAACGATTTTTTTATTCTGAGCAAATCTCTGCTTCCACTTGCTTTAATGCTTCGCCAGAGAGCCAGGGACTCTGGGAGGGGTGGGGACGCACAGGGCTGGGCTGACCTCAGGAACTCATGTGTAAAGGGCTTTTTCTCACTTGGAAGCAGGCTGGGTTCACAGCTGTTCTTTCTGGTAAAGCTTGTTTCTGAACCTTGCCACGTCTGAGTCCGAAGAGGAAAATGAAGGTGACAAATGCTGCGAGGAGCCCTGGGCACATCTTGGCTATGGTCCTGCTTAAGTCTGTTTCATTTGAATCCCAGTTTTACCTTTCCTCATTTCTGGGTTCCGAAGCATCAGATGGGTGCCAAACGCTTCCACGGACAACTAAAGCTGAACAAGGTGCAGGCAGATGAAGAGCAACGGGAGGTTGGTGTTTGGGAGAATGAATACTTGGGCTTCCTAGGCCAGTCCAGCTGGTGGTTAGAGCCCTGTTTCAGATTCCACTGAAATCTCCTAGTGTCCAAGGACCAAGTGGCTCCTAAGTCCAGAATTTCTGTTACATGTCTCACCAAGGAGAAGCTGGGCCAAAATGCATTGAAGAATAAAGCAGGAGCTTGGCTTGTGAATCCACTCTCTGATTCTGAAATTTCAAAGGCTCCGTGCACAGACATTTCAACACTGAAAGCACAGCAGGGAAAATCAAAGACTTGGGCTTCCTCCTTGCCCCTCTTTTGGGCTTTTATGGTTTTCCAAGGCGCCTCCCAGAGCCGAGTGTTGTATAGGTCATGTTTAAAAATGTCGTAGTTCTGAGGGACTTGCTGTTCTGCTTTCTTTTGCAAGGAGACCCGGTTTCTTGTCTTGTGGCCAAACACAGAGCACAGATGTCTGTGGGCCCCCTCCCTTTCCCCTGACCTTTGCTCTCTTCTCTGGATACCCTACTGACCTGTTCTCCCTTACAAGATCTGAACTGCTCACACACTTCGTTAAATTCTCATCCTAGCGAGAAGCATCCGAGCATCTTATTAGAGCCTGTATGAGTTCTGTTCTGGATGCCTATTTGTGTAACTTCAGGTCTCTGGCATGGAAACGTCCCATGCCCACAGACCCACACAGGTAATATAAACTCCAACAGTAGTTTAAGGTTTAAGGTGGTCACAAGGAACACTGGGGCCCGTGTCTCCTGGTGAACCCCTCAGGCTGTCTAAAGTGGCTAGTTCCATCTCAATGTAGCCATGCAGGAATGTAGACCGGTTAGGTAGCAAGACAAGGGGTTGTTCCTCTCCATGCTTAGGGGGCCCCCTTCAGGAGGTTGGAAGCCAATGCGGGCTAAGCCCAAGCCAGGAGAGCTTAATTGACGCCTCCCGGCTGAAAGCCCTTAAAAGACTGGAATCTGGAGACCACCGCCCCTTCCCTTCAGCTGCTTCTCTGCCTTCCACTCAGCAGGGCTGAGTGTGCAGTGTCATGAGGGTGCCCGTGTTCAGTTTAGTGTAACGCCGGAACCTTCTTCTCTCATGTCTATAAACCCACTCGGATTACCACCCAGGCTTTGGTGTGAATTTCTTTCCAGTGTGTAGCCAAGGACCGAGACATTTCTCACCCGAGAAACCTAACAGACCCAGACTTACAATAAACCCATATTTGTATTTATAAGGCAAGAGGTGACCAGGTCTAGACAATAATGGTGAAGAGGGCCCTGGGTTTGAGAAAGATTCTGAAGTAGAATCCATAACCCTTAGAAATGTATTGGCCTTAGGGGAAGGGCAAAGAGGGCTGGATTGAGAAAGTCTCTGGCATCCAGTTCTGACTTGACTTCTGGATCCTGAATCCTTCAGGGCCATGACCTTGCCCTCCAGCCAGACCTTCCAATAGCCATCTTCTCAGAGCCTTGTTAAGTTCTCATAATACATTACACCTGCCATCCTGTGAGCAGCTACCAAACCCAGGCACTTTTTTCAAAGACAAGCTCGCTCTCTCTACCCCTAAGAGCAGGTAGTTTGGGGATGATGGATATGAGATACCACAGAAGACAAATCTGTTATCTTCCATGGTGCACAGAACATGCTGTCACAACCAGGACTCGTGACAATCCCTCAGTTTCCTAAATTGCTTCACTGCTACTTTTAATTAAGCCTCATTAGATTGTCATATCTTGATAAGAGGGATGACCCTGAACTAGATGCATAAATTAAAGCTATCCTCATCCTGTGCTTTTATATGAATGTGTTAATTATTTTTGTGATTAGGGAGAATAATGGAGGGATGGAGCAATACCAAACGGAGTTTGACAAAGTGTTGGTGTTTGCTGCGGCAAACGTGGTGCGTGTCAGATACAATCCGTCACCCAGTGAGTCTGCAATTAACACCAAGGGACAAAGGTAGGATTCCCTGTAATAAATAACCTTCCTCCCAGATGCTAATGGAGACCCAGCAGGACCCACTGTTGTGTTGTCGCAGTTGTACACGGGCCCTTAGAGGAGACAGAGCTGGTGTTTGAAACGAGTCTTGTTTGCCCCCAGTTGGCTCACACATTTGTTTTTTAAATGGCATAATCACTAACATTTAAACACAGGGTGATGTCACGTAACAATCTGCAGCTTCTGAGAAATGGAGAGGCCCGACTTTGCTGGTTGACAGTGCAGAGGGACTAGGGGAGCAGTCAGATATGGTGATCAGAGTTTGGAATCCTTGCTTTCCAAGTACATGTGTCAAGGAGTTCAAGGGTTCAGAAATTTAGGAGGGAAGTTCCAGAAGACAAGTTTGTGTGGTCGATAATAAACCAATATAGGGGTTGAGATTTCAATCTGTTGGCTATTTATTTTGTGCTTGGTAGCCAACAAGCCCAGAATTCCTGACCTCGCCGACCTGTGAAACAAGGACCATTCCAGAATGATATAGAAGCAAGCACGGAAGCGAGGGCATCCATAACCCCAAATGCATAGGGGTCAGGAACTAAGTGCTTTCTGTAGAACAGCTCCAGAAGGCAGACGTTTGGCTGGAAAACCTGTTAGGGAGCTAGCATAGGGACTGGCAGGCCTATTACACATGCTCAGAGGTCCGAGCTACCGGCTCATGAAGCAGTGGCTCACTGCATGCTCAGCAGTTCAGGTTTCCAGCCAGGAGGGGGAGCTATGCCTGGGTGGGGCTGTACCTGCATTGGCTCACCTAGGCCAGGTGAATTCAATTCAACAATTCAGCCAATTGGGTCGACCCACGTCATCGACCACGCCTCCCTAACCGCTCTTAAAACTCACGGGGATCCCAAACCAGGCCTCGCCGTGAGCTGTTTCTCGCGTGGAGCCATGGACCGAGGCACACCAGTCCCCGGAGAGGTCGAAAAGAAGCGGTGCTGTGTGATTTGGAGCTATGAGGTAAGCCGGCCCCAGGAGTGGGCCCTCCCATGTTGGTCTCACGGATTGGGGGCCCCTCTGGGCTCCTTTTACCTCACCACCCTCGGGAGAATTGTTGGGTTGAATTCACGGTGTTTGTCTTTGCGCCGTTTCTTGCTGGTGTCCGTCTTTGCGCCGTTTCTTGCTGGTGTCCGTCTTTGCGCCGTTTCTTGCTGGTGTGCGGGACTTGACGTGCCTGCTTTCCCAGGAACTCGCCTGCCTTCCCGGGCTGCATTTGTGAGGGGGCTGGGACGCTGCTGCCTGGAGGCTGGGAGGATTTTGACTCCAAAAGCCTTCTCGAGGCTCAGTGTATAAGGTTTATTTGGACGTGAAAACAGAATCAAAGATGCAATTAACGAAGTTTTAGAAGCAGGCTTTATTGAGAAGCTTGTGGGCAGGTTCAGCAACTCAGGGTATTGAGCAATTGAAGCCGCGTAGGGGGAAAAAATCCTGGCAGCGTTTTTATGCCCACTGCTGGCAGGCACAGCTGGGGAGGATCAAAGCTGGGGAGGATCTGCGCACACAGGTGCTTCAGAAGGGAGAAGGTCGTTAATCTTACCTATATGTCAGGGACGCGTGGAGTGACCATATCTTCAGAAAACATTCTGGCTTTGTGACGAGCTGGTTCCAGGAATTTGGGGTTGAGCTGGGGAGGGGAGGTCGGTTAGGGGTCAGCCTTGAGAGCTAAGATGGAGGTGCAGGACTCAAAATGGAGTCTGTTGTGCCAAGACTGGGAAACAGTGTTGTGCCGAGGCTCCGGCAAGCAGCAGGCCTGGGGGCGCCTGCGTCCACCCTGTTGGTTTGGGCAGGACTCTGGCTGGGTGGCCGGCTCCAGGCTGGCTTTCGGCTAGGCCGCAACCTGGGGCCTCCATTTTCCCAGCCACGTGACTCCACTCACAGGCAGAATGGCACCACCTGTGTCTGTTGTAGCTACACTCCATTCCCAGACAGCAAACCGCCCAGACTGCCGGAAAGTTCAGCAGAACAAGTTTCATTTCCTGCTCAGGGACCAGACCATCAGCTCTCTTGAGGGGAGACTGAGCGGCCCCCCAGTCTAATTTTCCAAAGGTTTTTATACTTTTGCAATGTGCAGGTGTGCAAGCAGGCAGAGCTCAGAAGCGGGGTATTGTGGTTAGCCATTCTTAGTTGAACCAAAACTGCTCTGGTCGTTCTCGAAAGCCTTCTGAACATCCATTTCCTTCTGTACGTTCCCTTGGGCTATGTCTGCACAGCCTAACTCCCCAGTATCAGCTAGTTCATTGGCAGTTCATAGCTAGTTTATTTACCATTCATAATGGCTTCTGAAAGCTCAAAATGACTTCTCTTGTCAAGGCTACTTAAGCTTTGCCCAGAGCTGCTATATACTCTCCTGTTCTTAGCCAAGTTCAAATCATTGAATCTTCGGTAGCCAGCCTAGTGTATGGTGGGCTCAGCACTAAGAGTTTTGTGGCTTGTACTTTCTGTGTAAGGAATGCCACTAGCTTATTGGTTATTACTGGGCCAAATGTGAGGCTTAGCAGGAGGAGGATTAGGGGCCGGCTAGGGCCGTTCATAGGGTAGTTAGCCAGGCTGACCAATTAAGTAGCTTTTCAAACCAATTGGTTCCTCCATTTCTTTTCTTGACTCTTTGTTCTAATCCTTTCCTAACCAGGGCTCATCTATCTTTATTGATTCCCGAATGCTTTGCATAGAATTAGTTTCTCCCAATGCTGTGCACAGCATTTCTTGTTTCCAAAAGAGCAAGTCAAGCCCTCGGCGGGTTTACAACACAACTGCTACAAGGGAGTCTAGGGATCTTTCTAAATGGGAGACAGGTTTTTTTTAATCCCTGTAGATCTAAAGCAATTTGCTGACTAAGAGTCTGATAGTTTAAGTTTCCTTTTATTAAAGCAACTGACCCGACTGCAGCTAATCCCATAATCCCAAGCCCTGTTACCAGTGGGACCAATACTGGGGCTCTTTGAACTCATCCGGAAATTCCAAAGTTATCCCTACACCTCCTTCACCAGAACACAGGTACACTTGAGGAGTAACATGCACTAGCACACAAATACCCGGGGAAAAGAGACAGGGTGTTCATCCTGTGGAACAAGTAAAGCAAGTACTCATTGGAGCAGATAACAAATTAGGATCAACATTTGGTTCAATGGGAACAGCTTGAAGGCAAAAATCTCGATATCTTGATATATTAAAGGGATACTTAGATGAATAAAAACACAGTCTTGCCCTTGCAAATCTTTTAAAGTGAGCTTAGACTTGAGTCCATACTAACATCACCTATAGACTGCTGCTTCTTGTAATCCTTTTTACTAGCATTTCTAATTGGATTACACACTGTACCAATAGTGCTATTTGTACCTGTGCCTACATAGTAAGGGGAAGCAGCGTTCAGAGAAAGCCAACAATCAGCTGTGAGGTGAGGATTTGAGTTCATAAATTGGAATACAGCATCCCGAGAATCAAACACAGAACCTTGAGGTGGCTCCTGAATGAGAAGGGCCCTGTGAGTTGGGCTGGCAGTGAACGGGAAAGTTACTGGAGAGTCTGGAGGGTGCGGCAAAGGAATCTTAATGACACCAGCTGTGGCTCTTCAGGATTTATCCCGAGGTTTGGGCCTTTGTACGGATGGCAGGTTGCCATATTTTACTTTGCTGGATAGAAAAGGTTTCCCGGGATCTCTATCATTTACATAATGTTGAATTCCCCATGTTTTCCCGGTGAACCCAATAACGCTTGAATCCAATTCTTATTGGGTTATATTTGGAAACCATACACGTAGTGGGATCAAACCCTTCCGACTTGAGTCTCATTCTTGTAAAAATAATAGGGTCATCTTTAACAAGTTTCCACCCTGAAAATGATGGTTTCACAACCCCAAGCTGCGCAATGGTAATGTCCCTCCCCTTGGCAGTTAGGGAGTACATGAGCCGGGCATATATAGACATTGTTTGTTTGGAGCCTTCTTTCTATAGAGGGTATTCCGCACCAATAGGACGGGATTCGAGTATAGGTCCCATTGTGCCCTTTACCTTTAAAGGATCCAGAATGCCAATTCTTTCCTAGCAAATCAAACAAATCAAAATGAAAACAAGGGGTCATACCTAGTATAAGAGGTTACATATTCACTGCTGGAGGTTAGAATAGCAGTCCACAGATGTGTTTGTGCTTGGGGGAAACACTGGGTGTTGTCAGCAATACTCAGAGAAAAACAATTAAGTTCTGTAAAGCCTTAATTTTGAGGTATTTTCCGTCTTTCTGGGTGTCCATCTTTCCAGGATATGCTCAGGGAGGGCTTTTATTTTTTTTACTTATGACTGAGGAATCCACGGTCCCCGCCCCACTATTTTAACTGCAGTTGGTGTTGTAAGTATCACTTGGTATGGGCCAGTCCACCTAGGTTCTAAGGTGTCAGGTTGGTGCTTCTTTACCCATGTCCAGTTTCCTGGTTGCACATTGTTGGCTGCCTGTTCCCTTTCCCTTGGTTAGGCCCAAAATGAAGGTGTCAGAGCAGATGATTTGTCTCTCACCTGTTGCACAGCCTGCAGGCACTCGATGAGGGAATGATTAGTGACTTCCATTATTTCTACTTCTTTCAATCTTGGGAGGATTTGGGGAAGGTCTGCCAAACATAAATTCAAATGGGGACATGCTTTTCACATAGGGAGTGCATCAGACTTGAAGTAGGGCAAAAGGTAAAGTAAGGATCAACCCAGCTCTCGCCAGGTGCTAAATGCAACTTAACGAACAATTCATTTAGGGTTCTGTTTATTTTTTTCTACTTGCCCTGAAGAGCTTCCAGTTAATATTTAGAAGCATTGCTAAGACTTTAGTAATTTGAGCAATAAATGTTGGCCCATTGTTGGACCCCAAGGTGGTGGGAAGGCCAAATCTAGGGACAATTTTAGTTACTAATAATTTACACACAGTGGCAGCAGTTTCCTTCTTGGTTGGGAAGGCTTCCACCCATCCAGAACAGGTGTCTACGAACACCAGCAAATATCGGTAGTCATACTTTCTAAATTTGATATCCATAAAGTCCACCTCCCAGAATTCTCCAGGACTACTACCTCAAGCTCGTGGTTGGGGTTGCTCCTTTTCTTTCTGGGGTTGTTTACCCGAGCACAGTGCAATCAACGGTGGGTGACATCTGCCACCCAGTGTCCAAGCCTGGGTATGTAAAAGTGCCTGAGAAGCAACTGAGACAGTTTAGAGAGGATCCCAAATGCATACCTTCATGTAGTCCTTGAGTCAGATCTCTCCCAGAGCTTCTGGCATGAATCTTCTTCCATCAGGATGGAGCAGCCACCCTGGATGCTCCCAGCCTTTTTGGCAGGCCAGCTCTTGGCTTATCTTTAGATCATTTTCTGAGTATGTAGGTTGTGGCTGTAACACTGGGGATGGCATGGTCACAGCCACTACCTTGGGGATTTGTGGTATAGTCCTGGCATTCGAGATCCACCGGTCCGGGGGACTGGTTAGGAGTGGTTCAAACATAGGTCCCCCTACCACAGCAATATCCTGTCCCAGTGTAAGCTTCCTAGCTTCTATGACTAGGATGGCCGTGGCAGCCACAGCTGGCATGCAGCTCAGCCATCCTGCAGCTACAGAGTCCAGTTTCTTTGAAAGATAGGTCACAGGTCTCTTCCATGGCCGCAAGTTCTCAGTTAGCACTTCTTTTGCTGTGCCTCTGGCCTCACATAGACAATTGGAAGAGCTTTACTATGTCTAGTAGGGCAAGGGAGGTTGCCCATATGAGCGACTTTTTAAAGGATTCAAACGCTTGTTGTTCTACTTCAGTCCATTTAAGTTCTTTTTCCTTTCCCCAGTACTTGCATATAGGGGTTTCGTTGTTTTTGCAAATCCCAAATTCCACAATGGACAGTACCCCACAGTTCCTAGAAAATCTTGCAACTGCTTCTTCGTCTCAGGGACTGGGATTTTGAGGATCGCCTCAGTGCGGCTGGGGGACAAGGTCCGTTTTCCCTCCTCCAGTTGGTAGCCTAGGTATACAGCTTTATGGACACACAGTTGATCCTTTCTTGCAGATACCCTGTACCCCAATGGGCCAAGGACTATTATCAGGTCCTTGGTAGCCCGTTGGCATTCCTCCAGGGTTTTGGAGGCCAGGAGGAGGTCATCTGCATACTGGAGCAAGGTGGTTTGGGGGTGTTCCTCCTTGTGTCCCTGTAAGTCTTCACTGGGTTGATATGCAGGGGACACGGGTATGGAGAACAAAGCATCTTTAAGTCCAAAACAGTATAACAAATTCAGTTTGATGGGATAGTACTCAGGAGGATCTCAGGGTTTGGCAAGTGGGGTGGCCAGTTTCTATCCTCTCATTTGCCTCTCTGAGATCCTGCACCGGTTGGAAGTCCTCAGTTCCCGGCTTCTGCATGGGCAGCAGGGGAGCATTCCATGTGGACTTGCAGAGGACCCAAATGCCTGTCCTCTTTAGTCTGCAAATGGGAACAGAAATACCCACTTTTGCTATCCAGGGAGTAGGGTTAGCTTGACACACCAGTGTAGCTGAGCTCAGAAGTTGTACGACCCCAGGCACCTGAAGTTCAGAAAGGTCTGGCAGGTTGTTCTCTGCCCAAACAAAAGGAATATCTTTTAGTGATTTATCAAGAAGTTCCTTTGAGGAGGTCTCTTCTGCTCCTTGATAAAACACATATCACTCTGACATTGGAGCGGTGAGCAAAACTTTTGGCTTTTCAAGTTCAAGGGTTAAGGTGGTTGTAGCAGATGAGAAAGTAATTATGGCTGCCATTTTTCATAATAAGTCACGATCAATTAGGGGAAAGGGGCATTGAGGCATTACCAGGGTGAGCGTGTAACTGTCTCTTGTGCTAAATCTGTTATTCTGGCCGTTGTCCATGGGTGTGCTTGGGTCTGCCCTGGGGCCCCTGTAATGAAAGCCTTTCCTTTTGACAAGGCACCTGCAGTCTTTTCTGAAACCAAGAAGGTGACCCCTTTGTCCACCTAGAAATTTACTGGCTGGCTCCCTACATGGAGAGTGAGCATGGGCTCTTTGGGGTCAAGTGAAACAGAGCCTGGACACCTTTATTCAGCTTCGAGCATTATTGTCTGTAGCTTCGATTTTTCTAGGCGAGGACTAGGCCCGTTCTCTCTAGTGGTGGCTCGTCCGCCTCTCCTGGGCTTTTCAAGGCACTGATTTTTCCAATGTCACTGTTTTGTATAGTAGGTACATGGATACTTCCTCAGGACTAGGCGAGTGAGAAGCGGGGTATTAGGGTTAGCCATTCTTAGTTGAACCAAAACTGCTCTGGACGTTCTCGCAAGCCTTCTGAACACCCATTTCCTTCATGACATTCCTTTGGGCGACGTCTGCACAGCCTACCTCCCCAATATCAGCTAGTTCATTTACACTTCCTAGCTACTTTATTTTCTTTTCATGGTGGCTTCTGTCAGCCCCAAATGGCTTCACTCTTGTCAAAGCTGTTTCAGCTTTTCCCAGAGATCCTACACAGTCGCCATTGTAGCCGAGAGGTAACATGATCTGTGACCATGGCCAAGATGGCACCCACCAGTCCACATGTGGAAGGGCGCTGCCTAGGGAGCTGGGTGAAGAGGCCTGGGAGTTAGCCCTGTTGGTCCCGGGAGCCCAAAGTTTCCCTTTTCCCCTCCATTCCCTTTGCCTTTCTCCTGGTTTTTCAAACAAGCTGCTCTAGCTCTATAATCCCAAGCACAAAATTGTCATAATTCTTAATGAAAACGTATCTGGTGCCCAAATTATAAATGTGACAATTTGGTCACATTTCAAAAACACTGACAATTTTATGCTTTTAAAATATATTTTGAATGTCATATATATTGATAACTATGAAAGTAAATAATAAAAACCAAAAAAAATATTTCCAAAATTTAAAACTTGAGGCGTTATAGGGCTAGTGTTCTTCCAGATTTGGTTTGTTCCTTCTAACAGGCTGCTTTTCCGTGGCCCAATCTTAGGCCAATGGCGTTCGGAAGCCTAGGCGGAGTCACTGTTATTTAGGCTTTCAGCGATGCTGCTTCAGGCACTTTTGGGGACAGCTCTTACTTAATACACAGCTCCTCTGCCATGATATTCCAGCCAGAAATTCCAATTTCCCTTAAGGTTCCCTGAGCTGCCACATGTCCCTTTCCTTGAGAGATTTGAGCATCAGCCCCGCCAGCAGGCGTCTTGGAGGGCCTTGGGGCCATCCCAAGCAGTGGTCCTCCTAGCCTGTTGTCCAGGAAAATGGTTGGACCTAAAGGTCGCCCTCGGCGACTAGTCCTTGACCCCTTCCCTCGGGCTGAGGCATGAGATTCAGGGAAACCCAGGGGTGTGCTCTCAAGTGGGGGTTATTGACCTGGAGGCAGCAAGCTGTCAATCGCCTCCTTGTTTTGTGCTTTCTATATGGGACTTAGCAGCTTGATGCTCAGGAATTGCCCCCTTGCATGAATCATGTCCAATTGGGATAGAGTTGATACAGAGAGGCTGGGCAAACAAAAGCTGATAGATACACTTTGCAACTCTATTTGGCCACAGTATCGTTTTGTGAAAGGAGAATGGTGGGCAGAGAAGGGTACGCTTTCCCTTCCAACCGTGATTCACCGGGAACAGTTCGGTAGAGTGCCGGGAAAGTGGGCGGAGATGCCAGAACTTAGAGCATTTCTCCTCTCGAGGAGCAGTAGGAGACCTTCATCCCCAGTGCACCCAGGAACCCCTAAGTCTGGCGTCCTCAAACTGTGGTCCATGGGGCACAGGTGGCGCGATGCTATTTATCCCACCCTCGGGGTGTTTTTTGGTGCCACTGCCTGTCCTGCTTAGCAGCCGACTCGTGCAGTGTGCATACGAATTTGTCCATAGATAGGTTTTTTGAAAACCATAGTCTGGCCCTCCAACGGTCGGAGAGACAATGAACTGGCCCCCTGTGTAAACAATTTGAGGACTCCTGCCCTAATGGATCCTGGACTTCAGGTCATTATTGTCCCACCCCTGAACCCTCCCTGAACATTCTACCCCTTGTAGAGGCACCAGGGGCATTTGGTCCCCGGGTAACTTACAAGCCTTTTACTCAAATGGAACCCGAGAAAATTAAAAATGACACAGGCAGTTACTCTACTTTTGATCCCTGTTGAATCTGCCTGTAGCATCCCAATATTACAATTTAACCCTATAACATTGAGCATGACCTTTCCCTAACATTTAATCAAATGAATATAAATATATATATATTGATAACTATGAAAGTAATGAATCAAAACGAAATTTTTTTTGCCCAAAAATTTAAAAGTGAGGCGTTATAGGGTTTAAAAGAAGGATGGTTCTTATCAGAGGGGCCAATGCCTTAGGATCATAAGTGAAGCGGTGATCCCACTGCACCCAGTAGTGCCCAAACCCTGGACCCCGCTAGGGGAAATTGTGAATGCTTTTACCCCTGTGCCTGTACTTAGAATGAACAAACACGCACGCCTGATAATCCTAAGATTTTTTACTTACTTCCTGTGATACTCACCTACTTTCAAGGGCACTCCCACCTCACAATCCTAGCCTTGTCTCAGTTAAACTGTTCACCCTTTTGTGCGTTTGTTGGTTTTTCCAGAAGTTCTCAAGTTACCAAAGCCCCTAATCCAATTGTGCCAACTCCAGGACCACCATCTCCTGGACCACTTCAACCTTATCCAATCTAGCGCTGAATGGACAACCCTCCCAGCAGAGCAGGAAGGTTGTGGACCCAAAGCCCCACCTCGCCCCTTTTTCCAGCAGGAAGTAGCTAGAGATGTCGTCGCCCAGTACCCCAAAGATTTGGGTCCACATCTCTTCAGGATGGAAATGTTAGGTAGCTAGCATAGGGACTGGGGTGTCCATTACACATGCTCAGATGGCCCAGTTAGCGGCCCAGGAAAGAGTGGAACACTGTGCGTGCTCAAAGGTCCAGGTTTCCGGCCAGGAAGGGCAGGTCCACCTGGGTGGGCGCTGCACCTGCATCGACCCACCTAGGCCAAGTATATACAATTCAGCCACTAGGATCGACCAGGGTTGCCCACCACACCTCCCTAACGCTCCTAAACCTCCCTTGGATCACAAACCGGGCTTTGGCATGCATTCTTTCTCACGCAGAACCAAGGACCGAGGGATATCTGTCCCCAGAGAGATCTGACCAACCCAGGGAAGCTCTTTGGAGGCAGCAGGAGTGGACGTGAGTGGCTGGTGGATACTGTTCAGATGCATGGCTTTCTGTTCGGAAGGGTTTTTAGTCTTGGCTGACAGGATCAGAGGAGGTAGTATGTCTGGATCTCATAGTTTCCATGTCCACAAATGAGCTGCCCATTCCAAAGTCCTGACAGTGCCTTTGGAAAACACTGTGCTTTGGAATGTCACACCTTGCAGAGGGCAGTGGGAGGGTTTGGACCCAGGTATGCTGCCCCTTTCTCCCAGTTGCCGGATTCTGGATCCTGATTATATCTCTCACAGGATCAGTTAGTGGGCTTGTTGTCTGCCTCAAGGTTTGTTCACCGAGGTCCTCCAGCTAGGTGGTGGTGTGTGTGCATGAGCAGAGGCTTCCTGCCAATCCCCCATGAGTTGAAGAGCTGTCCTGGTGTGGGCTCCGTGAAAGAGGTGCCCCAGACAGCAGGACTACACAAGAAGTTGGGCACTGCAGGAACCGGAGGGCCATTCCCCCTGTGGAATAACCTCAGAGCCCCGCCTCTCTCACTGTCCAGCTGCCGGGGCTGTGGACCCTAAGCTTCATGCCCCACACAGGAATAGACACAGGGTGAGGCGACTGCAGCACCTGCTTTTGCTGGTCTAATCCAGCCTGAGATCATCCTAGCATCAACCCTCTGCCAGGGTCTTTTTTTTCTCTCCTTTTATAGGGGCTCATACAACAATAACCACAATACGTGCAAACATCACTGATATAAGGCACATTTGTACATTCATTGCCCTCATTATTCTCAAAATATCTTCTCTCCACCCAAGTCCCTGGCCTCAGCTCCTCATTTCCCCCGCCCCCATTTTCACTACCCCTCCTCATCAATCCTTCATTATTTACTAATTATTATTTTGTAATATCTTGCACTGTCTGATGTCCCCCTTCACCCCGTTTTCTTTTGAGGTTTTATGTAGATCCTTGTCATCGGTTCCCTGGTGCCAGCCTACCCTCCCTCCACCCTCCCAGCATCCCCATTCATAACACTGGTCCTAAAGGGCTCATCCACCTTGAATTCCCTGTGTGTCTAGTTCCTATCTGTCCCAGTGTACATTCTCTGGTCTAGTCAGATTTGTAAGTTATAATTGGGATCTTGATAGTGAGGGGAGAAGAAGCATTGAGGAGCTAGAGGAAAGTTGTGTTTCACCGTTGCTGTCTAGTACCCTGTGTAGGCATGTCTCTTCCCCAAGACCTTACTTAAGGGAATGTCCAGTGTACTGCAAATGGGCTTTGGCTCTCTACCCAGCATTCCCTGCTCATTCGCAATGAGATTTTTTTGTGCTGATGATGCCTGATCCCTTTGATACCTCGGGATCGCACAGGCTGGTATGCTTATTCCATGTGGGCTCTGTTGTTTCTGAGCTACATGGCCGCTTGCTTACCCTTCAGGCCTTTAAGACCTCAGACGCCATATCTTTTGATAGCAGGGCACCATCAGCTTTCTTGACCACATTTGCTTATGCAACCGCTTAGACATCAGGGAACGTGTCGGGAAGGTGAGCATCATAGAATGCCAATGTAATAGAACAAGGTATTCTTGCAATGAGAGAGTCCTTGAGTGGAGGCCCAAAGGCCATTTGCTACCTTAATAGAAACCTATAAAGATATGGACATAGGTGTATTTCCCCATGCTCACAGATAAATATATTTACATCTGTGCGTGCCTTTCTTTAGACCTGTATAACTGGCCCGTGCTTCCTAGGTCGCTCTGCTATTCCCTTTCATTTCCCTCTTGTGCCCATTGCCATGCTCAGTCTTCATTTGGGTTTCAGTAAATCCTCTTGGTTCCTTCACCCTTGATCACGCCCTACCAGGATTCCTACATCGCCCTCACCACGGATTTGCATCCACTTGTTGTTCCCTTGTCTCTGGGTTTCTTGACATCACTCCCTTTTCCCCCAACTCCCTCTTTCCCGTGGCCCTCCCGCGAAGCATTTGTCCCCTTTTGCTCTCCTGCAGATTGTGCATCCAGCATCTCTTTTTAGACATACAGTAGAGGTAATAACATGCACAAACACAAGACAGAGCGAAAGCAAGCACCAAAAGAAAGAAAATAGCCAAAATCCAATGACCATCAAAGAAAACACAACTCCTCAAGAAAGGAAAGCTCGTAGTTAGTTCACGGACTGTTTGTTGGCCCTTAGCAGTGTTTTCCAGTCCAGTCTGTGCGGGCACCAAGTCCTGCCCCCAAAGTCCTCCCTTAGCATTCCCTGGGGACCTTGTTGCTCCACCTCCTTACTCTTCTGCTGCACCCCCTTAGTGCTATGCCTTGGTGTGGCGGGATCCGTTCCGGCACTGTGTCTCCAGTGTTGTCCCTTCTAGGGCTATGGGTCTTTGAGGGACGTCGTGTCTCATCTTGGGCTGGCCATGTGGTCTTCTGTGTGGACTGTCTTCTCTGAGTGGGAACATCATCCCAAAGGCAGGATTCCGTAGCCCACTGAGTGACTTTCTCTCCAGCAGCTTCTAGGTAGGCTGTGCCCCATGAGGGGCCCTGAGGTGCCTGTGTAAACCTGAGTCTGATGGAGGTTAGAATAGCAGTCCACGGATGTGTTTGTGCTTGGGGGAAACAGTGGGTGCTGTCAGCAATACTCGGAGAAAAACAATTTAGTTCTGTAAAGCCTTAATTTTGAGGGATTTTCCGTCTTTCTGGGTGTCCATCTTTCCAGGATATGCTCAGGGAGGGCTTTTTTTTTTTAACTTATGATTGATGATCTACGGCCCCCTCCCCACTATTTTAACTGCAGTTGGTGTTGTAAGTATCACTTGGTATGGGCCAGTCCACCTAGGTTCTAAGGTGTCAGGTTGGTGCTTCTTTACCCATGTCCAGTTTCCTGGTTGCACGTTGTTGGCTGCCTGTTCCCTTTCCCTTGGTTAGGCCCAAAATGAAGGTGTCAGAGCAGATGATTTGTCTCTCACCAGTTGCACAGCCTGCAGGCACTCGATGAGGGAACGATTAGTGACTTCCATTATTTCTACTTCTTTCAATCTTGGGAGGAATTGGGGAAGGTCTGCCAAACATTAATTCAAATGGGGTCATGCTTTTCACATAGGGAGTGCATCGGACTTGAAGTAGGGCAAAAGGTAAAGTAAGCATCAACCCAGTTCTCGCCAGGTCCTAAATGCAACTTAACGAACAATTCCTTTAGGGTTCTGTTTATTTTTTCTACTTGCCCTGAAGAGCTTCCAGTTAATATTTAGAAGCATTGCTAAGACTTTAGTAATTTGAGCAATAAATGTTGGGCCATTGTTGGACCCCAAGGTGGTGGGAAGGCCAAATCTAGGGACAATTTTAGTTACTAATAATTTACACACAGTGGCAGCAGTTTCCTTCTTTGTTGGGAAGGCTTCCACCAATCCAGAACAGGTGTCTACGAACACCAGCAAATATCGGTAGCCAGGGGCATTTGGTCCCAGGGTAACTTACAAGCCTTTTACTCAAATGGAACCCGAGAAAATTAAAAATGACACAGGCAGTTACTCTACTTTGGATCCCTGTTGAATCCGCCTGTAGCATCCCAATATTACAATTTAACCCTATAACACCGAGCTTGACCTTTCCCTAACATTTAATCAAATGAATATAAATGTATATATATTGATAACTATGAAAGTAATGAATCAAAACGAAATTTTTTTTGCCCAAAAATTTAAAAGTGAGGCGTTATAGGGTTAAAAAGAAGGATGGTTCTTATCAGAGGGGCCAATGCCTTAGGATCATAAGTGAAGCGGTGATCCCACTGCACCCAGTAGTGCCCAAACCCTGGACCCCGCGAGGGAAAATTGTGAATGCTTTTACCCCTGTGCCGGTACTTAGAATGAACAAACACACACGCCTGATAATCCTAAGACTTTTTATTTACTTCCTGTGATACTCACCTACTTTCAAGGGACTCCCACCTCACAATCCTAGCCTTGTCTTAGTTAAACTGTTCACCCTTTTGTGCGTTTGTTGGTTTTTCCAGAAGTTCTCAAGTTACCAAAGCCCCTAATCCAATTGTGCCAACTCCAGGACCACCATCTCCTGGACCACTTCAACCTTACCCAATCTAGCGCTGAATGGACAACCCCTCCCAACAGAGCAGGAAGGTTGTGGACCCAAAGCCCCACCTCGCCCCTTTTGCCAGCAGGAAGTAGCTAGAGATGTCGTCGCCCAGTACCCCAAAGATTTGGGTCCACATATCTTCAGGATGGAAATGTTAGGTAGCTAGCATAGGGACTGGGGTGTCCATTACACATGCTCAGATGGCCCAGTTAGCGGCCCAGGAAGGAGTGGCACACTGTGCGTGCTCAGAGGTCCAGGTTTCTGGCCAGGAAGGGCAGGTCCACCTGGGTGGGCGCTGCACCTGCATCGACCCACCTAGGCCAAGTATATTCAATTCAGCCACTAGGATCGACCAGGGTTGCCCACCACACCTCCCTAACGCTCCTAAACCTCCCTGGGATCACAAACCAGGCTTTGGCATGAATTCTTTCTCACGCAGAACCAAGGACCGAGGGATATCTGTCCCAGAGAGATCTGACCAACCCAGGGAAGCTCTTTGGAGGCAGCAGGAGTGGACGTGAGTGGCTGGTGGATACTGTTCAGATGCATGGCTTTCTGCTTGGAAGGGTTTTTTAGTCTTGGCTGACAGGATCAGTGGAGGTAGTAAGTCTGGATCACATAGTATCCATGTCCACAAATGAGCTGCCCATTCCAAAGTCCTGACAGTGCCTTTGGAAAACACTGTGCTTTGGAATGTCACACCTTGCAGAGGGCAGTGGGAGGGGCTGGGACCCAGGTATGCTGCCCCTTGCTCCCAGTTGCCGGATTCTGGATCCTGATTATATCTCTCACAGGATCAGTTAGTGGGCTTGTTGTCTGCCTCAAGGTTTGTTCACCGAGGTCCTCCAGCTAGGTGGTGGTGTGTGTGCATGAGCAGAGGCTTCCTGCCAATCCCCCATGAGTTGAAGAGCTGCCCTGGTGTGGGCTCCGTGAAAGAGGTGCCCCAGACAGCAGGACTACACAAGAAGGTGGGCACTGCAGGAACCGGAGGGCCATTCCCCCTGTGGAATGACCTCAGAGCCCCGCCTCTCTCACTGTCCAGCTGCCGGGGCTGTGGACCCTAAGCTTCATGCCCCACACTGGAATAGACACAGGGTGAGGCGACTGCAGCGCCTGCTTTTGCTGGTCTAATCCAGCCTGAGATCATCCTAGCATCAACCCTCTGCCAGGGTCTTTTTTTTCTCTCCTTTTATAGGGGCTCATACAACAATAACCACAATACGTGCAAACATCACTGATATAAGGCACATTTGTACATTCATTGCCCTCATTATTCTCAAAATATCTTCTCTCCACCCAAGCCCCTTGCCTCAGCTCCTCATTCCCCCGCCCCCATTCTCACTACCCCTCCTCATCAATCCTTCATCATTTACTAATTATTATTTTGTCATATCTTGCACTGTCTGATGTCCCCGTTCACCCCTTCTTTTTTGAGGTTTTATGTAGATCCATGTCATCGGTTCCCCGGTGCCAACCTACCCTCCCTCCACCCTCCCAGCATCCCCATTCATAACACTGGTCCTAAAGGGCTCATCCACCTAGAATTCCCTGTGTGTCTAGTTCCTATCTGTCCCAGTGTACATTCTCTGGTCTAGTCAGATTTGTAAGTTATAATTGGGATCTTGATAGTGAGGGGAGAGGAAGCATTGAGGAGCTAGAGGAAAGTTGTGTTTCACCGTTGCTGTCTAGTACCCTGTGTAGGCATGTCTCTTCCCCAAGACCTTACTTAAGGGAATGTCCAGTGTACTGCAAATGGGCTTTGGCTCTCTACCCAGCATTCCCTGCTCATTCGCAATGAGATTTTTTTTGTGCTGATGATGCCTGATCCCTTTGATACCTCGTGATCGCACAGGCTGGTATGCTTATTCCATGTGGGCTCTGTTGTTTCTGAGCTACATGGCCGCTTGCTTACCCTTCAGGCCTTTAAGACCTCAGACGCCATATCTTTTGATAGCAGGGCACCATCAGCTTTCTTGACCACATTTGCTTATGCAACCGCTTAGACATCAGGGAACGTGTCGGGAAGGTGAGCATCATAGAATGCCAATGTAATAGAACAAGTTATTCTTGCAATGAGAGAGTCCTTGAGTGGAGGCCCAAAGGCCATCTGCTACCTTAATAGGACACCTATAAAGATATGGACATAGGTTTATTTCCCCATGCTCACAGATAAATATATTTACATCTGTGCGTGTCTTTCTTTAGACCTGTATAACTGGCCCGTGCTTCCTAGGTCGCTCTGCTATTCCCTTTCATTTCCCTCTTGTGCCCACTGCCATGCTCAGTCTTCATTTGGGTTTCAGTAAATCCTCTTGGTTCCTTCACCCTTGATCACGCCCTACCAGGATTCCTACATCGCCCTCACCACGGATTTGCATCCACTTGTTGTTCCCTTCTCTCTGGGTTTCTTGACATCACTCCCTTTTCCCCCAACTCCCTCTTTCCCGTGGCCTTCCCGCGAAGCGTTGGTCCCCTTATTCTCTCCGGCAAATTGTGCATCCTGCATCTCATTTTAGACATACAGTAGAGGTAATAACATGCACAAACACAAGACAGAGCGAAAGCAAGCACCAAAAGAAAGAAAATAGCCAAAATCCAATGACCATCAAAGAAAACACAACTCCTCAAGAAAGGAAAGCTCGTAGTTAGTTCACGGACTGTTTGTTGGCCCTTAGCAGTGTTTTCCAGTCCAGTCTGTGCGGGCACCAAGTCCTGCCCCCAAAGTCCTCCCTTAGCATTCCCTGGGGACCTTGTTGCTCCACCTCCTTACTCTTCTGCTGCACCCCCTTAGTGCTATGCCTTGGTGTGGTGGGATCAGTTCCCGCACTGTGTCTCCAGTGTTGTCCCTTCTAGGGCTATGGGTCTTTGAGGGACGTCGTGTCTCATCTTGGGCTGGCCATGTGGTCTTCTGTGTGGACTGTCTTCTCTGAGTGGGAACATCATCCCAAAGGCAGGATCCCGTAGCCCACTGAGCGACTTTCTCTCCAGCAGCTTCTAGGTAGGCTGTGCCCCATGAGGGGCCCTGAGGTGCCTGTGTAAACCTGAGTCTGCTGGAGGTTAGAATAGCAGTCCACAGATGTGTTTGTGCTTGGGTGAAACAGTGGGTGCTATCAGCAATACTCGGAGAAAAACAATTAAGTTCTGTAAAGCCTTAATTTTGAGGGATTTTCCGTCTTTCTGGGTGTCCATCTTTTCAGGATATGCTCAGGGAGGGCTTTTTTTTTTAATTATGACTGATGAATCCACAGCCCCCTCCCCACTATTTTAACAGCAGTTGGTGTTGTAAGTATCACTTGGTATGGGCCAGTCCACCTAGGTTCTAAGGTGTCAGGTTGGTGCTTCTTTACCCATGTCCAGTTTCCTGGTTGCACGTTGTTGACTGCCTGTTCCCTTTCCCTTGGTTAGGCCCAAAATGAAGGTGTCAGAGCAGATGATTTGTCTCTCACCTGTTGCACAGCCTGCAGGCACTCGATGAGGGAACGATTAGTGACTTCCATTATTTGTACTTCTTTCAATTTTGGGAGGATTTGGGGAAGGTCTGCCAAACATAAATTCAAATGGGGTCATGCTATTCACATAGGGAGCGCATCGGACTTGAAGTAGGGCAAAAGGTAAAGTAAGGATCAACCCAGTTCTCGCCAGGTCCTAAATGCAACTTAACGAACAATTCCTTTAGGGTTCTGTTTATTTTTTCTACTTGCCCTGAAGAGCTTCCAGTTAATATTTAGAAGCATTGCTAAGACTTTAGTAATTTGAGCAATAAATGTTGGGCCATTGTTGGACCCCAAGGTGGTGGGAAGGCCAAATCTAGGGACAATTTTAGTTACTAATAATTTACACACAGTGGCAGCAGTTTCCTTCTTTGTTGGGAAGGCTTCCACCCATCCAGAACAGGTGTCTACGAACACCAGCAAATATCGGTAGCCATACTTTCTAAGTTTGATATCCATAAAGTCCACCTCCCAGAATTCTCCTGGACTACTACCTCGAGCTCGTGGTTGGGGTTGCTCCTTTTCTCTCTGGGGTTGTTTACCCGAGCACAGTGCAATCAACGGTGGATGACATCTGCCACCCAGTGTCCAAGCCTGGGTATGTAAAAGTGCCTGAGAAGCAACTGAGACAGTTTAGAGAGGATCCCAAATGCATACCTTCATGTAGTCCTTGAATCAGATCTCTCCCAGAGCTTCTGGCATGAATCTTCTTCCATCAGGGTGGAGCAGCCACCCTGTATGCTCCCTGTCTTTTTGGCAGGCCAGCTCTTGGCTTATCTTTAGATCATTTTCTGAGTATGTAGGTTGTGGCTGTTACACTGGGGATGGCATGGTCACAGCCACTAACTTGGGGATTGGTGGTATAGTCCTGGCATTCGAGATCCACCGGTCCGGGGGACTGGTTAGGAGTGGTTCAACCATAGATCCCCCTACCACAGCAATATCCTGTCCCAGTGTAAGCTTCCTAACTTCTATGACTAGGATGGCCGTGGCAGCCACAGCTCGCATGCAGCTCAGCCATCCTGCAGCTACAGGGTCCAGTTTCTTTGAAAGATAGGTCACAGTTCTATTCCATGGCCTCAAGTTCTCAGTTAGCACTTCTTTTGCTGTGCCTCTGGCCTCACATAGACAATTGGAAGGGCTTTACTATGTCTAGTAGGGCAAGGGAGGTTGCCCATATGAGCGACTTTTAAAAGGATTCAAACGCTTGTTGTTCTACTTCAGTCCATTTAAGTTCTTTTTCCTTTCCCCAGTACTTGCATATAGGGGTTTCGTTGTTTTTGCAAATCCCAAATTCCACAATGGACAGTACCCCACAGTTCCTAGAAACTCTTGCAACTGCTTCTTCGTCTCAGGGACTGGGATTTTGAGGATCGCCTCAGTGCGGCTGGGGGACAAGGTCCGTTTTCCCTCCTCCAGTTGGTAGCCTAGGTATACAGCTTTATGGACACACAGTTGATCCTTTCTTGCAGATACCCTGTACCCCAATGGGCCAAGGACTATTATCAGGTCCTTGGTAGCCCGTTGGCATTCCTCCAGGGTTTTGGAGGCCAGGAGGAGGTTATCTGCATACTGGAGCAAGGTGGTTTGGGGGTGTTCCTCCTTATGTCCCTGTAAGTCTTCACTGGGTTGATATGCAGCGGACACGGGTATGGAGAACAAAGCATCTTTAAGTCCAAAACAGTATAACAAATTCAGTTTGATGGGATAGTACTCAGGAGGATCTCAGGGTTTGGCACGTGGGGTGGCCAGTTTCTATCCTCTCATTTGCCTCTCTGAGATCCTGCACCGGTTGGAAGTCCTCAGTTCCCGGCTTCTGCATGGGCAGCAGGGGAGCATTCCATGTGGACTTGCAGAGGACCCAAATGCCTGTCCTCTTTAGTCTGCAAATGGGAACAGAAATACCCACTTTTGCTATCCAGGGAGTAGGGTTAGCTTGACACACCAGTGTAGCTGAGCTCAGAAGTTGTACGACCCCAGGCACCTGAAGTTCAGAAAGGTCTGGCAGGTTGTTCTCTGCCCAAACAAAAGGAATATCTTTTAGTGATTTATCAAGAAGTTCCTTTGAGGAGGTCTCTTCTGCTCCTTGATAAAACACATATCACTCTGACATTGGAGTGGTGAGCAAAACTTTTAGCTTTTCAAGTTCAAGGGTTAAGGTGGTTGTAGCAGATGAGAAAGTAATTATTACTGCCATTTTTCATAATAAGTCACGATCAATTAGGGGAAAGGGGCATTGAGGCATTACCAGGGTGAGCGTGTAACTGTCTCTTGTGCTAAATCTGTTATTCTGGCCGTTGTCCATGGGTGTGCTTGGGTCTGCCCTGGGGCCCCTGTAATGAAAGCCTTTCCTTTTGACAAGGCACCTGTAGTCTTTTCTGAAACCAAGAAGGTGACCCCTTTGTCCACCTAGAAATTTACTGGCTGGCTCCCTACATGGAGAGTGAGCATGGGCTCTTTGGGGTCAAGTGAAACAGAGCCTGGACACCTTTATTCAGCTTCGAGCATTATTGTCTGTAGCTTCGATTTTTCTAGGCGAGGACTAGGCCCGTTCTCTCTAGTGGTGGCTCGTCCGCCTCTCCTGGGCTTTTCAAGGCACTGATTTTTCCAATGTCACTGTTTTGTATAGTAGGTACATGGATACTTCCTCAGGACTAGGCGAGTGAGAAGCGGGGTATTAGGGTTAGCCATTCTTAGTTGAACCAAAACTGCTCTGGTCGTTCTCGCAAGCCTTCTGAACACCCATTTCCTTCATGACATTCCCTTGGGCGACGTCTGCACAGCCTACCTCCCCAATATCAGCTAGTTCATTTACACTTCCTAGCTACTTTATTTTCTTTTCATGGTGGCTTCTGTCAGCCCCAAATGGCTTCACTCTTGTCAAAGCTGTTTCAGCTTTTCCCAGAGATCCTACACAGTCGCCATTGTAGCCGAGAGGTAACATGATCTGTGACCATGGCCAAGATGGCACCCACCAGTCCACATGTGGAAGGGCGCTGCCTAGGGAGCTGGGTGAAGAGGCCTGGGAGTTAGCCCTGTTGGTCCCGGGAGCCCAAAGTTTCCCTTTTCCCCTCCATTCCCTTTGCCTTTCTCCTGGTTTTTCAAACAAGCTGCTCTAGCCCTATAACGCCAAGCACAAAATTGTCATAATTCTTAATGAAAACGTATCTGGTACCCAAATTATAAATGTGACAATTTGGTCACATTTCAAAAACACTGACAATTTTATGCTTTTAAAATATATTTTGAATGTCATGTATATTGATAACTATGAAAGTAAATAATAAAAACCGAAAAAATATTTCCAAAATTTAAAACTTGAGGCGTTATAGGGCTAGTGTTCTTCCAGATTTGGTTTGTTCCTTCTTACAGGCTGCTTTTCCGTGGCCCAGGCTTAGGCCAATGGCGTTCGGAAGCCTAGGCGGAGTCACTGTTATTTAGGCTTTCAGCGATGCTGCTTCAGGCATTTTTGGGGACAGCTCTTACTTAATACACAGCTCCTCTGCCATGATATTCCAGCCAGAAATTCCAATTTCCCTTAAGGTTCCCTGAGCTGCCACGTGTCCCTTCCCTTGAGAGATTTGAGCATCAGCCCCGCCAGCAGGCGTCTTGGAGGGCCTTGGGGCCATCCCAAGCAGTGGTCCTCCTAGCCTGTTGTCCAGAAAAATGGTTGGACCTAAAGGTTGCCCTCGGCGACTAGTCCTTGACCCCTTCCCTCGGGCTGAGGCATGAGATTCAGGGCAACCCAGGGGTGTGCTCTCAAGTGGGGGTTATTGACCTGGAGGCAGCAAGCGGTCAATCGCCTCCTTGTTTTGTGCTTTCTAGATGGGACTTAGCAGCTTGATGCTCAGGAATTGCCCCCTTGCATGAATCGTGTCCAATTGGAATAGAGTTGATACAGAGAGGCTGGGCAAACAAAAGATGATAGATTCACTTTGCAACTCTATTTGGCCACAGTATCGTTTTGAGAAAGGAGAATGGTGGGCAGAGAAGGGTACGCTTTCCCTTCCAACCGTGATTCACCGGGAACAGTTCGGTAGAGTGCCGGGAAAGTGGGCGGAGATGCCAGAACTTAGAGCATTTCTCCTCTTGAGGAGCAGTAGGTGACCTTCATCCCCAGTGCACCCAGGAACCCCTAAGGCTGGCGTCCTCAAACTGTGGTCCATGGGGCACATGTGGCACGATGCCATTTATCCCACCCTCGGGGTGTTTTTGCTGCCACTGCCTGTCCTGTTTAGCAGCCGACTCGTGCAGTGTGCATAGGAATTTGTCCATAGGTTTTTGAAAACCATAGTCTGGCCCTCCAACGGTCGGAGAGACAATGAACTGGCCCCCTGTGTAAACAATTTGAGGACCCCTGCCCTAAGGGATCCTGGACTTCAGGTCACTATTGTCCCACCCCTGAACCCTCCCTGAACATTCTACCCCTAGTAGAGGCATCAGGGGCATTTGGTCCCCGGGTAACTTACAAGCCTTTTACTCAAATGGAACCCGAGAAAATTAAAAGCGACACAGGCAGTTACTCTACTTTTGATCCCTCTTGAATCTGCCTGTAGCATCCCAATATTACAATTTAACCCTATTACGCCAGGCATGAACTTTCCCTAACATTTAATGAAATGAATATAAATGTATATATATTGATAACTATGAAAGTAATGAATCAAAACGAAATTTTTTTTGCCCAAAAATTTAAAAGTGAGGCGTTATAGGGTTAAAAAGAAGGATAGTTCTTATCAGAGGGGCCAATGCCTTAGGATCATAAGTGAAGCGGTGATCCCACTGCACCCAGTAGTGGCCAAACCCTGGACCCCCCTAGGGGAAATTGTGAATGCTTTTACCCCCGTGCCGGTACTTAGAATGAGCAAAAACACACGCCTGATAATCCTAAGATTTTTACTTACTTCCTGTGATACTCACCTACTTTCAAGGGCACTCCCACCTCACAATCCTAGCCTTGTCTCAGTTAAACTGTTCAACATTTTGTGCGTTTGTTGGTTTTTCCAGAAGTTCTCAAGTTACCAAAGCCCCTAATCCAATTGTGCCAACTCCAGGACCACCATCTCCTGGACCACTTCAACCTTATCCAATCTAGCGCTGAATGGACAACCCCTCCCAGCAGAGCAGGAAGGTTGTGGACCCAAAGCCCCACTTCGCCCCTTTTTCCAGCAGGAAGTAGCTAGAGAAGTCGTTGCCCAGTACCCCAAAGATTTGGGTCCACATCTCTTCAGGATGGAAATGTTAGGTAGCTAGCATAGGGACTGGGGTGTCCATTACACATGCTCAGATGGCCCAGTTAGCGGCCCAGGAAAGAGTGGCACACTGTGCGTGCTCAAAGGTCCAGGTTTCTGGCCAGGAAGGGCAGGTCCACCTGGGTGGGCGCTGCACCTGCATCGACCCACCTAGGCCAAGTATATACAATTCAGCCACTAGGATCGACCAGGGTTGCCCACCACACCTCCCTAACGCTCCTAAACCTCCCTTGGATCACAAACCAGGCTTTGGCATGAATTCTTTCTCACGCAGAACCAAGGACCGAGGGATATCTGTCCCCAGAGAGATCTGACCAACCCAGGAAAGCTCTTTGGAGGCAGCAGGAGTGGACGTGAGTGGCTGGTGGATACTGTTCAGATGCATGGCTTTCTGCTTGGAAGGGTTTTTAGTCTTGGCTGACAGGATCAGAGGAGGTAGTATGTCTGGATCACATAGTATCCATGTCCACAAATGAGCTGTCCATTCCAAAGTCCTGACAGTGCTTTTGGAAAACACTGTGCTTTCTGATGTCACCCCTTGCAGAGGGCAGTGGGAGGGGCTGGGACCCAGGTATGCTGCCCCTTGCTCCCAGTTGCCAGTTTCTGGATCCTGATTATATCTCTCACAGGATCAGTTAGTGGGCTTGTTGTCTGCCTCAGGCTTTGTTCACCGAGGTCCTCCAGCTAGGTGGTGGTGTGTGTGCATGAGCAGAGGCTTCCTGCCAATCCCCCATGAGTTGAAGAGCTCCCCTGGTTTGGGCTCCGTGAAAGAGGTGCCCCAGACAGCAGGACTACACAGGAGGGTGGGCCCTGCAGGAACCGGAGAGCCATTCCCCCTGTGGAATGACCTCAGAGCCCCGCCTCTCTCACTGTCCAGCTGCCGGGGCTGTGGACCCTAAGCTTCATGCCTCACACTGGAATAGACACAGGGTGAGGCGACTGCAGCACCTGCTTTTGCTGGTCTAATCCAGCCTGAGATCATCCTAGCATCAGCCCTCTGTCAGGGTCTTTGTTTTCTCTCCTTTTATAGGGGCTCATACAACAATAACCACAATACGTGCAAACATCACTGATATAAGGCACATTTGTACATTCATTGCCCTCATTATTCTCAAAATATCTTCTCTACACCCAAGCCCCTGGCCTCAGCTCCCCATTCCCCCCGCCCCCATTCTCACTACCCCTCCTCATCAATCCTTCATTATTTACTAATTATTGTTTTGTCATATCTTGCACTGTCTGATGTCCCCCTTAACCCCCTTTTCTTTTGAGGTTTTATGTAGATCCTTGTCATCGGTTCCCTGGTGCCAGCCTACCCTCCCTCCACCCTCCCAGCATCCCCATTCATAACACTGGTCCTAAAGGGCTCATCCACCTTGAATTCCCTGTGTGTCTAGTTCCTATCTGTCCCAGTGTACATTCTCTGGTCTAGTCAGATTTGTAAATTATAATTGGGATCTTGATAGTGAGGGGAGAGGAAGCATTGAGGAGCTAGAGGAAAGTTGTGTTTCACAGTTGCTGTCTAGTACCCTGTGTAGGCTTGTCTCTTCCCCAAGACTTTACTTAAGGGAATGTCCAGTGTACTGCGAATGGGCTTTGGCTCTCTACCCAGCATTCCCTGCTCATTCGCAATGAGATTTTTTTGTGCTGATGATGCCTGATCCCTTTGATACCTCGTGATCGCACAGGCTGGTATGCTTATTCCATATGGGCTCTGTTGTTTCTGAGCTACATGGCCGCTTGCTTACCCTTCAGGCCTTTAAGACCTCAGACGCCATATCTTTTGATAGCAGGGCACCATCACCTTCTTGACCACATTTGCTTATGCAACCGCTTAGACTTCAAGGAACATGTCGGGAAGGTGAGCATCATAGAATGCCAATGTAATAGAACAAGGTATTCTTGCAATGAGAGTGTCCTTGAGTGGAGGCCCAAAGGCCATCTGCTACCTTAATAGGACACCTATAAAGATATGGACATAGGTGTATTTCCCCATGCTCACAGATAAATATATTTACATCTGTGCGTGTCTTTCTTTAGACCTGTATAACTGGCCCGTGCTTCCTAGGTCGCTCTGCTATTCCCTTTCATTTCCCTCTTGTGCCCACTGCCATGCTCAGTCTTCATTTGGGTTTCAGTAAATCCTCTTGGTTCCTTCACCCTTGATCACGCCCTACCAGGAATCCTACATCGCCCTCACCACGGATTTGCATCCACTTGTTGTTCCCTTGTCTCTGGGTTTCTTGACATCACTCCCTTTCCCCCCAACTCCCTCTTTCCTGTGGCCCTCCCGCGAAGCGTTGGTCCCCTTTTTCTCTCCTGCAGATTGTGCATCCAGCATCTCTTTTTAGACATACAATAGAGGTAATAACATGCACAAACACAAGACAGAGCGAAAGCAAGCACCAAAAGAAAGAAAATAGCCAAAATCCAATGACCATCAAAGAAAACACAACTCTCAAAAAACGAAAGCTCGTAGTTAGTTCACGGAATGTTTGTTGGCCCTTAGCAGTGTTTTCCAGTCCAGTCTGTGCAGGCACCAAGTCCTGCCCCCAAAGTCCTCCTTTGGCATTCCCTGGGGTCCTTGTTGCTCCACCTCCTTACTCTTCTGCTGCACCCCCTTAGTGCTATGCCTTGGTGTGGCGGGATCCGTTCCCGCACTGTGTCTCAGGTGTTGTCACTTCTAGGGCTATGAGTCTTTGAGGGACGTCGTGTCTCATCTTGGGCTGGCCATGTGGTCTTCTGTGTGGACTGTCTTCTCTGAGTGGGAACATCCTCCTCAAGGCCTGGTGGGCCAGGATGTGCTCCATTCTCCCCTCCTCCCCCTTCGTCTGCTCCGTATTCTCCATCAGATATATCCCTCTCCCAGAGCTGCAGATATAGTGCCATCCTATGAAAAAACATATTTGGGTGTGGGAGAGGGGCATGGGTGGGGGGAGGATCTGCTCAGATCTTTCGAGGGTCCAGGAGAGGGTGACTGCTCAGCTGGGCACAGGCATATGGGGCTCTGAGCTCTGGCTCCAGACACTGGTTGGGAATGTGGCTTTGTTGTTAACCAGTTGTGTTCCAGTTGGTCAGTACCTGTGTCTTTTTGAGTGAGTTTTCTCATCTGGAAAGTAAAAGTATTCCAGGGTCTTGTGTCCCATGTCACTAAGTGATCAAGAGGGGTTAACCCGAACCTGATTCAAACCATGTGCACATGTCAGGCGCATTCTAGATCTGGGGTGGCGATTCAGAGTCCAGGACAATGATAATGTCCAAGAGGTGATATAGGTGGCTTCGTATTGATACGGGAAGCCCACTGTGGAGGTTTTGTCCTTCCGCTGATGGCCACTTCAACTCCTGCTAAAAGAGTTTCACTGGCTCAACAGCCGAACCGGGAGCCAGTGCCATGAAAACCATGTGGCTAACTGGGACATAGGGCAGAGAGACATTTTTTACCTTGATGGCTTGGGAAGCCCCCCAATCTCCATGCAAACCTTCTGGTGTGAGTACTTTGGAAGCAATCATAGGCTGACAGTAATTCCGATCTTTCCTTTGACAATGTGTCCGTTCTCTTTTTTGAACTTGAGAAGATGGCCCCTGTGTCCTCCAAGACATTTCCTGGCTGGCCCCCAACTTGGACAGTTAGCACGGGATCCTGGGGGCCAGTGAAACAGAGCCCTGAGACATTCCTTCAGCTTCCTCAAGCGTTATTGTCTCTCACTTGGGTTTTTCTAGGTGAGGACGAGGCCCGTCCTCTCTAGTGGAGGTTTGTCCGTCTCTCCTGGAGTTTTCAATGCAATGTTTTTTCCAATGTCTGTCTCTTCTGTAGTAGGCACCTGGATCCTTCCTTCCTCAGGGCTTGGCGGTGCCACAGGTCAGTCTCTCCGTGAGTGGGCCATGATCTCTTTTTCTGAGTCTCTGTTGTGTCTCATGGCAATTCCTAGTATTTTAGCTATTTCTTTGTCTCTGTCGTGGTAGGGTCATCTGTGTTGTGATACACCCAATAAGACACTTCTACCAAATCACGAAGATTGTTCCCTTCAAATGCTTCCCATTTCTTTTTCATGTCTGAGGCAGGCTGAGTAATAAAGGCAATACTTATTTCCCTCTTGTTCTCAGGGGCCTCTGGGTCCTTTGGGGTACAAAGAACGCAGGCTTCCATCAGCCACTCTAAAAAGGCAGGCAGGCAGGCAGGCAGACATTCGCTTGTAGGCGCCTGAAAATTCTCACTGACCTTAGATAAATGCATAGGTTTCCTAGTTGTCCTGCGGAGGCCCTGCAAGAGAGACTGGTGATACCTGGCTAAGCCCTCGGGGCCTTACTGGGAGTTTGGGTCCCACATTATTCGTGGAGTGGTAAAAAGAGTTTCTCTCCACTGGGGAGTGCCAGCTGGCTGACCATAAGTTCTATTGACTGCTTTCTGGGCCTTCCTCTGGAAGGGCTCGCATTCCTCTCCTGTGAACAGCACCTGCAGAAGTGGCTGGCACTTGTCTGAGGTGGGCTGATGCATGTGGAAAAGCTAGTCTAGCAAAGAAATCAGACCTTGTGGTTTCTCAGACAGGGGGTTTTGTTTATTCCAATTATGCAATCCTGGGGGAAAAAATGGGACATGGACCCAAAGAGGGACTCGTGGGTTTTCCCCAGGTGTTTGGGCTGCTTGGCTTAAGCAGAGAATGCTGCTGACCAGTGATCCTTCTTGGGGGATGGAGAGGATATGCCAACCCTAGTGCACGTGTTGCGGGGTGACTTTAAAAGAAGTGGTATTTCTCTTCCTTTTGCCCCCATGAACTGATAGGCAGGCAGCAGTCACAATGGGTCTTAAGCCAGCTCTCCCGCTCTTGAGTTGTCCTGCAAAGTGGGATAAAGAGGACGGTGATGGGGAGGGGAGGGGACGGACGGCCTCCACTTTGGTGGCTTTAGGAATTTAGACCGGTTGTCTTTCCTGGTCATGCTATGTTTCGTGAAATCTTGGAGAAAAGAACAAATTCTGTTGGGGGAGGGAGTAAGTCTTTTATAAATGCTGGCTTACTAGTGGCCCTGTAAAGTCACACATCAATTTTATCTAACCCTCACCCTCACCCTCACCCTCACCCTCACCCTCACCCTCACCCTCACCCTCACCCCCCTCACCCTGACACTCACCCTAACCCTAACCGCCACCCCCTCCCCTAACCATAACCCTAACCCTAACCCCCACCCCCCTCACCCTAACACTAACCCTAACCCCACCCCCCTCACCCTAACCCTAACCCTAACCCCCACCCCCTCACCATAACCCTAAGCCTAACCCCCACCCCCCTCACTCTAACCCTAACCCTAACCCCCACCCCCCTCACCCTAACCCTAACCCTAACCCTAACCCCCACCCCCCTCACACTAACCCTAACCCTAAACCCCACACCCCTCACCTTAACCCTAACCCCCCTAACCCTAACCCTAACCCTAACCCCCCTAACCCTAACCCTAACCCCCCCTAACCCTAACACTAACCCTAACCCCCCTAACCCTAACCCTAACCCCCCTAACCCTAACCCTAACCCCCCTAACCCTAACCCTAACCCTAATCCTAACCCTAATCCTAACCCTAACCCTAACCCTAACCCTAACCCCCCTAACCCTAACCCTAACCTAACCCTAACCCCCCTAACCCTAACCCTAACCCTAACCCCCCTAACCCTAACCCTAACCCTAACCCCCCTAACCCTAACCCTAACCACCAAAACCCTAACCCTAACCCTAACCCCCATAACGCTAACCCTAACGCTAACCCTAACCTAACCCTAACCCTAACCCCCCTAACCCTAACCCTAACCTTAACCCTAACCTTAACCCCCCTAACCCTAACCCTAACCCTAACCCTAACCCCCCTAACCCTAACCATAACCCTAACCCCCTAACCCTAACCCTAACCCTAACCCTAACCCTAACCCTAACCCCCCTAACCCTAACCCTAACCCTCCTAACCCTATCCCTAACCCTAACCCTAACCCCCATAACACTAACCCTAACCCTAACCCTAACCCCCCTAACCCTAACCCGAACACTAACACTAACCCTAACCCTAACCCTAAACCACCTAACCCTAACCCTAAACGCCCTAACCCTAACCCTAACCCCCTAACCCTGACCCTAACCCAAACCCTAACCCCCCCAACCCTAACCCTAACCCGAACC
Source organism: Tenrec ecaudatus (assembly GCF_050624435.1). Taxonomy (NCBI): domain Eukaryota; kingdom Metazoa; phylum Chordata; class Mammalia; order Afrosoricida; family Tenrecidae; genus Tenrec; species Tenrec ecaudatus. Next base: position 5,589 of record NW_027459345.1, on the reverse strand, counting down.
TGAACCCACCTAACACTAACCCTAACCCTAACCCTAACCCCCCTAACCCTAACATTAACCATAACCCTAACCCTAACCCTAACCCCCTAACCCTAAACCTAACCCTAACCATAACCCCCACCCCCCTCACACTAACCCTAACCCTAACCCTAACCCCCACCCTCCTCACCCTAACCCTAACCCTAACCCTAACACCCACCCCCCTCACCCTAACCCTAACCCTAACCCTAACCCCCACCCCCCTCACCCTAACCCTAACCCTAACCCTAACCCCCACCCCCCTCACACTAACCTTAACCCAAACCCCCACCCCCCTCACCCTAACCCTAACCTTAACCCTAACCCTAACCCCCACCCCCCTCACCCTAACCCTAACCCTAACCCTAACACCCACCCCCCTCACCCAAACCCTAACCCTAACCGTAACCCCCACCCCCTCACCCCACCCCCCTCACCCCCAAAGCCCTCACCGCCCCCTCACCCCCACACCCCTTAACCCCAACCGCCTCACCACACCCCCCTCACCCCCAACCCCCTTATGCCCAACCCCCTCACCTCCACCCCCCTCACCCCCACCCCGCTCACCCCT